>NW_026515766.1:722023-1444047 GCF_025882075.1 Dioszegia hungarica | reverse complement strand
TTTTTTCCACTGTCGACTCTCTGATCTTGACTGAAGAGCTTCATTGTGCCATATGCGACTGCGATGTAGGCGATGTAGGTCTGTGGTGTTTCTGCGCCACTCATGGAGATTCCGCGCCAACCCTGCTTCCTCCACCAATCTTCGTCACCACCTGTGGGTATAACCCTGAAAAGCCCGCATACTGCATCTGAATCGATCTGCTCTGCTGCAGTCCAGCCGTGCAGTCCGCGTCCGACGTCGCCGGTAGCGTGTTGCGATTGGATGGGGGTGCGGGTAACCTTCTCCGCCGCAGACCCCATCACTTGGGACGGCATTTGGAGCTTCGTGAAATCTTTGAGGAGGATGCGCCCTGGCTGATGATGGGGGTAGAGCAAAGTCAGTTTGACAGAATGGGTGGCGTGGGGAAATAAGGTGACAGGGAGGCCGTACATGAGCGTCTCATCTCTGCTGCCGTTCGTGTTGACATTCGCTGTCGATGGACTCTGTTCAGTCGGTAGGGAGCTAGTGCGGCTATCAGAGGAGATGACTGATCCGGTAGGAGACTGAGTACGGCCGGCCGAGGGGGTCTGAACCATTGGCGTCTGAGGAGGTGTGTCCATTGTTTCTGTGTGCCAGGTCAGACGTAAAGCAATGCTGCGATGTGATCTATGTGGTGGATACGTATGGGGAGATGCGATGTGAGGTGCGACACCTTGGCAATTGCCTCTCTTATAGTTCGCGCGGAACAGCCCACCGAGCAACCGAGGAGGATATCGGGTACTGCTGTCAGATCACGCGACCCAGGAAGGCCGTAACGATGGCGACATATGGGGATATCGAAGGCGAAAGCACGTGATCTCGCACACCAGGGCATTCTAAGTCGTCAAGTTGCGAGTAGCAAGGGGGTGAAGTCAAAAGGATGATCCGTCTTTATGGTGTGATATTGGGGCTGGTCGTGCCACGCTATTCGCTTTGCTCGGCGAGCACGCCGCCTGTCAGAACCGCAAAGGAAAGCTATCGGCGTCGTGTCGGCCGAAAGGTCTCCTATCATCAGTAGCTATCGATGAGTGCTGTCAGCTAATATCGGCCGAGATCCATCAGACGATCGCCCCAAATCGAAAGAAGGCCATACTCTCGCGGTACCTGACAGTCGATAAGCGGCACGGGACGACTAAATATGTTTGCCGCTACGATCTACCATCCCACCTCACCGCCCTCCCAACGGCTCAATTGCAGGTCCCTCGTACCCTTTTCTTTCCGCAATACCCATCTCTCCAAGTCGTACACCTCATACGCATTCGCAGCGTGCTTCATCGCGAGCAAATGTTTTGGCCCGGAGATAGCTTTGATTGCGTGTCGACGACTGAACATCAGCTCAGTCCATTGAGCCACTCGAGAGGCACAGGTGCTCACCTCTGCCATATGCACGTCGCCAAATTCAACCCCGTCTCGTCCGGCACGCCATACCAGTACATAACCAACCCCCCATTCTTTACCGCCTCCTCATGTGCCTCCCTATCCGCCTGATACAGACTCAGGCTCTCACTCTCCTTATTGCGCCTCGAGCGGAATACGACGCAGTACCACTCCCTCTCGACCCCCTCGTCCAGCCCCAGCTCGGACCAATTGAACGCGTCGCTATATTCCCGAGCGGCGTACATGTTGTCTTTGGGGTGGAAGCGGTGGAGTGCCTGGTGGAGAGCGAGCGAGGCAGGGTCGATGTCGGGCAGATGGGTTGAGAAGGAGGATAGCTCTTCCTCCGAGGGGGAATGAGAGTGGTGTGGGACGTGACCCGGGAGGGGGGAGAGGAGGGGAGGGAGGTATAGGATTGGCGCGCAGGGGATAGGAGCGGATGTAGAGGGGAGGTGGTGGTGTGCGTGTACGTCGGCGGAGTCGAGGGCGACCTTGGCGCGGGGAGAGGGGGTGAACCAGGACGGGATTGGAGGGCGGTCCTGTGGTACCGTGGCCAGCTTGCTGGATCCTGCTTGCGCGAAGGGGCAACGCTCTCCTCCTCCCCACATAGCAGCGGTGGTCTGGTCGTAGGTCATTATCGTGTGACTGTTATGGGCGATATGGTAGGTGTTACTGGTCTTGCTGGTCAGCTTGAAGATAAGATAGCACAATTCGGAATGAAGAGTCAGTATCGGGATCATCATCCATCTGCCTTTATTCTGCCGCAGCGGATGCGTCCTGGAGACAACGTCAGCGAATTATGGCGCAATCGCTGGAATGCGACAGATTACGCTGGAAGACAGACATGGGCCGCCGATTAACAAGCAATAGATGGATGAGGAATTCTGATGACTAATGGCGTGCTGATTCATATATTCATCAGCTGGCTCGATCCGCGAGGAATGAGGATCATTTGCTGCCGTAAGGTTTAGCGCGGTGCGGGGAAGGCGGGGTTGTGGCTTCAGAGCGCGAGTGGGCTTATGCGTCCCTCTGCCTGTCATGCTTCGGTGAGGCCGGCTCCGTGTATGTTGGACTGTTGGACTAAGGCGCTTGCGTCTGCAGAACCCAAACGAATGGAAGTCAGAAGTCGCCGTCGGCTCCGCCCTCAGTATACTGAGATTCTCGCTACCTCTGTCCTATCGTAGACCTAGTCGGCCGCAGTACAGCCTTCACTAGGCCAGGCAGCAGACTCAAGACATGTCTAATAAGGTCAGATGTGAGCTAGGTATCGTCTGAATAGTGAGCCCCATCACCAATCCCACCGGCGCTCTCCGCCTCCACCGGCAACCAGTACTACCGGGGCCCCAAATCAGCCACTCCTCTGGTGAAGAACGATGATCCAGCGTTCTCCATCATACTTGCTACATCACTTCCTTACTATCATGAGCAATCCACTCGAGACACCCGCGCTACTGCGGCTCCTTCTTCAGCTCCTACCTGTATCGACCTCCTCGCCACTCCCGCAACCCACCGACGCAATCGCCGCGTTGGTCCATGCTATCCACACCGCGCTCCAATTCCGCCTCATCCCAGGTTCGACACCCTCCACTGCTGGTCAAGGCGTCGCTGCTGCTGGGAACCGAGGCGAGAACGACGACGATGCGGCTTCCGAGACAGCTACCGCGGTGGAACAGGGCGAGGACGCGGAAGCGCCAGAAGGAAGGCTGCCTGAGGGTTGGAACAGCCGGGGAGAGGACTCCTACGCGTTTGAGTACCGGCACGAACAGAGCTCGATGACTTTCCGCATCAGAGTAGGGAGAATGGGTGGGCGAGTCCAGATTGACGCTATGGCAGCGGTGAGTCTGCTCAATGTTAACTAAGTGCAATGGCTGATGACACAGGACGGAGCGCCAAATACCCTATCCTTTGTCTTGGGCGACGTTTTGACTCCGCCTGCCTTCCCTATACCCAGCTCTGCGACAGGTGCTGGATCATCTTCGAGCTCGACCGAAGCTCCTGCCAAGTCATTGGGCTTCAAGTCTATTGCCAGGCATGTCTTGCGCCCAGATCTATCAAGATAAAACTAACGTCGCAGTGTCAAGGACTTTGTCGAACGCTATGTACGGGAAGTGATCACCAAACTTCTTCCAGGGCTACGGGTGCCGGGCTACAGCGAGCCGTGAGCTGCCTTTTCCTCCTATCCGCATCTGGACTGAGCTCATACCAAAGAACCCAGCAATCCGGGTCCAATCCCTGCAACCCCCCTCCTCCTCAGCCGTCTCATCAACCCCCTCCAGCCCACCCAAACCCCCTCATCGACCCCATGCACCCAGGTATGGGTCGTCCCTCGGTCGGGCAGCGCGATCTCGACCCGCTGGCGAACCTTGGCGGACCCGGCGCATTCAATCCCGGCGGAGGCGGGATGTACATGGACTTCAATGATCCGCTTTTTGACGGCCGTCGAGGTGCGGGCAGGATGGACATGGGTCCGGGCGGCATGATGAACCCTCCAGGAGCTCGCTGGGATCCCGTCGGGCCAGGCATGGGCGGACCGGGACCTATGGGCGGTAGATTCCCTGGAGGAGGCGGGAATCCGCTCAATGGTGTAGGGAGGGGAGACTATGGGTTCGGAGATGAGATGCCTCCCCCAGGAGAGTTTGGGCCGGACATGGGTACCGGGGGACCGATGGGACCTGGTGGGAGAGGCGGATTTGGCGGTGGTCGAGGTGGGCTCGGAGGGCCGGGCTATGGTGGTATGGGCGGACAAGGGGGCGGCGGCGGAAGATTCGGAGGGGGCGGTATGGGTGGATTTGGCGGCGGCGGCATGTTCATGTAGGAGATGGAGCAGGACCACTCGTGCATAGGTGCAGATCAATTCGGCGAGTACATACTGAGTACTGACCACTGACAGGATCTCTGGCCACACTGAGCGTTTACAGCCCTCATCCTCATAAGACTGCATCAGCTCACTAATTCTTATCCATCCGCTTGTATCAGCATGCCTGCAGCTATATCCTTCGTAGAATAGTACTTCCAAGGTTACGCCCCAGAATACCTCACCAAACCCTATTTTGGAACTCGGTCGAACCTCGGCGCCGGACTCCGCTATACTCTGCTGAGATCCAGCCTGCTCGGTAGATATCGCCGCCACGCTACGCAGCCAGCAAGACTGCGCGACCATCATGACGCGTGTAGCCCGCTGCCAGCTGCATTGCCCGGTCCGCGCCGGTACCTCCGCTTCCGAAAAGCTCCGGATAAGAAAAACTCTGAAACCGGCTCTGGCCGGCTAACCGGGGCCGGTCCGCGGTCGGGGTGGGGGTGAAGGAGGGGGATCTTGTGGATGCCCATGGCCCCTCACAGAGCTTTTGAGCGGGTCATTCGAGGCCCACAACAACACCGTCCTGTCGATACATATAGCAGCCTTGCCAACTTTCGAGTATACCCATCCATCGTTTGCCAGCGCCCAGCCACCGCACCTGCTCTACATCTATATCTCAGGGCCTAGACTAGGCTCGATCTCTATCGATTCCCGCAAATCTCTAATCGCTCGCTTATCTCTCAACCGTATCTCGCGGAGAAAGATCGGCGGAGGAACGGTTCCTTGCTGGGGATAGTGGGACTCCTCTGAGGTCCTCTTCACTTAGCGCCCTATACCGGGACGGACTGGACCCCGCCGCCACCCCCGCGAGTCCATAGCCGCCGCTCGTCATCTGGCTCAGACCTCTCTCAAAGTCTTCACCTCAACATCCCCCCTTTTCACTTGTTCCCTTCGCCACCTGTTCCAATGATCGGTGCCAGTATGAGCACAATGGACGAGTTGATTCAGTCTATGAATGGCGGAGCGCATGTCTCGCAGGATCTCCAAGCTCTTCAAGTACGTCCACTTCCTCTCGCATGTGGTCAAGCTGACCTGACCTCTCAGGAATATCTCAACCAGAACATCCACGCTCCCGCCCTCCACCCCTCTTCATCTGCTTTCCGCAATCTACCCCCTTCCCGGTCCACATCTACCAACCGGAACCCGCCTCTCCATCTCGGCGCACACGTCCATTCCCTCTCTCACGAATCCTACCTCCCTGGCGCATACGCTACACCCCTCCAAACCCCATGCATAAGGGAGGACCCCTCTATGCCTTCCTCTTCGTCCTCTCGCCCCCGCACACTCCGCCGGTCCTCGTCCTACGGATTTGGAAGCGCCAGCGGCAGCAGCCAATCTCGGTCTGCTAGTCCATACGCCGAGTTCTCGGGTGGCGCATTCGAGGGAGACGCATTCGCACCGCTCGTTCAGCCAGAACACATCCCGGCGGACCCGTGGGCGAAATGGAAACAGCAGAGCCCGGAGAGTGCGTCTGCGTGGTCAGCCTTCGGCGGAGGTGGGCAATTTGCCCAACCAAAACACATGAACGGGTTTGGGATGGGTGCTCAGCCGTCCAACCACAATCACTTCTTTTCGCACCATCAGCAGAGCCCACAGTTTGGCGGAACGGGGCGGTTTCAGTCGCCTGCAAGGGCAGGGGTGGGCCGACCACCCACGCCGCCAGACGAGGATGACGAAATGATGGACATGGATGAGGGGATGGTGGAGCGGGCGATGCGGCAGGAACAGGAAGAGGAGGACGCGGTGGAAAGGGAGATGATGGGGATGGAGGATGAGCAGATTGTACGACCTGGAAGTGCGCCGGGCGCGATCGAGATGACGTGGAGAGAACAGGAGTACGGATGGGAGAGGGGTCGGCGCAATATGTAGAAGATCTAGATATTGTATTAGTGGGATCACGCAAGCACACATTGTAGTCAAGATGTAGCAAGTCAGCAGCATGGCAGTCTTCACTCCGATAGGCTGTACCTTGAGTCAGGCGCTCTGCTACATTGACCTACGTATGAGCACAACCAATCTTCCTACTGACTATGTAAAGCCTACAAGACCGCATCCTCACTCAAGACCATACAACCAATCCCTTGGACATCCCTAGATCTCAACGCCCCGCCTCATCGGCTCCCTCATACTGTCCATCATACACCTCATACCGCGTCCTCATCGCCGGCAACACAATGCCCTGGCCTCTATCCTCAATCCACCCGGTCCGACCCGCCGGTGCCGAGACCGACGTGTGGTGCTGCACCGGCGTAGGAGCCGGGGGTGGGGGCGTGCGCCTGTACGATCGCCAGTCCTGCGAATGATTCGGGTCATAACGAGTATTGTACTCTCGCGGAAGATGCTGCGCGGGCGGGTAGGGAGGGGTTGTACTCTGTCCCGGACCAGGTCCCGGGTGCTGCTGCTGATGCGGTGCGTAGGGCCGATAAGGCTCTGGGGCGGGCGGAGCGCGGTATGGATCCGGACGCTGCCGGTAGTAGTCCATCGAGCGATGCGGGAGGGGCTGTTGCTGTTGGGGTGGTGGGTGTTGGTCCGGATAGTATGAGTGGGACCTAGGCGGTGGTACGCCGGGGGGTCCGGGTGATAATTGACGGGGATAGTACGCCTCGCTAGGTCGACGCTGGGCCGTCTGAGGCTGCCATGGCGCGGTAGTGATAGGTGGTTGCTGATACATGTAACCGACGTGTGATGGGCGACGGTAAGGATCCATGTCCGGCCGACCAGCTTCCATGCCTGATGATGGCCGTCTCTGCTGATGAGGGAGCGGAGCAGCGCGAGAGGATGGTCGGACGTCATCCCGATCCTCGACGGTCCCGTCGGATTGAGCATCTCCGATGTCCCGCCGATCCTGGATAGGTGGTGACGGGAGTGGCTCGTCGTTCAGCAACGCAGAGATCCGCATGCCCCCAGACCGCGCAACGGGCTTGCTCGGTGATGGCACGGTAGCACGAGGCAGGACGGGGGAATCGGCGGGTAAAGCTGTGGTGGGTTGGCCGAGTCGAGGGAGGGAGGGGAATACGCCGAGCCTGGGTTCATGCTGTGCGAACGCAGAGGGCTGTTGCGTGTAGACATCGTATATCGATCGGGAATATCCAGCGCCTGTCCCAGGCTTGAAATACTCGTCTTTCTACAGATATCAGCTTGGCCCCACTCATGTACAAGCGGACATACGGTGAAAGGCGGAGTCCCAGCAAGGTCCATCTCTCCAAACGACGCCGGGTCCAGCCCCAGCGCTGCCGCGTGCGTCTGCACAAAGTTACTGATCTGCCTCTCGGACTTTCCAGGTAGTCCAGCGGCAATGGCCCGAAAGTCCCGCTGATGCATTGCGACCAGCTCCTTCAACTTCTTCTTCTCCTCGACCGACCAGTAACTCGAGGTGTTTCCGCGCCGGCCGGCCAGAGCAGCGATGGCAGCTGCGGCAGCCTTGTCCACTGCAGGCGTAGAGATCGGGAGACCGTCCTCGCCGAGCTCTGGTATATCGTGCACGGGCGTAGGAAGGCTTTTGCGGGATTTCCGGGCACGCTTGACAGGCGGAAGGAGTTCGGAGGGTGTTGTAACGGTGCTTCCAGCCTGAGTGGCATCGTCGCCGATGGTCGACGCGGCACCGGGCGTAGGCGGCTGGTTCACAGACATGGAGGATATCCTGGGCCGCTTTGCACCCTTCATGCTGATCCGTCCCTTGCTTCTCGACACCGAGGGGGCTTCGGACGCATCCCGCGAAACTCCCTCTTCCCCAGCCTCTCGCTCCTCCACTTGCACATCCACGACTTTCCTCCTCGGGTCCATCCTTGGTTTACCACCCCGCTTGGCAGTCGTCGACGGGGGAGCCAACTCCTCTCTCCCTTTGGCAGGCGTCGGAACAGCCCTCGCCGCCGTCGTCTTGACCGTGTCCTTCTTCTGGTCCAGACTCGCCAGGAGCGCAGCCGACTTGCCCCCCTTCTTGATCGGCAACGCCTTCCTCCGAGTTACTCCCCGCCGACTCGCCAGCATCTGCTTGTAGTCCACCTCCTTCTTCGTCCGGTAATAGTAGAGGACGCAATCCGAGGCCGTCTTATCCGGGATGGCCTCAGCAATCTTGCCAAATTGCTTTGGAAAGTTGAGGTACCGCCGGACAAAGACTTGCCGCTCCTCATCCGTCCAGATAGGCTCGGCGATACCTTTAAAGTCGTAAAAGGCGATCGGGTCCTCGACGAGATCGTTGTCGTCCTCGAAGCGGAGTTTGCGCTCTTCTGGGAATAGCATATCCGGGACCGCAGCGGTCGTCTTGCTGGCACGGTAGTTGGGGTCCTTGGCCGCCGTGTCCGCCATCGCGGCGAGAATTTCCTGGAATTCCGCCTCGGTGGTGACGGCGTCCCCGGCCCCTCTGCGCCGGATAGCGCGAGAAGAGAGGAGGTCCTCCGTCATAGGTATAGGCGTCATGGGGATCGGACCGGGAGTGACGACGGGCACGGCGTTTGGGACCGCAAAGAGCGAGTCTGGAGGTGGTCCGCGCTTCTCCATGAGTTCGTCGAGGTACGCGCAATGCTCCTTCCACTCCTCGTCGAGCATGATATACTCTTTCCGCAACGCAGCAGTCCGCTCCACCGTGCGAACATGCTCCCTCGCCACCTGCTTCGCCACCAACGTAGCCACCGCCCGCTGCTGCCTGTCCAACGGCCATGTGACCTCCCGCAGTCTCTTCTCCCTCTTCCTTGGACTCAGATGGATGTCCACCCGAGCACTCGGAGGAGGGGCAGCGGCGATATTCCACGCTACGATCGCATCGACGTCCAGCCCCTTGTCCGCCCTCTGCGCCGACCGCATGGCCTGCAAGAAATGGGCCTCCTTGTTCGCCACCGGGTTGTCGTCCGAGTAGTTGGACTGAAGGTCGTCGGCATCGGCCGTCCGCGGCCAGACCTCGCTATCGGTTGAGTCCTGCTGCGAGGCGTTGGTAGGCTGAGGATCCCGCCGGACACGCTCACCGAAGGGAGAGGAGAGGGGTCCCTGGGTGGCTGGGAGGCGTACCGAGCGGCGCTCAGCCAGGGTAGGTTGCCGCTGAGCTGGCTCGCGAGGGGCGGCACCGAGTAGTGGGGAGAAGGGTGGTCGGGGAGATGGAGCGATGACGCCAAGAGATGGCGAGACGGCAGGTTGCGTGGTGGACAATGGTGGGGTGATATGGCCGTTCCCGCCGAGGTCCATCTCGATATCCGCTATGACGGTGGTCGGCTGGGCGGTCTCCACCTTCAGATCCGCCTCTGCATCGTTCTCTCCGGGAATCGCCGCCGACTCCACCGGCTGAAGCTCAGTCTCGGATTCGGATACAGGGACCGCCTGCACAGAAGGCTGCGCCGAGTTGACCGGTGACGATGACGGATCGATATGCGGCAGATCCGAGCTCGACCCCGCTCGCAGGACCGGCGCGGATGGCGTAGAAGGACGCTGAACCACTATAGTCGGTTGAGCGGGAGACGGGGAGGTGTATCTAGGTCTGACCACCCTAGGAACGTACGCCGCCGGAGTGGCATCGACGAAGCGGATAGTAGAAGAAGGGGGCGAGATTGGGCGAGATTCCGTAACCGGGAGACGACGGTCCGTGGTGGGATAGGTTGGGATACCAGCCGATGGTAAAGCGGGCGTATCTGGTCTGGAATGATCATACTCCTCGACCAAAGCGGGCAGCTGGAGGATGACCGAGGGGGACGAAGATGGATGTGTAATGCCTACTGGCGACGGCAGTGGAGGGGTCTGCGGCCGGTCATCCTCCTCCGCAAATTCCATCGCCTCCTGCTTGACCTGCTTGTCTTCCTCCCAAATTTGACTTTGATCCTCCATCTCCCTTCCATGCTCCTCCTGTATCCTCGCGTCCGCCTCTCCGACTCTCCTCTTCTGTCCCCATCCATCATCCACGCTCTGCCCAATCTTCCACGGCTGATTCTGCAGCTGCGAGGGTTCCCGGCTGCCCCTTTCTGGCGATCTCTGATGACCTGTATGCCATCTCCGGTCTCGATTACGGTCGAACGGCTCTCGGGGACGAGCCCGATCGTCCG
Organism: Dioszegia hungarica; assembly: GCF_025882075.1. Taxonomy (NCBI): domain Eukaryota; kingdom Fungi; phylum Basidiomycota; class Tremellomycetes; order Tremellales; family Bulleribasidiaceae; genus Dioszegia; species Dioszegia hungarica. The sequence continues at coordinate 1,433,775 of NW_026515766.1, read as the reverse complement.
GACGGTCCCGCCACCTGTCTCTTGGCTGGACAGCAGGAGCGAGATCCATCTGCTGAGGGAGTTCTCGCTCCGGCCGGACAGGAGACGAAAGTACCTCGCCCTCTTCCAGCTCGCCCTCCTCAATCTCCTCAGCCTTTACTGGCGGTGGAGGAGCCACCTTGTCCTGTACAGGCTGCACAGGTCTGGGAGCCGGGACAGACTCCGCCAGAGGCATCGAACGCGCCACCGGTGACTCCTCCACTGGCCGGTGTCGACTATCCACCGGACTGCTTGTCCCGCGTACCGACCGCGCGACGCGCGGAGGCGTACCCGCAGGCGACGACCGCGTGGAAGCTTGATACGCGGATGTACTCGGCCCGGGACCCGCTTCCGAGGACGGACGGCTGAAGTCTCCGCTGAGACTCCGGGCGTGGAAGGAAGGGACTCGCTCGGGAAATGGTCGGTCCCGATCTCGAGGGGTCTGGAAAGGCGGTCTGGGTCCTGAAGCTGAGCGAGGGGTACCGCTCCATTGGGTCTGGGCAGATCTCGGGCGAGGTTTCGGCGGTGAGGGATTGGGACGATCGCGACCGTACGGCGCTCCAGGCTTGCTCGGCGAAAAGGACCTTCTTGGTCTGCATTGTCAGCAATCGTCTGTATCAGATAATCGGACGTACTGTTGTCTTCCATCCTCGCTACCAAACCTATCCTCCCTGGGCGTTCCCCATCTCCGATCCCGATTATCCCGCCCAGGCTGCTCCCGAGGTGTCTCTCTGGCTATTGGCGGTCCAGTGAACGGTCCGTTTCTGCGAGTAGGCTCAGAATTGCTCGACGGCGTACGGAACGACATGTCCAGAACGGGTCGAGCCCGGCTGTCCTGTCGGTCTCTCTCCCTGCTCCGCGCCCTTTCTCGCGGGACTGGACGCTGTCGCTGGTCCCTGTCCCACTCTGAAGCTTGACGAGGTGGAGATGGTGTCCGTGCGCGGGGTGGACCAGGAGGGTACGGGCGAAATCCGGCTCGTTGAGGTGGACGCGACCATGGCGACGAATTGTTGGGAAACGAGCGGTTCGGAGTCTTGGAGTCAGCATGAACCCCCTTGATACTGTACAGCATAGCTTACGTCCTGACCGCGTCCATAGCCGGGTCCTCTGTCTCCCTCATACTCCTCATACCGCCCACTCCCTTGTCTCTGAGGTGGTCCTACATCTCTACCCGACATCTGCCTGGACGGGCCGGCCTCATGGTACCGCCCGGTATTCGAGCCGTTGCCTGAGCCGTCCCTTCCATTGCTCATACGCGTCTGCCCGATACCTCTGAGCGAGGTGGGAGGATGAGGAAAGAAACGAAATTGAACGCGAAATAGCGTAGGATTTTGAGTTTCTGGCCGGTATTGGCGCTATTGGCGTCGTTGAATTTCCTGCAGGATCGGGCTTCCTCGCAATACCATACGCTGGGTATGGACTAGGTATCGGCAAGTGCAAATGAAGGGAGGGTAAGGTGAGATGTAAGGGAAGAGCTTCAATTACAGCGACAGTCGACAAAGGAGTGAACCCGGAACCAAAATTAGCTTTGCCGGTCATCGCCGCTCGGATGTTGCATCTCGTGCGTGCCTGGCATGGCTGGACCCTTTGTTTACATCACGTCATGGCGTGTTCTGATGACGTCGTGAAAGCTGCCAGAGCAGCTGCTTGCTGCTTGCGCGCGCCAGCGAAAGGTATATAGCGCGCAAGCGACCTTGGGCTTCCTTTCCCACCTTCACAAGACTCGCTCATCATCACATCGTAGCAGCTTAACTCCTTCGCCATGACCAACCTCTTCGACGGCATCGCCCACATTGTCCAGGTACGTCCGTTCCCTGGTATGCTTGTGTCTGAGCGTTGACTGACCCTCTAGGGCATCTTCCAGAGCATCCTCGCCGCTATCCAGGGTATCTTCCACCTCATCTACTCGGTCTTCCACGCGGTCTTTTCCCTCGCCTGGGGTCTCGTCGAGAATCTCGCCTCCTTCGTGGGCTCTTCAGCCCACTTTGTCTTCTGTAAGTCGTCCCGCCTATGGTCTGCTGGGGATGTCTGCTGATGGAGTCTAGCCAATATTGTCATTCTTGGTCTCTTGGCTCTTGCCTTCTTCATCTACCAGGACAGGCAGACTAAGGCTCGAGTAGGGGGACAGAAGAAGGTGGCTTGAGCTGTTGTCGAGGCAGTCAGTGACACGCTCGGCGCAACGGCCGGAGCTTGGGACCGAGGCCAATGCCAGTGTGGTCTGCGGGGCATGAAGTCTAGACATAATCTGTAATCAATGTACATACTGAACGTCTGACGGCGCAGCAGCACTGATTGTGCTTCACCTCACTGACCAGTGACTACTACTCGCTAATGCCTGATCTGTCAAGTCCCACCTTTCGCCGCTCGGACGTTGCTAATATAGGGCTTGACCCGCACGCTAGGCCCAGCTTGAGACGGCTGCAGTTCTCCTGTGGATCTAGCACCGTGCTTGCATCCTTCGCTATCGCCTGCGCATCCCTCGCGCTGGCAGAAATTGTCGCGCTGGCGGCGAAGTACTCCTTCGGCCTGTCGTGCTGGCACCTATCCTTCCGGCGTCCCGAGGCAGGGTACAAAAGCGAGGGTCACGCTCCTCCCAATCCTACATCCAACATATAGAACTGTCATCTGGTCGTCTCAACATGTTCAAGCCCAAAAGTGTGGGTACCCCCTCTGAGCCAAACCATCTCTGCGCTTGAGCTCACGACTCAGCGTGTTCAAGCTTCGTATGAGGCGCTCATACCTTTCTAGGCCGGTAGCTATACAGCGTACACAATGTTGCGCGGTATCGCCACCCTCCTCTGGCGTCGCATTTGTGAGTATCGAGACTAGTGATTCTTGAGCGGGAAATTGGAAAAACGCTGAAAACTCATCAGCAAGCCTATTGATTTTCGCTGTGGTCGCCCTCGCATATAGACTGTTCGACGGCAGGCAGTCCAAGGCTGGTACCATACTGCATAGAGGGGCGAAGAAGCGGGTTTAGGCTGGGCTTTGACTAGTACAGTGATACTAGAACGAGCATTGTACATGTAGGTACCGGACAAGTGCTTGTTTCGTCATTGCCGACTTCAACAGTGGTGCATCACCGGCATTAGACGAGTGTGACAGCGCCAGACTCGAGATGCCACTGCCGAAGTGGCACATGATAGACAGCCTTGCCACATTCATCCTGCAGCACTCCTGCGTGTTCCTTGGCCCTTATCACGAGGGCCTGGACTGGCCTGGAACATTCGTTACGTCACGACAGAGAGTCAAGAAATCTCCGAGGAATGCAGAGTTTCGGACCCAATGAAGCCTAATCAAGCGTCATCACAGAGAGGCACCGAGCGGAGGGCTGGGCAGAGCATCATGGCAGCTTTCACAACCACCTCTCATCTCACAGCACGATAAATCGCTCTTACCGACTCCATCTGCTCAAGCGCCTCTAAGTACATCGCTGCCCGCCACCTTGACGCGCGAGATGAGGCCAGGCCAAAGGTCCGAGCTGATCTTTCAGGGCATCTCCACCCCTCCGCCCGCCTTCAGTAAAATCTTCCCTCACCTTCCTCGAGAAGCAGAAATCCGCGCAGTTCATGTTCGACACCATCTCATCTGGAGCTGTCAGCACTGCAGAATATGTCTGGGGTGAGTTCCCTTGCCGGCGGCGAGGGCCAAGCTGACCCCGGCTTAGACAACATAGCGATATTTGGCGGTGTCGCGCTCCTCATCATTGTCTGGAGGGATAGGCAGTCGAGGGATTGAGGTTCTGAATGTCATGCCAGGGGAGGCGGGGGAGGCGCGCTTGGGTCTGTGCGGAGAGGTACCCATGGAATTTGGTCGACACCGATATATCTCATACCCCCACACCTGTATGTATCTGATGCACCGACCTAGCTCGTGATCCAGATATCCCCTAGCGTCTCCCACTCCGCACCCACACTCCCCTCCATCCCCACCTCATCCTCAATGACCAACACTCTCACTCCGCCCAACCTCGCCATCCCCTCCTGGACCGCCAAGAACCTCATCTCGAGCTCATGCACCGCTTCCCACCGCTCTGGAGGCTCAGACGAGTCGGCGTACGTTGTCGAGTATTGTTCCTGGGCGAGCTGAAACGGGATGGCGGGCAGAAGGACGAGGGACGGTCCGAGTGGGAAGACTTCGCCTTCTTTACGCTCTTGCTCTGACTTGGGCGGAGGGGCAGGGCGTTGTAAGGTAGGTGCAGGCGGGAAGGATGTGGATGAGGGGCTGGGAGTGGGGTCGATGATAGCGGGGAGATGACCGTTAGAGTTGAGATGTGTCTGAGTGGCGTGCCGGAGCTGAGAGGAGATAGGCGTCATGGGGCGGGAGGGACCGGCTGTGACGGTGTCGGGCGGAGATGTGGGCCGAAGGGGAAGGTTTGGGTCGTATGGCGGAGCAGTGAGGTACTGCACAGCAAGGCGTAATGCCGGTGGTGGCTGCTGATCCACTCCTTCTATCCCGTCCGCCGAGTACGTCCGCATACTCCTCAAGCCCACTCTGAGCTTCGCCGTAAACTCCTTGTCGATCTCCACCCCGCTCCTCTCCAGCTCCAGTACCGAAAGATCATACTCCCACCCATCCGCTTCTTCTCCATCCTCCTGCTCCGCGTTCTGCCGCAGACGGCTAGGCGTACCTACTCCCTGGCCCGGTGTCGGAGGCGCAGCAGTCACCGTCCTTGTCGGCGCGATAGGCGCGGCCGCCACCCGCCTGTTCAGCGTTGACGTCTGCAACCTCCCCCTCTCCCTGTGCGCCCCGGCCAGCCAGGCCATGTCCAGCCGCCCCAGCGGCAGTACCGTTCCTGGCGCAAAGACCGGCGGGAAGACCGATTGGCGCGCCTTTGTGGGTGGTGGCGGTTGAGGATGGAGGAGGAAGAGGTACTGCCTTGTATCTCCCGGATGGAGCGAGCCGAGAACGTCGTCCTGGACTTCCGAATCCAGCGTTCCAGCAGAAGAAGGGGTGATGGATGTAGCAGTCATTCCATACACTGGCTCCAGGTTGACCTTGTCGAACAGTATAGACTCGGCCGAGGTGTTTTGCATGAGGACCTCGAGGTAGACGTCGCCTCTCCGAGTGGGGTCGAGCTGGGTCATGGGGGTTTGAGAGGGGTGGATCTTGGTCTTGATTGATAGAGGGGCGACGACCTGTTTGTCAGCTGACGTCAAAGAAGGGTGGTAGGCACTCACGTTGAATTTGAAGAAGCGCTGAAATGTCCGCCGGCCGTTAGGCGTCTCCCACGCAACCGAGCAGATGAGAACCTGGAGGCCTAGCTCCTTCATCTCTGCCTGGACGTCCATCTCAACAAACTCCCCAGGCGACAGATTAGGCATCTTCGTGTTCTCATCTGGCACTGCGGTCTCCGCCGAGTCTCCTGCCCCTTCCGCTTCTATCTTCCCTTCGCCAGTCTCCTTCTCTTCCTCTTTTCCCTCTACAGCGAGAGCTTCATCCCCTTCAGGTACCGCCTCCTCCCCATGAACCACCTCTCCTAGCCTCCACCGCCCTCCCGGCCCCTGTACCTCCAGCATCATCTTCACCCCTCTCACGCCCGGTGCCATCCCCATCCCATCATCAGCATCGGCGATATCGCCCGCACTGCTTCCAGGCCGAGGGCTGGACGGGGGGTTGGCGATCAGCTGGAGCTTGACGCCAAGGGACGTGCCGAGCGTCATAGTCCCAAAAGGAGCGGGATAATTGTGAGTCGGCGAGAGGGAGAATGAGGAAGGAAGAGAAGGGAGCGGGAGGGGCGTAGCGGGGACATCTTCGAGGTAGGCGGAAGAGGAGGGTGGGGAGGTGAGGGTCGAGGGGGTTAGGCGTAATCTGGGGGTCAGCACGGCTTCTTGGCGGGTAATCGCTGTTCAAGAAAGACGTACACTGATAGTGTGAGTGGGGGAGGCTCCATCGTCGGCTCAGGTCAAGACAGGAGGAACCGTGTGAAAGGCAGAATAAGAGGTGGTCAAGACAGCATCAACAAGTCCCCAACTCCACATTCCTCATCCGCCCATCATCTCCGCTATAAACAACTATCTTCATCTCCCTTCCATCCCCACACGGCCCTACTAAGCCCCCGGTATCACCTAGCCGTCGTTCATCGGGACCTCTATCTATCGAGGCGATCATTTACCGTGGGTCCACAACCTACAGATTGAGTGGGACTTGGCTAACGACATCAGTCCTAGCGTGGCATCTCGCACACCAAGTCCTGTAGCTATTCAGACTCCACTCCAGCTAACGGTATGTCAGTCGAGCATGACGGGCTGGGCCAGACTGACGAAATTAGGCCTCGTAATAGGCCTCGCGCAGACGCGTCCCCACGTCCGGCGTACGCTCGCGCCATGTCGGACGGAGTACATCATCGTCCAAGGAGGTTCGGCCGCCAAGGAAGTCTTCACCACTCCGAAGCTACGCGATATCATACTCCGCCTGCTCGATAAGGGTACTCTGGCGACTATGCTGCGGCTACACAAGGCGGGGTCGTCCAGTGTGGCTGGTATCCTTTACCACACGATCAATAAAAATATGGTGAACAAGATGAGTAGAGCGAGTGTAAATTTTCTGCCTCAGCGTCTTTCTGGAACATGGTCCACATAGCAAGCGCTGACGCGATAGGGTAGGAGATCAGCCTATTGCGACGCGGTCAAGATAACCGACAGAAGCCACGTCCCGGACATCGGGGAGGCGGGGGCCAGGCAGCGGGCGGTGACAAGGGCGGAGATGACGGGGCAGGGGAGTACGACGAGGATGAAGAAGGGTACGGCGAGGACGAGGAGGACGAGTACGACTCCGACGAGGGCAGTCCTACCCCTCCTCCACGGTTCCCCGTACGTCCAGGCGGTCCAGCGGCATTCAGAGTCTACCGGACGGCGGAGCTCCGAGATCTGATTTTGCGGCGGATGGACGACGATACATTGTCGACCATGATGAGGCTAGAGAAGGGGCTGGAGGAGAGTGTGGCGAGGGTGCTGTATGAGCACATCCCGATGAAGCTCATGAAGAAGATGGGAAGGAATACTGTAAGTGGCGCTGTCCCATCATATACCTGCCGGGCTTTGTGGGTCGGGACTGTCCCAGCCCATCACTGCTCCGTTCCGAGACCTAAGCTGATTTTTTAGCCCAGGAGAAGAATGTACTGCCAGTGTGTCCGCACGGTCGACCGCTCCCCTCCTCCCGTCCGCGTCCCGCCCGAGTGGAAGCTTCAAACCACAAACCGGCGCGTCGTCCGTTTCGACCCCCAAGCCGTTCTCAAGGACGTAGCGGCGGCCCGAAAGAAGTACCCCCGCCTGCATACCCTGGAATACCTGTTTCCCCAGCACGACGTGGATGATGCCTATTCGGTCCATCTCGAGGGCGAGCGCATCATCGTCGACCTCATCCGCACGTACCAGATCGACATCCACGTGCGCGTTCCCCAGCCGGGCGAGGAGCCATTTAAGCGGGGTCCGAAGTACGAGTGGATGGAGATCAGGAATACCATAGCCATCAAGCTGGTGGTACAGGACGAGGACGCCTGGAGGTACTGGGCCAAACATCCACAACTGCTGGATGGCCACCTCACCCGGCTCAAGAACTGGCTCTATGTCAATCCGGACCTCGACAAGCGGGTCGTCAGCATCTTTCACGGGGTCTATCCCGTCAACCCGGAATTGGAAAAGCGGCATATTTGGGGCGCAGACTATGAGCGCTCCACTCGGCGGATTGACCCTACGGTCCAAGAAGCCATCGCGTTTCTCGAGCGGCGCAAGCGGGACGGCAACTCCCCTCTCGTTCACTTCCACATCCCCCCATCCAGCTCCGTCGACCCCGTCACCCCCGCACGGTTTGGCCAGATCGTCGCGGCACTCCACCCCTCCATACGCACCCTTCACGTCCACAGATCGGCCATTCAAAACCTCCCCAACACCCAAACTGCCATCCGCGCGTTCGATTACGCTCTTCCCTACCTCACCCGATTGGCCATCATACACGACCCCATCAACGGCGAGAGGTGCAAGCGGTCCCAGATCGAGCGCGTCCCGTTGTCTGGTCTACCAAGACTACGAAACTAGGTTAGCGACATTAGCGGAGGGACTACCCCCGATGTGCATCCCAACTACCTCTCTTCCTCCTCCCCTCTGGCCTCCCACTCGCTTCTCCCCCGGTTCCCCTCTCCTATGCTCCATCCTCCTACTTCCGTCCTGTCTCTTGCGCCCCCTACCTCGACCACCGAGCCCTCTTGGGCGCCGAACCTGAAGTTCACCCGCCGCACGACGTACACACGTGCTTGAACTCACACGCGTCGCCCATGCAGGCCTCCATCCTATTCCAAAGGAAACAGGGTTTCTGGGAAGTCACCTTGCCGGTAGAGGACAGGCGGAAAACGCCAACGGACGCGGGGGAACGATACACCGAGGCGGATTGCCGGCCACTGGGGGTAGAAGGGGTAGGGACAATGGCGCGGGCAGCGGCGTAGGCGTTGGCGAAGCTTTGGAAGTCCCGTCCGAAAGCTTCGGAATCCCACTTGAGCCAGTCTGCGAGGGGGAAGTCCGCGCCGACGTGGAGGCGGCGCTGGGCGGTCTTAAGATGGTAGTTGAGGACGGCCGGGAATCCGCCCGGGTTGTCTCGGTCGAGCCGCATGAGGATATGGGCGTGGCCCAGGAGGAACTTGCCGGTTTCTCTGCCGCCTTGGGAACCGGACCAGATATTACCAAGATGTTGTCACCTAGAGCCACGCACGGACCAGCCAAAACGATTCCGCCGGAACCCTCGCCTCCTCATTCCTCAAATTCCCCCTCTCCCCCGGAACCTTCCAGAAATTCCTCGCAGTTTCCACCACCTTCTACCATCTTCTACCACCTTCTACCAGCATCGATTCAGCTTCCATCGGCCTCCCCGCCCTTCCAGTATCTTCGACCCCACTCGCCATCAGCATATGTCATCATGGAAGGCGCTGGAAGGATGATCTGGAAGCGGCGAGCGAGATATAAAAGGAGGGATGAGTCGGGACTTGTAGATGTTTCATCCGCTTTTACATTAATCTTGCCATAGTCTCATTTGCATACCATTTCCTCACCTGCCCAGCTTAGGATCCCGCGCACTCAGCCCTCCCCCGTGACAGATGTGTGCGCGTGTGATGCTCGCATCTATGGGTGGGGAAATGACATGGTGCACGAAGTACGACCTTACGTGCTGTCTGGGCGGACGTATAGGTACGGGGATGGGTACGAGTTCAGGGCGGACGAGGCGGACTTTATCGAAGAGGTCAAGGAAAGGTGTGTTCAGTCCGAGTGGGGAGAGTACTGGGTGACGGAGGTGGAAGACTGAGCAGACTGAGGAGGCGATGATGGCGGCGATAAGGATGGTGGGATGGCGACGACGATTGCGAAGGCAAAGAGGGCGAGGCGGGGGAATGACCGGTGTTCAGTGATCGGATCAGAGTGGGGCAAAGTGGGGTACTACTGAATGTGGTGACTCGGGATCTTGGTCGACTATCTCCGGAATGCATCTGTATGAAATACCTCCCGCTCATCACATCCGTCTTCTTCCCCTTACGAAGCCAACTGTAAGACAAGTGCTAGCCTCACCTTATGCCTGTCCAGCATCATGGGGAAGCGCACCGAGGGGCCAAATTTCCAGACTCCGCATTCCTCGTCCTCAAACGCGCGTCCGCCGCTCGTCGCGTCGCGTCGATTTCTCTCTTCTTCTGCACTTGCACCAGTATTGTGATGTATCCGCCAGCGACGCACCATGCCGGTCCGGGCTCAAGCGCTCAAGGCTCGAGGTCGACGCACCCGCATCTGATCCTCTGGCTGCCTCCACGCTGCGGCCGCTATCCCCGCCTCGTGAGGTAAAGCGACAGCGGACCTTGAGCGCGTCGCAGGCTCCTCATGGAGATGGCGGAGCTCATCAAGGTGGGCAAGATAGAGATCACGAGCCAGATAAGCACGGAGAGGGGGGCGGGGAGGCCGATGGTGGTAAGGATGGGGATGAAGATGAGGAGAAGGAGGAAGAGGAAGAGGACGGATCCGACGAGCAAGAGTCTGAGGAGGAATACGGCTCGGACTACAGCGTCGGCAGCGTCACGCCGCCCCCGCGATACATCCTCCATCCTGGCGGTCCAGCAGCAAGGAAGACGTACTCTACCCCGGAAATCTGGCGCCGGATCGTCAGCGCGTCGGACCAGGCAACGCTGGGCCTCATGCTGCGGCTAGAACGGGCGGTTTCTGAGAGCGTGGCGGCGGTGCTGTTTCATACGGTGCATATGAGTGTCGTGCAGAAGATGTCCCGAGCCAATGTGAGTGTCATAGCGCTTTGTATAAGATAGCAGCTGATTATCCAGGCAAGACGCAGGATCTATGCCGACGCGGTCAGAATCGTCGATCGCTCACCCTATCCGGACCTACTCGCGCCGGAGAAGAAGCCCTTTCCCTTCACTCGTCCAGGCGCGGCCTTTGACGGTGAAGCGGTCAACAAGGTCGTCAAGGCCGCCCGCAAGAAGCTGCCTAACGTGAGGAGCATCCTCAACCTCTATCCCAAGTACGACGAGGATGACGCCTGGGCCGTCCATTTCGGGGAGGACGGCAAGGTCGTCGTCGAGGTGGAAAGTAAGGTCATGATCGACCTTCATGACACGGACTACTTCAATCCCGATCCACCACGTCTCCCTCGAGCCATTACATCGCCAAAGCAACGAGTCGTCGTCCGTCATACCATCGCCATACGGTTGATTGCGCAGGACACGGACAGTCTCCGGTACTGGGAGGACCGGCCGAAAGGACTCGCGAAGCGCCTCAAGCGGATCCACGATTGGCTCTACTGCAACCCGGAGCTGGACAGGCGGGTGACGAGTGTCGAGAGGTGGATCTGGGAGTCGACGACGGCGGGGCACGACCGGGATCGGCGAAAGGACATGCTAGAGATGCGCGCCCTGGACCCGGACCATTCCCGCAATTATTCCCGGATCCCACTCGTCGATCCGTACGCTACGGATACCATCGATCCTACCCTGGACGAGGCGCTCGCGTTCCTCGCTCAACGGCAGCAAGGGGGATGCTAGCCGCTGACCAGCTTCTTCCTTCCCCCTTCTCCACCCTCGGATCCCATCACCCCCGAACGGTTCTACGAGATCGTATCCCTCCTCCCCCGCACGATCCGGAACCTCGTCATTCGCAACTCCATCATCCAGAACCTCCATCAAACCCAACACGCCATCGCCGCGCTCGACCAGCACCTTCCCTCCCTCTACCGCCTCACCATCTCGCACGAGGAGCACCACGGCGTCAGGGCCAAGCGGTCCCATGTCGAGCGAACTCCACTCTCCGGCATCCCCCAGCTTCGCAACTTCACCATGCACCTCCAGTCGGCCGGGATCGACCTTGCCGCGAGGTACATGTGCCGTCTGGGCGGGAAACACACGTACCACCAAGACCTCGACGTACACAGTATCCAGACGGCACGCGAGACGGCCAAGATGGCGAAAGAGGTCAAGCCGTACGTGCTTAATCGGCGAACGTATAGGTGGGGGAACGATTGGGCGCTCAGGCCTGAGGACGAGGATTACCACGAGGAGGTCAGGGAGAAGTGTATACATTCGGAATGGGGAGATTATTGGGTGACGGACGTCGGGGAGATGTACTGAGCTGAGCAGACCTTGAGGGGCACGGGAGTTGAAAGCAGGTGCACGCTGGCTTAGGGGAATATGGGGTGTAGGGCGTGGTGGCGGTCAAGCATGTCTTTGATGGGGAATGGGTATGAAGATGGGCGCATTCTGCGGTTGCGACTGTTGAAGATGGATCTGTAGGTTGTTGAGGACGAATATTATTAGGCTACTATACACACGAAGACCGGTCTACTCTATTACAGCCGCACTTGGACTTCTTTATCCTACTCTCCCCTACACGCCCCTTTCTGCTCCCCTCTTATCTCTGCTATATACTACCCGCCGACCATGGAAATCGCCCAGAATTAGCCCAAAAAGAGACCCAACGATCGTATCTGCTGCTCTGCGGCCCCGGCGCGACCCTACTGCGACAAAGGCACCATCTCCCCCCGATGCGTAGTACGCCAGTGCTCCTGGAGATACTATAAACGTCAGCTAGATCCCACCATCCCACCCGAAAGCACAGAAAGACTCACCCCTCGGCTCTCGAGCAACTTGCCGCACACCTCATCCCCCTGACCCCTTATCTGACACTGGAACCCGACTCCCTCCCCATCCGTCTCCGCCTCCACCTCCATCTCCACCTCCTCCACTTTGACCTCCCACTCGTCCGAGTTCGGGATACCCTCTTCCTCTCCTGTCCCCTCTCCGCCCTCTCCGCCCTCCCCACCCTCCCCGCCCCCCTGCTGCCCCACACCTCCCAGATCAATCATCTCGCCCGAGCTCGTCATATTAATCGGGCGGGTCGCATACCCCAACGCCGCCATATCCTGATTCGCCTCACTATCCGTATACTCGCTCCCCGATTCCGTACCCGTCTCCGTCTCCGTCCCCGACCCCTCCTCCTCCTGGTTCACCTGCGACTGCGACAGTATCCCCATCTGCCTCGCTCGCAGCCCAGCGAGCTGGTCCCGCAACTCCTCATTTCTCCGATTCAGGTTCTCCACCCGCCTCTTCAACACCGCATTCTCCTCTACGAGCGCCTCGTTCGCCCGTTTCGTCTGCGGGTACAGTACCGCCTTGGCCCGGACGGCATCGTCCGTCCGTCTTGCCTGGTCCAGCAACACCTTGTTCTGGTTCTGGAGGGATTTGATCTCGGCCGCGTCCCGCGAAGCGACCGCCGTGGCGTGGATGATCCGCTGCTTGAGACCTTGCGCGAGCTGCTGCGACTTGATCTCGAGCTGGTCCAAAAGATCGCGCTTGTCCTGGCTCAGCTCGCCGACATGGGCCGAGGCGAGGTTGTATTGCCTCCGGAGGAAGTCGCGGTCGTCGGTGAGGGAAGTATTCCGGGATTGAGTGTCGGCCAGCTCGTCCTGGACCGCCTTAAGCTGGGCGCCGAGGTCAGCGTCGGAGGCGGCTGCCGGGGCGATCTGGGCGTCAGCCTGAGTCAACACAAGGGGTGATCTGACACTTACCTGTACTTGCTCAGTCACGGCCTGCACGACAAGTGCCTCCGGCTCGACAATGACCGGCGTATCCGTCATCGATCCCCTGTCCACCATATCTGGTTTCGGCGGAGGTGCGACCATCATTCCGCGATCCACCATCTCCGGCCTCGGTGCTTGGACCGGTTCCGGCTGCTCCACCTCCGGCATGTCCAATCCCATATCCTGATCCTGCTCCACAGGCATCGCCATCGGTTCAGCAACCACCGGCTCTTCCCTGACCGTTGGAGGTGGTATTGGCGCCCCCTCATCCTCGTCGTCGCTGTCGAGCGCAACGAGGAACTCCTGGCCGCCCACCATCCGCTTGACGGTCCGAGGCGGGATCGCCTCCTCCTCGTCATCGCTACTGGCCGCCGGAGGAAGCGGCGCCTTCCCCTTCCCTTTCCCCTGTCCGCTGGCGGCGCCGGTACCTTTCCACTGATTGTAATCGGCAAGGACCTGAGGACCGACGTCCGCCGCCGAGCCCATAGCTCGGCCCTTCACGTTGCCGCTGCCGCCAACGCTGCCCTTGCCGTTTCGTGAAGCAAATGGCAGCTGAGTGTACGGATTTCCGGGGGACGGGCTTCCGGTCTGGCCGTACTGATCCGGCGAAGGGGGGCTCGAGAACTGCTGGATCGACTCTTGGGTATACGTACCCGTAGCCTGTGTGGCCGATATGAGGTCTGCGCCGCCGGTGGTCTTGGTAACACGCGCCGCATCCCTGAAGACCTGCGTATCGGGCTGAGCGACGGGTCCGAGCCTTTTGGCCGTGGGATGCTGGCTTGGGCCCGCCATCACCGTCGACGTCTTGGCCGCAGGCTCAGGCGCAGGCTTTGGCTTGGCTTTAGGCTTGGAAGACCCAGCCGCAGCGGCGGCAGCGGCAGCCTGGGACTCGCGTACTGCCTGCGCAATCACCTCCGGATCGATCCCCTCCTCCTCCACCGCTGGCTGAGTCGCCCCGTCCGCGAGATTCCGGATGACACTCGCGAGTTTTGCATTGGTCTCCGCGGCCCGAGATGTGGTTTCGGGAGAGACCGAGTGGGATTGATAGTCGTCCAGCTCGGTCTCGTTGTCGTTGTCCGGGTGGAAATCCGCGCCCTCATCGTCCGGGTCGACCGCGAACCGGGCGTTCTTTTTCGTCGCGGGGGCAGTAGCCATGCTGGACTTGGGCAAGCCCGCAGCGGAGGTGGTTGCTTTAGCGGTGGGTCTGGAAGGTCCGGCAGCGGCAGCAGCAGCGCCGGCGGAGATGGTAGTGGACGCAGAGCGACTCCGGATGCGAGAGGCGATGGGAGGGGATTTGCCGTTGGTTTCGGGGACTTTGGCGTGGCGTGGAGGAGCGTTCCGCTTGTTCAAAGAGTTGATGGAGGTGATGGAAGGGACGTCGGATGCTTCTGAGGCTTGACGAGCTGCGCATCAGCCATGTCCAAGTAAACTGAATAAGGGGACTCACGCGGTCTCCCCCTTGTCTTCTTCACAGCCGGAGCATCGTCATTCTCCTTGCCTCCCCGCTTCCTCTTCCCTCCAGCTACAGGCGACGACGTGTCCGTCTCGCTCACTGCGCTCGTCTGCCTCGCCGGAGCTTTCCCCTTGCCCTCCCCTTTACCCACCTCCGCATCACTCATCAGAATCTCCATCCCATCCTCCTCTTCTTCCTCCTCATCCTGTTCAGGCTCGACCGTGGACGCCTTGCTTCTCTCCCTCGACCCGCCCGCCGTGCTCTTTGCAGCAGCAGCAGCGGAAGTCCCCTTAGCCTCCGCCTTCCTCTGCTTCCGCTCCGCCTTCTTCCCCTCCCTCGTCTCCTGCTTTACCCTACTCGCCCTGGGCTTGTTCTTGTTGTCTCGATCCCATTCCCTCAACACCTTGGCGCCGTACGTCTTTCCAACCTTGACTTTTCCCTTTGCGAGGTCTATCTTCCATAGCCGGATGAGCTCATTCGTGCAAGCTTCTTTAGGCTCCCAGGAGGGCCGATACCGCCGGCCCGTACTGGGGTCGATATCTTCCCACGCGACGAGGTATTGTCGCCCGATTGGATCTTCGGCGAGGAGTGTTTCGACACTGTATTCCTGAGAGTCCTCGTCTGGCCCTGCGGGGCGAAATTGAGTTTCCGGTGGGAGCTCGTAGGAGGGAGGGGAGGATGACATGATGAGGGGGTTTCGGGCGGTGATGCTGGGTAGCAGGGAGATCGAGACGTGTTTTCCAGTGATAGGATGGCAAACCGAGGGAACTGACTGCCTGTCTCCTGCTGTATTTGTCGATGGTTGTCGAGCTGTTGGTATGTAGATGAGATAGAAGTACGAAAGCAGGAGTGACGCAGCTGACATGAGTGGACTGGAGCTGCTGCTGCTTCGGGTGGCTGTTGTCGTTACGTTACAGTGCCCCCGGAACTGCCTAAGCCTTGGACCACGTGGACATTTTGGCTGAGGCTGAGGACCGGAACGCAGCAGCACCGACTCGACCTGACCTTGAAATTCACCTTATCAACCCTTACCTCCCTTTGCTATATACCTATCATCCCCTCCCCTCCCTGGCATCTTACTACCTCCACAAGAGCTGGCTCGAAGATGCCACCCAAACTCGACCCGAACTCACCGGCCAACCAGGCCCTCCACGCCCAATTCACCAAACTCGGGCTCTCCCCCGCTACAGCCACCGAGCTCGTCCGGCAGCCCAAGCAGGGCGCGGCCGTCAAAGCTCTGATTGAAGCGTATCAGTTGGACAAGGAGACGCTGGATGAGAAGACGGCGTCGGCGTTGGTGAAGCTGGCAGTGGGGGGTGGGAAGCTGGGCGAGGCGGAGAAGGGGTTTGCGGTTCAGAAGGTGATTAAGGGGGATGTTACGAGTAATGATCAGGTCACTGGTGAGCTGCGAACCTCTTCCAGGCTGTATAGACCCAATTCTGGGAAAAAGAGCTCATTGTACAGCCGCTATAAAGTACCTGGAGCCAAACCCCGCCGGGACGCCCATCAACGAAGCAGAGTTCGACAAGACCTGCGGAGTCGGTACGTTGCGTCCTTTACTCTTCTGTATAGCCCCGGCTCATACTCAGGAATCAACATCACATCTTCGGATCTCCCCTCGCTCATTAAATCCTACATCTCGACCCTCCCTACCCCTCCTGATAGCTGGACAAACTTTGGACCTCTCCTCGGCGGCGTCAAGAGCAGTACCTCTGACCTCAAGTACGTCCTCTTCTCTCCGCCTCCCTTTCCTCTGACGCTGACAAGCAGATGGGCCAACGCCGCCGACCTGAAATCATCCCTCGAAACGCTCTTCACAGAACTGTTCGGCACAAAAGAAGCCGCCGCCGCTGCCCGTGCACAAGCCAACGCAGCGGCCAAGGCCAAACCTACTGCGCCGAAAACAAAGCCTGCACCCGCGGTGGCTGCAGCGACGGCGGAGGGATCGAGCGGGAGCGGTCCGGCCATACCTACCAATATCTTCCAGGAGGGCTTCTTGGCGGAATTCCACAAACCCGGAGAGAACCCGCAGATCAAGCCAGAGCTCAAGGAGCGGCATTTGGAATGGACGAAGGGTGGGGTGTTGACGCGGTTTCCGCCTGAGCCCAATGGGTATCTGCATATCGGTATGTCCACCTCTTGTAATGAGTTAGCTCAGGCTTCGGCTGACACGCAGGCCACGTCAAAGCCATCATGGTCGATTTCGGGTACGCCAAATTCCACGGTGGACGCTGCTATCTCCGGTTCGACGATACCAACCCCGAAAAGGAAGAAGGGCGCTACTTTCAGAGTATCCTCGAAACGGTCCGATGGCTCGGGTTTGAGCCGTGGAAAATCACCTACTCGAGTGATAATTTCCAGAGATTGTACGAGCTGGCGGTGGAGTTGACAAGGCGGGGGAAGGCATATGTCTGTACTTGCGATGGTAGGTCCAGCCCCTTCTTGGTAGACCTGAGGCAGAGTTGATTCCTCAGCGGAGAAGATCAAAGAAGACCGAGGTGGATCGCACGGAAACCCCGTCCCCTGCGTGCACAGGGATCGACCCACCTCTGAATCACTCGCGGAGTTTGAAAAGATGTTCAAGGGGGAGTACGCCGAGAAGGCCGCGTGTTTGCGGATGAAGATGGACCTGAGCAGTGGGAATCCGTACATGTGGGATACGGTCGCGTATCGTGTCAAGAAGGCGCCTCATCATCGGACGGGAGATAAGTGGAGTGAGTCAACGTGAAGACGAGATGGAGATCAGAAGGGAAGGACTGACGAGCTAGAGATCTATCCGACATATGACTTTACGCACTGCCTCTGTGATTCTTTCGAGAATATCTCGTGAGTCCCGTCTCGGAATGACGGGATCATGGCTGATAACAGACACTCACTCTGCACCACCGAGTTCATCTCTGCGCGAGAATCGTACGAATGGCTATGCGACGCTCTCGAAGTGTACAAGCCGCGGCAGTACGAATTCGCCCGTCTCAACCTCCAAGGCACCTTTTTGTCCAAACGGAAGATCGCACGGCTCGTCACCGCCAAACTCGTCGGGGACTGGGACGATCCCCGTCTCTACACGATCATCGCGCTCCGTCGTCGCGGTGTCCCTCCCGGCGCGCTCCTCCGCTTCGTTTCCGAGCTAGGCGTCACCGTCCAGGCGTCGACTACGGAACTACACAAATTCGAATCGACAATCCGGTCCTTCCTCGAGGACTCGGCGCCGCGCCTCATGATGTGCTTGAAGCCCATCAAGGTCGTCCTCACCAACGTGCCCGATGACTACTGCGTCACGGTGCAGGTCCCCCTCCATCCCAAAGTCCCCGCCATGGGCAGCGTGGAGAGTCGGTTCGCCCGGGAATTCTATATCGACGCGGACGACTTCCGGGTGGAAGACTCGCCCGACTATTTCCGGCTCGCGCCGGGCAAGTCGGTCGGTCTCTTCAAGGCGCCCGCACCCGTCACGTGCACGTCGTACACGCTCGCTTCGGACGGATCGGTCTCCGAGATCCAGTGCGTCTTGGAGGACGCAGCGACGGCCAAGAAGGCCAAGGCGTACATCCAGTGGGTGAACGCCAAGGAGGCGGTCCGGATCGATGAGGTCCGATACTTTCATCCCCTCTTCCGCTCGGATCCGCCCCCCGCGGACTTTGAGCACGACGTCAATGCCGACTCGGTACAGGTGTACAAGGGGGCGGTGGTCGAGCCGGCGTTTTACGGGTTGGCGGGCAAGCTGTTGGGTGATGCAAAGAGGGAGAGTGAGGAGCGGACCGCCAAGGCCAAGAAGGAGATGGAGAGCCAGAGTAGGGTCGAAGGAGACGAGGACGAGCCGGTTGTTTTGGCGGACAGTCTGTATGGGGTGGAGAACGTCAGATTTCAGGGAATGAGGTTGGCGTATTTCGCGTTGGATAGGGAGAGCGAGGTGAGGGGGTTGAAGGAGGGGACGGCGGGTAAAGAGGTGAAGGAGGGGGATCGGATCGTGCTTAATAGGATTGTGAGCTTGAAGGAGGATACGGGCAAGAAGGCGTAGAGTGGAGTGCGTCGGGGAAAGTAGGGGAGACGTTATATATCATTAACCATCGTAGAGTAGATAGACATCATGCAGTATAGCAGTATTATGCAGGTCTATCATCAGCGTGGGTGGTCGGGCAAAACAGAATGATTGGGTTTGACGATGCATAAAATACGCGTACAGACAACGACTCGATAGTCTCTCTCTCTATGTAGAATGGAAAACGTCCATAGCTATCGTACAGATCACTCCTTACTTCTGCCTCTCGAGATTCCTTCTTCCCACACGGCCATCGAGGTAGGCCACCTAGCCGAGAGGTGGGTTCTTTTCTCCCTTTCCCCTCTTGCCGCTTTTGCCTTTGCCTATGCAGCATCCACCTCCATTCCTCCCCCTTGCCCTCCGCCCCCAAACGCCGACTCCGCCTTCACCACCGGTGCAGGTAACGGTGCCGAGAACAGCATCTCGCTCGACATGCCCGAACTCGATCCGCCAAATGACATTTCCTGCTGCTGCTGCTGCTGCTGTTGTTGCTGAAGCTGTAGTTGTTGTTGTTGCTCTTGCGCGCCGCCGAACGACGCAAGGGCCGAGTCCCAGGGATTTTGAAATCTGCCCATCAGCCCTTTCCCTCCTATCCTTTACTTGCTACTCTCGCCGGCTCCCGCTAGCTCACCTAGTAACTTTTGGCTTCTCAATCAACACATTCCGGTGCAGCTTTGCCCAATCCACACTCGCCGGCGGATTCTCCTTGTACGCCTCCTCCTCATAATACGTATTCACATAGTATCCCACTCTGACAAACTCCTTGTCCCGATACGACGCCGTGATGATGATGACCGTTACCCCGAGGATCTCGTCGTGCTCTTGCGAAGGGAGGAGGTGGTGGGCGGGTGCGGGAGCCTGAAAGTCAAAGGCGTTGATTCCGGCTGGAACGGGGCCGACTGCTAGGTCAGCTCGGGAAAGGGCTGACGAGAGTGGGAGGCGGAAGGGAGGGAAGGAAGGAAGGAAGATGCGCACCCATACAGCTATCAAGCTCTTGGTCGTATTCTTCGCTTTTGGCTGATCCGACGTAGATGAGCTTCCATTCCAGGTCTACCGGGTCAGCTTGTGTTCTAATAGCTTTTGACAGAACAAGAAAGCAACACCCACCCTCAACTAGTGGCGCGATAGCCTCAAACTTGATGCGGAAGTGGTATTCATCGTCGAACATGGCCGGGTTGTTCACCAGCTCGATATTACGGATATTGACCTTGTATATCAGCTACGATCTCTCGAAGGCTGAGAGAGAAAAAGCTCACGATGGACTGTTAGTAGAAGGCAATGCAGAAGCGAGGGAAAGAAGGAGAAATGTCAGCTTGGGCTCCATTACAAGCCGGGGAAGCTGCTCACCATGATGGGATATGCTTCTGCTGGGTGTGTGTGTTTATGGAGGCGGATACCAGTGGGTGGATGGGGAATGGGGGGTAGCTTGAGGAAGTACTAGGGGTAGGAGAAGAAGGACATGAGAGGAGTAGAAGGTGGCCAAAGACTAGACGCGTCGATCGTCAACAATGGAGACTGGGACGCGTCGAGATGACGTGGCTTTTTTGGCTGAGTGTCAAGAGTCAAGGTGTGGACCACCTCCACTCTAGAATTTCCAGCTCGACCACACCACCACTGCACCCCACTATATCAGCTATAGGTGTATGCTGAGAACCAGCCACCTCACACCTCTGATCAGGTCAACAGCTCGCTCCATAACAGCATCAGCAAGAATGTCCAGCTCCGGCCCGTCCTCTATCCCATATACCGTCCCCCTGCCCGGTGGTATCCCCTCGACTCACACACACCACACCGAGTCCACAACGACCATCCTCGTCCCAAAGGCCAATACGGCCTTTCTCAATCCTGTCCAGCAGTACAATCGGGATCTGTCGATTGCGGTCATTAGGGCGTGGAATGAGATGCGGAAAGAGGAGGCGGAGGAGAAGTGGAAGAAGAGGATAGAGGCCAAGCCGGAGGCGGTGGCTAGGAAGAAGGAGAAGGCGAGGAAGAGGAAGGAGGCCAAGGCGGCGAAGGGAGGAGAGGGTAGTGGAGCTGCGGCCGGGACTGGTGAGGTCGAGAGATCGCGCGGATGGCGATGAAGCTGATCGTTAGGACCTGAAGCGCGGGATCATGCAGAGGTGATAGATCAACCTGAAGCTGGACCTTCAGAACCGGTGAGCTATGAATTTCAGAGCTATGATACTGGCGTCAGCTGACTAGATAGGCGGAATTCCGAGCGCAGCAATTCACCATCCTCGAAGCTCTCTCAGCCACCGGTCTGCGGTCTATCCGCTATGCCAAAGAGATCCCAGATGTCAAGTCAGTCGACACGACCCCTTGCGTCGTGTTCGCGGAGCCCCAGCTGATCTGCAGATACGTCCTCGCTAATGATATATCACCCTCAGCGTGCGAGGCCATGCGCCAGAACGTCGCCTTCAATGGCGTCGGCGAGAGCGTGTACCGGCGGAAACCGGTTGTTCCGAGTGCGGAGGGATCTGTCCCTGGCCCGAGCGCCGGAGCGCAAGCCGGAAGCGGGGAGGCTGCGCTAGGGGAGCTGAAGACGGTAGAGGAGATACAGGAGGAAATGATTAGGGTGGGGCGGAGGGACGGAGCAAGGGGACGGGTGATCGTTAATGAGGGGGATGCTTGGTGAGCTAACCTCTTACGATCCTTGGGGGAACTAGCTGACCGTCAGCTCTTTGATGTACGCTCGTCGAGCGCCAGTAGCACGATGCGACGTGGTCGACTTGGATCCATACGGTACCGCCGCGCCCTTCGTGGACGCCGCAATAGGGTGTATAGCCGACGGCGGGCTGCTCTGCGTGACATGCACAGATCTGGCCGTCCTCGCAGGGAGTCAGTATCCAGAGAAATGGTGAGCTACGTCCAGCGTGGTGTCTGATCCAGCATCCTGCATCCAGCTGACATCCAGCTTCTCCAACTATGGCGGAACGTGCGTCGCCGCTGAATACTCACACGAAGTCGCCCTCCGGCTCGTCATGTCCGGTCTCGCACAAGCGGCCGCGCGGTATGGCCGATACATCACCCCCCTCCTCAGCTTCAGTATCGACTATTACCTCCGAGTATTCGTACGGGTGGATACACAACCACTCAAAGTGAAATCACTGAGCAGGTGCGCGCGGCTACGTTTACTTCCCCTAGGTCTTGAGCTGACGAGCTAGCCAAATCGGAACGATCTACGTCTGTCGATACTGCCAAGCACCTACACCTCAGCCTTTTGGGCGGATAGTCGACCGTGAAGAGAAGAGCGGCAAGACGACTAGATTGTACAGGACCGCTCCGGGCCCGACTATCCCTGGAGGGGGATGTGAGCTCTGCGGACAGCCAACACATGTGAGCTTGGTTTTGCTTGTCTTGAAGCGAATGAGCGAAGCTGATCTCTCAGCTTGGCGGGCCGATGTGGCTCGGACCATTACAAGATAAGGCCTTTGCGGAGCGGGTACTGCGAAGTACAGCGGGGCAAGAAGCGGAGTACAAGACATGGCCGAGGATACAGGGTATGGTGACTATGGCGCGAGATGTGAGCTTTTTCCTCGCTGTCAGCGGTGTGAGGTAAGCTGACGAGTATAGGAAATAGATGAGCTCTTCTACTTCACCCCCAACAAGATCCACGGGCTATTCCACGCTTCCTCCGGACCTTCATCGTATATCATGTACGCTGTCCAATTCTCTCTTCCGGGAGCAAGGAAAAAGCAAGCTGATACGTTAGCTCTGCTCTGCTCAATGCGGGCTATACCGTCTCGCGCTCGCACGCCTCGCAGGGGAGTATCAAGACCAATGGTCCCAGATCGTTTGTGTATGATTGCGTGAGGGAGTTTATCAAGACGAATCCGGTGAGGATGGATAAGATTGCAGAGGGGAGTCCGGCGAGGGAGTTGTTGTCGAGAGAGATGACGTATGTTTCTTCTCCCCCTCGTGCTGGAGACCTGCGCAGCACAACGAGCTGATATCGTAGACATACGGTCGACCTCACCCCTCACCCCGAGGCCAAACGGTTCGAACGCTCTGACTCGAAATTGGTGCGGTATCAGACCAACCCGGAGGCGAATTGGGGCCCGGCGCCGAGGGCGAAGCAGGTGCCTAATAGTGCGAAGAGCCAGGTGGCGGCGGCGGTGGGGAAACGCAAGGCGGATGGGGCTGGAGGGGAGGGGGAAGGGGCAAGCAAGGGGAAAGGGGCGAAGCGGGTCAAGGAGGACGAGGGGGTTGCTGGAGGCGCAAAGGTGGATGGTGTGGTGATAGAGGAGGAAGAGAGTGGGGATGTGAAGATGCAGGAAGGAGGAGATGCTGCGGACGCTGAAGAGGAAGCAGCACTCAACGCTTGATGCATGTACATGCATCTTGTGACGTAAGGAGCGTTGAAGCGATATGACTGACATAGCGAAACGAGAAATACCGAACAGCGAGATGGGAATGTACAATGAGGTGAAGCGGTACAGCAACTACTGTGCTTCCTTTCCCTACCGCCCAGATGTCCATACTACGAGAGTCAGCTCAGATAGTTTGCAGGTACGGTGAACATGACTCACGCTCTAACCTCGTAACTCGGCCTTCACAGTCCTTACCGCCACGTTGAGTGCCCCTGCGAGATGACTAATGCCATCATAGTACACGCACGCATCCTTCCCCACCCAACTCAGAAGCTCGACCAGCTGAGCGTCGATATAGTGGTTATGAAGCGTGAAAGCGAAGCTGACGAGCGAACGTAGCCTCGGCGCGTAGGCGCGAGGGGACTGTCTGTCGGCCCATACCGTGTCGATGCACCGGAATTTATAGGCGGACTTGGGGTCGGGGTGGATGCTGAGATGCTCAAGAGTCGGGACTTGGGCATCTAGGATATCAAGGACGTCTTGGGTCCTCGCACTGCCCCGACCGAAGAAGATGTGTCCGGGCATGCGAATATCGATCCGCCGAAGATCCGGATCTGCCTGGAGAAGGACAGGCACGGGCTGTATATGAATGGGGCCCGGCACACCATAGTGGGCATCGGTGATGACGATGTGAAGTTCGAGGACATTGTGCTCGAAAGTGGCACTGAGGCGCCCGAGTAACGTGGTGATGTTGGCAAAGTCCGGAGTTAAAGCTGTGGCCAGCCGCAACTCTCGCACGCGTGCGTCGAGACGTACGTCCCCGTAGAGCCAAGAGCGCCACTCGGTCTCGCGAGAGGCTGTCTCATCTCCCTTCCCGATCTGATTCTCGACCCTCAGGGAGATTGTATGGTGGAGGACGACGCCAGGGTAGTTGGGAGTGGTGGGGAAGTTGCGGCGCCCGGTGGCTGACAGTGGCGGGGGAAAGAAGATGTCCGTAGTGAGGCGACTTTCGAGATGGATGTGGATGGTATCGCCAATGATGTGGATGTCAAAGGCGTCGTCAGAGTCATGAGCCGTCTCTTGATAGAGTACGCTACGGAGGGAAGGGAATCTGCGGCGTAAGGTCGCTAGCTGACGCAGCGCGGACCCAGCAGAGAAGCGGATGGAGGGGGGCTCGAGCTGGAACTCGTCGGGTCTTGGCTTGTCGCATGACCGGTCAAGAATGCGCACCGAGTCCAGATAAATCTGATGAAAGAGCTACAAGGTCAGCTATGATCCCGCTTGGCTCTGATAGCCGCAACCCGCCCTCCCTCCCGTTCATCAAGTTCAGTCCACCATCGAAACGCGGGAGACTCACGGATTTGCGATTCATACCTTGCATGCGTGTGATGTGCACCTCCCCATACAAACACTTCGCCACAGCCAGCATACCACCCTTGTGTAGCCTCATGCAGGTCACCAGGGTGGTCCGGTCGATTAGGTCATAGACGGCAAAGCGGAGTTCGAGGGCGTCATAGACGGCGCGCGCAGCGCTGTAGCCGTGGGGATGTTGCATAGTTCCGTGCTGGAGTAAGTGGCGATGACGCGGTAGGTGGAGACGATGCGGCCAAGAGGGTGACAAGGGGGGAGGGAGGGCAGGAGGAGGGTGAAGGGGAGTCGTGTTTAGGGGTGATCGGCGCTGGATGACCGGTAGAGCCGTCTTTGGCTGAAGATGGCACACTTACGAGTGACAGATCGTTGTCTACGCCTGATATACAGGCTGCTGGGTGCGCAAAGGTCCGATCAGTCGAAGGGCTGATAGAGGGTTGGATGAAAGGCAAAACGAGGAATGAGGAGCTGTCCGGATACGCAATTGAGCTGGTGATTCTCAGATTACCCTGCTAGACTGAAGCTCCTCGGAAGTTTCTGCTGGAAAATCGGCTACTGCAAGAGACTCCACAGCAACCTCGCATACAGGCAGGAGAAACGCAGGAGATATTAGCATGATCAAGAAGGATAGATATACCAGTACAACATCCACAACCCATACTTGCGCAGTCACACCCCATACAGCTCCCCCTGTTGCGCACCTCGATCTTACCACCTTAACACTTGATCCGCTCTTTGCCCCCGCATGTCCTTGCGATATCCCAGACCATTTGTAGTATGCGCTTACTATCAGGATTAGCTTTTACATGTGCCGGCTAGCGAGATCTCACGCACATCGCACGCAGGACACTCGACTTGTCCCAGCAGAACGCCTCCATCCGCTTTCCATCCAGACTAGAGCGCCGGCTGTCTCCTTGTAGCTGTCAACGAGACCCCACTGGGGCAGGAGCAAACTTACGCCTTTGCCCTTTCTTCTTCGACCAGCTTGTCAAATCTTCCGATCTCCTCCGGTCTAGACTCCGCCAGGTTCCGAGTGATGCAATCCGGACGCCCGACGCCGCAGATGTACTTGGCCAGCGCTCCGTCATCCTGGTGACCGCGTAACGTGAATTGAAATGAGTGAAGGGATGGTAGGCCGTACAGGGGCGGTCCGGTCAGATCGAACAACGGATTAGGTTGAGGTGGTGGGTCAACCCACGTAAGGGACCGAGAAGAAGTATCGCCTTCGATGACCAGCCTTTAGAGGTTGGGGAATCTCCTTTCCAACACCTGCAAGGACTGTGGCTTCAGTTTGCTGTATGGGACGAAAAGATGGATCGTAGACCCCGTCTTGTCGAGATCCACGCCTTCCCCTTGGCCATAGAGGCAGGTGATTCTGAGCGTAGTGATGGCCGCGCGCACGTGTAGATGCCGAGTGACGAGATAGAGGATGTATTCGAACGATGGCGCATGGATGAGCGGGCCGATGCGGCACCCTTGCATCTGCGGGTCCACCTGCTTGTTCCAATGACCCAAGTAATCTCTCCACACGGTCGGCAGGGCATGAAAAGGGACAGGCACGAGGTGGGGGGCAGCGGCGTGAACCTGCACGGAGCCGAGCGTGGAGTGATAATTGCCAATATGGAGGACGATGCGATGTTTGAAGTATGAACCCTGGCGGGACGGCCGTGTGGGCAGGGCCCGAGGACCGGATGCAGGGGGAGGTGGGTGAGATATGTCGTAGTATAGGGGTGAAACAACCTCAACGGCGATCCCGGTGACCCCGTTGTTTCGAGAGATGCTTAGAGTGTATAGGTCATCTCTAGGATCCGGAGCGGATTTGTAGTGCACCGTCCGCACGTTCGGGAAGCGCTTAACGAGACCGCGCACTTGTCGGAGGACGATCTTTGGCTTGAACCGAGCGGGTCGTTTCGTGAGATAATTGAGGGAGGTTAGGCCGGAGCAATTTGGGTCAGGCGGGACGGAGCGGTCAAGCACGGAGACCGCATCGAGGTAGACCATATGACGGGGCTAAGGGATCAGCTCGCTCCCGCGCTATCTCCTTGAATAAAATCAGCCCGCCGTGCTATGATCATTGCGTGAAGGGGCGAAACTCACATTTTTGTCCCGATGGAACTTGCGCATGATGTCCACATGGACGTCCTTGTATATCATCCCCGCTATTACCGCCATTCCCGCCCGGTGCAGTCCTATGAGACTGACGAGGGTAGCTTGATCGAGGAGCTCGATGACCATCAAGCGGATCTCCACCGTGGCGTAGACCTCCTTGGCCGCCCTGCCCCCGGGTGAGATGATGCGGAGCTCATCCGCTTGGTGCGCGCGGGCAGGCATGCCGGTGGGACAGGAATGGAGTGCGTGGTGCGTGTATCTAGCGGCTCGGACAGTTGTGTAGTGGATGAGTGGAGTGGGTTGAGGGGGACCGGTGATGAGCGGAGCTGGGTAGGACGGTGGTGGACCGAGGGAGGAGATGGCTGAGAAGGATCAGCTGTGGCTATTTGAGTCAAGCCAAAGAGGGCTCCTCTGATCTCCTACTATCATCGAATGGACTCACTGAATGAAGTGCGAGGGAACAAAGTCTGCCCTGAGAGGTCAAGATGATTGACAAAGTCAGGCTAGGCTCGGATGGGTCCCAGTTGGCTTCGGCGGAATATTTTGCGACGAGGAATGTGGCGCTTTGTGCGCAAGTCAGTATGGGGCAGAGGAGACCTCAGAAGAGAGTGCAGTGTGGCTCGGACCTCGGCAGATTGTGGTAGCTCTTTGCGCGCGCAAGGCCTACTGCACGGTCCTCGGACGGCGCGCCAATCAGCCCGAAATCATACATCGCACTCTGAAACTACACCCGGCACTGACCCCTGACTGTGCGTCCGCTGATGCCCTCCGCATCCGCCCGATATATCCGTCCGATGAGCTTTGGAGGCCGCATAAAGCAGGAGCAAGCTCAAGCACACCTTCTACCATCAGCTCTTTGTATCAAGTGGGTGCAGAGATTATAAAGAGAAGAACTCACCCCTTCGCCCGCCTGACTGCATCATCAAACGGCTTGCAATCCTTGTCATACCGGATGTCCATATCCTGATAGACGCATTGCCTGGTTGCGATCCCAGCAAAAAGATGCGCAGATTCCAGTGCGGCTTCGGGCGGAGCTTTGCGATTGTGATGGAACGAAAACGTCCGGAGCGTGGGGAGACCAGAGATTGGCGACGTGTACATGGACCGCTCGGACGCGGGCGAGAAGACGACGAGATCGCGGAGCCGAGGGAGAGTTCGACCTCGAGCGTCGAAAGCGAGTTGTGTGGTGGAGAAGGGGGTAAGGATGGACTCGGCGATCCAGAGAGATCGAAGCTCGAGCGGTAGGGATGAGATGATTGCCTGGGCGCGGTCGAGGGTGACGTTGCCTGGACAGGGTAGGTAGACGGAGGTGATGGGCTCACATTCGAGGCGCCGACGAGCAGCCAGCCAGGCCAGCGTCTCGTCCAGTGTGACGTCCGGCTCCTCGAATGCGCTATGGAGGTCTACGCCAACGATCCTCCGGACCGCCCTTGGATCGAGGAGCCACGCCTTCCATCCCGCTCGATGCTCCTTCCACCTGGGCCAGTCCGTCTGCGACATCTCGCTGTAGCTGGCCAATCTCACCGCGATGGTGTGACGAGACGTCCGCCCCCTGACCGGCCTGGGCGCAGCGGGCAGGTCCTTGTATGGCTTGCCCGGGAGGGGCGGAGGCCTACCGACGTCGATCTTGTACTGGCTTTCGTACTCGACGATCCATTGCTTGCCCTTCCGCAGGTGTATGATGTATGGGTGATCAGAGGATGGAAGGGGGGAAAGATAGTCGAGCGTCTGCAGCTTGGCATTCCTTTTCAGCCCCTTTTCTACGGCCGCGTCGAGGTGACTGCTCATGAAGAAGTCACTGCTAATGCCAAAGGTGTTGTAATCCTTCTTGGTACGTGAGATGAGCCATGAGATTGGTAATCGAGGGGATATGTCGAGGTAGGTATCCGGATTGTATGGCGGAGCAGGTATGATGACAGGCTAGAGCTTCAGCTTGCGCCTTCATCATTGCTCTTCGTGTTGAGCTAGTCTCACCTGTGCCGGTTTCTTCCCTGGGACTACCTTGCTGCTCGACCCCTTGACGGTAGTAGCACTCGTCGCGCCGTGGGCTGGGCCGCCGGGAGCTAGGAGGCTTTCTCTGCTATTCTGCTCTGCGGAGGGAACAGCCGCATCGCCGTGAGGTGGTGGACGCCATATTCCTCCCGCCGCGCCTGGTTGCGATACATGGCTGGAAGCTCCCGTGTTGGGACCTGTCGACGGGGTCAACATTGTCGTCTGCGCCTGAGCCGCACGAGCGTGGGGTCCAGTCACCAAGGATAGCGGTCCAGACAGACGCGCTGGCAGTACTGGTGTTGACATAGAAGGCAAGCTGTATCTAATGAATGGATGAATAGAGGGACTCTAGCGCGTTTCGCTCAAGACGCGTCAAGCTCCACATGCCTCGCGAGGGTTCGACGGAACCCTCCTGTCCGCTGGACTGGTTGCTATGCGGCCCAGCTGTCTGCTCCTGCTCGGGCACGGTGCAAGCGCAAACGAGCGTAAGTTTCCCGTGTCGTTGTCGATGAGAAAAGAGCAAGGCGCATATAATGCGGAGAATGCATGTCCCATCTACGGAGTCTGTTCGTCTCGGCTCCCAGTACATCCCCCGCCTCTTGATGATTTCGACCGCCGCGGACGACGTATACTGATAGGCTGTGATTGACCGTAAGCGCTGGATTGATCAGCTAGACCCCAGAGTCCGACCTACACTGCTTTACATGACCCCTTCAGACTCGGCCGACATTCTCCGGCAGCTCATTTCTCACTGAGGTATCTCCTAGCTCATCAGCTCCAACCCCATCTTTCAAATACACAACTCACGATCTGTACTCCGCAACGAGATTGTTGAAGTCCTCGCTTTCTCGAGCCGATTTGAGGGAGAGGTTGTGGTATATACAGGGTCCGCTGCCCAGCCGACAAACATACTCCGCGAGCTCCGCTTGGGTACAGTACGCCTCCAGAGTGAGTGTGCGCAAAGACCGCATGCCGTCCAGAGGTGGGCCCAGGGCATACCACGGGAGAATTCCGGTGAGGATGAGGTGCTCGAGTAAGGGAAAAACTTGGTCGAGAGTAGCGATCATCTGCGTCCAATCGGCCGCTTTCTTGACGTGCGCATCGATTAAGTGCAAGTCGAGGGTCCGAAGGCACGGACCTACCGAAGCTGCCAAGAGCTGTACGCGCTTCACCATGAGAGGCCCGTTGTCATTGTCGGCCAGATAGTCGATTGGTAGCGACATTTCCGTGATAGGTTCGCCGATCTCTCCCGCCCGTCTGGTAGCGCAGGCGAAGAATGAGCCGAAAGGGCACTGGGAAGGGGAAGCCTTCGTAGACTCGTACGCCCGTGACCCGTTGATCGAGATGAGAGTTGCGATATAGCCAGTTTGTCCAACTTCTCGGACGGGGATCGAGCCAGGGCCGTGCGTGAACGAGGCGCACGCCGATATTGTGGCGGATTTCCATTCCGGGCCAGGAGGGAGTTGCTGGAAAGACGCAGGAGCCGGAGGGAGAGGATGGGACGCGCTTGGTCACGTCGAAGGTGTGTCGGCTGAGGAGGTGGACGATGATGCGATCAAAGTAGATGTCGATCTCGTAGGCGTCGTCCTCCGCGTTAGGCGGGTTGAGAAAACGCAGCGTGCGCAATTGCGGAAACCGCTTCCTCCATTTCGTTACCGCGGAGTGTACGGTTTTGGGGTTGAAGCGGACAGGCCGGTCGTCCAGCCAGTGCCGAGCGGCAGCGACGCTGGGGTTCTCGGTGCTTGGAAGAGGAGAATAGTCGAGTGATTTGACCGAAGCGCAGTAGATCAAGTGACGGTTCTGGCAATGTCAGCTTCCTTCTCTAGCCAATAACTCTCCCAGTAGACCTCAAATTAGCCACGCTTAGTCTGACCCTCTCAGGGATGGTCTCTTGGCGTATGTTACACAGCACGAAACAACTCACATTCTTCTGACCGTTCATTCTGCGCGCAGAATCCACATGAATCTCCTCGTACACCACCTCAGCCACCATCCCCAAAGCCGCCTTCTCCAGCCGGAAGAGGCTGATGAGCGTTGACCGATCGACCAGCTCCAGTATATGCCGCATGACTTCTTGATTGTCGTACGCTGCGCGTGCTGCCTTGCCCCCAATCTCGAAGGAATGCGCCAGAGGGGTGCTTCTGGTCGCGAGTTCCTGCGCCTCATTCCGCCTCCGCTCCTGCAGATGTCGCCGCCCATGCACAGGCCGTACGAGTGCTTTGGAGGCAGCGCCCAGTGCCTCTGGCATGTCGTAAGTCGAGTGCAGCAATTGATATGTAAGAATGTGAAGTAAGGAAGCGATAAGGTCAAAAGTCCAGTATGGTCCAGTCAACCGAGCCCACCCGGAAATTGTCGGCGTTTCAGATCCGGTTTCATACTTCGTCCTTCCATCCTCCATGCTGCTCAGTCTTGTTCCGAACTTATGTATCACATATCACATAGCTACTCCTCTCTCCATGCTGACCAGTACTGAATCTGATACCTGATATCTACGGATCCACACCGTCATCCGCGTCTACCCGCCGCGCCTTGACCTAGTCTCAGCAAGGGCTTCTCTTCCATGTCGAACGAGACGCTTACTTGAGCCTAGCTTAGACCGCTAGATCGTTCGCGCTCCCTGCTGACTCTCTGATTCCTCCCGGGTCGAGGTAAGACCTGCGCTGATTAGCTGATCCTGTGAAGGCACTCACCCCTCTCAGTCCTCACCAGCAGGGTGAGGTCCCGGACCCTTGCTTCCGCGGCCGCTTTATTGGTAGTGGTAGCGACATTATGGTATATGCAGTTGGCTGATCCCAGACCCGAGATGTGCCGTGCGAGAGCGACATGGTCGATCGGTATCCCATGTCCAGGGTAGGGCTTGTGGTAGAACGTCAGCTTGCGCAGCTGGGGTAGACCGCGGAGCGGGTGGTCCCCGCAGATGGGTAAGGAACGAGGAAGCGCTCCGGCGGGCAAGATCGTCAGCTCCCGCAAGTGCGGGAACGCTCGATCGAGCCTTGCGATGATATGTGACCATACATATTCCCAATTCGTGGTAGAGGGCAAGTAGAGCTCGAGTTGGAGTAGCTCCGGACCCAGCACGGACGTGATGATGCCAAAATGCTGATGGCAAAGGGAGACGGCGTTGTCGTAACCGGCGTGATACCCCTCGAGGGGTATTCCGATTCCGAGGATTGGCTCGCCTCCCTGACCCTTCCGCCACTGCAGCCAAGAGATCAGCTCCTCGAAGGGGATCTCAAGGTCCTGGCAGCCCGCCAGTCGAGTGACCCGCTGTGGTGCCGCTGCGCGGACCTCGCTTGTACGCACGGACTAGCCGAGCGTGGCTGACGGGTAGTCACCTCGCGTCAGCCTCTTCTCTCTTGTCTTTCGTCTCTGTTCTCTCTAGCCTAGTCCCATAGCCTAGCGATATGCATTGCCCCTAGACAGATAGCCAGTCGATCCGCTCGCCCTTCGCTTCGCTATCTCTCTCTTCTTGCATATCGCTCTCGCTCTCGCTCCTCATTCCTCGTCGCCACCCTCCTTTCGCCTTCTTCCCCACACACACCCTGTCCTCACCCACACTCTCGCGCATCCTTTCCCCTCCCGACGCTCCCCCGCACTACACCGCGGGTCAGGGCGTTGCTGGTCGAAAAGCCAATCTCGCCATGCCCCGAGGTGATGGCTACCGCGAGGATCTTCGAAGGTGACGGTGATTGAATGATGGAAGATCATCTGCTCACGGCAAGGGGTGGAGGGATGTGTGCGGGGAGCATCTCGTTGCGATCCAGGAGGGGGATTGTTGGTCGATAATACGACTCTGGTTTCGAATTATACGTTGAACCGGTCCGATCCGGGGATCCGGTGCATGTCATACACGTCGTCCCGATCGTCCGATCTGTGTTTGAGCAGGACAGAGCGCACGTGAGGGAATTTCTTCTGTGCGAGGCGGAAAGAATTGAGAGCCGTCTTGGGGGAGAAGCGAGTAGGGGTACGGGGGACCTCGACCGACAATTGGCGTGCGCAGAGTACGGCGAACTCTGGAGGGATATACGACCGGTCGAGGACGCGGACCGCGTCGAGATAGATGCAATGTGTGGGCTGCATCATCAGTATGGACTTCAGTAGGTTTCACCCGCTCAAACGCAAAGCCCCGCTCGTCCTCTCCCCGTCATTCAACCTTTGCGTCCAACTTGACAAAGCCACACAAATCGAGCTGCAGCTGAAGCTTACACTCACATTGCTTCTGGAGAATCTCTTCATGTCCCTGACATGCACGCTTCTATACACCACCGCAGCGGCTGACGCTATTGACGCCTTCTCGAGCCTCAAGAGAGGCACAGACCCTCCGACCCCCAAGTGGTCGAGGACGAGTCGAAATAGCTCCGAAGTGAGGTAGACGCGCCTGGCTGCGGGCCCGCCAGGCTGGATGTCGAGCCTGTCAGCCATGATATGTATGCCTAGGCTATAAGAGTAGCTGTCGGAGTGCAGTTGATTGATGATGTGACGGGGAAGAAGCAGCTGGCCAATTCAAGGTTTGGTCAAGGCACGAGGGCGAAATTTAGCATGCGGCGGTTGGTGTTTCAGATTTTGAGCGGCGTTTCAGATGCCTTGGAGACGACACGGCGGACCTGGAGTCGATCACTGCTCGCTGGCCGATCTGTGGGCCGACCACAAGGCGAGGTGGACCGGAAGGTGAGATGCTGTCGATCCCAGAGACCAGGAACGAGAGGCAGCCTTTCATCTTTAGCCGATTCGCACAGAAGAGCTCTTTGGCTCAAGCTTTGGTGGCTGAGCGGGCTGCTGGAGAGCGGTCCGCCGTCGTTCTCTTCCCATACTACTTCTCGCCTATCGCATCGGCTCTTCATGTCATTCAGTAGTGATCTGTACGCATGGAAAGCACTACCGACCCGTGCAAGCCACAGGGGTGCGCTCTGTACTTCCGGCTCATGCTCACAGCCGGCTCCGCTGTTTCCGGCGGAACTCGGATCCGAGCTCGACCTGTGGTGCGAGTCGACTTTGGAGTCGACACTGAGCATCTCCTTTGTTCTTTAAGACATTGTTTAGCGGAGATCGACATGGACAGGTCACATATATACCTACACTCACCTGTGCGCTTCGCTGGCCATAATGATTCGCGTCTCCACCCAGCAGTCCCGCTTCCACGCAGCCACCCTAGCGGCAAACACGACCGAGATCGATCTCGTTGGCGTCACCATCTCTGTCGGCGAGCAAGAAGTCCTCGTTGATGCTGATCTCACACTAAGGGAAGGAGTGCGGTATGGGGTCATCGGAAGGTAAGTCTTAGTACGATCAGCGGGAAAGCATCGCTGACTAAGCAGAAACGGAGCTGGAAAGTCCAGTAAGTTTCCGCAAGGTCTGGCTGACCTCCAGCCCTCTTCTCTGCCCTCTCGGATCGACTGATACCTGGCCTTCCTCCTGCCCTTCGTGTGCACATAGTCACCCAGGTGGATGAGGTCCCAGCAGATATCAAGGATCTGACAGCTCTTGAGAGCGTTCTGCAGGGACACACTGCTCTGCAGGAAGGCACAAAGGAGCGGGATGGTGAGTCATCTTCTTTGCTCGAGCTGACAATAGCATTGACGACTGCGCTTGAGTCCAGTGACGATGACGAGGTGCGAAGGGTTTGGAGACAGCTCCAGCAGGAGAAGGCTGAGCATGCACTCGATGAGGCAAGGCGGATCGCTGCGAGGCGGTCGGGCGCCAGAGGGAAGAAGGCGAGGGAAGAGGAGATCAAGGCTGAAGAGGTGGTGGCCGCCGCTGCTGCTGGACCCACCATGTGAGTCGTAGCTATACTAGGAGCTGGGGGCCTCGCTCACACGTTAGTGGAGACCAGACTGCAGATGTTCGAGCAGACGCCCTTGAACGCCTGGAAGAGCTTCGTCTCGATTTGGAAATGGTGCGTCTCGGTTGGGCCACAACTGATAATAGCTGAGCATCGACACTTCCGATGCCCATGTCCGAGGTATTATGACAGGTCTTGGCTTTAGCCCCGTCATGATCGACGGTCCGTATACCAATCTCTCGGGCGGCTGGCGGTCTCGCGTACGCCTCGCCACGGCTCTTATTGTTCAGACAGATATCCTCATTCTTGACGAGCCTACAAACTTCATGGTGAGCATTAGATACTATAGAGCTGACATATAGGACCTCTCAGCCCTGCTCTGGCTCGAAAAGACCATACCTACTCTTACTTCATTCTCCACCCTCCTCATCACCTCACACGATCAGACCTTCCTCGACCGAGTCGCAGAAAAGACAATCGCGCTTCGGCATCAGCGCCTCGACTACTTTGATGGTCCGCCGGGGATGATGTACGCAGTGGAGGAGGAGGCCCGGCGGGCAAATGCGACGCTGAAGGAGGCGATGGCGAAGAAGAAGGATCATGTGAGATCAGCTTGTATAGTCATATCAGAGTCCGAGCTGACGATACAGATCCAGAACTCCATAGCCGAGGGACGCAAAGCAGCCAAAGCTACGGGGGACGAGAACAGACAACGCATGGTCAAGTCACGCCAAAAGAAGCTGGACGAGCGGTGGGGTCTTGAGCAATCCGCCAAGGGGACTCGCTTCAAGCTCAATCGGGATCTTGGCGGACACCATTTGACCCGGCGTGGCGAGATTGTCGAGCAGGAGGTGGAGCAAGCGGTCGTGTGGCGATTTGAGCAGCCTCCTGAGCTGAGGCAGAAGGGCGCGCTGGTCTCGCTGGAGAAGGTCTCGGCGGGCTGGGGCAAGCGGGTGGTGGTCGGGGGAGTCAGCATGGTCGTGCACTCTGCGGCAAGGATCGCGCTGGTCGGAGCAGTGAGTAAAGCGTTTGAGTTTAGCTGAGGCCAGAATGGGCGCGGGAAATCCACTCTTGCCAAGGCTTTAGCGTCAGACGAGACTCTCATCAGTGGTACAATCACTCGACACCCTCAAGCTCGGATCGGCTACTTCGCTCAGCACGCCGTTGACTCCCTTTCCAACCTCCAGTCTTCAGCTATCACCCACTTCCTGGAGACGTGCGGAGACGCCAGTCCGACTGAGGCTCAAGCTCGTTCGATGCTTGGTCGGCTCGGTCTACAAGGGTCCACAGCCAGCAACATACCCGTCAATCAGCTCTCGGGAGGGCAGAAGGTGCGCCTCGTTCTCGCTTGTCTGATGTATCGGCCGCCACACCTCCTGTAAGTCTCCTGCTCTCGCGGAATGGTTTGTAGCTGATATCGCCAGTATCCTGGACGAGGTGACAACACATTTGGACGTGCAGAGTATCAGAGCGTTGGCGGCGGTACTGCGGGGATGGGAGGGCGCAGTGGTCTTGGTGACACATGATCGGTGAGTCCGGCGCTTCTTTGCTCAAGGTGGTATCTGTCGCTGATGCCGTAGATGGTTCGCTAGAGCGGTGGTGGACGGTGTATCTGTTGATGCGGTTCAGACCGGCGACCCAAAGCTAGCAGTGAGGCAGAACGCAGCAGGGCAGACATTCCGAGTGGGAAAGAACGGTTTGAAGTTGCTGGAGGGAGGGATAGCAGAGTATGAGGCGGCGGTCAGTAGGCGCTAGGCGCTCG
Source organism: Dioszegia hungarica (assembly GCF_025882075.1). NCBI lineage: Eukaryota > Fungi > Basidiomycota > Tremellomycetes > Tremellales > Bulleribasidiaceae > Dioszegia > Dioszegia hungarica. The sequence goes on along the minus strand of NW_026515766.1, from coordinate 1,397,895 downwards.
TAGCTATGCACCGTCAGTAGACATGAGCACCAGTCAGGCAGAGGCAGCCGATCGACCAGTCAACCCCCTCACCCCCTACATAGCGACAAAGCCCTAACTATCTGTTTTCGGTTTGACCTGTTTAATCTTCTCCATGAGCGAGGTTGATGTGAACTCCCTCAGCAGTCGAAGCTCCGTCGTCATCTTCTCCTTCGAGCCAGCGTCAACCTCAAGTAGAAGCCTCCTCTCCAGCTCCGATATCTCTCGCCGGATGGCCATGACTCCCTCGTGGTATCTAGAGGAAATGAGCTGAAGCCATGATACCACTCACTCCTTGCCGAGTTGTACGACCGCATTATAACTGGTGAGCCGCCCTTGCCCAGGAGGATCATCTTGAAACAAGAGATAGAACGAGGTGCGCCTTGATCCCAAACCCTGCACACCTTGAGCATGCTCCAGAAGGGTTACCCCTTCGCACACTTCGTGGCTGAAGCTACGCAAATTCACCATACCGACCAACGGTGTGTCCGGGGACACTCCGTCGCTCTCCATCGTGGCACCGCGGATCGTCAAGACCTCCAGCGCGGGGAATGCCTTGTCCAGTTCCGATATGGCAAAGTGGAGACCGCCGATACTCTGCATGACATCAACTGAGATGGCGAGAGTGCGGAGGCCCGAGCCGATGGCCGACGCCATTTGATGGAACCGCTCGAGTGTGTATGGTGTGGGGGAGGAAGGGAAGCGGATACCGGTGATGGGGTCACAGCCGCGCGAGGCACGCGATGCGAGGAAGGAGAGGAGTTGTTCCGGCGAGGCGTGCATGTCCGAGTCGAGGCACGTATCGTTGATGCTGGTGATACGCCCGTCCGAGTCCGCTCCGTACATCAACCGCTGGTATTCTTGAACGCGCTCCATCATCCTTGGTGGATGATAGGCGTCCTCCCCCCATGGCCGCGGAGAGACGTGTATGGCGATGTTGTGTTTGAGATGTAACGGCGGCGAAAGCGCGGGCGTTTCCGGGAGCGACGGAGGGGGCATTGTAAACGTGTCGGGGTATTGAAGCCTGACCTGGCTCTCCAGCTCGACATGAATGGTCTCGCCGGAGAGATGGACGACAAAGGCGTCGGCTTCGTCATCCAGGGGATACCGGTAGAGAATGGTGCTGAGCGAGGGGAATTTCTTCTTCCATACGGCGATATTCTTAGCTAGCTGATGGGCATCGAAGCGGAAGGGATGGGGTTTTGGCTTTCGCCGCGATGCAGGGTCGGCGGGGGAGAAGGGAGAGAGGTTGATAGTCCGGACGACGTCGCAAAGCGCTGCCCGTCTAGGCTGCAGAGTCAGTAAAATCTCTCTAGCAGCATTCCAGTCATTCGGTAAGGTCGGCCTCTTTGTCCACAGCGACCACAATAAAAGATTTGCATCCATGTACCCTTCCCCCCGCACCAGAACCGCAGAAGATCAACCGACGCTCACCTTGGCCCTCGACATCCGAGATACACGGGAGATGTGGACCTCTCCATATAGCACCTCAGCTACCGGTATTGTCATCCTTTTCTGCAAACGCAGCATCCCAGCTAGCGTACGTTGATCCACCTGATTGAGGATCAAGAAGGCCAGCTCCGGAGTGCAGAGGACCTTTTGGACCGCGGCGGAGGGAGAGCTCGAGAGGTCAGAAAGGGATGAGGGGGCGGGGCAGGGCTGAGTGTTTGACGGAGCGAGTCGCTTCGAACGAGTGACTCGCCGGACGGGCAAATCCACCGTACTTCTGCGAGGTGAGACGCTTGTGGAAACAGCCCCGCTGGGTCAGAGCATTAAGCAGTGCGATAGCCCGGCTTGACTTGATATCTCAATAGACCATTAGCACAGCTGCGCATTGGAGGTAGAAGCGCTTCCATAGTCAACGCCGAGCACATACCAATACGCCAGATCAGTACCACGGTCAGTATTTAGAGCTTGAAGACTTGTGCGCCGTCAGTATACATCAGTCAAGAGTAGACAGATTCTACATGCAAAGATGTCTCCTCATCACATACCATGGGAGTGTCCACTTTGGAACTTCTGAACGACGCTTGTCGTAAGCCATTCCCTATACCTGACAATCTGCTCCAGCTCCAGCTGATCAATCTTGCTCTCCCAATCCACCCGGTACAGAGCCCCATACTGCCTAGCGGCTTGTTCCAGATATCCTTCGACGAAGACTTCATGTGTATCATGGCTGATATATCAGTTCTTCGCCTCGAGTAAGGACTCACAATCTAGCCATGTGGACGAATTCGTGAAAAGTCAACTTGCGCTGCGTAACTGGACGATCAGATGTGTAGGTGTACAAAGTCTTGGCGGATCCGAGATTCCGGACGGCCACGGCCAATTCCATGGCAGATAGCGGGCCCGTATGCTTGTCGATGGTGAACCGGTACAGGTTCTGCATGACGGTCAAGAGCGAGGTGGGAGATAGTCCGTCACCTTCGACCAATTCGCCCCGTATATGGAAAGATTCCAGCTTTGGGAATGCTGAATCCAGAGCCGAGCTGGCTACCTGGAAGCCGCCGAGGTCCCGGAGCATATTGACCGGGACGATGACTTGGCGCAGACCTGTACCGACGATGTTGGCGATTTGGCGGAACCGTTCCAGCGTGTAAGGGGTGGGGCACGAGGGGAAGGTGAGACCGCTGAGGGGCACGCAGCCGCGTGACGCTCGGGTCTCGAAGAGTGAGACCAGCTCCTCAAGAGACGGCTGAGGGGCGGGAGGTCCGCAAGATTCGGCGGTATGCCTCGCCACCTCGTCCTGGTCAGGATCGAGAGGCCCGGTGAGGTGATCGTCAACCATGACTAGACGGATGCGATGGTCGATTACAAGTCCTGGAGGGTGGGTGTAGTATGGCGTGGGTATAGGTGGTAGAAGAGGGTAGGGGCTGCGAAGGAAGTACACCGGGTGGAACAACCTGACACAAGTCTCCACCTCGACCCGGATCTTGTCGCCGCTGAGCGAGACGGTGTACGTGTCCTCCTGGTCGCTCACAGGATGGCGATATGAGATAGTCTGAAGATGAGGGAACTTCTTGCGCCATTGCATGGTTTTCCGGAGGAGCTCGTCCGGGTCGAATAACGCCGGCGGTGGTAATTTTGTGCGAGAGCAGGGCGGCCAGAGGGGTGAGAGGTTCAGACGGCGCACGCTGTGGCAGTAGACGGCGCGCCGAGGCTGTGTGTCAGCCCTCACCCTGTACGAGCGATCTATGACCCCTCTCTCCTCGCCATATCCTCGTCCGACGTCGTCCTCCAGGACCAGAGCTCATCCTCTCGCCCGATGTTTCGTGTCCTTGTCAACTCACCTGCGCTGGGCTCATCCGTGCCACTCTTGATACATGAACCTCTTCATAAAGCACCTCAGCTACTGGTGCTGTCCATCCCTTCTGCACGCGCAGCAGCACCGCCAAAGTAGCGGGCCTCAACCAGCTGAGGATCTGGTGGAACAGCTCTGGAGTTGAGAAGACTTTCGCTTGCTTGACTGCAGATGATACTGCATCTTTCTCTCTCGAAGAGACGCCTGGGCTCGGAGAATTCGGGCATAGCGAGCGACGTGAATCTGAGTAAGTAGGTGAAATGGTGAGATAGAGAACGAAAGCTTTGGCGAAAAGCTCAGCTGCTCAGCTTGGTGAGAATGGACGCACGGTCCTCGATTTGGCCTATGACGACGTTGCTGCAGTAAAGAAGTGGCTGGGACTTTCTATTTGATCTGCTTGTCATACATCTACCTAGCATCCATATCTCTTCACTCATATCTCGCCTATTCTATCGCTCAAGACAGTAGCCATGAAGCTAGTCAATAAGCACGTCGAGAAAGACGGATCGGTACGTCTTACCTTGCCCCTTTCCGAGCTCTCTTTCTCCACACCCTCTTTCTGGCGACCGCGATGAAGCTAGACGAGCCCATGATCTTCATTGTGGCTCGGGGGATGAGCGCAGTCAGTGCTGGAAGTAACGTTCTATTTGGTTGAGACCCAGCGTCCAGCGAGGTCTCCTATCAACTGGATTCCAGCCCATTCCTTCCACCCTCTCCTCCTCTATAGCCATCCCCTCCTGCGGCGCTCTACCAGTACCATGGACCTAGCTGATCCTCTAGGGCTACGTCACCCTCCGCCCAGAAGACGACGAGGACATGTGGCACGTCTACAACCTCATCGCGGTCGGGGACGAAGTCCGCGCCCTCGCTGTCCGCCGTGTCCAAACTGTCTCCTCCACAGGCTCATCCGACTCGTACCGCGTCCGCGTCAACCTCAATCTCGTCGTCACAAAAACGACCTTTGCTTCAGCTGCGAGCGGGAGCGGAGGAGGCGGGGGAACGGGCGTGGCGGAGAAGAAGGAGCCGACGGCGAGTTTGCAGATCAGCGGGCAGGTCAATAATGAGAATGAGTTTGTGAGGCTGGGGGCGTTCCATACGTTGGACTTGGAGGGTGAGTCCCCCCTCAGAGAGTACTAGGAGGAGGACGAGAAAGTAAGATAGGACGCTGACGAATAGCCAATCGAGATTTCAGGTTGATCAAAGCCACAGGATGGGATTCTGTCGCACTCGAGCGGATCACGGAGAGTACTAGGGAAGGGAGGGGGGCTGAGATTGGTGCTGTCGTTATGGGCGAGGGTGGGTCTCTCTCTCCATGACAGAGGAGGTAGCTGATCAGCAGGTACCGCCGCGATATGTCTTCTGTCGGAACATATGACGACGGTCCGCCAGCGGATAGATATGAGCGTGCCCCGGAAACGGAAAGGTGGGACCTTGGGGCATGACAAGGTGTGCTGATTAAGTCATGCGAGGAACCCAGCTGACATACAGGCAATGGATAACTTCTTCAAGACGGTATATGATGCGATCCTTCGGTTGATCCCATATCAAGATCTGAAGGCGATCGTCATTGCCTCCCCGGGTTTTACAAGGGAATCTGTGAGCTGGTTGCTGCGAGACGGCGAGCGTAAGATGGCTAACAGTCAGATGTACGAATATATCTTTCAACAAGCGACATTACAGTCCAACAAGCCGCTATTAGCCTCACGGACGAAATGGATCAAGGTGCATTCGAATACGCCACATGTGCATAGTTTGGTGGAGGCGTTAAGGGCGCCAGAGGTGGCCAAGACATTACAAGGGGCGAAGTTTGCTCGAGAAGGATTGGGACTGGAACGGTAGGTCTCGAGTCCCCATCCCGACTCCTTGTGTTCTTCTCATCAACCACTAAGCCGCTCCGAGCCGAGCTGATCCCCAGCTTCCACAAAATGCTCGCCCAAGACGAGCTCCGAGCATGGTACGGCCCCGCCCACGTCTCAATGGCCGTCGACCGCGGCGCCGTCGGTACCCTCCTCATCTCGGACGATCTCTTCCGCTCCGCCGACCCTGCGACCCGGACGCACTACGTCGAGATGGTCGAAGCGGTCCGGTCGAGGGGCGGGGAGGCGCTCATCTTTTCGTCGATGCATGAGAGCGGACAACAGTTGAATCAGTACACGGGGATAGCGGCGGTTTTGACGTACCCGCTCGATGTGGAGATTGCCGAGATGGAGGAGAGGGAGGAGAAGGAGCGGGTGGAGAGGGAGAAGAATGGGCAGGTGGGGGAAGAGGAAGAGGAGGAGTAGTGCGGCAGGTTCTTGGGCGGTGGATAATCTATGATGCGACTTCTTGGGCAAGAGCTCTTCGCCCGCTCGTTGAAGTCTCGCCGCCCCACTCTGCACTGCCTCCCCACCCTAGATCTATAGCCGATTACCTCCATGCTGCTGTGGACCACCCGGCTATAGCACTCAGCCGGGCGCGACTGATATCCCCTTCGCCGGAAATGACCCTCTCGTAAACGCCACATCACAGTGCACACCCAAAAAGTCCCGTCCCCTTCTCGGCCCGCCGTCGCCGTCATCCGCATCCACCCGCAAGCCTTGAATTTCGCCTGACCATCTCATCCTCCTTATCATACCTACCTGCTAAAAGACAATAGCCAGCATGTCTCTCTCAGCTACCCGAAATGCTCTCCGAGCGCAGGTATGCCATTCCTCCAACCAGACCGAAATTTTCACCCACACAGCTCCGTGCTAGGGCAGCGCTCTCCAGCTCTCTCCAGAGCTATTGCTGACTCCCCAGCTCCGCCCGCAGTTCGCGCGCACCTTCGCCTCGACCCCCTCGGCGCACGCTCAGTCCCTCAAGGACCGCATGGCCGAGCTCATCCCCAAGGAGATTGAGAATGTCAAGGCTGTCCGGGCTGCGCACGGTAACAAGAGCTTTGGGGAGATGACGGTTGATCAGGCGTACGGCGGTATGCGCGGTATCAAGGTGGGTGTTTCTTCACCGAAGAGGCTATCTCTGCTCCCCGAGGCTATACATCGTATGAAGCAGAGAGGACGGGCCTCTCGCGAGGTCTGCTCGCCAAATTTATTCTTTGTCCCAACTCCCCAACTCCGCCATTCCCGGAGTCTCCTCATCCCATATTCCACAGTCACAAGCACAGGCACTGCGACGCGGACGACAAAGCTAACGCCCAGGGCCTCATCTGGGAAGGTTCCGTCCTCGACGCCGACGAAGGTATCCGCTTCCGGGGCAAGACGATCCCCGAGTGTCAAAAGGAGCTCCCCGCCGCTCCGGGCGGAACCGAGCCCCTCCCCGAGTCGCTCTTCTGGTTGCTCCTCACGGGCGAGGTGCCGACGCAGGAGCAGGTCAAGGGGTTGTCGCAGGAATGGGCGGCGCGCGCCGAGATTCCCAAGTTTGTCGAGGAGTTGATTGATCGGTGTCCGAATACGCTGCACCCGATGTCTCAGTTCTCGCTTGCTGTGACTGCTGTGAGTTTTAGTCTTGCTGCACCGATCAAAGCGTGGACATTTTCGCTCGGGAGAGAGAGAGGGGGCGAGCACTTGATGGGTGGAGGGTCGAGGGTCGGCCTAGGCGTAGGCGCGGGCGCGGGCGTGGACACAAGCTGATTCCTGCTATAGCTCAACCACGACTCGGCCTTCGCCAAAGCCTACGCGGACGGCGTGCACAAGCGCGAATACTGGAAAACCACCTTCGACGACTCGATGGACCTCATTGCCAAGCTCCCCAACATTGCCGGCCGGATCTTCCGGAACGTGTACGGGGACGGCAAGATGCCCAAGATTGACCAGAACAAGGACTACTCGGCCAACCTCGCGACGATGCTGGGTTTCGGGGAGAATGCCGAGTTTGTAGAGTTGATGCGGCTGTATTTGACCATTCACTCGGACCATGAGGGTGGGAATGTTTCGGTGAGTCTTGGGTCTTGGTGGAGAGAAGTAGGGAAGAAGAGAAGTAGAGGAAAGACAGAAGGCGAAGGGAGGAGGGACAAGGGTCAAGTGCCAAAAGCTGACGTCCAGGCCCACACTGGACACTTGGTCGGATCGGCCCTTTCGGACCCGTTCCTCTCCTTCGCTGCCTCGCTCAACGGTCTCGCCGGACCCCTGCACGGGTGAGCAACTCCACTCGGATCTAATCGGGTCAGATCCCAAGCTGACAGCCAGTCTCGCCAACCAGGAAGTCCTCCGGTGGCTCCAGAAGATGCGCGCCCAGATTGGGGAGGGTGCGTCTGACGAAAAAGTCGCCGAGTACGTCTGGTCGACCCTCAAGTCGGGCCAGGTCGTGCCTGGTTATGGCCACGCCGTGCTCCGCAAGACTGTAAGTCCAAGTCCAAGTCCAAGTCCGCCTTATCGTTCTGGCGGTGGCGGAATACAGGGAATGAGCGGGAGGTCTATGAACGGGAAAGGGAGGGAGGGAATAGAAGCACGTACAGGGCGAGAGCTGACCAACAGGACCCGCGATACACCGCCCAGCGTGAATTCGCGCTCAAGCACCTGCCCGAGGACCCATTCTTCAAGCTCGTGGGCCAGATCTACAAGATTGTGCCTGATATCCTCCTCGAGGCGGGCAAGGCCAAGAGTGCGTTGCTCACTTCAGAGGATGTGAGAATGAAAGCAAGCTGACGAGGTAGACCCCTGGCCTAATGTGGACGCCCACTCTGGTGTCCTCCTCACCTAGTAAGCTATTCCCTCGACTGGGAGGAAGAAGGAAGAGGTGGAGACATGACGAAGAAGAAGCTAACACAGCAGCTACGGTCTTCACCAGCAAGACTACTACACTGTCCTCTTTGGTGTCTCGCGTGCGCTCGGTGTCGTCTCGCAGCTCATCTGGGACCGTGCCCTTGGTGTAAGCTGCCTCTCCGGATACAGCAAGTGGTCTAGAGCTGACGTTCCAGATGCCCCTCGAGCGCCCCAAGTCGTACTCTACCGCCCACATCAAGAAGATGTTTGAGGGCAAGTAGGGCGTGCCGGGTCGGACAGAAGGGAAGCGATGGGGGAATGGGAAGTAGAGATTGGGTTTGGGGTTGTGGTATGCATGATCTTTTACCGGAATAACCACCTCGCGCCACAAGGCTATGTCGAAGATCGATGTCAAAGGGACAATCCAGGCTCTAGTAGCAATACGGTACGATGAGGAGTGAGAAAGTATAGATACATTGCTTTTGAGATCACATGTGTCAATTCCTAGATCCCGATCCTGATGCTGACGCATCCCCCATCTTCCCCTCATCATCCCCCATATCCCAATCGTCCTCCTCGCCCTCTTTCATCGGTTTCTCTACTTTCCTATAACCCACGCCCTGCAGGGCCAAGTCCAAGTCCGCTTCGGCCGGCCCCGACCTGACCGCCTGCTCACCAACCAGCGCGCTCCCCTTGGTGCCCGGCCGTCCATCGCTCGCGCCCTCTTCGAGCTCATCATGCAGTACCTCCGCCTCCAGATCCGCCTGGGACGTCGGATGGGCGATCCGGCTCGCCTTGGACCGGGAAGTCAGTGGGAGGGCGTGATAGGTCGATGAGCGGAGGTGTGCGGCGTAAGAGTATAGGCTGAGGATGAAGTAAATCTGGCCGTTAGCTGCGCACCCAATCGGGTAAGTGGGTAAGACGGGACGGGAGCTGACCTTGACCAGCCACCCAACAGCCAATATCCAAAGCGCTACCACCCTCTCACTTGCCCATATCCCCTCTGCTAATCGCTTCCGCTCGTAATCTCCCCCACCCGCCCCAGCACCTCCGCCCGAGGTGGGATCCGTCGTCTCCCCCCTGCTCACCGCCAGATCGATCAGAGCCTGCTGTGCCGATGAATTGATGATCCGCCGCCCGTCGTGCGCGACGACGAACCAGTAGTGGATGTAGAAACCATAGTGCGCGATGGAGAGGATGAGGTGGTCCAGGGTGTAGAGGTGTGCGACGAGGAGGGCGGGTTTTGCTTTTTCCTAGGCGTGTCAGCTCGGGCTTCTTCCGCCGAGACAAAGAAGGGTGAGATAGCTGATATGAGAGGTACGCACTGATTTGACGATATTCAAAGCCCAGAGGAAGGCGAAGAGCGTCCCGATGGAATAGGCGTAGAAGAGGTATTGAAGAAAGGAACCGCCAACGAAGATGGTGATCAGGCCGTAGACACCCGCTACTTTGTTGATGAGCTGCAGGAGTCAGACGTTGAAAGCTTCCGATTGGCTGTATACGCCATGGATCCAACTACTCGGCTGAGCGACTCACACCGAAGAGCAGAACAATCTCGCAGCCTGCCTCGAGTCAGCTCGGGTTCGACCCTGGAAGATCCGGGGGACGAGGAACTTACCCAGCTTGATATCCAGTATACCTAGGAACGAGTCGAGTATCGCTCCCGGCTGGAAAGCCCTTGAGCTTAGCCGCATCGTACTGTCTAGGTCTAGGTCTAATCAGCCCAAAGGGACAAGCTTGAGTGACAGCTATCTTGCAGCTATCGGTGCCGTCAGCTCTCCATAATCTGAAACCGACGCACGGATCTCCGACCAAGCTCAAACCGCCACACTGATGAAAACGCCGAGTCAGCCGGATCCGCCTCCAAATTCGCCGCTCGGTGCTTGACTCGCTGGCTGGCTGGGGGCTTATTTGATCCCGCGAAATTGGGCCCTACCATGCCCTACCGCCTGGTGCTTTAGAGCCAAAAGTCGATCCCCCTCTGCTACTCTCCCTATCCATCATCTACAATGGCTTCTACCACCCAGATCTCCAAGAAGAGAAAGTTCATCGCCGACGGTGTCTTCCAGGCTGAGCTTGGCGAGTTCTTGTAAGTGTAGTTTGGCCAGAGGAAGGGGGAAGGGGATGATCGCTGATCGCGATTTCTCTGTTTCGTCCGATCTACCCACACTCCCATCCATCTTACCTTCGTACTCGCTCGCTCGCTCGCTCCTCCGCCTTTCGCCAACAGCTCGCGCGAGCTCGCCGAGGAAGGTTACTCTGGCTGTGAAGTCCGGGTCACCCACGCCCGTACCGAAATCATCATCCGCGCGACCCACACCCAGGATGTCCTCGGTGACAAGGGACGCCGCATCCGAGAGCTCAAGGCGCTCATCGAGAAGAGGTTCAAGTTCCCCGAGAACTCGCTCGAGCTCTACGCCGAGAAGGTGCAGTTCAGGGGTCTGTCGGCCGCCGCTCAGGCGGAGAGTCTGAGGTACAAGCTGCTCGGTGGGCTGGCTATGCGTCGGTGAGTTTGGTTTGGTATTGGATTGAGGAGAGTGAGAAGGGAGAAGAGAAGAAAAAAGAGCGAGGATAGGAAGGATGGAAGGATCGGGCGAAAGTCGGGCTTCGTGGATCAGGAAGGGAAGATAGCCTTCCGATTATCGAGGTAGAGCGCGGGAACGACATTCACACCTACTACACCGCATTACTCCCTAGCATCTCGATCAGCCCTATCCCCTCCTACCCCATCCTGCACTTCGGCTTGGCTTCTCCTCTCACTCATCCTATCCCTCTGCCGCACTCCACCCCGCCCGACCCCCGCTGACCCCCAGTGCCTGCTACGGTGTCCTCCGATTCGTCATGGAGTCGGGCGCCAAGGGTTGCGAGGTCGTCGTCTCCGGCAAGCTCCGTGCCGCTCGTGCCAAGTCGATGAAGTTCGTCGACGGGTTCATGATCCACTCGGGTCAGCCCAACGTCGACTATGTCGACTACGCCGTCAGGCACGTTCTGCTCCGTCAGGGTGTGTTGGGTATCAAGGTCAAGATGTGAGTTTTTGGGCTGTGTGACGAGTGCATGCCGAGCAAGGCTGACGAGTCAGCATGAAGCCTTACGACCCTGAAGGAAAGATGGGGCCTTCCAAGAACCTCCCCGATGCGGTCTCGCTCGTCGAGTGAGTTGTTTCCCGCCTGAACCGCGAAGGTCCGAGGGCACAGCTAACCTTACAGGCCCAAACCCGAAGGCGCCATCGAGGTCCGGTCCGAGAACAAGGGTATTCAGGAGATCCCCCAGCAGCAGCAGCAGCAGCAGGCTGCCCCGGCGCAGGAGGCGTCGCAGGAGGCTGCTTACTAGGTGTACTCTACGTAGGGCGTGATGCACTAGGGTTCCGCTACATTCCGTTCTCTCACAGGAGGCTGGTACTATGATGGTCATGGTGCGCGAACGTCGAAGACTACAAGAGTACTCTTCGACTATCCGCCCCCTTTCTATATTTCAGGTCCGCACATGCGCGAAGTCCAAGCTCAAAGCTTTTGAGGGTCGGGCAACTGGGCGGCTGGGACTGGCATTTTCTTCGCCAGTCCGTTCTCCTCGCCGCCAAGACTGTGTTCATCTGATCCACCATCCCTCGAGCAGGTATCTAACCAAACGGTCTCAAAGCTTTGGTCGGAGGAGGCGCCACATGTCACACCTGTTACGCCCGGCTCCGGCGCGGCACCGCTTCTGTGTGGCTCCACCCAGCTCCAAAAATACCCCGCACCGCTTCTGCAAGCCTTCCGCATAAAGCCTCACTGAATACTAACCCACATCTCGCCATTGTTCATCTCTCATCTCTACTCATACATGCTCAACGACACCCCCAAGATGTCCGGTCTCCCACAATACAGACGCGAGCCAGAAGAGAGCGACACGACCCCACTCTTCAAATCCTACGCGGGAGCCGAATCGGACCCCTCCGCGGCGCACCTTCAGGCTGTGCAGGGGCAGTCATCGACGTCCTATCCTCCCGTAATAGCTGCTCCGGATCTGGATGACGGTGGGCCCGCCAGGAAGAGTATCATTTATACGTTCGTGCCGAGGTACCCTATTCGCGGGAGTGAGGAGAATGCGACGGGGGTGTTGGGGCGGACGAAAGAGGTATGTACACTCTGAGATTTTGCGTTGTTCCCCCACTTGTTCCTCTGCTTCCATGTAGTACACTAGCTGACAGAGCAGGAAACAATCTACTTCGTTCTGCGTGGCTTTCCCCGTCTTCAAGACTATCCCCCAGACCGGATCGAGTTCCTCAAGGACATCCGGGGCGATCGGGCCATCGTGATGAACGAGGCTTGGGCCGGGTTCAAGGATGATGCGCCTCGCCAATTGTATGTGAGGGTGAGGGACGGACCGGGGGACGCAGCGGCCAGTATGTCAACCCACGGTCCTACCCTTCCCACCATGCGTTGTCTTCTCTTCTCCTGCTCTCCTGCAAGAAAGACTACAGAGCGAGAGCCACGCTGACTGCTACCCCAGGAAGGAAATTCCGCACTCGCCAAGCGATACTCATCTCGACTGGCTGTATATCGGGGGCCATGGTCTTCCTGCTCTTCTGTGTCTGGATAGCCACGCTCAAGCGATGACGCCGTCGGGTAGGCTTGGCAGATCGAGCTGGGACCGGGAGGGACAGCATAGCTCGGGATCCGTGGTGCCAGCCAATTAATATCGTTCCAGTTGTATATTTAACTTACACGTATATGACACCCGAACCCGTTTCGGCACCGCCACTTAGAATGTTACTGGGAGGGGCATTGCGGACTGAACTCTACTGGCCGCTGAGCGCTGAGCTAGCTCGGATACGCGCAACACTCTGCATATTTATTTCCAGTCTGATACTCGTCACTCGTACGTTCGACCCGCCATCAACGTCGACCGCTCACCTCCCGGCCTGAACGGCACATCATCCTGTCCCTCGCACTGGCGCATGCTCATCTCGACATCTTGTCGCTCAATGAGGTGATCAGTACTGCTCAAGTCAGCTTTTGCCAGCTCAGTTCGTCCTGCCCAGTGACGAGCACCGCAAAACTCACGATGTATTTGATAATCTTGTACGGGACCCTCCGGCAGTACTATCCACGTCAGCCCATTCTCAGTCAAGCTCCCGACAGAGAAAAGCAAAGGACTCACCTCGTCCCAGTCATCCCCGTACTTCTCCTTACACGCATGATCGTCCCGATGCTGACGGTGCAAGAGGAGCACGACAAAGTAGGCAATGTAAAAGTAGGTGATGGGCGTGGTGAAGCCGGTAGGGAGGGACCAGCCAAGACTGAATAGTCAGCTACCACTCTTGCGGACGCCTAACGGAGCTTATACTTACGCCATGATCCAGTCACCGAGATAGTTCTGAGATGTCAGCTTGGCTTCGCAATCACGATCCGGAGGAGGCAGCTCACAGGGTGTCGAGACCAGCCCCACCAGCCCGAAGTGAGGAGCTTGGTTCCCCGCTTGGTCTCCATATACGTGAGGTCTGCGAATCAGCTATAGGCCGTTCATTATCTCCCTGAGGCCCAGCAACCACACACCGCCGGTCGTGCAGTCTCTTTGTCTCCAAGCCGGATATATTTTTCAAGCCAGATTAAGACTCACTCTTCGGGTTGCGTCCATTCCTAAAGTGGTCCTTCTCAGAGTTGCTCCCCCTGAACATCCAGATCCCGAGCCCCACAAACGCAGTAATCAGTGCCGACTTGGTGAGCCCCAGATCGACAGGGTGGAAGGCGAGGTATCGCGCCTGAAGGCCGAATGTGAAGGGCACCCAGACGAGGTTTCCGAAGGCAAGCATGAAGCCGTACCCGTCTGTCGTGATGTCCATTTGGTTGAGGATGTTTGACTATCGATCAGCTGGGCCGCCCGGACTGCCGAGAACGGATAGGTGACGAAAAAACTGACCTCGTTCCATAGACTGTCAAAGCAGTAGTACCCCTCAAAGAGGAGCACAAGGACCATCGAGTCGGTGACTCGGCCCAGGCGGACGTACTGCTCGCACGCGCACGAGATGTTGAGGAGGAGCCAGCCGATGATTCCCGGTCGGACCTCGATGAAGGTCTTGACGTCCCAGTTGGGCAGGCCGGGCAGGGTCGGGTTGAGCGGGCGGCCGAGGAAGTACTGGAGTAGAGTCAGCGTAGTCCGTACATGTCATAAACCCCGACATCTCATTGCCATAAGCGATGAAGGGTCCAGGAATGGAAGAAGGAGGGGCAAGAAGGAAAGGTCGACCTACATCGTAGATCAAATTCCCAGAGTTACCCCTAGCAGCCAGCAGCTCCCCACTCCAGTAGCTCTGGGCGTGGAAGTACGCCGCCTGCGCGACGGCGAAGACGAGGGAGATTGTCAGGAGAGGTACCCAGTGGTCGTACGGCCATGTCATCATTTCGATTCCGCCGGGGCGGAGGAGGAGGCCAAGGGTCAGGCCGAGAGTGAGGAAGAGGGTGTGCAGGCCTGGATATCAGCTGAGAACCGCGACGAGACAAACGGTCGGGAAGCGAGGTGAGACAGGAGAGACGTGGGAGAGGAGCAGAGGTGTGTGATGAAGTGAGGGGGGTATACCCACCGTTAAGCTTGTACGCCTTCCTCGTCCCGTCCCTAATCAACGTCCCCTCCGTCTTCTCTACCGGAATAAACACCCAGCACGCCACGAGATACGCAAAGAACCCAAAGTAGACCGCCGCGGGCTTGGCCGAGGCCTCAAAGAACTGCCCATTCGTAGCGGGCCAATCGCCCAGGAGGTCGCCCAACAACCTCCACGCGCGCGGGGACGAGGGCATACACCCCGTCGTCTCGTTGCACAGGTAGAATAACGAGTACGCCACCAGCGGTGTCGAGAAGAGCACGACGGTCATTCCCCATGGACCGTAGAACTCATTCGGGATAGACTTGGGGTTGAGCTGGTCGTAGGTGAGAGGGACGGGGTGCGCGGGGAGCGTAAGGTGCGCAGTGGCCTTGATGGTGGTGGTGGTGATTTCGTCCGGGTTGCCGTTGGGCTTGGAAGCCGGGTGAGCGGAGGAGGATGACCCAGAGGAGCCGATAGCGGCCGGATGGACGGACGCCATGTTGTGCTACGCTGCAGAGGAGGTAGAGAGGTGGACGAGGGAGGTGAAGGTGACGCGAAAACAAAGCCAGAGTTTGGTTCTTTGGTCTCTGACGAGAACAATCGGCGCATCGTCAGATGATCGAGAGAGGTCCGTGCCTGGTGAGTGACTGTTGAGCGCTGAGCCTCCAAGAGAAGCTCGTTGATGGGGTATCCATGTCATTCCAAGCCTACAAAACGATACAAGTGCTCGACGTGGCCGCTCCCACATCCTCTGATCATACACATACAATATTTGTCCATCGGCCATCACCCCGCCCCTACTCGCTTCGCCTCGACTCCGCCAGCTCCCTGCTCTGCCTCTCGAGCTGCTCAAAAGCCCTCTCCACATCCTTCTCCGCGATCGGTCCCGGACGCATCGTCTCCGCCTCCTTGAGATTATCAGGGTCCATCGGGAAGTTGAACTGCGTCGTGAGGATCGCGATGCCTTGCTTATTCAGGCTGAGGAGGGTGTTTTGCAGAGCAGAAAGTTGGATCTTGGCCGCTTCATATTCCTTGTAAAGTTAGCGCCGTGTCCTCAGCCAGGAAAACCTGCACACACCATAGCCAAAGACTTCATCCGCTCATAACTCTCACGCAAGGCCTGACGGGTCGGTTCCAGGGCCGCAGCCTGCGCCTCGAGGTCCTTGATCTTTTCTTCTCGACGTCGGCGGTACACTTGCTGCGCGCGACGATTTTGCTCAGCTCTGGATTCACTACGTGTCAGCTTGGACCAAGTTGACGGAGGTCGGACGACTCACTTGCTCGTCTTGAGCCCCTTCTCATCGGCCGGTCCACCACCCGGCTGAGCCTCCTCGGCGCCCGCCACCACAGCCGCCGTCTGGTCCTCCGCTTGCCTCAACACATCCGCCAGTACAGTCTGCTCCAGCCCCATCTCCCTGCCCGCCTGCGCCATATCCCTATCGAGCGTACTCGCCCTCGCACCTTGGCCATCTGCCAGCTCGTGAGCCTGCTGGCTACTCTCGCCTTGCCCCACGTCCCCCTCCCTTCCCTCCTCAGCCTGGAACTCCGCGCTGGGGTTGGCATTCGCGCCCTTCTTAGGCCCTCGTATCACTCTGGGACGCTTAGGCATCTGGCCCCTCTCATCCATGTCCTTCCACCCTGCGCGCTCATGCAGAGGCTTCTTGCGCTTCCCGCCCATCTCGCCCCGGTCGTCCTGGATGACTTCGTATGTGAGGTTCAGGGCCGGATCGTCGAAGCTCAAATCGAGGGGCTTGATGTGCGAGGCGATACCCGCCAAGCCGGCCGGAATGGGGATGGAGGGTTGGCGGTCTCGGGACTGGGGTGGGAGGGCTCGAAGGAGTTGAGGCTGGCGGAGATGTGGCCGGATGGGCCGGGGGAGGTATTAACGTCTGAGATGTCAGCTTGTATCCCAGATCACGCTCATCGACAGCGGTGGTCCAGCTTACCGTGCGAAGGCTCCGGCTCGACAGAAGCCAGTTGCCCATCAGCTCTCATCGTCTCGAACACTACATCAATCAGCTCGTCTCTCACCGCCAGTCGTCGGCACTCACGCTCATCATACATCGCCTCCGCCGCCGCCGAGTCTGCCTCGTGTGCATTCCTGTCTTCCTCCTGCAGAAGCGTGGTCAGTGGGTCCGACATGTCTGCTAGTGCTTCTCTGCTATTAGGTGGACGGGGTAAGTGGAGGTCAGGTTCGAGCTGTGCGGGGGTCGCCTTAAGTAAGGTGGATGAAGGACAAAAGCTGAGGTAAGGGGTTTTAGCTGGAAGGGGGGGCGGGGGGCGAGGCCGGAAGAGGCAATTCGGAGCGAGTTTCAGATTGGTTCCGAAATACCTTGTACAGCGTTGTGTTGAAATGCCGCCTTTCTCCGTGTGATCCCGTTAACGGAAAGTTACACTTTTCCCTCTCCGCCCCTTCAGCTAGCTTCAAGCTTCAGAGCTTCAGCGCTTCAGCTCGTCCGCTCTACCCAGGCTTTGTTCTGTCTCTGCCGCTACTACACCCTGCCCTGCATATCCCGCGGGCAGCACAGATCAAGTACAGGCCGCTGGATACCAGCCCCTCGTAGGCCGCGAGCAGAGCAGACACAGACATGGCAATACGGCCAGGAGTCAGATTGAAGGCAGCTGCTTCCGGCCCGGATGCACTGCGCCACCCACACAGCTCATCACACGCCGCTGATCCCTCCTGTACCCTGATTCAGTGTACTAACGATCCTTCACCTGTGTCCGCGTCCTTCTCGACCCTTCCCACTGGAATGATATAGCGCACGTGCGCTCTGATCCTGCCAGAACTGACAACGTTCACTGATGAGCGAATTTCGATGCACTCACCGTCCGGATCACTTGCTGAGCTCATCCTTCTCGGGATATGCCTGACCATCTGCATCTATAAGAAGGGCTATACGGTATAGCAGTAGATGCCCAAGTTCGACCCCGCCGTCTCGCTCGGGTACGTGCCCCGCTCTTCTCACCTCACCCGCATACCTCGCAAGCTGAACGAGCAGGCCCTGGAAAGGCGGGCAAGAGTTCGGGACGGTACTCTCCTATCTCCAAGCAACTCGACTCAGCGAGCCACTCAGAATCCATCCTCTGCTGGAATGTCTCACCTGGGACCCAAGTGAGTCCAGCTGGCAATGAATGTACAGAAGCGGTAGCTGATGAGCAGAACCATATGGTGTACGTCTCAACCGCAGCGGGAACCTGCAGACGACGAGCGGTTTGCTGATTTGTAGAAATACCTTTCCTGGAATGTGGTCGAGTTCCCCGATATGGCTTGTATCTATATTGACTATGACGACACGGCGACTGGTGAGCTTGGCTTCTCTTCTACCGGCACATGACAGCGCGAGGCACGGAAGGAGTACTGACATTGTAGAGTGAGTCGGACCGATCTGGTGGTACTCTGCCAAGATAGCATCCTGACGAGCAGATTGGTGAAAGAGCGCTTTCAGCCTGCGACTTGGCCCAAAGTGGAGGAACTTCACCTCTTACACGACATCACTGGGTGCGCAGCTATGAATCCTTGCGCCCGGACAATGATACGGTAGCTGATCAGGCAGATGGACAGTCCGAGTACGGAACAGGCTCGGCGTGAAGTGAGTTTCCGCTGGACAGTTGCGCCTCGTGGGTGAGCTGATTGTTCAGTCTGACCGACGTCCTCGAAGGGATCTTTGAGTGTGAGCAGGTCTTCCATGGCGCACTCTGTCAAGGGCGGAAGCTGATGATATCAGTCTTTGCGAGCCCACTCTACGTCGACGAGCTAGGAGAGATGCATCCCAGGTAAGTTATTATCCCTTGATGTATGTCAGAAAGAACGCAAGCTGACGATGTCAGAGCAGTACGAGTCATGTAGGCCCTACTTACCACCACAAGCTTCAATTTCAAGCTCATCGCACAGGGAACAGCAGTACTTTGAAAAGCGCTCACTTGGCTTCATCGACGCTTTTGAAGGCTATCGCAAGTCCGACGCCCTACTCGGCCAGACCTACTTCAATGGTATCAAGCGGGATCCCGACCTCGTCGAGCGCAGGCTCAACTACAGAGCATCCAACGTGTTTGTCATGAATCTGAATAACTGTTGACCCCACCTCCACCTCCACCTCCACCACTGACATCGGCCCGGATCGTATCTGAGACATTTGTCTCACTAACATGTATTGATAGACACCAGGCGGGTTGTTTATCGGCGAGTCGGGTCTGGTCAACTGGGACCGATCGCTCGTGTTTGTTTACCAAAGAATTGACGGAGCGTCGCGAGGCTGGACGCTGGTCTGAAGCTGTAGATCTCACTCGACACCGGGCCAGGAAGATCTACGGTCGCTCACTCGCGCTTCAGCAAAGATGCCGACGCTCCATACTCCTCACACTCGACCTAAAGCAGTCACTGCCTCTCACCAAGCAGTACGCACACCGCACGATGGACACGACGGACGATGTGCACCAAGTACTGCCCATCGAATACACGACTGCCCCGCTGACGCTGGTGTTCGCCGGCGTGGGGCTTTTGTTCTCGCTGCTGGTGATCTTCAGAGTCGCATGGGCGGACAAGGAAGAGGAGGACGTACATGGGAAGCAGGGGAGGCGGATGCGGAAGATACTGGTCATATGCCTCTTGTGCTCCGACTTTGTCATTGCGTGAGTCTACCTCACGCTCAAGCTGACGAGCAGGCTCGGCTCGGTCGGACCAGCAGCTATGATTATCCGCGGCCTCTCACTTGCCGGTCCACAATGCAATGCATCCGGCATGACCCTCGCCCTGGGCTTATGGTGGCAATACGCCTTCTCCCTCCTCATCGCACTCACGACCTACCTCTCCCTCCGACATCCCCTCTCGCGCCTCAAGCGGCTGATCGACACCCACCCCTTCCCCCTCGTCGCGCTCGTACTCGTCGTCGGTATCGTACAGGCCATCCTCTGGAAAGTGCTGAAGGGGTACGACGGATCCCACGGATTCTGCTTCTACGGCCGTCCCTCTGATCTCGGCTCGGAACTCATGCAATTTCTCCCCCGCCTGGTCGCCAGTCTGGGCATCACCGCCATCTACATCCCCCTCATCGGCTTCCTCAGGCGGCCAGATACAGGCTCGGCGTACCTCGGCACCTCGACGACCGGCGGGCGGAGTAGGGAGGCGACGCCATGTCGGTCCTTCGATGGCGGCGACGGCGGGCCGGAGGATGACGTGCCGCCATGGGAGAAACTCAGCTTTCCGACGTATACGTGGGACGACAAGATCAAGGGGATCCGCGTAGATGGGGACGGACAAGGCGCAAAGAGAGGGAGCAAGCTCTTTGGCGGGATGGGGGTGAGCGTATCGATGAAGACCGACCTGCTATCCTCGCCAGCTGGGACGCTCAGAACATTCTCCTCCCGACATGGCCTGCTCGAGAGTCAGTCATCCGTCCACTTTGATCTCCCGTCCGCTCCCCAACCCGCCCTCGTATTGCAGAAGATCGGCAACACATCCCCACCCCTCGACACTCTCAACCCCCTCAGCGGCAGCTTCCAACCTCCCCGCCCCATACGCCCCTCTCGACCATCTACCGCGCCTGCTACCCTAGCGCCCAACGCCCAGCCCCGTGCGCTCTCTCGGATCCGTAACGCCCACTCCCCCACCCCCTCCATCTGCACTCTCGCTAGCATCTCCGACCTCGCACCGACACCTACCACGCTGGAACCAGCGGGTCCAGACGAGCCCCGCGTTTCCTTCCTCAACATGATCGCCTACACCCCTCCCACGCCCGATGCGAGCCAGCAGCACCGCCGTACCCGGAGCAGAAGCAGCACGCTCGTCGAGATGGTCGAAGGGCGATTGGGGGTCCAGCGGACGCGAAGCCGGAGTCGGAGTGCCTCGCCAGAAGTGGAAGAGGGGAAAAAGGAGGAAGTGGTCGAGCCGCAAGAGACGATGGCGAGTTATATGCGGCGAAGGACGAGCTATTATCTCTGGTGTTTCCCCTTGACTGTGAGTGGTTCAGCTTGGGATATAGAGTCAGTAGCTGATGGGTCTAGCATTTCATCCTCTGCATAATCACAATGTAAGCTCCCACCTCTACAGATCGGCGATACCGAACGCATCGCTGATGTCCAGCTCCCGCTTCATCTACTTTGGCGTTCGACGCGTGGACGATATGACAGTCGACGTCCTCACTCTCGCGGTGGTCATCGGCCAGGGTCTGGCGGACATCATCATCTTCGGACTGGTGGAACATCGGTGCGTTTCCTGCTTGGCCGAGCGGGGATGATGGCTGATGACCAGAACGCGTCAGAGCTACAAGCGGGAGGTCGCAGCGTGTATGGCACCGAGGGGAGTGGCGGAGGAGGAAGAGGGGGTGGAGACGCTGCCGACGCCGGTCATGGAGGCGCCGCTGAACCGGATCGCATAAGTGGAGGACGGAGAGGGGGGTGAGTAGGTTGTACACACATCAAGTATCGTGGATTCGCTTAGACATCGGGTAGACTGATAGAGGTTTCGAGCGAAGTTGTAGCAGTAGATTCTTGTATAGAACATACAGTTGTAGCCAGATAGTCACTGTGAATGGCCTGTGTCGCTCATTGATCATCCCCACCTCTCCCCACTCGCGACTCGACTCGGTCGGAGGACGCGCCGAGCTCAAGCTTGATTTAGATTCTTTTAGATTCCAGCAGACGCGTCCCTTTTCCCCCCACCCTGAAACGCTCCATCCTCCGTGCCTGAGACGCGTCCATGTTTCATCCATCCAATGCGTTTCGTCTCAACCTTTAATCGTGCCAAGTTAGCTCTGCCGGCGAAGCTTGACTCATCATCAATTTCCCGGCCGGACGAGCCGGAGCTTAGCGGAGGTCCCACATGCGCCAGTAGGCGGTATGGCCCGTCGCTCACAACAACAACATTGGAGTCCCCGGACGGCGCTAGGGGTGCTCCGGCCTCAAGGAGCCTCAAGGCGATCGGGATTAACGTTATGCTTTGTTGACACTCACTTCGCGACTGATCTTTTTGGGGCGTGGTCACAAGGGTGTGCTGAGCGCTGCAGCTGCGCATGGTGGAGTGTGGTCATCTGGTCTGAGTTGCAGAGTAGTCCTTCATATAATCAACCAATTGTCTCACCATCTTCTGTATCATCGACGAAAATCCAATTCCACGACACATCACGCTCTTTTGCTACTCACACCTCTACGGTCACCTCTTCGCTCTTTGCAGTCGCCCTTCCTTCGCACCTGGCCCTCCTTTGCACGCCCGCCTTTGCCTTTGACGACAAAAGCAACGCTCGATCCTTACCGACCTTTCGAACGCACAGACCTTTCGCCGTAAACTTGTCCACGCTGGACGTTTCAGCCCCTATCGTGCCTGTTTACCGGCCCCGCCCCCGCAAAACACAAACACACGCTGCCAGTCAGCTGATCGTCGGCCAAAGGAGGTCGCCCGCAGGTCCCATTCCGACATCCATCTCCCCCTTTCGACCTTTCGACCCATCATCTCACGCGACCCATGCCCCCACGCTCATAACAGCTCTTCTCCCTCCTTCCCTCTCGCCTACTCGCCCTAGTCGCTCATTTGCACCCACACTCATTTATACCCATATTGCCCAACAAACCCGCCACCTCGGCTGCCCATCTGACACATCCTCGCATTCAATCCCAACCGGAACAAACATAATACTACTCGGTTGCCCCACCTCATCCCAATCCCCACCTACCTCCACTCACCACCTACACTTTCATCGCCACCATGCGCTCTCTACGCTCATTATCATTATGGCTCGCGGCGATATCGACGGCAGGTGTCGCTCAGGCCGCGACGGCGGATCAATGGCGGACGAGGAGTATCTATCAGTGAGTGTGTCGCCATTGCGGGGCAAGGATGAGCTGACGAACAGACTATTTACCGATCGATTTGCTCCACCTTCCGGTACTGCTCCAGCACGCACATCTCCATTACCACAAGACTGCGATGCTGGTCTCCAGACGTAAGTCATCGTAGCATCTCACCTCTCAAGGACGTTTAGCTAACTGATCAGGTGGTGCGGTGGAACATGGCTGTCTATCATCGACAAGCTGGACTACATATCCGCCATGGGCTTTGATGCCATCTGGATCTCACCGACATCAGGTATGTCATGCCTTTCTTCGACTGCGCTCTCACTGATGGGCAGAAAATCTGGATGTCTGGACTCCCTACAACTACGCATACCACGGCTACTGGGTGACAGACCCCCGCAAGATCAACCTGCGTTTTGGATCCTCCGATGACCTCAAGGCGCTCAGTAAAGCCGTACATGACCGTGGGATGTGCGTCGGGCGGGACTGCCTACCTTGTGTGCGAAGCTGATAGTCAAGGTACCTCATGGTCGATGTCGTAGTCAACAACGTCCCCGGTCTCACCCCCAAAGACTCCTTATCCGCCGACACGCTCAAGTCGCAAGGTCTGATATGGGACGACCCGGCATACTACCACAGCCAATGCTGGATCGACTACAACAATGACACTTCCGTCAAGAACTGGTGAGCTCGGTCGTGACAGCAACTTTGAACAGAGCTGACATTGCAGCTGGATGGGCGACGACAAGCTCCCGCTCATGGATGTCAACACCGAACACCCAACTGTCATCTCGACGCTCCAAAGCTGGGTCAAGGACTATGTCAAGGAGTATGGCATCGATGGATTGCGTGTTGATGGTGAGCTCACCTTGTGTGACGACTCTGTGAGCATGGGCACGAGCTGACAAATCAGCGGCCAAGCACGTCCCCGGTGTCTTCTGGCAGGGCTTCTGCGGCGCTTCCGGTGTTTTCTGCATGGGCGAAGTCTACGGCGACGACACCCCTTACGCGGCCAAGTTCCAGACCGAGAAGTGGATGGACTCGATCCTCGGCTTCCCATACTACTACGGCCTCGTCAAGGGCTTCGGAACACCCATGGGCAACATGACGGGCTTCATCGACTCATTCAATACCGTCCTCTCTTCCTTCCCCGATCCAGGCCTCCTCGGTAATTTTATCGAGAACCACGATCTTCCCCGGTGGCGCAATACAACCGTTGATCCCCAGCTCGGATGGAACGCTATGGTCGCCCAGTTCGTCTTCAACGGTATCCCCACCGTCTACTACGGGCAGGAGCAGGACGTCTCGTTTGGCGCAAACGATCCGTACAACCGCGGAGCGCTCTGGCCGACCAAGTACGCCAATACCACCACGTACAACCGGATCGCTCGTCTCAATGCTATTCGCTCGGCCGTCATCACGAACGGGACCAGCTTCAACGGGACCAGCTTCATGCAGGCTACAAGTCGGATAGCGGCTAGTACAGCCAACGACGTGGCTATTCGCCGTGGACCCCTTCTTGCTGTTCTCACCAACGTAAGTCTTAGCTTGTATTTTAATGAGTCAAGCTGACCTCCCAGCGCGGCAGTCCCCCTCAGAACGCCTCGTTCGGTATCAACAACTCTGGCTGGCCATCACAGTCAAGCGTCATCGACGTCCTGTCCTGTCGCTCCTTCACGGTCGGTACAGGCGGTACCATCTCGGTATCCTACTCTGCTTCAGGGTACGGCGGGATGCCATATGTAAGCTATATCTGCCCCTGGGTTGCAGACAATAGCTGACAGGCAGGTCTTCATGTCATCTCAAGACGTCCAGAATCTTCGTCTTTGCGACTACACCGGTATCGCCCAGTCCACGAACTCCACCATCAATGTCAACACAACTACCAAGTCATCAGCCCTCCCAGCATCCCAGCTCGGATGGGAAAGAAGCATCGCGGCTGTTCTGGGCGCATTAGCACTTGGGGCAGTAGCAGCGCTGTAGGATTTGGGGGACGTAAGGGGTGCTGAGAGGGGTAGTATTGGAGTCGATCTAAGAGGGAAAGAAGGGATGTAGGATATTCAGAAGATCCAAAGGGATATCAAGCATCAGGTGGATTGTTCCCCGTCTGCGATGGCAACGGCGGTGGCGACAGTGTATAATGGGCGGGTCGGATCTTTGGGCCAGCGCGTCAGTCATGCCCAGTGCATAGCATAGCATTGTTGTACCAATAAGTAGCATCATGCATCATGATTGTTCGGACCAAGATTTAGCTCTAGTCATCTATCGCTTGAGAGTCCGTTGCTTCTCGGCAAATTCGACAATCTTCTTCTCGACAAACATGCCCTTCCTCTTGCGCACGGCGTCCACGTACGCCTTGGCGACGTTTGCGCGGTCCGCCTTTTCTCCGAGATCTTCCAGCTCTTCGACGGTCGTTGGGACCCAGAAAGGATCTTGGTCGAGCGTCTCGAAGCCGGAGAAGATGAGTTGAGGGGATGCAGCGCCGGATGTCCGCTTTCGGATTTCTAGTTATCAGCTCGGCTCCTAGCTATAACATCAGAGTCGCAAGCTCACCATCTGCGAATCCGAACGATTCGACAACAGGCAGCATCGCCCGAATAGTAAAGAAGGACGTCCCCTCTTTCATCTCTTCACTGACGATCCTGCCTCTTCTGCGCGCGACCACCCCGTACACCTTCCCGAGCACATCGGTCGACGCCTGGATATCGCAGGTGTACATGGCGAGCTTGATGCGTGGAGACCAGTCGAGCATGCCCGCACGACAAGCGTCCCGGACGGATGAGATGAGTGCGCCAGTGACTGCGTTGGAGCGTCCTCGAGCTACTCGTCAGCTGTTGTCACTGGCCTGACTTGAACGTCCAGCTCACCTGACTCCTCCTCTTCAGACTTATGGTACTCGACGCTCACAACCGTCCAGGCCATCCCAACGACCGGCTCGGAGCAGAGCGGGCCCTGGAAAGTCGCCATCCCGAATCCGGCTTCGATGGACGTCTCAAAGTCCTTGAGCAGGCGCAGCTCGGACCGCTTCTTCTCTGCCTGCTCTGCTTCGTCCACCTCGGACGTCTGCTCCGCATCGATAGCGGCGAGACGATCTCGCGCGACCGCATCTTCCGTGGACGTGACGGCTTCTTCTGTCGTCTTGCCCTCGGCTTTGGCAGAGGCAATGAGCGTTTCCTTTTGACGCATTCTGCAAAATCAGCTCCGCAGCGATTTCCGCCCATCGATGAACTCACCGGACAGCAGTCTTTCCCGCTGGATCTAGGAGCATATTCGCCCCTATCCTCTTTGGGCCGAAGCACCATATTCTATCTGCGGCTCCCGCCCACTCTCCTCCAGCCTTCGCAAACAGCCCCTCTAGCGCCACCCAGAACTGCTCCACGCTCATCGCTCTCGTCTCCTGTTGACTCTCTCCTGCTTCCCGCTCTTCTCTGACCTCCTCCTCTTCGGTCGTCTCGTCTTGCCGCTGAGCAACCATCCGTGCGACTGATGGCGTATGTGCGAGTAGGAACTCGATGACAGTAGGAGGGAGGGGGGTGGCGCGAATGGTGAATGTCACGAGTCCATCGAGAAGCGTTCCGTGGACTGTACCTCGAGCAGCGCCTTTCGTCTTGGCAGGTGCCATGTCGGGCGCGCGGACGGCGGACTCTCGAAAGGGCACAATAGCTTCAGATCGCTGGATTGCACATTGGGCAAAACGTTCTCGGAGGTCTTTGAGGCATCGCTGCTGGGTCAGCTTGTTCCCGCTTCACCCAACCGAATCATCAGCTAAGCATACCTCAAGGTGCAGCTCTCCCGCTGTCAGGATGACATGCTCGCCTGTCTCCTGGACCAGGTACTCGGCACACGGATCAGCCTGGTTGAGGATCTGCAAACCCCGAACGAGCTTGGGCATATCACCTGATCGTCAGCGTACCTTTCCTGATACAACCCAGTCGTAGTAACTCACTTGGATTTTCCGGCTCCAGTGCGACTCGCACGATTGGCGCAGCCTGCATTGACACCCCCGCCAGGTTGATCAACTCCTCCTTCCCCCCTCCCTCCTTGACCCCTGCAGCATTCGGTGCCCAAAGCGTGGCGCTCCGGAAAACCACTCCGTCCAGTCCGCCAATGGCGCACACATGACCGGCTGGGACCTCTTCCACCGCGACGAGCTCTCGGCCCATCATGGTATACAGGTCCTTGACCTTGACGCGGACGATGTATTTTGCGTTCCGAGGATGGGTTGAGGGGAGGTCGGTATCGTATTTAGGCAGTGTACCGATCATCTCGGTGTTCCGCCGAAGTATGCCTGAAAAGACGCGCGAGAAACCAAGAAGGACTTCTGGTGATTCCGGTTCGGAAGGCTTCTCGTCCATGGAGTCGGGTGCGTCTTCGAGGTTAAGCGATTCCAGCGGTCGCACGACAGCTCGTTCCGCCTCGCCATCTGCACCAGCCGCCAGGGCCGCCGCTCGCCGTTCTCTCTCCTCCTTGCCCCGCTGACGCATCTCCTCGGCTGTCATCTCCTTCACCTTGAATCCCGGCAAATCTCCTCTCCGCACCGCAAACATCTTGCTCACGTATCCGACCACCTGATCATCCTCGCCTTGGGCGCAGCGGTACAGAGCGCGCTCGAGCTCGTTCTTTGGCTGGATGGCGTCCGAACCGAGATTGTGCAGGTCCGAGTGGATCATGTATGGTAAGCGATTCGCCTGGGCGATGACGGGTGAGGGGATGACATCGACGACGGCTTGGAAGGTGGTTGTGGAGAGTGGAAGCCATTGTTGCATGATGAGAGTGAGGAGATGGCGGGTGTCTTTGGTTCTGAGGTCGCGAGGGGAGATTTTGACGTTCAGCGCATTGACGATCTTGGTGACTGCGTCAGGATTGCTGCTTGTCAGCTGAGACCAATCAGCGGTATAGGCGAACTTACTAGTCTCCCAGCACGGTATTGTATACCCTCCACACATTCTCCAGCACGAACTGCACAAACATCGGCTTCAGATTCCTCCCCGCCAGCTTCTTCCGCCCGACCACCCGCTTGGTCTTTGGATCAAGATACCAATCTCCCCACAGCACTCTCCGCAGATTCGCCTCTTTGATTCCCAGCTTGTCCGCATACAGCCTGGCAAATTTGCCGAGCCGGAACGCCCAACCGTCGATGGCGCTAGCGAAGAGTACGTTTCCGCGGTCGGGCGCAAAGTAGAGATCCTCATCCTCTTTCTCTTCGTACTCACCTTCCTCGACGTCCGCGCCCGCTCCACCTTCTCCGTCCGCTTGCGCCTCGGCCCGCTGAGCCAGCCGCCGCTCTCGTTCTTCCCGCCATCGGAGATCGTCTTCCATCCGCTCCGAGGCGTAGAAGGAGCCCATGACTGCATTGACTTGCTCGATGAGCTGTGAGAGATGGTGATATGCCTCGGAAGGGGAGAGCTTGAGCTCAGTGATAAGCCGGTCGAGCTTGTTGATGACGAGAAGGGGGCGTAGGCGGTCGATCCAGGCTTGACGAAGGACAGCAATTGTCTGCTTGGTCAGCTATATGCCCGACCACTTCACGAGGTCGTCAACACCTGCTCACCTGAGTACACACACCCTCGACAGCATCGACCAGCACCAGCGCTCCATCGCAAAGCCGACTGGCGCTCGAGACCTCGCTCGCGAAATCAACGTGTCCAGGCGTATCGATAACGTTGCAGACGTGCTTGCTCGCCATCGCCTTGGTACTGGGTCCTGCCTCTCCGCCATTTGCCTCCTCAGATGGAGCCGCCGCTCGCATCATGTCGAAGCGCAGCGACACCGCACTGCTCTCCATCGTGATCCCTCGTTCCTGCTCATCCTCGCGAGAATCGAGGAATCGGAGCTTCCCGGCGAGACGCTGAGAGATGATGTTGTTGGAGGAGAGGAGGGAGTCGCAGAAGGAGGTCTTGCCGTGGTCGACATGGGCGACGATGGTGACGTTCTGTTTAGGTCAGCAAGGCGACCTGCGAAGGGTAGGAGGAGTAGGGAGGGGAGCTTACTCGGACGTTGGCTAGAGGAACGCCGAAGGTTTGCTGCGCCATTTTGGCGTATGGAGATGTAGAGACAGTGTCTTCTGGCGGAAAAGCGTAGCTATAAGTCTAAGCCTATGACTCGATGCTCCAGACAGAGGGATGAACGAGATGTATCTCAGAGCTATGACATGCTCGATCGGTGAGAACCTCGAAATCTGCCTGCCGTAATGTCGGATCCGAAGCTGAAAGTGGCGCCAGCCAAGTTGCGGGTGGCGAATCCTCTCTGACCTCCTCATCAGCTGCTGGCGGGCTGTCTGATAAAGCATGTACCTCGACGCGGTGCCTCAGGTGATGCTCGAGCACGCAGATGGGTGCAGATCTGGGCTATAGAATTGTGTTTGGCCACAGAACCTTGCGACTCGTTGCTAACCGAGATTGCCTTCTTCGTCGTGGAAGCGCAAAGGGTGCGACGTGCGCTTCCCATGCTGATGCTATCGTACCATCCAAGCAGTCTTGAGGTCACGCACACAATCTGGGCCCTTGGGCCTGTTCACAGGTGGCTGGTCAATCTGAAAACACTGCAATGCAGAGCTCACGGATGGCCGTCGCCGAGGCCTGGCCAGGCTATAAAGGGACCGGAGTTACGGCATGTGACGCGGCGGCAAATCAGAAGACCGGATTGACCT
Source organism: Dioszegia hungarica (assembly GCF_025882075.1). NCBI lineage: Eukaryota > Fungi > Basidiomycota > Tremellomycetes > Tremellales > Bulleribasidiaceae > Dioszegia > Dioszegia hungarica. The sequence goes on along the minus strand of NW_026515766.1, from coordinate 1,368,901 downwards.
CCCTCATGCGATCTGCGTGACCTTCTGTCCCGATTGCTGCATCTATCCTTGTCCTCATACTCACTACGCGCATCACGATAGACAGAAGAGAACCATGATCAACCCCTCTCGCTCATCAGCGCTGGTCCGCCTATTCGTCAACTTGCTCCGCACTCAGAAGCCCGTTCCTCGCCCACGCGCTTGAGAAGGGAAGGGTCGTTGCCCTTATTCTCTGATCCGCCATCCCTTCCATCTACCACTATCACATCTGTATGTCTCCTTTGCTGTACCATGAACAAAGCTATATCTGACAGACCGCAGACTGTTTTCATCTGTAATCTGCTAACATGTCTTCTACCACTTCCACCGCTGCATCCCCCACCGCCTCCTCCCGGCAGGTCCAGGTCGAGATCCCCTCCTCCACAGTCATAGCCATCGGCCTTGGCTTTCTCGCATTCGTCTGTCTCCTCGTCACCACCACCCTCGGCACGCGTCTATACCGCGTCAGGCGCCGGATGCTCGCAGATCGAGCGGCTGGGCAACCCATCACATTCGCACAAGCATGGGCGCGCGAAGGGGGATTGTTCTCCTTCCTCACCAATATCGGCAACAGTGGGCTAGGAGTGGGCGCTGGAGCGACGTTGGTAGGCGGGCGCGGAACGGATCGGCTGTGGGGAGCTTCGCATACGGAGAAGGAGGTGCCTATCATATGGGATGTGCCAATACAGGAGAAGGCGCAGGAAGCGGCAGATGGGGATGACTCTTTCGATGTGAGTTTGCCCACCTGCTCAAGCTCGGGAATTCCCAAGCTAATCTCCCAGCCTTTCGCGCTCTCTTCTACCGCCTCCCCGCGATACATCGATCGCGCCACTCCAGCTACCGAGCTCCCCCAACCCCGATTCACACTATCTATCCTCATCTCCCTCCCTGCTCAACCTACCCGACCCAAGCCCGTCAACCCCAGCGCTTCCAAGCCGGAAGGCGAGGATGAAGAGGACGAGTGGGCGGAGATACCGGAAGTCCTGATCGGCACAACCCAGATCTGCCCTATGATCAGCAATGCTCCGCCCGAGGCGGCGGCAGGCGCCGAAGAGAAGAAGACATCGAGGACGACGGAAAGGCAGAAGCTGGAGAGAGCAGAAACGAAGGCGTCTGCGCTGGATGGTGGTGCTGCGGTGCAGGAGTTGGGGTATGTGGAGGGGAGCAGGCCGGCGAGGTGGGAGCGGTACGATGTGATCAAGTGGAGGATAGAGGGGATGCGGTAAGCGAGGACATCGGGTCAAAGGAAACACTGTACAGGAGGATCATTGACATACCCCTAAGTCTGCCGCACGGCGTTGTGACCCGGGTCAGAAGTGTCAATTCAGTGATAGCACTCGCTGATACATTCTAACATGTCATTTGACGCCCCATGTCGCTGGTCGCACTGATGATCTGAGTGTAAAAGCGCCTACGAGGCGCATCTGTCGGGAAGCGGAGTAGCCAACCATTGCGTGAGTTGGTCCGCTTGGCTTGTTCAAAGCAGGCCAGCACATTCATGTCTACCCCTAGCGATCTACAGCTTCGGTCACGCTCGTGGCCGTCAGATCACTACATGTGCCATTTGTACATGACCATACCTTGTACATCTACTACGGACCCATCGAAGCTGACCTAAGCCACCAGTGCCACCAGTATCGTAATACAAGCAATGACAAGACTAACAACGACGTCTGGCAATGCTACAAGTGTTCTGCCTAGTACATAAACTGGTCCGAATAGCTTGTCTGTCATACTTCATAGCGATAACGTCTCATCGCCTCTTATCCAGCTTGTCACTTCCCACTTGCGCGCTTTGTGATGCGGAGTATTCGCTTGGTGGTTTGGGCAGTCTGAGCGGTCGACTCCGCTGGACGACGGAAGGAGGAGAACCATCCCGACGGGGTGCTTTCGGCCGTATGCTCCGCAAGTGACGTCGTGGTGGGCCTCTGACTGCGCCCGACGAATACCTCCCCAGCTTCAAAAGCTCCAGCCACCTTCCTCACCCCTGTGTCGGTTGTCTCCTTTGTCTTGTCTGTGGCTTTTTCGGTATTGCAGCCGAACTCGTCATCGATAGCTTGGGCGGTCGCTCCTATGATGCTGAACACGCCTGACAGCACCCCGGTTCCTACCCTTCGCATGCCTCGTCCCGCCCATGCAGCAGTGCCACCCCACCCGTGGCTCGACTCAGCCTCCTCAGATGTGGACCCGGGCAGCCAGGACCGAGCTTTCGAGTACCAACTGCGCCACCGGGAAAGTTTCACCTCGGGCTCCTCTACCGCCACGGATGTTTGCGCAGTAGTGCCGGCCGCGCTGTCTCCATCCGGCCCAAAGTGTGAATCGGCCACTGACACAAACAGGTTGCCAAACGCATTGTACCCGATTCTCGCCATTGAGCAAGTCGTTCCCCATGCAGCGCTAGCCACGCGGCCCTTGATGGTGGGATTCTGCACAGGAGCCGACCTTTGAGTGTGATCTGTTGCTTTGAAATGGGCTGAATCTGAGACACGTGATTTCCCGTCTTTGGAGGGATACTGATCGGTGGAATGGGGTACGGTGGTTTGTGTTGCAGTATGACTTGAACGCCGACTGGATGGTGTCGTGGACCGGGCACGTGCATCATTCTTCGTGTAAGCGGTGTCATCATTGCGAGACTGGCTGTAGATGCTGGAGTTCATGTTCAGGCGTGACCGCAAAGTATGAGCAGTGTCTCTGATGGAAGCCATGATACGCTTGCGCAACGGCCACCTATCCCGCGCGTCTTGGAAGGTCTGGTCCCCGTCGGAAGAAGTCCGCAGACTCCCATCGATCGCAGTTTGGCTGTCATTGGAACTCAAGTCCTCACTGGGATTCTCCCAGGAACCATACGAGTCTGACAGACCGTACACCCACGCGTCCCTTTCCGATGGAAGATCGAGACCCATTTGAGCGAGTCCCAGCGATGTGGCTGGGGAATTGGAGAGGCAATGGGGGCGTAGCGGTGTTTGAATGCGCGATGTGTTTTGTTGGATGTTGTAGGATGTTTATGTGTGATGATGCGTGGGAGGGAGTGGTCTGTATTTATGGCGGTGAGGGGAGATGGACTGATGTACGGCGAGATCAATCCAGAAAGCCCCAGATGTACCTGGCAAGTTCCAGAGCTGACCACCCTCCTTTAAACATACATGAAACGTGTAGTACAATCTATCAAGCGCGTCGCATGTATCTGGCTCCCTTTGTCCGCCCCCGGAACCCCTGCCATCCCTCCGCGTCGACGCCTTCATCTCCCCTGTACCCCTGTCCCCTCGACCATCCTCGTTTCCACTAGATCATCCTAGACCCACCTTCCACCAACCTCTCCTGCGACATATCCTATCGGACACACCCTCAGTACCGGGATCTCGCTCTGGTGTCTGTACTAGGACTGTCCCGCGCATCGCGCGACTGTCTTTTAGAAGTCGTCACAGGTACAGGTCGACGCGTGGATCGGCCTCTGTTGGCGGAGTCGAAGAGATCGTCAAACGACCGATCATCATGGCTTGCAGGCGGGAGCATCTTTTGACTCAGAGGTGGGCGAGATAGCCCGGCATGGCTCAATGGGTAGAAATTTCCGTTAGGGCCGTCATAGATGGTATCTTGAGAGTAGGATATTCGGTCGTCGGGATGGCTAGAATGCCTGCTTGATGATCTACTGGGTGAAATGATGATCACGGGCTCGCCGTATTCGTCGTAGACGACGGGCTCGCCGTATTCGTTGTAGACCACGCGCTCGTCATAGTCGTCGACAATTTCCTCGAGGTCGGAGTCGTCGCTGTCGTCATCGTCTTCGGAGTCGGACCCGGAGAAATAGTCCTCCTCTGGTTCTGCCCACTCCTCTTCAGTCTGTGGCAGACGTCGTGTCAGCCAGTAGGAATCCTCAGTATCCCGATGTTTACCCGCCTGACTTCCCCATGACCCCCGCCCACTCTCGCTGGGCAGTCTGTCAACCCAATCCGATACTCCAGAGTACTCCGAACGGAGTCGGCGTAGATTGTCTTGGGTGAGGTCAACGGTCGCCCCAGTCGTTCCTCCAGTTCCCGCCACCGCGCTGTACAGGCCTGCGGCGCAAACGAAGGGCTTCGCGATGGCTGCAGTTGAGTAATCAACAGCGGTACCTCCCAACCACTTCAGCGTAGATCCGAACTTTGCCGCCGCTTCATAGTTCGTCATCCCTTTTGGGGCCTTCAGCCCATGTTTACGCCTCTTCTCGTCACACCAATCCTTCCACATCTCCTCCGTAGTCTTTGGCAGGTCTTCCCTCATCGCCCATGCTCCCCAGGATTGTTTCGATTTTCTCGACCTCATCGTCTCCCTGTCCTTCTTGGCTTTCTTCTTCATCTTCGCTGTCTTCTTCGCTGTCTTCCTCGCTCTGCTCTTTGCCTTTCTCCGTTGTCTCCAGCTCATGGCAGTGTTGGTGGACTGTTGGCCCGTGGTCGACCCGGTCGTCACCGCCGTGCTCGTGCCCCTTCTCAATCCCATGCTGATTGCGAGCGGCGAGAGTACGCTTGAGTGGCGGTTATGTAAGGTGGAAGGCAACGGCCTGGATCAGCAGACGATTTGGGACGGGTGGAAGGTTTAGCGGATGAGGTACACGGGTACACGATGGAGCCGGCCGGGAGGTCCGGGCGCTTTTGGGACAGACGACTTGGAGGGTGTGTGAGGATGCAGGCGAGGGAGTTGTCAATATGGCCGTATCGTGGGGATGAGGTTGTATGATGGTGTTGAATGGGTAGGTATGTGGTATGTCGTGGAATAGGGCTCGAGGTATTGATGCAGAGGAGGAAAACGCAAAAGAGGAAGTGGCGAACACGCCCCCCTCACTCCCTGCCCATGCTAGCACAGCATCGAGTGCTCTCCGCGACCGATCCTTCCACTGACATCCCTTCATCCTGGGGCTGACGCACGCACTCGAACGCGTCAGAGCAATTGTCAGTGAGGGGTGAGTGTGGCGGTATCCTTTGACACCTATCCCGGTGAACTTGCTAGAATGTTCTAGCGCCCCCTCGACCTCCCGACAAGGCGCGGGAACCGCCGACCCAAGACAAGAAAGACATACATGCCCAAACTCCCTTAGACTCTCGATGCTTCGGCGACGCACTACCACCTCTTCTCGCCGTCGTACGCCGCATAGTGCTTCTTGAGGTCTTCGACGTCTTCCGAGGATCCCATGAAGACGGGGCACCGGCCGTGGATGTTCTTGGGGATGACGTCGAGAATGCGCTGGGTACCGGTAGTAGCCACACCGCCGGCCTAGAATATCAGCTGGGCTCTGCTTCTTAAGCAGCAGGAAGCTCACCTGCTCGATCAAGAATGACATTGGGAAGGCCTCGTACAGCATCCTCAGCTTGCCTACCACGTCAGCTCCATCTTCCCCTCCTGCAGATGTATGACTCACCGTCCTTGCTCTTCTTGTCATCTGGGTAGCCGAAGATACCTCCATACAGCAAAGTCCTGTGCACATCCGCAACCATACTTCCAATGTATCGAGCCGAGTACGGCTTGCCGTTCGCCGGGTACTTGATGGACTCGAGGTAGCTGATGACGGGCGGGTAGAAGTGCATCGAGTTTCCCTCGTTGAAAGAGTAGATCTTGCCTCGCGAGGGGATCTTGATTTCGGGGTGGGTGAGAATGAACTCTCCGAGGGACTGCTAGTCAGCTACATTGGGACGGGCGTTCGGATGGGAGCTTACCTCGTCCAGTGTAAAACCGTCAACACCCTGGCCAGTGGAGAGGACCAGGTTGCAGGATGAACCGTACCTGTCAGATCAGCTCGAGCTCCTGCTTTCCCTTTAAAGGCGGCTTACATGGTGTATCCAGCAGCAACCATCTCCTTTCCGGGCTTGAGAACGTCCTTCATACCCCTCTCTGACCCTTCTGACTGTTTGCTCTTCAGCTGAAGATCTGATGCATGGGTAGAGAGGGCAGAACGTACGACTTTGTAGATACCGAAAATGGTACCAACGTTCACACCGGCATCGATGTTACTCGAACCGTCAAGGGGGTCAAACACGCAAGCACTGAGCGCGTCAGCTACGGTCCCTCGCATATCGATACGAAGCTATGACGGTATTCCACTGCAGCTCGTAGCCCTGCTCCCCATGCTCCGGCGAGCGCTCTAAGGTTCGTAGGCGAAATGACTCACTAGGTCCCCTTGGAGCCCTTGACAACGATAGTGTCATCCACCTCCTCACTGACCATCACGGAGCACTTCCCACTCGCCCTCAGCGCATTCACCATGATATCGTTCGACAATACGTCCAGCTTCTTCTGGTCCTCGCCCTGAACATTGCTCGCGCCGGCAAGACCGACCAGGTTGATGAGACGGGCTTTCCGGACGTTCGAGGAGATGTACTTCGAAGTGACCTGGCTGTCAGCTTCTGGTCTTTCCACTCTCGGCTATCGCATCTCCGATATTCTACTCCGCCAGCCCCTCTCCCTTGCTGATATACGCGCTCTCAGACGCGAGACCTACCTGGATAGCCACGAGCAACATCGTCAGGTCCCCCGTAGCCGTCTCGCCGAGCGCATACTGCTGGCTGAGGATATGACGGGTAAGAGTGATCAAGTCAGTGGGAGGAGGCTCGAGCTCGGTGACGCCTGCGGTAGCCATGTTGCCTGGAGTATGCGGTGTGATGTAGAAGGAGAGATGAGCGGGATGCGGTAGCTGCGGGAGTCAGCTCAGCGGCTGCGTCGCTTGTCTTGGAGCTTGGGACCCCACATCTTAGCGCAAAGTGACTCACGAGTTTATAAGTCTCGGTGCTGACTGGGATGTGATTTGAGTGCTATGTACAAGCCTGATAAATCCCTCAAACTCAGAGCTATGGAGGAGAGAGCAGCCGCGACGGATGCGTTGAGCGCGCTGAGCCGCTTGAGCCGCATATGGTCCGGCCCGGAACTACCCGGAGAGATCCATCTTCGGCCTTACTCGGGTGGCCTTGGTTTGGGGGTATCGCAGGCGGGAAAGAACAGCGAAGAGCACTGGAGAGGTAAATAGCATAGCGCAACGATGAGGCCTGTGCATACGGAGCGCCGATGGACAGAGAAGGACTATGGAAACAATGAACGCTCCAACCGCGCATCGTCAATGAGGAATGCTGCATGTGCTCCTCAATGTCGGAGGTCCGATAGGGATGCTCAAGCGATATGATGCAGATGACATTGCTCTTGATACGGCTACGGGTGACGTGATACTGTCTCTCACCGCTGCGGATCCCAAGCCGCCCACTAGGTGACATAGTACTGCTGACGCCCGTCTGGTCTTTCCTCCACGGACACCGGCACACCCGGGCTCCGTCCAGCGAGGAGCGCCTATCTGAAGGAGCGGCGGCAGGGGCCCCAAGCTGCCTGCCGGTCATGCGTGGAATGGTCGAAGATGTAGACGCGATGTGCGGTATGGGCTGGTCGTCTTCTCGACTGGCGCTCAGACCAGTTGGCGGAAGGTAAGGCTTATCCGACCGTCCTTGACCGAAGCTTCCTTGGGTATCTCATGCTATTCGTCAGCCTATCCAGCCTGACACCTTGGTAGGGGGTGTTCACCTTCCAGAACTCTTGGGTCCGGCCTTGCATAACGACCAGACTCCCATTTGCTAGTCTGCAGAAGCATCAGCTAGTGTTCCCTTGGACGTCCCCAAACGACCTTCGCCGGGCTGGAGGACAACGTGAAGCTTTACTCACTTACACTTGTGGTTGCCCCTCCCCTTGAGCTCCTCCTCTTGCTCCTCCGACAGGCCCTTGGCGCCCTTACTAGACTTGGCTGGCATTCTTGGGGACAGGATGAACGTCCGCTCAGCACCGAGGCTTATGCTCGCGATGACCAGGTTGTTAAGGTTGTCCGAGTGCTTCCTGCCAGATCAGCCTCTTCTCTTTTTGCTGCACTGAGGGCAGACTCACCCGATGTATACGCTCCCATCGTCATACCGATTCAACATACAATGATTGAACTTGACGCCCAGCGCAGCCTCAAGCCTCTCCTGCATCTCCGCCAGAGCAGGCGGGAAAGGATGGTGCATGTTGATCTCGGTACCAGAGTACTTGAGGGTCATGCCTGGAGAGGTAGAGTATGCTGCGACATGGCGAGATTGCGCGAAGGTCCGGCCGTACATCTTGAGCTCGGGTTGATCTGTTCGTCAGACCCGCTTGTGAGCGCAGGACAGGTTGAGTGACTCACACCCTGAGCTGTCAGCTAGCGCTAAGATCCACTGTGGAGACCTCGGAAGACATACAGGTATCTAGCTGTGATATCTCATTATACCATCTCTTCGCAGTATCGACCGGCAAGAACTGCTGTCATCAGCTTCGATCCCACTTGGTAGCTCGCAGTCTATTATACGCACGTCAGGCTGATAGTAGACATCTCCGCCATAGCCCAGCCCCTTGATCCGATACGCATCGACCCAAGGCTGCAGCGTGACCTGCTGGAACTCATCGCTGAGCACAGAATCGGCAACCGTTTTGGCCGATGGTTTCCGCCGCTTGGCTGAGGGTGATATAACGGCTGGCGGGGGCGTTAGGGAAGCCTCGGAGCCTGCTCGCTTGGTCATGATGAGCGATCAGTAGGTGAGCAGAGAGATAAGCAGCCGCGAGATGATTGCTGGACACAGAGACTCGAGAGATAAAATAGACAATCAGATCTCCGCGAAGCGGTTGCCTGCATACGTCATGGCCGTGCAAATTTGCACTGAATCAGAAACTCTGTGCTGTGGGTTCCAGGTGCGCCATCATCCCTGCGTACTGCCATACTAGCGGCTGCAGCGACAGAAACGTTCTGCCTCGACTCGGAGTGTGGAAACCAATACGACAGTGGTGATGCATTCCCGCAGATCCTCCCACTCCCATCTCATCTCAATGGCGACAAGAACCGCGTCACCACCACCTCCGGCGTCGGCGTTAGATCCACCGGCGGCTTTGGCAGTTCCACCACCATTGACTGTCTCGTCAGCTCAACGAGTCTCGCCCTATGCAGATCGTAGACCTCACACCAGGATCCGTCCTCGAAGCCCAGCTTAGACCCGGCATCTCCACCCCAAACCTTATCCGCAAGTTTCCCCGCCCTTTCGTACCCCTCACAGGCATCCCCTCCCCCTTGATAACCAGCTCATCCCCATGCTTGATGATCCGTTCCCCGCGCTTCGTTTCTATCCGCACGCCCCGCCCATCGAGATGTACAAACATGAGCCGGTTCATGCCCAGCAGGGCTTCAGAGAGGGAGATGGAGAGGGGAATGGAGAGGTCCGAGCGCGGAAGGGTGCGGAAGAGGGCGTGAGGGCGATGATGGATGTGGAAGATTACGTCGCCGGGCGGTATGCCGGGCTGAAAGTCAGCTATGATCCAAGATCAAGGACACAAGGGGCGTACAGTCTCATCTCCTTCTCCACGCAAGGCTATCCGCTCGCCGTCCTCTGTTCCTGGATCGATCTCAAACTCCACTCGTTTCTTCTCCTTGGTGACTTTGGCGCCTTTACACCGCTTACATCTGTGTGATCAGCTCCCGGTCCTTGACTAGCTTTGCTTGCAGATCACTCAGACTCACTTGGCTCGCTCTGAGAACCGCTCCCCCTCCCCGTCACACTCATCGCATACCACCTTAGCCTTCCCAACAAGCCCCGGGGCGATCTACAGATCAGCTTGCCCACCCCTCCCTCATGCTGTAACATCCAGACTCACATGTCTATCCCGTATGATGCTCCCTTTGCCTTTACATCTCCCACACTCCTCCTTCTTCGCCCCCTTTCTCCCTCCGACTCCTGCGCAGACGCCGCAAGCCCGATCTCTCGACAGGTTCATGACAACCTTCTTCCCCTTGAACGCCTCCTCCAGCGAGATCTCATATCGCACATCCGTATCCTTCCCCCTCGTTGGCTTTCGAGATGACGATGAACCGCCGAATGGGTCGAAAGATGCAGAGGCACCACCGCCAAAGTCAAAGCCCCCGCCGCCACCGCCGAACATATGGGCAAAAAGGTCGTCGAGGTCGGGTCCGTCGAAATCGCCCGGGCCGCCGCCTCGAGATGGGCCAGAGGTTCCATATCGGTCATAAGCGGCGCGCTAATGATCAGCCACTGAATGTAGCGTGTGCATCATCCAGCTGGGGCGCACCTCATCGGGGTCAGAGAGGGTTTCGTAGGCTTGACCTATCTCTTGAAATTTCTCGTGGGCCAGCGGATCATCCGGGTTCTGGGCGTCAGCTTCGGGGACGAGCCATCCACTTCGCTCAAAGCTCACCTTATCCTATTTGAGGTCAGCGATGGTCAGTCATACATCAGTGCCTCTTCGAAGCCCTTTGTGAACATACGGGGTGATGCAACCTGGCCTGCTAGGTCAGCTGGCTCTCGGAGTCGCTCGGTCGTCGGTAGCTAACCTTATTTCGATACGCCTTCTTCACATCTTCCGGCGAAGCGTCCTCATCTATCCCGAGTAGGTCGTAGTACGCCGAGTCAGCTACCATCTTGTAGTTATCTAGGCGGTGTAGATGGGCAACAACAACAACAGCTTTAAATCTTGTCGTCATCGGCTACTGAAATTTCCCCTTGAGTTTCAGGTCACGTGATCTCGACTCCACATTCCTCAAAGCTTCGAGAACCACGCTTTCAACCGCCTTCTCCCTGTCTACCACCCATTATCCTTGCCTTGAGCCCCGTCCCATTGTTCTGTACAGCCGACAACATGGAGTCTTTCAAGCTCGCACCACAAATATCGACACATCACACCCATATTTCCCCCTCCAACCCTTATGCCCCCGCCTTCATCTTCCACCTGACACGACTCACGTCAACCTTGTTCGTCTGGGTCGGTACGGGCTCTTCTACTGGCGCGGGCGGACCGGGATCCGGAGTCGGGCTCGGGCAGGGCGGTATGGGCGGAGTGGGAGAAGGGGGTGAAGGAGGAATGGGTGGAGAAAGGAAGTTGGCGGCTGATTGGGGGGTCGCGATGCCTTCACGAGGTGTGAGTGGTCCACAGCTGGCAGGAGCTTGGGCCGACAGGTCTGAATGTGCACATTAGCTGATTGAACAGAGTATGCCAACTGTCGCTACGCCGGTGTTCCGATCAGGCGCTTTGGACCTCGCTGTTCCTATGGCTCAACGTCTAGGTACGCCCTCCGTCCATGCCTATCTGAGACTGTGCGGTATTATGGGATCGCAGAGCTCATTGACAGCTCGTAAATTCCCCTCGAACCAGATCCACCTCTCCCTCTCCCTCCCACCGACCCTGACCGCACCCTCCGGACCATCGTTAGATCCCTCAGCTGGACGAACACTGCTTGTGATGGAGAAAGAGCTGGGCAAATGGCTTGAGCAGGTCACGAAGGAGTCTACCGGGGCGGTAGCGTAGGGCAAGAGGGGTATGAAGGAAGACCGCGGTCAAGCGGTGCCACAAAGCGTGGGATGATAGGCGCGCTCAACTGCAGCCCCCTTTTAAGCCCATCCAACTGTCAAACGATCCAGCAGGGCCACACATGGATAAACAGTCGGTACAGGCAGCGCACGATCACACGCAATGCATGCACCCATGCTCTCATTGCCAACCTCACTAAAAGCACAAGACTGACGCCACCTATCCTGCAAACCGTCAGCTAACATCCCTGGTCCAACCTGATGTCCTCATAACACGAGGAGACGAAGCAACCCACTGCCCATCCATCCACCGTCAACAACCAGACACTCTCCGCTGACATAGTCACTCGCCTTACTGGCCAAGAAGACGATCGCGCCTTCAAAGTCGGTAGGTGTTCCCCATCGAGCGGCAGGTATACGCTCGAGGATCTGGCGAGAACGGACGGGGTCGGCAATGAGGGCTTCGTTCATCTGATCGTTAGTCTCCTCAACTATGACTCTTACAACTTTGGGGTCGGGACGGGTACGGTACACAGATACTCACGTCGGTCGCAATGTACCCTGGAGCGATAGCATTCACGCAAACCCCCTTGCTCGCCCACCCGTTCGAGAAGGACTTGACCATCCCCTGAACACCATGCTTCGCCGCAGCGTAAGCGACGACGTTGAGACCGCCTGGCGATCAGCCAAGCTTCCTTTCCTGCGGGGCAAGACCGCAGACTCACCCTGGTAAGCTACCAAACTCGAGATGTTGATGATCTTCCCATAGCCCCTGGGGTTCCCATTTGCGCCTCCCTGCGGAACAGGCTCGCCCGCGACCCCGCCTCGTGTACTGAGCATGTGTCGTCCGGCGTCCCGAGTGATCTGGAACACAGTGTTCATGTTGACTTGAAGAACCTCTTGGAAATCGTCATCTGGGAAGTTCTCGACGGGGTGTCTGCGCTGAATACCACCTGGCTGTCAGCTCTTTGCACTTCCGCACTCAGCTCCCGATGGGAGAGGCTGCCAGGCTAGAAAAGCTAAGCAAGGGGGACATACCGCAGTTGACCACGATATCCAATACCCGCCCCATCTCTCCCGTCACTTTCGCAATCAACCCGCCAACATCCTCCTTACTGCTCAGGTCGCACACCACAATATCTGCCTTGCCCCCTCCGCCCTCCTTCTCCAAAAGCTCTTTCGTGGCCGTGTTGGTGTCGTTCCGCTGGACGAGGATGATATCTGCGCCTGCTTTTGATAGAGCAAGAGCCATACGGGCGCCGATGCCGCGGGTCGCTCCGGTGATACTAAGTCTTCAGCTCTGTATTCTTGAATTGTGCTTATCGAAGGACAAGGGACCCCGACTGGACAAGACTGCACGGACGCGAGCGCGAGGGGCAGAACGGGAAGAGGGGGAAAGACGTACAGCGCGGTCTTGCCCTTCAGGCCGAACAATTCTTCGAGGTACGACATTTTTGGTGATCTATTATGCTGTCTATGATGATGCTGGGGCTGTCACTGCGTGAGATGTATATGGGCAACTTGGTCGAGCAAAGCAAGAGAAGTGGACCAGCTTTATCTTCCTGTCAATCCGGCTCTTACCGGCTGTCCGGTCCGAAGCGGCCGAGCTGATCTCGAACCGGGTTTTGCCGCCTTGATCCGCTATCGCGTCAATAGCTGCTCTTTGCAAGTGATTTCCTCGGAAGCCAAGGCACAATCACTACTGCCTCGCATATCTCCTTCTACAATCTCTAGATGGTACATACAACTCGCTTCACCGGCACCGTCCATTATTTGATCAAAAGGCACATCCGCCCTCGTCCGAGCGCTTTTGGTATTCCGCTCCCGTCCGCCCTGTCGTCTCCGACTCCCTGTAAACATCTACTCGTCCGCCTCCCCCTCCGCATCATCCGCATCACTCCCTCCATTCCCGGCCCCTCGATCCGCCGAAGGCGGATACTGCTGCGTCTGATACCTCGCCGTCGAATCGAGCTGATGGGACGGTTGAATGGGGTACTGCTGCGGATGGTACATGTGTTGCGCGTAATGTTGGGCATAAGGGGAAGTATGGTCCGGCATGTACTGCTGCTGGTGCTGCTGGTGCTGCTGGTGCTGCTGGTGCTGCTGGTGCTGCTGGTGCTGCTGGTGCTGTTGCGGATGGTATCCGTACTGATCGTACCCGTACATGTATCCGTTTTGCGCAGGAGGGGCCGGAGGGGAGAAGTACGGCTGTGTCATGGGTGGAGGGGAGAGGTATTGCGGTGGTTGCTGTTGCTGATGTTGTGGGACCGGAGCCGGAGCGGGTGGGTGGATCCTGGCGGGTACCGAAGTGAAGGGCGATAGATGATGGTTCGACGCCGTAGCCGTCTGCGGCATGGACATGGGCGAAGGGGGATGATGCTGCAGATGGCTCGCATGCGCGGTGAAAAGCTCCTGCTGGGGCGGGGGTGGGGCCTGGGCAGCAGCTCGCGCCGCTGCAGAAGCTATACCGCCCGCTGCACCGGGAACGCCAGCGATAGGGAGGGTATGGACTTTGGCGTGACGCTTGAGATTCGACTGGACCGAGAACCTGCGTCGGCACGATGGTTCGGGGCAGACGAAGGGGCGTTCACCCGTATCTGCTCATCAGCACAACCCTATTTTGGCCGGAAGGAGCACTCACGGGAGTATGTATGTATTCTGAGACTGCTTGGCCGCGAGAATGTCTTCAGACAGTACGCGCACGAATACTTCGGTCCCGCCGCTCCAGACTTATCATCCTCGCCCTCCTTCTCTTCAGCATCCGCTTCCGCTTCAGCCTCCGACACCCTCCTCGCCGACTCTGCCAGTACATCCATCGCGCCGAACCCCACTTCCTCTCCTTCCGCATCCTCATCATTCCCCATCCCCATTGGCGGCTCTTCCGATCGCGTCCGCGCCCCTCGTTTCCGGGCGCGCGTCGTCGGAGTTCTTTCGGTATCCTCATTCTCATTTAGCGAGATCTCGCGCGCGAACCCTTTCGAAGATACGGAAGCAGGAGAAGGGTTTGTCGATCCGCTGGGTGTAGAACCAGGTTGTCTGCCTGACGCAAGCGCGACGTCATCGCCGGTTTTCGCCTTGATGAGCTCTGTGAGGCTGGACCGGCGCGCTTGGGGCTGAACCTCGGGAGAGGATGGCCGGCTGACGCTTGTACGCCGGGAATTTTGGGCAGTCTCGGGGTTGAGGAAGCCGGTGAATGGGGGCGGGTGAGATGGTTCACGCAAAGGTGATCGGGCACCTCGCGCCTCTTCTGGGTCTGGGAGGATGGGGAGGGAAGAGCTGGACGACATGTGCTGCGACATGGGTGCCGGGGGGAAGAAGGATGGGCGGCGGCCGAGCGGGGGAGGAGGAAGGATAGGTGGACCCATGAATGGCGAGCGAGAGATAGAGGCCCGATGTTCCGCAGCAGTGAGGTCGGCGAACGATCGGGCGAGCTGGCCACCGACGATAGATGCACTGCGAGGGACGGGCGGACCCCCTCGCATTCCCTCGTCTGGCGGGAAGAAGGAGTGCGAGACTGATCCTCGCGGGATGGAGCCTGACGGGGGAGCCATGATGCTTCGCAGGCCCGAGCTGGAGGGCCCAGAAACAGACCCAGAGCTGCCCGCTGCGGGGTAAGAAGCGTTCCTGCTCTGGGCTTGCCACTTGAGTCGCGCAGCTTCTTCTGAATCACCAGAAGCGGACGGCTGGTCCGACCGGCGCCGCTTCGCATCGTGGTCATCGGCGTAGGAGGGGGCGTACGGGAAGGAATGGGCGCGAGGGGGCTGGGGAAGGCCAGAAGTGGACGAGAGGCTGCTGCGCTCCCGCTCGTACTCTGGGGCCCACCACCCGCTGGGATTACCATTTTCGGAGATGGTGGAGAAGGAGGACCCGAGGGAGGAATAGCGGGATGTACGGTACGTTGTCGAGGGGGAGGAGGAAGACGAGGGGGAAGGGGGGACAAGAGGTGGGAGGCTTGGCGTTTGAAAGACTTGTGGAGGTCCGGTGGAGCCGGGCGTTCCAGGTCCATCATCTACTATCAGCGCAACTCTCATCCCGAAGCCGGGGTACTCACTTGAAGCGCCAAATAGGGATTTTATACTGGGCAGACTGAACCCCTCGTCCCGCCCCGACTCCTTGACTCGGCGAAGCGGATGTCTGCTCCCCAAATCGCCATACCCATCTTCTTCCTCATCCCCATCCGGGTCCATCGGGTCGAACCTGCTCGCTCGCCGGTAGCCAGGACCCGGCATGGCGAGTCCTTTGGCTGGACCAGCAGCAGGATTGACATGAGGACCAGCTACGGGGTCATGTTGACCCGACGAGGACCCTGGGCGAACAGACGAGGTAGCCGGGGCAGGTGGAAAAGACATGGGCGAGTAGACGGAGGTGGGCGAGGCGCGCCCATGAGGGTAGTTGGTATCAACCTTCATGGACATGGACCACATGGGGGGTGAGGAGCGAGGAATGTCGAGCGGTAGCGAGGAGTCCCGGAGAATGCGCCGACGCACGAGCGAGAGAGGTGAAGTGTCGACTGGAAGAGCGTCGGCCTGTTTGAGTAAGGATGATTTAGGAGAGATGTGGTAGGGCGATAGCGGAGAGGAAGGGCAAGAGACCGCCTCCAGAGCCGAGGGGAGCATGGTGAATGCGGAGGAAGAAGGAAGGACGGAGTTGGTACGATAGGGGTGCAACTACCGAGAGACGCGCCAAAGGTGAGTCATCGAGCCAAGTCGCGTAGATTTTTGCGCCGGGGTCGTGTATAGGCGAGGTGGCGGATTTAAGAATTGACAAGGGCGATCCAAGTTGAATGTGAGTGAGATATAGAGTTGTGCGAAGATGTGGGCAAGGGAGACCCCGGTGGCGTAGATGTGACTAGGCACGTAAGGGCGGTCACGTCGATGGACGGACGGAAGGACAGAGGGCGGGCGGGAAGGGCGTCGAAGGACAGCAGAGGAATGGGGCGTGGATACCGTTGATCGAGAAGGAAGGAGCGGGCGAGTGCAGTTG
The DNA here is from genome assembly GCF_025882075.1 of Dioszegia hungarica. Taxonomy (NCBI): domain Eukaryota; kingdom Fungi; phylum Basidiomycota; class Tremellomycetes; order Tremellales; family Bulleribasidiaceae; genus Dioszegia; species Dioszegia hungarica. The sequence continues at coordinate 1,352,573 of NW_026515766.1, read as the reverse complement.
AGGGGCAGGTGTCAAGTCAAGAAGGATAGATGCGTCAGCTTTGGTCGCCTTTGACGGATGATTGACGAGGGGGAAGCGAGATCCACGGCGGGGGATACATCGTTTGAAGGGAGTGGAAAGGTCGCCAAAGATGCTTTTGCTTGCCACTTTTCATCCTGCGCTACTCCCCTGTCTCTCCCTGTGCCTGTGCAAAGCTGATCTTGCTCAAGCTCTCGGGATGATCCCCTCCTTTGGGTTTCTGTCCCTCCGCACCTCGACACACACGCCATCCACACACGAGATCCGCATTCCCAGCCCCGTCCTTTGGATCATCGGAAATGGCGGATCGTCACACAACGTGCACAGGTACCGACGCCACCATGCACACACCCACACACACACAGAGAAAGCGGAAGTGACCAACGCACCGTTACAAAGTTCGTGCCGTGTGGTCCAGTGCAGTAGACAGACCCAAGCGCTCCTTGAATCTCGTTTTTCCTTCGCCACTTGTTGAAGTGGCCTATTACCGGGCTTCTTTTCAGTTGATAGTCGATACAGGCGCCAGTAAAGCGGGGCAGTGTCAGTCGCGTCTCGTGAATGCGGGCGTCGAGGATTCCGAAGCAAGACTGTACAAGACAAGACAGTTGGATCTGAGAGAAGATAGATGTTGTGTGCAGACGATCACTTCCCACGAGCCCAGGTGGCCACCTGTACCTTGACCTGAGCTAAGGTTTGCTACCTGCCGTACCCCGAAAAACGTCGCTCCCTTCTCTCGTCTTCCTCCGTCACCGCCGAGTCAGGCGATCACTGCGCGGATCTCCTCCCGTGCGGCGTGGCATGGTGGAGCGGCGGCAAAATGGAATGGACCCTGAACAATAACGACCTTTACCAAACCTGTCTCAGACAGCGGAGACGATGGCGCTGCGGATGGTGCGCCATTGATCGCGTCATATCTCGGCTGTAAGAGGCTTATTAGCTCTCATTAGGGAAGCGAGGGAAGCGTGACGAAACAGCGAAACGAAAGCGATCACTCGCTCCATCGGGTCTGAGATGCACGTCTTCGGGCGGACGGACTCTGGAGCGGGGCCCGCACCAGAGGGATCTGTGTCTTGATCACAGACAGAAGGGCTCGGAGTGGAGGTGTGGAATGGGGCCTTGAGGGTCAGCATATCTTCATTCACCATTGCATAGTCCGCGTCATCAGCGATCGGTGGGGCAGGTATGATAGGAGACTGAGGTGGTGCGTACGCGCTGATGAGTGTGGCAAGTGTGTGGCACTGACCCCGGGCTCAACGTATGCTATAGCCCCATCGACCATGTCCCTACTTGTGCCTGCTGCGCTCAAGCTCCATCTCCGAGTATAGCGTAGAGGCTGAGTCTAGCAAAGCGCCATCAGGGGGTTCGGACAATAGCAACGGTTTCGGGGGTACCGGCGCCGGGACGCGGAGGTAGATGTGGAACTTGGGGCGTCGGTCCGTTCTCCCTTGCTCTCTGACCGTCTCCTTGTCTTCAGCTGGGGCGCTCCGAAGGTCTTCATGCACATCGTCGTGTCAGTGCATCTCGCCGCAGAAGAGCAGTCGAAGGAAGGGCTGCGTGCGAATGGGATGATCGCCTGAGACATGATCGGCCGACGATCCTGCGATCAGCTCCCGCATGCGCAGCGATCAGTCAGCTGCAGCTCAGCGATCAGTCAGAGTGATCGACGGAATGAGGAGCGGAATGCTGAATCAGCAATGGGCCTCAGGTTCACGAGCAGAGCAAGCTTCAAAGCTTCAGCTTCAGATCAAAGCCCAGTCCTTCCGAGTGGGAAGTTGGAAGACTGAGCACGTTGACACTGCGAAGTGGCGTTCCATCACGCCCGGACTCTCTGTTAGTCTCTCGGAATATTTGGAGAGCGCTTCGGACGCGGAGCACGGATCCACTAGTGTCCCAGGAACGCTCGCAAAGTCGAGAAGTCAAGGACGCGTCCAGAAGCTCGTCCAGAACACTGTGCCCGTGCGCCGTTCGTGGCCTAGTGATAGTTGTGTGCCCGAGCGCAGTAGATTAGATTAGATTGGTACCGGAATCCCGGAAGCTTCGACCGTGCAGTAACCCTGTCCCTATCTCAGGCTTAAGTCTGATTAGCGTCCGATAGCGAGCTATACTTGTACGTAGACCCGAGCAATTCTTTCATGAAGGACATGCACAGACGCGCACGGCAGGGCGGATCATTATAGTGCATCTAAGTATAAGGTATACAGTACGGACGGGCGGAAACCTAACCCCCTCCTCCACGCTCCACCCTCATCACCTCCTCGCCGAGTCTCATACCCTCCCCCTCGCATCCCCCCTCGCGCTCGGACTCGCCGCCCCCGCATCCGCTCACGCCTCAGTCAACAGACTGTCCCCCTCCACGGCGCTCTGCGAATCCGCGGACCAAGCCTGCTCCATCCCCACACTTGCCCACTGTCCGATATCCACCGAATTGACCTTGACTTTCGCCTTGCCCTCCCCGCTTCCATTCCCGCCTGCGCCTGCGCCTCCATCCCCCATCGCCTCGACCCCTCCCTCTATACTACCGCTCAACGGCCTCCCCTCCTCTGCACCCACACCCGCCCGACTCGCGCCCGGCCCCGCACTCGCCGCCCAGGGATCCGTCCACTGTATCGCCCCGCTCCTCCCCTCCAGCTCGCCCTTATCGGCAGGGTGCATCTTTCGATTGTCCATCGATAGGGCCGACATGTAGTCCGCAGCTTCGTCGATGGGGTACGGGGTACGGGTATACGAGGACCGGCGGGACGCATTCTCGTCTCCGTACACTACGGCCAACGAGGGTCTGTGTCCCCCGCCCCCGATCCCGCCGGCAAAGATCGGAGCGATACCGGTACCGGTAGGTGAGACAGGAGATGGAAGGGGGAGAGGGATAGTGAATGATGGCTTCCGAGTCGCTCCCGGCCGCGCGGGATTCTGGCCGACCGTGACGTTCAGGATGGGCGGAAGAGCGGGTACGCCCGGTGCAGGGCCGGGACAGCTCGGGCGGGGGAGTCGAGCAGCAAAGAGGTCGGTATCGCTAAACAAGACGGGAGGCGTGGGGTTGACGACCTCCGAATGGCTTCCGCGCGGAAGCAGGCCGGTAGGCAGGGCAGGGAGGGGGTGGTCCATCCTCTCTCGGTCGGCCGGGCAGCCGGTGGGGAGGCACCCGGGCGAGCGAGGCGGAGGGGTGGAGAGCGAAGTAGGGGACGGGTGACGAGGGACGGGGGCGATGTAGGAGGGCGTGGGAGTGAGGGAGGGGATACGCGCAAGGGAGGCGAGAGAGGGGGAGGGGGCGTTGGAATTGGGTGGACTGAAGGTCAGCGGCTGACAGAAGAGCAGAGCAGGCTGGTTGGGGACTTACGAGGTCATCAGGTCGAAGGCGAGCATGATGGCTTTTGGGTCGTGGATCCGATTTTGATGAGGAGTCAGAAACGGTGGTGCCTATGTATAAGCTGTCACTTCGTCGCGGACTCTAGCAGGTCTGACCCGTTCCCAGATCTGGACAGCTGCCTTTTTGTTCAGTATCGCCAGGCAGCACAGCATCGGCAGCGGGAACGGCCAAGCCAGGCCAGAACGTGATGACGATGCGGTGAAACATCGGCGTCAGCGTCAGTGCGAGCGGTCCCCGTTATCAGAGCCAGAGCGTACACAGAGAGAGAGAGAGAGAGAGAGATGTCAGTGGTAGATGGTCCAAGACACAATCCTCAATCACGAACGACCACAGACTTGTTTCAGCCCGTCACCAGGCCTTCGGTCCGGAATCTGATTCCCCACTTCTTCCTCCGCATCTCTTCGCACATATCGTCCCTGCCGCTTCACTTGTCGCAGAGCCGGCTAGCAGCTTCGTTTCATAGGTGATGGTGATGGATAGATAGTTAGAAGAGAGATATCACCAGCTGATCAGCACCACTTGGCTGGGGTTGGCTGAGGTACTCGGCGATCGCCGCTGTGTTGTTTTTTTCCAGCGGCGACGCGACGAGCACGTCCCTCAAACGATCGTCCCATTGCATTCCCTGTGTTGACTTTGACCACAAGGAGAGGCTCATACGCCCTCCACATACCCCTAGACGAGCATCGAATTGCTCTGGATACCCTCAGACATCAGCTCGACATGTCTGTCATCGCGCAGCTCCCGGCGCTACTGCCCGACTGGGTACGGACCATGTCGACGACATACCTCGTTCTTTCCGCTGTGGTAGGCCTACCTGCACTGGCTATCCTACTCAACGTCGCTCGTCAAGTACGTTTTCAGTCCCCGCGCGGCCACAGAGGACATCGCGCTGACAACCAGTTCCTGCCACAAGGCAAAAACGCCCCGCCGCTCGTTTTCCACATCATCCCCTGGTTTGGCTCAGCGGCGGACTATGGGCAAGACCCGTATGCCTTTTTGTTCCGGAACCGTGACAAGGTGAGCTCGATCTGTCGCAGATGTATGGAACGTGCTGACGAGGCAGTATGGGGACTTGTTCGAGTTTGTGCTTTTGGGGAGAAGGGTGACGGTTGCGCTTGGACCGAAGGGGAATAACCTGAGTCTGGGGGGGAAGATTAGCCAGGTCTCGGCGGAGGAGGCTTATACTGTGAGCTATCTACCTCTCATGGACTTTGGGCTTCGTAGCTGATAAGGCAGCACTTGACCACGCCGGTGTTTGGCAAGGGTGTCGTCTATGATTGCCCCAACGAGATGCTCATGCAGCAAAAGAAATTCGTCAGTTGTCAATGTCTCATCGACCTCTTTCTCCGAGCTCCAGCTGACCCCCAGATCAAGCACGGCCTCACTACCGAAGCCCTCCAGTCCTACGCCCCGCTCATGTCGGCCGAAACGGAGCATTTCTTCGCACACGAGCTCGACCTCTCGTCCGGATCCTCCACCTCGTCCAAGACCGTCGAGGTCTTCCACGCCATGTCGGAGCTCATCATCCTCACCGCCTCTCGCTCTCTGCAGGGCAAGGAAGTCCGGAACGCCCTCGACTCGAAATTCGCCAAGCTCTTCTGGGACCTCGATGCGGGATTCATTCCGGTCAACTTTATGTTTACGAACCTGCCCCTGCCTGTTAATGTGCGGAGAGATAAGGCGCACAAGCAGATCAGCGAGTTTTATCGGAATATCATCCAGAAGCGGCGGACGGGGGAGGTTGTCTCTGTGAGTATGGCCAGGAAGAGGAGGGCAGAAGAGAAGAAAAGGGCTGATGGGCAGGACGAACATGATATGATTACGGCTCTTACGGGGTGCCAGTACAAGACTGGCGTGGAGTTGACCGACTCGGATATCGCGCACATGATGATTGCGATCCTGATGGCGGGACAACATACCTCTTCGGCTACTTCTTCGTGGACCTTGCTCAACCTCGCCCACAGGCCCGATGTCTAGTGAGTTGGCGGGCCTCTGAGATGGCACTAGCGCAGCAGCTGACGCTTCCAGCGAAGAGCTCTACAACGAACACGTCAAGCTCTTCCGGAACGCCGACGGAAGCTGGCGCGAGGTGACATACGAAGACACCAAGACCATGCCGATCATGGACGCCTGTATCCGCGAGACTCTCCGAATGGTATGTCTTCTCTGTCTCCCTCTTTTACACCCCTTCTCGTTCTCCTGCTGATGAGCAGCACGCCCCCATCCACTCCATCTACCGAAAAGTCTTATCCGCCATCCCCGTCCCCTCCTCCCTCTCCGCCCCGTCCGAAACGGAGTCCTACATCATCCCAGCCAACAACTTCCTCATGGCCGCCCCTGGTGTTTCCGCCATGGACCCCAAGATCTGGGACCAGCCCAAAAACTGGAACCCGCACCGCTGGCTGGACGAGAAGGGGGTGGGCGCGGCCGCGTTGGAGAATTATTATGGGACGAGCGGGGAGCAGGTGGATTATGGGTTTGGGCAGGTTAGTAAGGGGACGGAGAGCCCGTATCAGCCTTTCGGAGCTGGAAGGCATCGGTGAGTCATCACCTTTTCAAGGCGGAAGAGGGAAAAGGGGCAAAAGCTGATTTAACAGGTGTGTGGGAGAATCTTACGCCTACCTTCAACTCTCGGTCATTCTGTCGTATGTCGTCAGGAACTTTACGCTCAAGATGGAGAACAAGGAGTTCCCTTCGCCAAACTACCAAGTGAGTTTACGCCATTCCTCGGGTGTAGAGATCGAAGCTCACGTTGTAGACCATGATTGTCATCCCCCTCAAGGGTATGGTCACCTTCACGAAGCGGCAGGCGGAGGTATGAGCAGAGTGCCGGCGTCAGTGTTGTCTGGCATGGCGGAGAGGCAAGGTAGGAGGTATCCGGTATAGGCTCCGGCCGGGGGAAGGGGAACCGTGTGGGATGGACGTTCATTACAGATAGAGTTATACATGCATCAGATACGAGATCTAGCACATCCACCCCGCAACATCGACCGACTGCTCATACCGCCGGCTTCATCTTCTTTGTTGAGATCTGCTCTATCTCATCCAGAGCCTTCGACTTGCGTTTCTTCCCCTTCACCCCGCCGGTCCCGCCCTTCTCTGTCAACGACTCTCTCGATACCACCTCGCCCATATCCGCCTCCCCCTCAGCTGCTTGCTTCTTCTCCGTCTCCTCGCCCCCTGTACCATTCTCTTCTGCCATCCCATCGTCCTCATCATCCCCAGGGTCGCCTTTTGGCGCCCTTCCAGCCCGATGCCGCGTAGCGAGGAGATACTGGCAGCTTGTATCCGTCTCCTTCTCCAAGCCCAGTGAACGCGTTGAGAGTGTGATTTCGAGGTATGGGTAGTGCGTCATCTTAGGTCTAAACAGTCAGCTCAACCCCCATCAACTAGTCGTCCCAGGAAAGGAGGTATACAACTTACTTCATCTTCCCCTCCAAGACCCTCGCCAGCTGGCCATCTCCCTCCTGCACCGCCAACCCCACTTCCGCCGGATCCACCAGCCCACTCTTGGTATACTGCCATATCCCCACCCCTCTATGTCTCCCTTTCCCCTTCCCTGACTTATTGAGGATAGCCATGTATTCCCGCTTGACGAGCTCGGCGACGGAGATCAAGCGGGGCACGGAGAGGGTGCAGGGTTGGAGAGTTGAAGTCGAGCGCGCCTGGGGGGCTGCGGTGGTGGTGCCAGTGGTGGATGGCGGATGTGGTCGTGTGTGTAGTATGAGAGCCCGAGAGGGGTTATTCTGCGCTATCAGACAGGTCTGTCAAGGAGGAGAGCAGATGTAGCGTACTTGCAGAAAGTCTAGGGCGAACTTGACGTAGCTGGCTATACTTCCCCCGGTAGAGATACGCATATGGTGCGGACCGGTCGAAGGGCCTGCTTCAGGCTCTTCCGCCGCTGCTTGAGCTCTCATCATCGTGGCAGCTCTCCTCCTGGTCCGATACTGAAGGTAAGGTAAGTGATGGGACGTAAAGGTGGACCATATCTTACTTTACGCGACCGTGAGGTTCTTTAAGGTTCTTGGCGAGTGACACGGAGAATAGCGGCGTTATACACTTTTCTATCAGGCGCTATTTCAGAATGGGCGGTGCCTGACGTCACGGCATGAGGAATGTGGATCTTGGCAGAAGAGAGGCGAGAGGCAGCTGACGATCCAGACTTTCACCATTCACCTTATCAACGGTCTCCAAGCACAGGTCAGTCCTATCTGCTGACCCATATTAAGCAGCTATGAAGTGCTTACTGACCTGGTAGTCGCATAAAGCCTCGCCAAGATACTCCGCTCACTCGTATCATCCACAGTCCGAGCTCTTCGTCCTTCTCGGCCAACTTATTTCGCTCGGACATTCAGCAGTATGGGGAAAGAGAAGATCACCATTGTCGGGTCTGGGAACTGGTGCGTCTGGAATGCTGTTGCCAATGATGGAGCCTGAGCTGACACGGTAGGGGTTCAGCTATCGCTCGAATCGCAGGCAACAATGTCAAGCAGAACCCAGACATGTTTGATGAGCAGGTCAAAATGTGGGTGTTCGAGGAGGAGGTATGTTATACGCATTCAGCTACCGTCGCTATAATCGAACATAGATCCCAGCAGCTGATAGTCATAGTTCGAGGGCAAGAAGTTGACCGAGATCATCAATGAGGAGCACGAGAACCGGAAGTATCTCCCCGGGGTGGCGTTGGGGGAGAACGTCGTGGCTATCCCGGACATCGGGGAGGCGGTGAAGGGCGCGACGGTGCTTATCTTTGTGATGCCTCATCAGTGTCAGCTTCGCTAGCCATATCGATGTCTAGCCCCAGCTGACAGCTCAGTCCTTGTGAAGACGCTGGATCAGATGGAGGGGAAAGTCACGAAGGGGATCCGTGCTGTTTCATTAGCCAAGGTAAGCTCACGCATGCCCTCCAATTAGCGGTCTGGCACGCGGTAAGCTGACAGTCTAGGGTGTCGAGGTCAACGGATCAGATATCAAGCTCTTCGCGGACATTATCAGCGAGCGACTCGAGATTTCCTGTGCGGCACTGAGCGGAGCCAACATTGCGAATGAGGTAGCGAGGGATCGATTCTCTGAGACTACAATTGGAGTGAGAAAGAAGGAGGATGGTGATATGTGGAAGAAGCTGTTTAGTGAGCTGAGGCACTTACGATGGGCTCGAATCAGCTGATTGTTTTAGCCACACCAAAGTTCCGCGTATCGATCGTTGACGATGTCCGCTAACCACCTCCGACCGATGATGGACGAGTGGATTAGCTGACAAGTCAGGTCGCCGGCGTCTCCCTCTGTGGCGCCCTGAAGAACATCGTCGCAGTCGGCTCGGGTCTTGCAGACGGGTTGGAATGGGGAAACAACTCGAAAGGTGAGCTGTGCGTTTCCCATACCTGACGCAAGCAGATAAAGCGACATAGCTGACACAGACAGCTGCGATCATGCGCATCGGTCTCATGGAGATGAAGTCGTTTTGCCAGGAATTCTTCGAAGGGGTCAAGGAGGAGACATTCTTGGAGCAATCGGCGGGTGTGGCGGACGTTATCACTTCTTGTCAGTTGGCCAGCACCTGGAAGAGTAAGAGGTTCTGAGCATAGAGCTGACGATATAGGCCTTGGTGGACGGAACATGAAGGTCGCTACGGCTTTCGTCAAGGAGAAGAGGGTGAGCTGTCCCACGCGTGTCACTTGGAGCGCTAAGCTGACGTTGTAGTCGTTCGAAGAGCTGGAGAAAGAGATGCTGAATGGCCAAAGTGAGCTACTTCCACCTCTCCCGCGTCTAAGTTCGAAAGGGGATCAAGCTGACTCCGATAGAGCTGCAAGGTATCCATACTGTACGTCCACTTCATGATCCCGCCACCACAGAGGGATAGCTGACCTCGTCTAGGCCAAAGAGATCAACACTTTCCTCAAGGCACGCAACAGGGTGGACGCGTACCCGCTCTTCACGAATGTCTATCGGATCTGCTGGGAAGGCAAACCGGCGGAGGAGCTGACGGACGGGTTGTAAGGGCTTTAAGAGTACGGGCTAGGGTAAGGTATAGGTATATTAGACGCGGATGTATAGACCGTCACGGTAGGTAACGACTGACGTGCACTGATCTCATATCTGATATCTGGCTCAGGGGAAGAGTGAGGCAAAGCAGTACTGAACATGCATGTTGTGATCTCCCTTAACCTAGACTGGTGTCCAGCTCATAGCTCAAAATCTCACCGTCGCGGCCGGAAGCCGATACAAGATATCTCTATACTGATCGGGTGACCGTGATTGTCGGACTTCCTGTCCCTTGCTCACTCACGATCTTGGTCGGGTCATTCGAGTCGATGTCTTTGGTTCCCAATGGCGCTGGAGTGCCAAATGCCAGCGGCACGCTGGACAGGAAGCTCGTAGGAGACGCTGACGTTGCCCCTGCCGGGACTAGTGTGCTGGTCTCAGTTGTCGTCGACTTGAGGTGGCCAGTAGTAAAGGTGCTCAAGAAGGCTGGTCGCGAGATTGAGTAGGTCAACCCGAACCCCAGGAGCTCGAGGGCGAAAAGGGTCACAAAGTGGCGAATGGTAAGTCCCGACCGGGCGTTGACTGATTCTTTCCGGCTCTCGACGTCGGCGTCACCGGTGAGGAGTGTCGTATCGCCTGCGGGGTCAAGGAGGCCGGCGCTGGAGGACCAGCCGCCGGATGTACGTGCAGAGTGGAGTATAGGAATGGCAGCGACGGATCCCATTTCGAAGGTGTCATTTGTGTCCTCTCCGACTGACTTGTGGAAGTACGCAAGAGACGGCATGATGAGAAGATCTATCAAACGTGAGCTCTAGGAGGTCGTGAAGCCGGCGGAGCGATCGAGCTGATATCAACGAGAGTTTGGATCGGCAAGGAGCAAGCACTGCCAGAGTCAGGGGGTCTCCTGTAGCCTTAGTCCTCTTCTGCACTGTGGACGGGCATTCGGAGCCCGCTCACGCCATCCCAGGCTTCGATGACCGGCTACGTATCCTTTGATGATGACTGATCACGACTGATATCACAATGAGCAGGGATCTCTCGGTCGTACAAGCAGGGTACGCCACCTTTGATCTTGGATCTTTATGCAGAGGCCTCGGCGGTGAACTATGGTATCAAGGAAGTTGTGAAACCCGGCCAAGGACCCGACAGGTCGTTGACAGCGACCGGGCCTAACGACGATCCAAGGTGTAGATTGAGGTTCAGACCTGGGTTTATAGACCATACGATGGAGGTCTCACTGATATGTGCGGAATACTCGCTAGCGGGAAAGAAGTGTCGCGACTCCGACTCTCGACTATATCATGCTGATGTTCATGTGCCTAGTACAAATACACCTAACTTCCTGGCGCTCTCACTTGCCTGACCATCGTGACACACCCGATCAGGCCTCTCCTCCCTGCACGGGCATCGTCGGCGTCACCGTGATCGTCGGATCCGCTGTTGACTGCGTCCCCACCGTCGACAGGATGTTGATTGGGTTCGCCCAATCGATGCTCTGGAGTGTAGAGGGGGCAGGAGTGCCGAACGGCAGGGGCACTCTGGACGCCGAGACCGGATCAAGATCTGACGTTGTCGACGTCGTTACGCCGGTGACGGTCGGAGTGGGTACGCTCATGATGTCAGGAGTGGATGTGATCGAGACTGTGACAGGGGTGTCTGAGGTGCCTCTTTTCTGGTCGGGTTTCGTGAAGACGTAACCGTAAAAAGCCCCCAAACCACCGCCAGCAGCGAGCAGACTTGCCACGAATAGGCCTGTTTTCCATTTGGGTGTGATATGCCCTGATCTGTACCAGTCATCGCCGCCGTCGGACTCCAGACTCAGACGCCTCGATGACTCCCATTGACCTTCAGCGTCGGCGTCGTCAAGGTTCACGGCGGTGTCATCGGATCCTTGGCTTGCGATCGAGTGTGTACCGCCACGAGTGTGCGCTGCCTCAGGTATACGTACCTCAGGTAAGGTGACGAGCGCGATGGGTTCAGTGGTGGCGGCAAGAGACATGGGAGAGGGGATCTTGTGTGCTGCGCGTAGGGAGGGGTCTTGGGAGAGTTCGATTATGGCACGGTGGAGAGAAAGTAGCAAGGGGAGGGTAGATGGCTGAAAGAGATTAAGAGATGGGTGGGTGGGTGGAGGAGATGATGATATGAAAGAGACAGAATCGAGTATGCGCACGGGACCCACTAACGTCCTAGGCCTTACTGACGCTCTTGTCGAGACTCCGCTCGCACCGCCTCGCTATCAAAGGACTACGTCCACCATTGACACTGACAGCTGTTGTCGCAAGGAGCTGACACCTCTTGACGGTGTGTCGTGACTGATACCTTTGTTCCTGGTCCCCTAGCGTACGCACCTCGTGGGTCCGTCATATTATCCTCTAATCCTCATAGAGGAGACCGGGCAAGCCGGTCAGCTGCAGCCGCACAGAGCTGGCGGATGACTTGCCAGGCCATGGCGCAGAGACGGAAGCGCAACTTTGACTCTGCATTCGCAGATGAAGTTAGACTGAATCATCAAGCGAGCCGCTGAATCAGTGACCAGGCGCATATATGTATCGATGCTCAGTAACATCGGTCAAGCATGTGGGGACAATCTCACTATCGCCTTCACATCGAAAGACCCAGTACATGTAACAAATATCATTCTACAGGACGACCGCTACGACTCTCGACGCTCCATCTTGGCTCACACGTTTTCTTCGGCCACATTGCCCGCTGCGGCCAGCTCGGCCAATTCTTTCCCCAGACCGTCACTGGACCTGTCTCCGGCGCGGGACCTGGTGGGCAATGACACTGTAGGGGGGCTCATCGAGCGCCGCCACTCTGATCCTCTGGTCACTGTTGGGGTGATCGAGTTCAGCGTTGGGGTGGCCATGGGACTGCCGTCCGCGTAAGTCGCCGAAGTAGCTGAGGACGCGGACACAATCGAATTGTTGGCCTGCAACCTGGTTGAGATGACAGCACCTGCCGCGATCAGAGATGAGACAAGGGCCGCGAAGCCCACGCAGCCGATGGCAATCTTCCGCGTGCAGAAGGTTGAACGTGGCTGACTTGATGGGCCCCGGGATTCTGGGTCTGAAGCGCGGGACCTCCATGCACCGCCAGCGCTGCGACGGTCACTGGCGCCGGCAATTGAGGCAGCGCTTTCGTTGAGGGGCTCGACGGATTCCAGCTCGTAGCCTGACGTCTCGTGGGTGGGAGATTTCGTCATGCTTGAGTGTTGCGTGGTAGGAATGTTGGTCATGCGGTTGATAGTACAGCTGCGTGAAGAATGAGAGAAATATGCAAGGGGATAGTGACGACTTCGGGGATCCATCGACCTGATTTCGAGACCCGCTCACACGGTCAGATTCATAACCCTTTATCGTCATGGCTCCAGCAAGGAGCTCAAACCACCTTGAAGTGCTGCAGGTCTAATCTCCCTTGATATGGTCACCCGTCGACTCTGGTGAAGCGGTGTTAAGTACTAGGCTAGGACCTGTATGTCCTGGACCTGTATGACCAGAGAAGAGTGTGCGCTCTGATCAGGCGCAAGCACGAGAAATTATGGACGTCACCCCATGCTATGTATTCCGCTCAGAGACATGTGCATACATCATTTACCTGCCCCCCATCTAATCAGCTATACTACTTCGCGTAGCTGTTCAACCACTTTGCTCGCCGGAGCCAAGCGCGACAGATGGCATCGGCGTAGCCAGTCTGGTTATCGTCTTGGTCGTTCCATTTGTCCCGTCGTCCTGCGTACCGAGGCTTGCCGTGGCTGAAGACTGCTGTTGAGCCCCACTCACATTCGCAACCAGACCTGGGGTGGGCGTCGACCACGCAGCGACGGCGTTTGTACTTGGATGCGCAGATCGATCCGAAGCTGGGGCATCTGTGCGAGGGGTGAAACTCCCAACCAAACCTGCTCCCGCGACGATCGTGAAGGAAATCCCTGCGGCTGCCAATAGCGAGACGATGGCGCACTTGCGGACGGTGAATCGAGTACGGCCGTCGTAATTGCTTGTAGTTGTGGCGACGTCCGCCGCAGCCAGTACCTGGCTTTCCAGGTCGACCGGATGCGGGTCTGAATCGGTGTGTTCACCGCCGCGGGTGCTCGGTGTGGCGCCGTCAATCGGCGCGGCGTTCACTGTCAGTGGTAGAGTATCCATTTCGAACGGATTGCACGCCTGATAGGTACTAGAGCGCATCCTCACAGGTATGGGAGGGACTGGATTTGTGATGGTGTGGTGTATGCGTGCGTGCGTGGAGCGGCCGATGATAGTCTTGATGTTATGTATGCCGGGACTGAGGATGAAGGTCAAAGATAAAGGGGGTATGGGACTCTGGGAGACAGCGACACATACACAGGGGTCACAGCCCAGCGAAATTAGAGAACCCCGCCTCCAGCGACAGCATTTGCAATGCTTGCAGCCTGATCCTTTGATACAGACAATGGGCAAAACAAGTCACACTTGACAAGGGGCGAAACGCGTGAGGGAATGGAGTACCCTTCATTCCTAATCCCGCTCACCCTACGTGTGCAGTAGTATCCAACCTCTCGTCGCCTGACAAGCGCGAGCCTCGTACTCGGAACAACTTCATCGGAATTCGCCACCCTGCATGCATCCTGGACCACGATCTCTCGCCTAGGCTAGTACGGGCGTGTTCTTTACCGCTCGCCACCTGTCGTGTCTCCAGTAGGCATTTCTAGCTACTCTTCTCTGCATGCTCCAGGTACGGAGAGACTACTCGGTACCTGACTCTTCCGAGCCTCCCGACTTGTCCCCATACGTAGTGAACACATATACCATCCCTCCGGCTAGTAGGAGGCAGGTGACGCCGAGAGCGATGTACCCGATCTGACGCTTTGTCAGACCGAGATACGTTTTGGCACGGTCCTCGTTTTGAGCCTCGACGTTTGAGGTGGTCTTGTCCGCCACGACCGCCGATGGCCTGTCTCTGGACATTGTTTTGCAGGATTTCTATCCTGTTAGTTACTTGCCGCTAGCTCGTCAGATGCCCCAATGGAAACTTACGGGTCACGGATAAGTGGTGCTTAGTTCCGTTATACTTGGCTTCTGTATCGCAGGGCAGAGATGACAGTGTAGAGTGAAAGAGAGCAGGATAAGAATCGCTGAAGACGATGCCCCAGAGCGCGCCAGCCGTCATGCACCCCCTACACCCCCTGGGCGGCTCAGTCCTTTGACTTCTGTACCGCGCAAAGGGATGAAACGTATGAGAGGAGCACCAGTCGATTGCTCTCTATATGTCAGCCCTGCCACAGCGCCAGTGTGTAAGTAATGCATGATCAACAAACTCCCCTGTCAACAGATGGGCAACTGACGTGGCACTTGCGAAACCCCTCAACCACCAGATCATCATCGCACATCACGCAATGGCGGAAGCCGACTCGCCTGCTGCGGACAGCTGAGAGAGCTTGCTGGAGAGGTCATCGTTCCCAAAAGCGACGCCTGGGGCGAGGGTAGTGAAGGCCCCTCCGCTGCTGCTCCGATTGGCCGTGAGGGGCCTTTGGGTCGCGGTCGAGAGTGCGCCTCCCTCCTCACTGCCTGTGAAAGCGCCTGTGGCTGTAGGAGGCGCCACCGTCCCAAGAGACCCGCCGCTGGTGAGCAACGAAGGAGTCGGCAAGTCTGCCGTCGCCGCCCCACCCGGCCAGTCCGTCGTCACCGATGCAACTTGTGAGGTTGAGATAGTGTACGCGATGGTATTGGATCCGCTGGATCCGTGGGTGGGAGAGAGCGCTTGATCCAGACCGCAGACCATCGCCAGACCCGCGACGCCAAGGAGGATGGACATCGTGACCTTTGTGGCTCTCGAAGGGTCATTGCTCCCCCTGGTTGTTTTTTGGCCGTGGCCGCGATCGTTCTGAGCCTCGAGATCATCGGGGCACTCGTGAGTGTGCTACCGGCGAGCGGACCTGTCGCCGTCGGTGCTTTGCACGGCAGATGAACCCTCCGAACCGCTGACTGGGGCAGAATGAGGCGCGAGGGGAACGGTGTCGAGCTCGTAAGCGGGGAAGTTGACAGTAGACATGTTGAGCGGGAATGCGAGAGCGGGTTGCGGGACTCAGTTAGCTTGTGTCGGATGGCGTGAGTGGGGTGAGAAGCGAGTGGGCGGAGGATGTGTAGAAGGAAAGAGCTTGATGTTACAGTGGGACAGGAAAGTATCCGGTAATTTCGACCAGCGACCTTCGTCCAGACGGAACTGCAGAAACCCAAAGGATCATGATGTTGGTCTCCGTCCGCTTGCTACATGTCTCCACTATCTCACCTTCATCACTTCTCGCCTGATCAACGGGGTTGAGACGCCAAGGTCGAACTCGATGTAGCCCCTTTGTACTGCTGTGAATATGCATCGTCTCGCTTGCCTGGTGAATGAGGCCTGCATGACTCTCAAACGAGGATTGATGTATGACTCCAAGCCATCTGTGCAGTCAGATCGGTATCAAGGTGAGTGCCGATCAGTATGCTGTGTCTATGCATATCACTACACGTGTACTTGTAATACAGCCCTCCTTTTGGTCAAGAAGACGTGCGCGTCAAGATACCCAAACATGCCCAACATTGCCATCTATGACAAAACAGCGATCAAATGCGCCGCAAGCACATCATGCTCCTCAGCCACCGCTACCTAATCAGCTCTGTCCTCCCCTTGCAAATCCACAAGCCAGACTCACCCTTCAACACAATCTTGATAAACTCCCTCGCCACCTCCGGCATATCCTTCTCCATCCGCCCCAACGCCGCCTTATCCAACCTCCAAACAACCCCATCCCGTTCCGCAACAACCGTGGCATTCCTCGGCGTCCCGCTCAACATGCTCAAATCACCCGCCACTGTCCCAGCGACCATCGTCTCTTGGATCCCGCCCGTGCCCGCCCGGAGATCATTCGTGTGCTCGTGGCCGTGGTCGTAAGTGGCTCGCAAGGAGCCGATCTCGATGAGGTATAAGGCGTCGGCGATGTCATCTTGGGTCCAGAGGAGTTGGTTGGCGGTGACAGTCTCGCGCGAAAAGTAGGGTGTGAGCTGAGCGAACCACCGGAGAGGTGGGGAATCGGGGTAGGAGGCGAAGGTCTGGATGAGGAGAGGGAGGGGTTGGTCTTCCGAAATGGTTTCTTCAGAGTCGTCGTCGTCTTCTTGATATACGGGTACTAGCTCGTCAGCTCGAGACCATACGAGCAGATATAGGACTTACATTGAGGTAGAGTATCGCCGCCGGCCCTGGCCAGATGTGCCCGCCTTGGGCTCTGCGAGAACGACTCGGAAAGCGAGAATGGCGGTTTCGCGACCTTGGGGAAGTCTATGGTCGGTACAGGCTTGGCCTCGTCGGCTTGCTGGTTCTCGTAGAATGCGGTTCTGCAGGGTCAGTCCTGGATCATACCGGCGAGATCAGCTTGGAACTCACAGGTAGGCGTTCTCCGTCCACTCTAGCGCATCCCCAAGACCCGTAAACACCTCCACCCTCGTCCCCTCTCGATCCGCCCACAGATCCACCATCTGCAGCGCAGTCTGCACGAGCCCATTTGGCCTCGCCCCACACAGGATGAGCAATACGTCCTTGGCCGCCAGCAGTCGTTGGATCCGGACGAACGCCTCGGCCGAGGAGAAGTCTAGACCATAGACGAGGGCAAAGTCGATGATGAGGAAACGAATGGGATTGTGGGCCCATATAGCGGCTTCGAGCAGATTGCGGATCTCAGCCTCGACAGCGGTGATGGTACCAAAGAAGACTGAGGGGTCAGCTAGAATGAGAGTCAGAGGGAAGGGACTTACGGAACCCATGTAGCTTCATGATGCAAGTCTGGGAACCGATCTGCTGAATGAATGCCCGCTGGCTTCGTGGTCGGCGGACGGTACTCTTGGCGGTAGCGCCATCGAGAACGACCCGGATTGGCCGCCTTCGCGAATTCTGGACGACGAAGAAGATGCAGGCGAGGATGATACCGAAGAGCAGTCCGATCACAAAGTCCCAACTAGACTATCAGCTCCCAGCCTATGCAGTACTTGCGGCAAATGACCTGGCCGGACTTACACAGTCATCCCGATCGCGATGGCCCAGATGGTGATATACTCGGACCGGTTGACGCGGTTCCTTGTATCCCAGACAGCCTCGATGACGAGATCCAGACCGAGAACGTAGATGAGCGCGCCGACGAGCGTGACGGGCAAGTAGCCGATGACGGACGGACCGACAAAGAGAATGGCCATAGTAGCGACGGCGAGCATAATTCCCGAAAGTCGGGATCCGCCGCCGACTCGATAGACTGCGGGGTCAGCTTGAGGTCACGATCGTCAAGATATCGCTGATGGGCTTACAGAGAACAGTGTTGACGTAGGTGAGGTAATTCGGGACAGTCCCAGCCAGACCTGCAGCAAAGTTGCTGAATCCATGCGCGACGAGCTCTCGGTCGAGCTTGACATTGTCCTCGCCTAGCGTGACGCCCAGCGCGGGGATGTTGAGCGGGACATGCAGGATACCAAAGAAGACGAGGGCGAGTTGTGTCGGCATAGCCGCCCAGAAAGCACTCCAGTTGATCTTGGTAAAGTCCTGCTTATCAGCTCCGATGCCATCAATTCGACGTAGGAACACTCACAAACAGCGTGTAAAACTTCCACCAAGCCTGCGACTTTGTCCCAACATCAAACACCCAGCCCGCCTCCCTCAACTCTGCAAAGCTCCATCCTCCAATTGCGATGATAATGTAAAAGACAATGGGGATGAGGAAGAAGTATGCGGGGAAGATGAGTTGATGGTGAAAGAAATGGGTGATGACGCGGAGGAGGATAGCGAGGAAGAGCGGTAATGTCCAAAGAAGGATGGAATGCGGCGAGTCGAAGAAAAGGCGGAGAGTGGCGAGGGTGTACTCGAAGCCTTCTTCCTTGAGCCCGCGGGAGACCTCGAGGCCGGTCTCAACAAGGAAGATCCCGACTCCGCCGATGCATCTGGGTGGTCAACTGGGGACGACTACACGACGGGATTGAGCTTACCCAACAAGGATATGCCGTGGGAAGTATCCGATCAGACCGCCTAGTTTGAATGCTCCCAGAGCGAAGAAGATCAGACCTGACTGTCAGCTTACTCTATGTACGAGAGATGGGAAAGGACCAACCAGTGAGAATGGAGCTGAAGGCGAACGACACCATGGTGGTCGCGATGATAGCGGCATCCTAGCATATCAGCTGATGTGCCTAGTGATCCCCGAAGTCCAACTCACATCGTCGCCGATCTCGCTCTCTATCGTATTGATCAAGATGTGAAAGAAGGGTACCGCTTCAATCATCATGCTTCCGTTCCCACCGGGGAAAATGGAGCCGCCAAGGGTGAAGACGAGCTGTGACACTATACATCTGAGAGGTCAGCTCATTCCCGCTTCAGAGAAGGTCCAGCTCACGAAACGAAGAACATCGATACTCCGAGCGAGCCAAAATCAACGAAGTACGAATTGGCTGGGAACCTGCTAATTAGCTTCACTCCGAACAGGTAGCGAGACAACTCACAAGATCATCCCATAACTGACACCATCCAGCACGTTCAACAAACACCCCAAGATCACACTTGGTAGCGTCTTGACTGGTTCTGTGACGCACGCCTTCACCACATCCTTCGGCGTGACCTTTGCCGCCCTTTGCTTGACTTCCCGCACCTTTTCGCCAAGCTGAGAAAAGGCTCCAGGTCTCCGCTTCCGCAGCCCGCCCTCTCCCAGTAAGGCTGTACTCTCATCCACCGCCGGCCTTTCCTCCTCATCCACTCCACCTTCCAGGAATCGCCTCAGCGCCGACGAGTTATTCGGCTCTGAAGCTTCGGATGCCGTATCTGACGGCCGAGGATCTATGCCCGTCTCCACCGCCAAAGAGCCTCGATGTTGTTTAGGTGTGACCTCGCCTGAAGCCTGGCTATCGGTCAGGCTCGAGTCGGTACGAGCCAACGTAGCCGGTTTGACCACAGGGGTCCGCTCCACATCCTCCGCCTCTTGCTTCCGCCGCTCATGCTCCCGCTCCATCATGACTGTCAAGGCCGACCGACCTCCGCCGACTGACCCCGCTCGAAGACTGGATCCAGCCGGAGGACTGCTCTCCTCCTGGACGCCCGAAATGACCGCATTGAGGTGGCTCGGCTGCTTTGGCCGATGGAAGCCATTGGAAGATAAGGAGCCGAGGGACTGTCCGCTCCGCTGTGTTCTGGGCGAGGTAGAGCGGTACTCTTTTGGCTCGAAAGGTTCCGTATGGTGGGCGCCAGAGTTCGAGCTGGAGCCCGCGCCAGAGGCGGAAGGGCGTCTATTCCGCGCGAATGGCATGGACGCCAGGCGATTCGTAGCCGAGCGGATATCGGAGGCTGAGGAGCCGGTAGGGCTGCGCGCGCGGCTAAGCTGTCAGCTGTTTGTCCACAATAGAGCACCGGCATACTCACTTGTCAAGATCCAAGCTCTCTCTGCGACTTGGTCCCCTCACAAACCCCGACCCTGATCCTTCTTCCTCGTCCTCCTCTTCGATATCCTCGCCGCCTTGGTGGGCGTACGCAATGGGCTGATTGCTAGCGCCCACACCTCTGTCCCCGCTCACTCGCCTCAGGAGGGTGCTCACAAAGCCCTGCCCATCTTGACCGGGCGACTCGCCGCTCCCCAGGCTCCCATATTCGATATGCTGTAGATTGGCATTGCGCGCGGACCAGCCAGAGGAGTTTGGCGAGGTAGTGCTACCGCGATGTTGCATGTGCGTGGGCAGTACCGGAGACGCCGCGTGGAATGAGGCCGGAAGGTTCGGCGAGGCCGCCGGATCGCGAGCAGGCATCTTGTCGTTGATTGCTGCTGCTGTCTTTGCGGGAGGACGACCAGATGTGCAAGCCTCCCAGTAGAGTTCCGGGACACACAGGTATGACGCGCGGTCGCGTCTGTGCTCAAGAGCGATTTCTACGAGTCCTGTGTCGATGACAGCCCCTCTACGTAATTGCGCAGGCTGGCGGCGTGTCTGCTTGGGCGCTTGGGCGATACAAGGTGGTACGCGTACGGAGCGCGTTGGGAACTGTATAGGCGAGTTTTGGACGTTTTTAGCTAGCTGGCTGATAAGGAACTGTCAGTTTTGTACCCATCCCCATTAGCGTGCCTGGCTGAATTTCCTAATGATAAGATTGCTTCCGCTAATCCTCAATAGCCTAATCCTGCTAATCTCCATCCCGGCGGCCGGAGTTCAACCGAGAGTGGCGCCAAGCCCTTCCTTTGATGGTGACGTCATAGCTGTCCTCGTGAACAAGATGAAACCCGCCTCTTGCCTCACATTTGGTAACAAAGGCTCGGCCTTTCCAATTCCAAGGCTGGGCGTCCAAGGTTCCTTTCAAGATTCAAGATCTCCTTGGAACTCCGTCGACCGTATATAACAGAAGGAGGAGGGGACAAGGGGATCTCATCGCCCACTGTCCACTCTTCATCTCGTATCCTGGGGAGCTACAGGTGAGACCGTTCTTCTTATGAAGAGAGTCGAGTGCGAGACTGATGTTTCAGGTGTGACCTAGAGCAGGGAGTCGTAAATCCCAAATCCACCCCTCCAGCCCTATCCCGTCATGTCACTCACTGCAGAGGGGATGCGGTCCAATCCCCACTTCAATCCCGCAGCGGTCAGCGATCAGATCATCTCCCTCACCGAGGACGAGATCACCGCCTTCCTCGACGAGCTGGACCACAACAAGGACGGGCATATCAGCTACTCGGAGCTGGAAAAGAAGCTCGATGCGGTCAATGACGAGCTCTCACCCCACCCTAAACCCCATCACATCAACCACGAATCTCAAGAGGGTGCAGCACGTCATGCGTTCCTGCGCGGGATGTACGGGAGTCAGGCGGATCGGATCTCGCGGGAGGACTTTGCGGCGCATATCCGGACCTGGAAGGTGCCGTCGATGAAGCAGGAAGAGGCGGAGGAGGAGTCGCAGAAGGAGTACATGCGGAAGCTGGGATGGGCACGGCGATTCCGGAGCTACTGGGCGGTCCACGGTCCAAAGATCGTCTTTGTCCTCTTTGTCGCCCTCGCCATCTCGTCCTTTGGTATATGGCAGCTCGTCAAGTATCTCACTCAAACGGAGTATCGGGACGCCCTTGGCTGGGGCGTCGTCGTCTCCAAGACCTCGGCGGGTTGTCTCTACATGACATTCTTCTTCCTCCTCCTCTCGATGAGCCGGTACTTCTCCACCGCCCTCCGTCGGTCTTACCACGTCTCCCGGTTCATCAATTGGGATCTCTCGCAGACATTCCACATTTACATGTCTTGCGTCGCCCTCGCTCTCGCCACTATCCACGCCATCGGGCATCTCTCCGGCTCCTTCGTCTGGGGCGGTCTCGCGTACCAGCCCCAGGCGCTCGAGACGCTTTACGGTCCGAACCGCCCACTCAGGACGTACCGAGACTATATAGCGTCCCTTCCTGGCGCCACCGGGATCACTGCACTCGGATTATTCTACATCCTCGCGGCCCTCTCCCTCCCGGCGGTCCGCAAGTGGAGCTATGAGCTCTTCCAGCTCGCCCACCTCCTCATGTTTCCCATCATCGGGCTCATGATGGCGCACGGTACCCTCCACCTCCTCCAATGGCCCATGTTTGGCTACTTCCTCGCCTTCCCCACTCTCCTCATCCTCATCGAGCGCACCATCCGGGTCTGCGTCGGCTTCCAGCGTATCCCCGCTACAATCGAGATTCTAGACTCGGAAACGGTCGAAATCAAGGTCACCATTCCCAAAACACGGATCTGGAAATACGCCGCGGGGCAGTACGTCTTCCTCCAAGTACCCAGTATCTCGGTCGCTCAGTGGCATCCCTTCACCGTGTCCGTTTGCGACGACAAGGAGATGCAGCTGCACATCAAGACGGACGGGAACTGGACCAAAAAGGTGCGGGGCCTGGCGGGGGAGAAGGGAAAGACGGAGATCAAGGTCGGGATCGACGGGCCATTCGGGGCGCCCGCGCAGCGTTTCTACGACTTCAGCCATACCATCCTCGTCGGCGCTGGGATCGGGGTCACTCCTTTCAGTGGGATTCTGGCGGATCTGCAGGTCAAGGAGAACAAGAGGAACGGTGGACCGACGGACAGGGAGGTGATGGGCACAGCGGGAGGCGGAGATGCAGAGAAAGGCGGAAGGAGGCAGGGTAGTGGGGATTCGGCGGGGTCTGCGCGGACATTAGGCGAGCAGGAGGAGGCACAGGCGGAACTAGGGGAGAAGCTGGGTCAGCTTACTGGGGAGGGCGGCTCGTCAGCTCAGCCCGGCTCACGTGGGGCAGGGAAGTCCCGCAAGTCGAGCAAAGACAGCAAACAGGTGATTGGTCCCACAACCACCAGCCCGGCCAATGCCTCTCCCTCCAACTCCCGCAACGCCTCCTCCGTCTCCCTCAATTCCCTCACTCGGTCCGTATCCCGCACCCTTTCCCGCTCCCGCTCCCGAGCCAGCCGCGCGCGCAATATGGCCCCCGCCGACTTTCCCGCAGACTACCGCCGGACAGATTTCCACTGGGTCGTACGGGACAAGAACTACCTCAACTGGTTCTCGGACCTCCTCAACTCCATCTCCCGCTCCCAGATCTGGCACCGGCAACACCCCTCCCACACCGGCGCGTACCCCCACCTCGATATTCGGATGTGGACGCACGTTACGCAGAAACGCAAATCCATCTCGACGCACATCTACCGCTGGCTCCTCGAGCTCCACCGGACTCCCGAGCACCCCGAGTCACCCCTCACGGGCCTGATCAACCCCACGCACTATGGCCGGCCCGACTTTGTGCGGATCCTCGATGACCATTATGCCGATATGATGCGGTATAGGACCGAGACGGGGTGGGATCAGGATGGAGATGGGAAGAATGATCGGTTCAAGGTGGGGGTGTTCTACTGTGGTGCGCCTGTCGTCGGTGAAATACTAGCGGATAGGTGCAGGTTGTTGACGGCGCGAGGAAGGGCGGATGGGTCGAATATCGAGTATTACTTTATGATCGAGGTGTTTGGGTAGAGGGTATCTAGTTTTGTAAATCAGTAGTCAGCCCTATATAATCATTTTCTATTAATCTCGCGAGGCCAATCTCTCGCTCATCTATATGCTTGAGCTTTGAAGTATCTCATACAGTACAGGAAGTTGACATTGGCCAAGCGGGACTACTTCCGGCCATCCAGGACTGTGGCCTGAGCTTGAGACCTGCCCGCATGGAGGAGTCCGCTTCCGAACCCGACAGCTGTGAGACGCCAGGGAGCAAAAGAATCGGTGTGGAGGTGAGATGCGAAAGTCCGCGAAGCAAAGTGGGGAAGTGGGTGACGGGCCGGAGTAAAGCGCCATGGCGCCGGCACCTCATTCAGCGCCCTAAGCCGGATCTCGGGATGGCTTGGGCATGATGTGCATGTGTTGAGGCGCACAGATAAGATAAGATAAGTTACTGAGGGTCAGCATATTTTCTTCTCAACTGTCTTGCCAGTATCCGATACAGCCTGGGCACTGACAGCGTTGACGACCCTCATCCAAGTTCCCAACCTCACAACACAGCTCCTTCTCGCAGTCCGCACGACGCGTCGCACCTCTCCTGCGCCCTCTCTGGCTCACTAGCTCCCGCGACCCACCTCGTCGTATGAGGTCATTGTATCTCCGAGACATGCTTATAATGCAACCACCTCCGTCACAGCACGAGAGCAGAGACAGGACTTACGAATGATAGCGTAAATGTCAGACACCATGCGCGTCTCGCGAGATCTCTCGCTTTCCTCTTTCCGGTGTTTCTCTGTTGCTTTGCCGGCACCTTATCCTATTGGCGATTCAGTTGTATAGGGCAAGCATCGTGCGGGAATGAGAAAGGTTCAGGCCATAGCGAGAGCAGTGCAGGTAGAGTTTTCTTCGCCCGACTAGCCTTTCGCTGGCGACTGAAGATGCAGCACAAGAAGCTAATGAGAAGACCAATGCGGCCCAGACAATTCCAAGGTCTTTGAATTCGCATTAGAGAGAGAACCTAATAAGAATTGCAGGCTCCGATAAGCGCTCGTTAGCTTGAAACGACAGGGCCAGGCACAGGATAGCCAGGGTCTACTTCGCATGAGATACCTTGTCCAGCAGTCGATCGCGTCATCTTGCCCTGGGTGACGTGCCGGGTGAAGGCCGGTAGAGAACGGCGTGAGATGAGAGGATTTTCTTAACTGTTGTTAGGAGGATCAGATCAAGCTTATATTTACCCTTCGGCGGTGAGCATGCGCGCACGACGGAAGGGGCGAGAAAGCGATCAAGGGGAAAGTTAACGCCCAAAATAAGGGGGATCCGCGCCTTGTCCACCTGCTGCTGCTGCATGCCTGTCCTCTGTAGCTGTCCATCTCTTGCTTGTCGATACTTACCTTGTACTGTGACTAGATTGACCACTTCATCTCACTCGCCTAGCTTGGGATTATCCAGGCCAACGACTCCCTCGACCTCAGACGGCCTCCACGCGGTCCAACGAGGAGACTGGCAAAGAGGGGATAGGGAGAAGCAGGAAAGGAAAGGAGACAAACGTCAACAACGCTTCCCGGCGCACACGACAACCCACTCTCAAAGGAGACTGCTTCCAGGCAGCTCCCTGCCGCAGCCTATCGTCGGACATCCAGAATCGCACCCGCCGTGCAAATCTCCCCAGCCCAACGCAACTCCCTCCCCAGCGCATCTCACATCCGGGCATATCACTTCCCTGCCAATCCATCGAGTAATTCAAACTCACCTCCCTCCCGCCCGGCCAAATCACCTCCATCTTCGGCGCCCAGTCGCAAACTGCCCTCAGGTCGCCTCGGGATTGACGGCGATCCTTTCTGCGTTTCCCTTATTACGGCTCGATCTGGCGATCTCGTTCTTTCCATTTTGAAGATTGGCGATGGACGGGCAACACGCTCAGTACCTGCAGGGAGGGCAGGAAGGCAAGGAGGATGAACGCAGTCGGAATGAGCAACAAGTGAGTCTCGATAACTCTATTGCGGCTGTGGCGGATGGTACCAAACTCTGTCTCCGGGTCTGCCACACACACAAGAGGCGGGGAAGAGCCGTGCGCGCAAGGGATGAGCGGGGGAGGTCGAAACGGGGCCCTCCTCTTTGAGAGCATGCCGCAATATGGGTGGGACAGGCACGGCTCTAACCTCATCGGGACGATGACAGGCGGAAATTCAGTTTGATTCAAGTTCCCAATCACTCGTTCCTGTTTCGTGATGCCGCTCGGTAGCCACTTTGGCGATGCTGGGGCCTTCCTTTCGTGTCATCCCATCCCTTCCTTTCCGCCTGCCGGGATAGGGGTACCGCAAGTCTGGTTCTCTCCCCTCCCGATCCTCCATCGCTTGGAGTTGACCTTCATTTTCCTACTCGCACTCATTTATCTCGCGAAATTTGGCTGATTCGCACCAGCAGTACACCGCCCAACCCCCTCCGCCACCTCCAGTCCACTACCCTGCCACGAGCGCAGCCACCTCCCCTCCTGCCTCGGCATCACCTTTTGCCTTTGCCCCACCCCCATTATCCTCAACTCCAAGCGAACAAAGCTTGAGCCGACCTCCCCTCCCCCTCCATCACTCGGAACCACCACCCCACAATCCCCAATATCAGGCCTACCCTCCCAAGCCGCCTCCCGTTCCCCACCACAACAGCTTCCCCACCTACCCGGGTAGCGCATACCCCAGCAGCGTCCCGATGGGTGCTCGATCATTTTCCAACGGAACACCGCGGGGATCACCCCTCCAATCCCATATGCCACGCCCAGCACCCGCCTCGGAGGGTCCGAGCGCCACATCCCCCGCTCTCGCCCACGCCCATTCGGACAGTAGCTATCCCTACCAGCGGCAGCTCTCATATAACGGTAGCGCCCAGCCCCAGCATTCCCCACTCCAAATGCACCAGCAATCGCCCCAACGCAGCATGTACCCTCAATATTACGCGGGGCCTTATGGCGGTCAGCCACCTCCCGGACCGGGCGGAGCCGATATGCCACGCTCACTTTCGTACCCCTCCGCTATGCAGCACCCCCATCACCCTTATCACTCCGCCTACCCTCACCAACCTCACCCCATGTCTCACCCACCCCTCGGCGCGCCATACGAGCAATATCAGCACCCCCCTCCTCAAATGCATCGGAACGTCAGCGCGTCAGTCATCACCGGTATGGCAGATATGGACATCGGGCGTCAGCCAGTCAGTACCGGGGCCTATGCTCCCTTCTCTACCCGTCTTCCGCTCGTGGATCGGCCGTTTAAGTGCGATGAATGTGTCCAAAGCTTTGTAAGTGATTTTTTCGGAGATTCAGAGCGGACTTGGCTGACGAGAAAGAATCGGAACCACGATCTCAAGAGACACAAGCGGATCCACCTGAGCGTCAAACCGTTCGGATGCGATAAATGCGGCAAGACCTTCTCGCGGAAGGATGCTCTTCGTAGACATTGGCTTGTTAAGGGATGTCGAGGCGAAGATGGAGCTACTGCGCCAATCAGTAGGTTCTTAGGCCTTTTGCGGGATTGTGGCTAATTTGCAGTTCCACTCTTCCCAATCAACGGCACGCCCGGTCTCTCGCCCCCTTCCCCCGCTATCAACCATTCCCCGGTTGACGGTCATTTCCCTTCCTCCAGCATGGGTTATGGTCACCCGTCTGCCCCTCCACCGCTTACTTCCCTCCCCCCCCGTCAATCAAGCGATCAGCAGATCCTCGTCACGCCCAATGAGCTCGCCGCTCAGAGCTCGGCCCGAAGTATCGCCGTTGCGGCTCCGCTCGAGGAGCCACTCGGACTCGAGCAGGGCATGTCAGGTGCCGACTTGCGAGGCGACCCCGATAGTGGCAGCTCCCACGAGGACGGCTACTTTGAGGGTGTCGTCGGAATCAAGTCGGACGGTACCGCTGTGCTCGAAAAGGCGCAGAACAGCGCCGGCCCATCGTACCCTCCCTCCGCCCAGCTTCCCCACCCCAACTTCCATCACCCTTATCGCCGTCACGTCTCCTCGCCTTATCAACAAACCAACCACTCTCCCTCGACCACCCACTTCCCCACCTCTCGGCCGTACACCCCCTCGACTCTCGGTCAGGATGGGAAACCGGTCTTCGCCATGCCGTTTGCTCACATGCAGCAGATGGCCGGCGGAGGCATGGGCAACACCGGCGTCGAGATGGAGAAGCAAGCTAGCCAGATGAGTCAGGCTAGCGAGACCGAGTACACTGCTGCTCCGAGATGGTAAGTTTCAACTGCACGCGGAATGATCAGCGCTGATCAGCAGGCACCGCCCATCTTTCCCCTTCCCGCCGACCAACAACGTGTACAACCCAAACTTTGACACGTCCGGTCATATGGACACCCCGCAGCACCACCCAGTGGCTCAAGGGTATGGACGATAGTTCTGTTTCGACCTAGACTTTCCTCCTTCTCTACTTTGATTTCGCTCTCTCTTGTATATAGGAACGGTAGACTGCAGCTGCCCGCATAGTTGTGAATTTTGGGTAAAATGTCAATAGTCATGGTCGTTCTTGTCAAGTCCCATTTCTTTTCTGCTCAGTGCAGGCATGGCGGGGAGGCGAGGCTGTGCCAGCTTCCTTTCTGCCACATATTGTACAGCTGTTCATGAGCGCATGTCAGTGACAAACTGTAGATCAGCCGGGGTGATCGACGTCACAAGCGTCGACGCCGCCGCCGCGGAGGTATTCTGAGGTATTCTCCGGTAATTTCCTTATCCGGCCTATCCGGCATGTCAACAAGCCTAATCTTGCTCATATCGCCGCTTTATCTTGCTTCTACTGACGGAACATGCAGCTGGAACCCTACCGCTCTGAGCAAGTAGGCGGCCGGGGCCTCGACCATGGCTTGTGCCTGGGCGACATGCTAAATCTCCTAGACTGTGATCGACATGATGAAGACCGACGCAAGACGATTCAAGCAAGATGGATCCATCTCTGACTTGATATATACAAAGGCTCGTCTGCCTTCGCATCGGCCTCTTCTTCCCATCTAGTAGACCGCTTCATCCTCCGCCATGTCGCCAAACTCGAGCAAAATCGGCACTGTGCTGGCCCTAGTCGCCAGTGTCGCATTGGTCCAGGCCCAGTCAATAACAACGACCGCCGGCCCCTCGATGATGACTGCTGCATCGACTCTGAAGCTTGCCAGGACATATTCGGGCAACAACTTCTTTGACGGCTTCAGTAAGTCATGAGATGACGAGGGTAAGATGCCGCTGACTAGCAGACTTTGAAACTGCCGATGATCCGACTGGGGGTTATGTCAAGTGGGTATCCTTAGCTCTGCGAAAAACGCCAAGCTAAACCTGCAGCTACGTCAATAAGCAGTACGCTGAGACCGAGGGACTGATCAGTGTCCAATCAAATGGTGCTGCAGTGATGAGGGTCAATTCGGAGCTGAGGGCGAGCGGGCGAGGAAGGGACAGTGTTCGATTGAGTAGTAAAGACGAGTATGCCGATGTAAGTTGGCCTGTATAAGATGGGAGAACAATGCTGATGGGTAGGGTGTCTACATTCTGGACCTGAACCACATGCCTGTCGGGTGCGGAGTAGTGAGTCTACTCCTATATATCCCCTACATCGCTGACGCTATAGTGGCCAGCATGGTGGACAGTCGTCAAGGATGGCTGGCCGACCGGCGGAGAAATCGATATTATCGAAGGCGCCAACGCCCTTCCTCAGCGAGACGGCGAAGCCTGGAAGGCAACCGGAAACATCACCACTCCCACTAGCCGCTATCCTAACCGAAACGTCGCCTCCCTTCACACCAGCAGCAACTGCACCATCTCGACCAACCCATATATGACCGGTGCCGTCGACGCAAACACCTGTTCGGCGCTTATGAACGCCAACAAGGGGTGCGGAGCTATCCTGGGCGGGAACACGACGTACGGAGTGGAGAGTATCGGTAGTCAGGTCAACAATGCGGGCGGAGGGTGGTATGCCATGTGGAGGGACATGGAAGTGTGAGTTGATTCCGAGCGAAAGAGGATGAAGCTGATGGGCAGGTCTGGAGGTGTCTACGTGTACTTTTGGCCGCGCAACTCGCCCAATGTACCGGACGACGTCAGGGTGAGTACGCTGAGTTATCACGGGGCTTGGCTGATTGGCAGTACCCAAACGCTACCACCACCAACGTCGCGGGCTGGGGTCAGCCTGGAGCGAATTTGACAACCCCGTCTTGCAAGAAGGACTTTGCGAACCATGTCATCGTCTTCAACATGGCCTTCTGCGGTGACTAGTGAGCTATACTCGACCTTGTCTGGATCTGGGCTGACCCGCAGCACGACAGCTACCTATACCACCTCCGGCTGCCCCACGGATACGCCTTGCTCAGCTTTCGTCATGAACAACCCGAAGGCCTTTACCGAGACGTACTGGTCCATCAACTCGCTCCGAATCTACAACACCGCCGGCGCTACGACGAGCAAGGGTCTTGGCACCCCAGCGATCATCGGGATCGCTGTCGGCGGTGGAGCATTCTTGATCATCCTCGCATTGGCGTACTGGAGGTACCGGGTTGTCAAGCGGAACCGGTAAGTTTGCCCTTTTCTGGCGTTGATCCGCAGCTAACGAGTAGTGCACTGGTTCCCATTGCTAGCCCCTCGTCTGACGATGTCGACGAAAAGAAACCCCACAACGACTGGGCAGCGGCGGATGAGCTCCCACCTCTCAACGGCATCTACGTGGCCGAGGCACCCACCAAAAAGACCTCGTCGGTCCAGCTCGCTACCGCCAAGCCGCGCACGGGCCGCACCACCCTCGCTCCTGGCAAGACGGCACGGCACCAGCTGGACGGCGAGACCGCGGCCGGCTTTTACCACGGGCAGCAGGCAAGCGTCGACAACACCCCCAACGCCAGCTTGCTCGCGGTCAATCAAGTGCGCGAGACTCCCCTCACCGCTACTCTCGGCGACAGGCGGGCCAGCGTGCTCAAGGGCGAGCGGAGCCGGCTCAGCATCAGCGCCGGCGGCGGCCTTCCTGGTCCATCTCCCCTCTCTCGGCCCGTCAGCCCTACAGGCCTCAATTCGCCCAGGACGCCCAAGTCCCCGCACACCCCCCTCTCCCCTCGGCGCCAGTCGACGTACAGCCGGCCGGACGGTCGCTCGCCCTCCACGGCGTCTTTTGCGCCTACCATCTCGAGTCTCGACAGACGGGGCAGCACCTTCCAGGGTGAGAAGACCGGCGGGAGCTGGGTCGGGTAGACAAGATGCTGGACGTCTTGTTAGAATAGATGTAGTGGACAATTTCTTCAGGCCAGATCTTAGGATGCGGAGGACAATGCATGATTTGTAGCATTTCGCAGAGCTCTATCTCCATTACATGTCGTCCATCTCATCGTCCATTTCCAGAAGCTGAGCGATCTCGCGATCCCGCTCTCTGCTCTCATCCGCCGAGTCGAGCGCTGGGCGTCAGCTTTGTCATATCTCGCAAAGACAACTCACCCTTGCGATGCGCATTTGGGGGATACCGCATGGCCCGCACGCTGTCGTTGTACACTTGCGTGCAAAAGTCCACCCGAGCATTGAACTCCTTGGCCGGCTCATCCGTCTCATACACATCCTTTGCCACCTTGCTCTGCATGAACCCGCCCGCATGGTCGATCGACGCATCAATCACACCATCCTTGATCGCCTTGGCAACAATGTACTCGGTGTCCTCTTCAGAGTCGAGACGGAGTTTGGCGCAGACGTCACGAAGGGAGATGCGCGAGTAGGCGAGTGTGATGGTACGAAGAGCGGTCTTGATGACGAAATGTCTCAGACGAAGGATGAGGAAGTGGGTTGAGTCGGCGTGGAAGGTCTTTTCGTGCTCGCTGAGAGCTTTTTGGAAGGCCGAGACGTCTCCGACTCGAACAGCTGTTGGTAAGCGACGCCTACAAAGCGGGGACAAAACTTACCCTGCACAACCTGGAAGTATGGAGCCAGAGCCTGCTTGAGAACTGGCTTTCGGAACGTGGACCGATCTGGGATAACACCGGTGAGGAGGACGACTACAATGTAGTACTTGTGGACCTGCTGATCAGATTATGCGCCTCGAGCCTAGAAGACACTTACCATTTGGACAAAGCCAGGCGCGACCTCATCTCTAGGTGCTCTTCGAATAGCCGTCTGCAGGTAGTCACGAGCTTGCGCATAGTTTAGCTGGACGGCGCGTAAGCGACCGGCGTAGAACAGCCATCGAGCGGTCTGAGCCTGGGATACGGCGGAAGGGAAGGTGGACCGAGCAATGAGCTTGTCGGCTTGGTCGTACTGATGCTGAGCGAGGTAAGAGCGGAGGAGAAGGTTGATGAGTGATGCCTGAAAGTCAGCGATGCCCCGAGTATCACACAGCGGATTGGGGTTTACCTCGAGGTTTTCGTCCTGCCTGAGACTGGCAGTCTGTCGAGCAGCGAGCAGCATGCTGCACAATCAGCTTTTGCTCGATAATAGTGGAGACCCTCACTTACGGCTGGAGCTCCGCAAGACGCCCTTGCAGCTCGTACGATCGGGCAAGGTAGAAATAGACCTTGCTAGACAGCTGGTCAAGGGTTCGACGGTTCGCCTTTCCGCAGATCTCCGTCGTCTCCATCGCGAATGTACCGGCCTATCTATCAGCTCCGTTCATAGGGCTGCGAATCGACTGCTCACCTCTTCCACCTTCCCAGCATCGAGATTCATTAGGATCAGGAGCAACCGCAGGTACGCCACTGCCTCGGGTATGAGATCCTGGCTGACACCATCGAGAGGAGGGCTGAACTTCTTGGCACCTGTAGCTGCTTCCGATGTCGACGCAGCTGCGGTCGCGGCAGTCTCTGCGGGTGTCTGGTCGATATCCATCCCGGACGCCTCTGAGCTTTTGGCGTCGCTGGACGCTGCAGCTGTCTCTGGAAGGCTGTCGAAGAATGAGCTGGCGATGAGGGATTGGCCGGTTTTGGCTGATGATCAGCTAGGCCGCCTTCTTACAGGGAGATATACTTACAGCCCTCGGGGAACGCCTGATTCAGAACCGCCTTCATTGCGCTCTTGGTCAACTTCCTTCGCAACGTCGTCAGTGTTCTCAGAACGCGAGCTGTGAAGCGAGGCTCGATTGTCGAGACAGCTCGGCCGATCAGGCTGATATTGTAGAGGATCTCTGACTTTGTCAGCTGTGAGACCGACTGCAACGGAGCTGGATTGCTCACCCTCCTCCACCGTCATCGGCTTGGCCTCCACCTTCTCCTCCACTGCCTTGGCGGCATCCTCCTTCTTCTCGTCTTTCGCTCCTGTCTCGGGAACCTTCTCTTTGGTGGGTGCGCTGGACATGGTGGCGGCTGATATGGGTGATCTACTATGTGAGGGTGTAATGGAGGTATGATGAGGAATGTGGTGGTGGACGACGCGCAATGATGTCGATGGGTGGACGGAATCAAATTATGGCGCTTGAAAGTGGCGCCACAGCTTTGGAGGTGCCACTCTCATTGCTACAGCCGCAGGGCGGCCTAGCCACCAACCCCCTGCAGCTCGATTGGTCCAGCTATACAAACGAGATACGAGCCCCGCTACCCGCTTGGCCATTTGTAGAAGGCCGCGTGCGTGATATTGAACTTTACAGTACCCCTTGTACCTTTTCATGGCCCGGCTCCTCGTAGTATTGAAAGGATGTCCCATAGCCCGCATACGTCCACTTGACCGCCCCGCCTGAACAAGCCAGCTTCGTGCTGTTGACTAACCTATCCCTCGACCTCATCCTCACATCAAGTCATCCTTTCTGTTACTCCACCTGCAACAATCATACCCCTTGCCCACTTCGATCGCGAATGGAGACCTGCTTGGATACGGCGGTGACTGCTGCCGACACCGTCATTGAGGTGTCTGATTCCAGAGTCAATGGCAATCGCTCAACGCTTTATGCGCTGCTGCTGAATCCTCGCGCCCGCCAACCTTCTCTCTACCCCCAAACCCTGCAGTCCGCGTTCGTTTCCACGAGAATGCTCACCAAGCGTCAGTCATCCTCGCGGCATCGACCACAGCTGCTCGTTGCGCGCCGATGGAGATCATCGGTACCGTGACGTTCCTCGACTCAGGAAACCTTGCCACCGTTCTGCATGATCTGGGCCTAGCGTTGGGCGACACTTCGGCGGAGGTGAGATCGGGCGGCCCAAGCTCACTGGGACGCGCTACCATGCAGTCGAACATGCCCTTCAGCCCTTTCTCAACCTGGGCCGTCGAAGTACTTCCGTCGTACGACATGGCTCGGACGAGGGACGACTCTGCAACAACAGCGAGGTTTGTGGTGGCATACACAGGCCCCGGAAGGACGGACCGCACGTTTGTGCAGTTCACATTGGGCGCAGAGGATACCAAACGGCTTGACGGGAAATTGGTTGGCTTTATAGCGCAAGCAGAATTCCTCGAGTCCTTGGGTATGCGGTGAGCAGGATGATGGCGGGGTTTTCCGATGTATACATACTGATCGCTACGCCTACATAGCGTGGCCTCTCAGGGTACTACCGCACAGGTTTCTGTTTCGCACTCATGTTACTATCAGCAGGAATCTGCCTCGAGCTGGTCTGCCTACGATCCGTCATCGATCAGAGAGCTCGTCTATGCCCCTCTGCTGCACTGCATTACCAGAATGATACTCCGCGAGTCCCATCTGCTACTGTGACACCACTGCGCAAACGTGACCGGGTCAAAGGAGCCATACATGAAAGGGACTCAAATTATCCCTATATCCTTGCCTGTTTCGCGTGCCTATTTTCGTGTCCCGATCAATGTGACTTGGTCCAGCACTGCGACTGGTCGCGCCTTTTCAATTGTCCTTCACCTCTTCATATTCCACCCCCATTCCTACATACCATTTCTTCCACGGTGACAGAGCAACCTCCGTGCCTCTTACTCCCACGATGCCCCGCAGCGCTCCCTCAAAATACAGTGCATACTCCAACGATATCGAACTGGCCAACATGACTACGCGACCCGCTAGTATGACGAGACAGCAATTGATCGACGCCCTGCAGAATTCGAAGCAGGAAACAAGAGAGATGGAGGCGAGCTGCAAGTGGAGCGTGCTTACAATCGCTTTCGCCGGGTTCCTTGGTGTCGGGTTCGTGGGCGGGATGGGTCTGTACGCTGTAGATGAGTCGACCGACAGGATGTCTGACATGACTGGGACCCAGCCAAGTGCAACAGTGACAGTGACAGTGACATTCTGCCCAGAGGAACCGAGAGGCCCCACAACCCCGTCATCGCGAGGGCGTTTGCAGCTCGGAGAGCCCGGTGAGAATCAAGATGGAGGTGGATTGGACTGTCACGCTGGCGTTGTGAGCTGGAAGAAGCCAAGCGCATATCATGTGGAGGTTGATGCAGCGACGACATCGTCGAAACCGACTTCGGTTTCGACGTTCACTCTTGACTACATCACGCCCACCTCTACCATCCCGATTCGGGTGCAATTTACGGAGGATCCGAGGTTTGGCGGTACTCATGAGGGGACCTGATCGAATAGCCATGGTGTCGAGATTTCATTCGGACTATAGACGATGGAATCTAATAGGAGGCAAGGAGCACTGAACGATAATACTACAATAAATGAGACACCATACTAACGAGAAGGTATTTTATACGTTGACATTTTATACGTGGGCACCTTCAAACCCGGGTCCCGCTACGTGCGCTGTTTCCGCTCAGTAGTCTTTCCAGTGCATGATGGCGAGGCTGCAATCGCTAAGGTGAGACAATGTGGAGGATGCGGACATCGAGCATGCGGATCTCCGCACCGTTACCCCGTATATTAAGGCGCAACTGTGATTTATAACATTGCTGCTGTATTCACTGACGCTCTATGTTGAGAATATGAGATTCTGGGGTTTGCCATCGGGTGGCGAATACACTCTTGTTACAAGTCGGATACGCGTAGGATACGCGTAGGGATGTGAAGACGGGTCGGAGACGTCAGAGACGAGTCGGAGACCCGCCAAGTAGTAGGCGACGAGTCGGATACTCGTCTCCTACCGGTCGCAGACTCAATAAATCAGTAGGAGACTGGTCGCATACCTCGCAGACGTAGGCGACTCGTAGGATACCTAGTAGGATACTTAGTAGGAGACTCATAGTTAGGACCGCTGTCAGCATTATATAAGGAGGGCTGTTCGAGTCCAATGCATCCCCACTCTGCTGTCGGAAACATGTTTTGCCTCCTGGTCCCTGGAAAAGTCAACACTCTATCCGATTCCCGTCCGCTGTCGTCCATCCTTATGGTCTGTCGAGAGAGAATATCCATGTTCTCTGCTTCCGAGTGACTACTGTGCTGTGCCTTCTTAACTTCAGACTTTCCCTCTCCGGGGCTTTAGCCGCAATATCGATCTCAGCGTTAGACCATCCCGCGGCGGATCTTCGTTGATGACGCGCGCTCGTCCACACTCACACTTCGAAGTCAGTTGACTGTCAGCCCCTAGAAACGATATCGCCAGAATATTCTACATGGTCGAATGTGTATGGCCCTGTCAGGAGACAGGCATGAAGGGAGAGATCGAGCCATGCCCCATATGATCCTTTCAGGAGGCGTGTCTCTCACTCCGATGCGGCGCTGACGCGCTGACGGGCTCTCAAGGTCCTCTGGCTGTTCTCCCCTCTTCCCCCCTCCCGCTAAGTTTTCACTCATCATCCCATTTCCTATCGTTCCACAAGTTTAACTCTGCACCCTTTCCACCTCATCCATCAACAGACTCCACTACACAAATGCCGTCTTCCCTCCCATCGCAAGACACACAATGGCCTACAGCTCGAGGTGAGGAGGTCGAGCTCTCGGATTTCCCCACGGTAGCCACCGACCCCTCGAACACGCTCTCCGAAGCGGAGGTGAGATGCGCGCTGGCGAGCCTGCAGGAAAAAGACAGAAACAGAGTGCTGGAGGACGCGCGAGACAGAAGCAACTCGGCAGCTGCGTACAGAATCACGAAGGCGGCCGCGTGTGTCGCACTTGTGGGTGTGGCGGGTATCGTGGCGAGTCTGGGCGCGGGCTGGGGGCTCGCGGTGAGGCGAGGAAGCATCAATGCCCGCAATGCGTTCTTGAAGGGACAGGCTGGGCGGTCGACGGTCACTGTCACCAATACGGCGACGGCGACAGAGACGGTCTGCCCAACGGTCGCGACTCTGGAGCTCTTCCCTCGAGAGACGGGACAAACAGACCAGGGAGTGGACATCCTCAGGAACGAGGCCGGAGGCGAGTCCCGCTGCTCCGTCGACGTCGAGGGCAGATCCACTCAGACGCCCGACGCCTCTCAGAAGCCTCCGCTCGTCCCCTTGTCGACAACTCTCGCGACGATCTACGTCGGGCAGACCGGTACGCCGACCATGGTATCACTCATGGATGCGAAGGGGACCGGGATGCCGAATAAGTCTGTTTGATTGGTTGCAAGTGCGTATACTATTCCCGGACGTGCTTCGTACTTGACGTGGTTTGGAAGTTCATTTCACTGTATATAGCATCAGATGTCAGTTCAATGCTTATGTGAGTATGGCTCAGCGATTGATCAGCATTCTCAGACAGCGATCTAGTGGGTCATAGAATCAAGTGATTATCAGGCAAGACCGGAGGAGGTAGGCAAGGAGAGTATTGGCGAACAGCCGGGATGACCAATTTGGCTCGTGTAGACAGCCTGAAGATCGCAGCCCAACTTTTAGTCCGACATTGAAGGACGCATGCAGTCATGCGTCAGCTATGAGATTGAGTTCGACCCGTCACCCTTCGCTGGAGCGCGATCCACCCCATTCCCTCACTCCTCACCGTACAGCTTGTCCTTCTGCAGAGGTCATCAAATTACTGTGTGTCCCACCTTTGACTCCGCACTAGCGAGGCTCTTACGCGTGCAATCAGACCAAGCGTAGCCTCGTTATCCTTGCACCGCCTCACTCATGTGGTCCAGCACTCTGATGCTCGAACGCGTATGATCACTTCAAAGGAGCAAGCCAATCAGCTCCGACTAACCCCTTTCATCCTCTTCTGACCTGACGTCCGCCCTCCCCCACTTTCCACTGCCTCGCCTTCTTGCCCATTCTCAACAAATTGCACTGCCCCACTTTGCTACTATGGGACTCCTCGATCGCTCGAACACGTATCAGCGCACCAAATGAGCCGAGATATCAAAGGTTACTGGGTCGCATT
This sequence comes from Dioszegia hungarica, assembly GCF_025882075.1. Lineage (NCBI taxonomy): Eukaryota > Fungi > Basidiomycota > Tremellomycetes > Tremellales > Bulleribasidiaceae > Dioszegia > Dioszegia hungarica. The sequence continues at coordinate 1,315,128 of NW_026515766.1, read as the reverse complement.
TACCCCTTTCTGTCCTTTGACATCCAATCCCTTCATTCCATTCGCCGACTGGGTGACAGCGAGGGCGGCGCCTGGCAGCCAGTGAGTCGCGGATATAAAATCCCCCTCGTCTCCGCTCTTGATCATCATTCTCACCTACCCTCAATACACTTCTCCCCTGACGCTGCCTACAGGCCAGAACGCATCATCAGAACCACGATGAATCAGAATCCATTCGCTGACCCCGCTGGCACCGAGTACGTGGAGCTGAGATCTCTTGATCGAGCTGCGGCTCCTGGCCGTGGGGCCACCTCGACCGACCCCACCCGCTCCACTGCAGCTGACGACAACGCTCAGACGTCAAGCGCCAATGCAAGCCGGCTCAGACAGAGATCACTCAGAGAGCACCTCGCCACATCCCAATCGATCAGAGTTTGGCTGCCCATCGCTTTCGGAACGGCGTGCTTGGTCGCTGCGACCGGCGGGACAGCATACGTGATCGACTCTTGAAAGGAAAAGGTCCAGAGAACCGCCCAGGCTTACTACGATGCGGGGTTGGAGGACGGCGAAGTGCGCGGAAGGAATGGTGCGTCCTCGGTGACGGTGACGAACACGGTGATGGGGACGGCGACGGTGACTGGGACGGTCTGTCCTGCCACTGGGACACCGACTCTGCGGCTCCTCGCTCGAGAGACCGATACCCGATGGGGTGACGAAGAGGTACCCCGACATGGTCAGATCGCCATCACTGCCGCAGACGGAAATACCACCGTGTACGAGCTCGTCAGCCACACTGGCGAGGCTACCAGCTTGACGACGCCCACATCCGTTCCGTCGTCGACGGTCGTGACCCTCGTCGTCGAGCCGACCCCCACCGAACCCCCACCGATGCGGGCACCCATACGGGACCCTTCACCATTCAGTTCCAGGTCGAGGACGGCGATGCTGCCGAGGGTCCGAACCAGGATGCCTGACGGACCGGCGATTGTGTGATTGTTTTCTCCGACGTGATTACCGAATCGGTACTCGTGACCTTACTTAATGTGGACTAGAGCAGTTTTGGATGTCTATAGACGATGAGATCAGTGGCATGCGTTCGTGAGTCAAGGTCAGCGCGCATCCTACACGTCAAAGTTGGCATGTTCACATCATCTTGAAGACCACGCACAGAGACAAAGTGCAAAACACCTAGAGCTTGAAGTCTCGGCGCCTAACCGACTCCTCATCTATCCCCCACAACCCTCCCCCTTCCCTTCGCCCTCCCCTCCCCATTCTACTCTTCCTCTTCCCTACAACTCCGCCTTAACCCTCCCCGTCGCTTCCCCCACTTTGGCCTTCACCTCCTCCACAACCTCCCCCGCCTTCTGCTGTACCGCCTGCGCTCCATCCTCTGCAAACTTGATCGCGTCCCCGGCATACTCCCCGGCATGCTCGTACGCCTCCTCCACCTTCTTCAAAGCGAACGACGAGAGGATGTTGGCTTTGACCTTGAGCTCGTCTAGTTTCGTAGGGGCCATCGAGGGGGATGCGAGTAAATTTGCGATACTACATGGATCAGCTATGTTTTCCCTCAGTGATCGTCAACACTGCTCGAGTTACGCAACACTCACCGTCCCTGCTCCTTGACCAACCAGCCCTCGCCCTTCTCCACCACCCTCTCCATCGCCCTCACATAGTACTTTGCCGTCTCGTTTGCCCGCTTATCAATCCCCGACGCCGCGCCCTGGAGTGACAATGCCGCGAGTGCTTCTTTGGCTTTGGAGAGAACGGCCGAACGGTCCGGGATCGCAGCGCTGAAGAACTCGGAAGCCAGCGTGTCGAGGGAGACGACTTTTCCGGCGAGGTCGTTGAGCAAGCCGGAGGGGGTACGGTGGGTTCCACAGTGCTCATTGAGGAACTGACAGTAAAGTCAGCTTCCAGTCCGATTCATAACCTAGCCGATATCTTGAAAGCTCAAAACTTACCTCGGTGAACTGCTCCTCGTTCCTGCCCAGGTTGTAGGGAATCGGCTTCCCACTCCCCTTGGGGAAGAACTGGATCGTCGGGAAAGAAGTGACGCCGTACTTGCCCGAAATGGGTCGGTTCTGCTCGTCGTCCGCATTCATCTGAGCGATGACACAGTCAGACTCGGACTTGAAGGCAGTGGCGACCTTTTCGTATGCGGGTTTCATGGACTAAGGGTCAGTTCTGGTTTCTTCCGTCGGACACAAACATGCGCGAACGGACCTTGCAGTGACCACACTGCCGTATCAGCTTCAGCTCTCGTTTGAGACGGATTCAGAGAGCAGGCAACTCACCCATGGAGCAGTAAACGCCACCAAGACATTCTTGGTCGAGTCCAGTGCGATCTCGTTAAAGTTACCCGCGTCAAGCTCGACCGCGGCAGGTGGTGGCGGAGCCTTGATACTGGACTTGGTACCGGCCTTTTCAGTCACACTAAGCTATCAGCTCTACTTCGAATGGCTTCCAGAGTTCCAGAAGTTCCAACAGGGGACAACTGACAAGGCGACAAGGGAGTCGAGGTCACGGCCACCAGTGTAATCTTCCGGAGTTTTCGAATTGGCAGGGAACCACTTGAGCGCTGGCGATCAGCTAGAGCTCCCTCGGGGCAGGCGACAGGCATACTGGGATACCCCTTGACGCCGTATCGCTCTCCAAGGGCCCGACCGACCCCATCGGCATCAGTCTTGGCAATCAAGACTTTTTGCTGTCTTGTCAGCTGGGCCGCCGGCAGTGCGGGGTATTGAGCTTACCGATGGGAACGCATCGGCGAGCTTGTCGAATGTCGGAGCGACTGACGTATAAGCTTCAAGACCTCACATTGACAGGCTGAAAGAAGCTCACGGTTCTTGCAGTGGCCACACCATCTTGATTAATCAGCTTCGTTCAGTCAGAGGTTAGTAGCGTCAGACGTACGGTGCGTAGCTATACCATCAGCTCCAACCACATCAGTAAGAAGAGCATACGGACAATTCTACCAGAGCAGGCTTGCTACCGCCGACATACTACTGAATCAGCGTTCGATCCCTCACTACGGACCCTCTAGCTGAGTACAAGACCTACCGAGTCGAAGTTGTCCGTGTTGAGGTCTACGACGGCGCTGGCCGCTGCGAAGCCGGAGAGTAGGAGCGTCACCGCTGAGAGAGCTGTTGCTAGTCTCATTTTGATATACTAGGTATATGTATAGAAGGTAAAGGTGCAGCGCATAGCATGCTGCTGCTTGCTTCTGCTCCACGTCACGCGTCATCCTCATCGCCACCCACGGGGAATGTAGAGCATCTCCGCTTTTCGCCCCCGGAACCTTCAAGCTTCACGCCGCTGATATGACTCGCCCTCGTCGCGCTCACCCTCTGCCTGCAACCCCCTATACCACTCACCTCCTCCTACATCCCATAGCCGCCATGGCAGACCTGACTCCCCCTCCCTCGCAGAACAACACCCCTCTCCGCCCTTCGGAGCCCGTCGAGCCCACTTCACCCACCGCATCACGCTCCGTCCCCGCCGCGGCCGCTTCGGGTTCCGCCGAGTCCTCCGCGGCCAGCCGACACACCGACCTCTCGGCCACTATGGGCTCTGGCTCCGTCGAGGCTGGACCGGCGTTTGAGGTGGATATGGTGGATGTGAGCGAGGGGGCGGATCTGCAGTTCTCCTCGGAGGACGAGGGGAGCTCGGATGAAGAGGGGGAAGGAATGCAAGTTGAGGGAGAAGAAATTGAGGGTGATGAGTTGCCCGAGGGGGATGGGGAGGGGGAGGTGGTCATGGTGGATAAAGACGGTGGGGAGGCGGGCGCAGAGGGCGAGAAGGGGGCAGGGGCAGAGGGTGGGGCGGAAGGCGCGACTGAAGGGGCCAAGACGGGTGCGAAGCGGAAAGCTAGAAGCGGGGTGAGTTGGACTGTGGCTGGCCTGCATGATGGAGCTGATGGCTTAGCGTGGAAAGAAGGAGAAGGGAAAGGGGAAAGCGCCTGCTACGCCTGGAGGAGCGAGAGGACCGAGGGGCGGCGGAGGAGCCAAGACCAAGAAGGATGGAGAGCTCTATGAGAGCGAGATCGTCAGCCGCTGGAATCACGGTATGTCCTCCTCCTCAACTTCTGGAGGCGACATCAGCTGACTCGTAGACTTTGGAGATGTCTGCCGTCCTGCCCCGCCTAGCAAGTCCGCGACCAAGGCGTAAAGACCCATCCCGATCGACACCAAAATAAACGGCACGCCCTGTACCATATCTCGAACCACCACCACCACCACGACCCTTGTACAGCTATATCGCCCTCATGCATGACTATAGATACTTCTTTCCCCTGACTAGCGCTGACTACTGAGTGCTCACTTCCCTAATCCCGGAATCCAGCTATACCAGCTACTGCCTCCACCTGACGCTGCCGCCGCCGCCTGACCAGGGACCGGTCTGGTCTCATCCACAGGCACCCCTCCCATCTTCTCCCCTACCTGCGCCGGCCGATCAACGCGCACATCCCCTGTTGCTCCTGTTCCACCTGCCGTCTGTTCTGGCGGAGGTAACGCCGTCGCCGATCTAGGCTCATGTAATGCCTGCTCGACGCGTAATCTCCCGACGTAATCTTGTGCCGCTTGCAGACCGGACGTAGCTCCGCCGAGAAGAGTACCCATTACTAATGCCCGAATGAACAGTGGACGAGGTAATGTATCTGTATCGTCAGGTCCCTCCCCTCTTCTGCAAGCAAGAAGAATAACGTACAGAGCAATCCCACCCCAGCACCCATCACCATCCCCGCCACCGCCCCATCTTCCCAATGCACCGCGCCCTTTCTCCACCCTTTCCTACCCCGGATCAACTTCTCCTCTTCCATCCGTAAGGTCTCCCCTCCGTCCGAAGTAGAATCCACGGCCCGTCCCTTCCCTTTCCTATCCAGCGTCCCGGCAGCTTCTACCCCTACGACCCGCTCCCTAACCCACCCAGCACCCTCATCGAGCAGTACGAATCCCGCTGTGGCGCCTCCGAGACCCAGTGCATACTTGGCGCCCATCTTGGCCGCGGAGAAGAAGACTCTGTAGTTTCGTGTTTTGGTGTAAAAGTACTGGTGGTCAACTTAGCTCCCTTGATCCCCTTTCGCTCTCGCGATTCCCCGGGTACAGCACCGAGTTGCGAGTGGTGGAATAGACATACCCATCCCTGTATCGTGGTAGGCGGCCTATGCGCATTCTCCGCCAAAAACCTCAACCTCGCCCTTGACCCTCCACGCGACATGCCAATCACAAGCCCGACCAGCGCCGCCGACGCGGGCAGAACGAGCAGATTCGTAGGTATCATCAGGTCGATTCTCGCCTTCTCGACCGGGTAAGATTCCGGGCGACTCGGGAGGTGATCCGCCGAGGGCATGACTAGGGAGTGCTGGGAGCTGGACATTGCTTAGAGGGTCGCGTGGGGTAGATGCTATAGAGGCGAAAGGTAAGATGTATGAGAAGAGTGAGCTTGGTGGAGGAAGTTTTGGTCCCGTCAGCCTAGAGCGCGAAAGTTCAACGCGTTCAAGGTCCACCTTCTATTACCTTCTACACTCTATACAACGAATACTTCTATAGACAATGTCAGTAGGACAGATAGATCCAGGATCCGCAGTGTATGCGCAGGACGAGGTGAGCTACATTCTTCCCGCTGGTCCGGGGGAGTCGGAGCTGACAGTGCAGAATGGACGGCCGTTCATCATTGTCCGGTATGCTGCGCTTACTTGTAGACTCTGAGTCTTAGTCACAGCTGACCTTCATAGGGAACAGGGCAAGAAGGTCCGGACTCACGGCCTAGAAGCTATCCGGGTATGTCTATCTTCTCCGAGTCACAAGGATGGAGCTGATGGTGCAGAGTCACATCCTGGCGGCCCGTGCAGGTATGCCTTCAACCCTTCGCCATGCCCAGCCCCAATACTTGAGCCTTGACCAAGCTGACAGATAGTGACCAACATCATCAAGTCTTCTCTCGGACCCCGAGGTCAGCTCCTTTGCCCCACGCCCGCTTCATGAGTGGAGCAAGCAACGAAAAGCTGATACCTTAGGCCTCGACAAGATCCTCATTTCCCCAGACGGAGATATCACCGTGACGAATGACGGCGCGACGATCCTGGGGCAGATGGAGGTGGAGCATCAGATTGCGAAGCTGTTGGTGGAGGTCAGTAAGAGCCAAGATGATGAGATTGGGGATGGGACGACGGGGGTCGTAGGTGAGTCTCTGGTCTCGTCTAGGTTGGGCGAAGCTTTGTCCGGGCGTCCGGCGTCGGACGAGGGAAGATTGATACGGCCAGGTGCCTGGTGATGGTCTAGGCGGGTATACGTTCAGCCGGAAACATACAGGATGGAGGGCGGAAGACGAAGTGAAACGTGGATAGAAGTTAATCCCCAGTCCTGGCCGGCGCACTCCTCTCCTCCGCCCTGACTTTGCTCGACCGCGGTATCCACCCTATTCGGATAGCGGACGGGTACGAGAAGGCGTGCGAGGTGGCTATCCAGGAGCTGGACCGCGTTGCTGACCGGGTAAGCTATCCATAACCTCGTCGCCGTCGCGAAGCGTTTAGCTGACTCCCAGATCGAATTCAGCAAGGACGACTTGAGCAATCTCATGAAGACCGCCAAGACGTCACTCGGCTCCAAGATGTAAGCTGCCCACCCGTCCACGTCGGACAACGTAGCTCACGCCCCAGCGTGTCGATAGCCCACGACAAATTCGCACAAATAGCAGTCGACGCCGTCCTGTCCGTCGCCGACCTCGCGCGCAAAGACGTCTCGTTCGACCTCATCAAGGTCGACGGCAAAGTCGGCGGCGCCCTTGAAGACACGTCGCTCGTCAAGGGCGTCGTAGTCGACAAGGACATGTCGCACCCCCAAATGCCGAGTACCGTGCGGGATGCGAAGATTGCGATTTTGACGTGTCCGTTTGAGCCGCCCAGGCCCAAGACGAAGCACAAGCTGGATATTGAGAGTGTGGAGGAGTACAAGAAGCTGAGGGAGTATGAGAAGGAGAAGTTTTTGGATATGATCAAGAAGTGAGTCTGGGTCAAGTGGGGGAGGGCGGTCCGGTCCGCCTTCGAGGCAAAAAGAAGGAATGGCGCTGACAAGACAGGGTCAAGGACACGGGGGCCAACCTTGTTATCTGTCAATGGGGCTTTGACGACGAGGCGAACCATCTTCTCATGCAGAATGATCTCCCCGCTGTTCGATGGGTCGGCGGACCCGAGATTGAGGTAAGTCATAGATCTACCACCTCCCTCCCATCTGCTATCCCTCCTGGAGCAACCTTCCCACTCAGCTGCTTCAGGCTTCCTCCTTGGTGTCAAGCACTTACGCTGACTCTACAGCTCATCGCTATCGCGACCAACGGCCGCATCGTACCCCGGTTTGAAGACCTCACTGCCGACAAGCTCGGCCGGGCGGGTCTCGTACGCGAGATGACATTCGGAACGACGAGGGATAAGATGCTGGTCATTGAGGAGTGCGCGAATACGAGGGCGGTGACGATCTTTGTGAGGGGGAGTAACAAGATGGTGAGTTTTTGATTCTCCGGGTTTGACTTGGAACTTCATGGTGGACATGAAGACTAGGGACTAGGCTGAGTCTTTAGATTATCGACGAGGCCAAGCGGGCGCTGCATGATGCGCTCTGCGTGGTCCGCAATCTCGTGACGGATAACAGGGTGGTATATGGAGGCGGAGCGGCAGAGATCTGCGCGAGTATCGCAGTGGCCAAGAAGGCTGATGAGGTATGCCCTTTTTTCCTCTCGCTAGTAAACCATTCTTCCTTTCCTCTTCTTTAGCGCTTCCTCTTCTCCTCCACGTCCACGTCGACGTCGTCGCCCCGCTTATGTGCTGCTCGCTCCGTTTTCGACATGGAGATCAGCTCATACCCCAGATCCCATCGATAGAGCAATACGCCATGCGCGCATTCGCTACCGCCCTCGATGCCATCCCGCTCGCGCTCGCCGAGAACTCTGGGCTGAGCCCGATTGATACCCTGGCGGACGTCAAGAGTCGGCAGGTTACCGAGGGGAACCCGAGATTAGGGATTGACTGTTTGGGCAAGGGAGAAAATGGTTAGTCTGAGTCTGGCTTTCATCCTGGGTGGGTCTAGGGGATCAAAACTGATCAAACAAGACATGCGGAGTCAGCACGTCTATGATCCGTTGATCAGTAAACGCCAGCAATTTTTGCTCGCTACGCAGGTGGTGAGGATGATCCTGAGGGTAGATGATGTGATTGGTGAGCCATTTCCCTTTTGGGACGTGGAGATCTAGCGGAGCTAACATGACAGATGCGTCGGCTTTCCAAGCTGAATAGATAGAAAGATCTCATGTATAAACGATACTAAGGCAGGAGCAGACTTCTCAGCGGCTCCTCCAACTATGCGTGTCCCGATCAAGCCTTTCGAATGCCGCAGCCAGCTCTGCCGTTTGCGCCGCGTACGGGCTAAGATCAGGAGGGGGACGACTGACAGTCAGCTGGCGCCAAGATGGCAACTTACAGTCTCGCATTCTGCACTGCCGCATTAAAGTCCTTGTCGGACAAATTCGACCCCGAAATCCCCTTCAACGTGTACAGGCAATCGGCAGCGCCCAGATGACAGATGAAGGGAGCGATGACACCCTGTGGGGATGCGTCTCCATCGTACCGGAGCGTCAAGTGACGCAGGCCGGGCATCCCGCTCAGAGGGAGCACGTCGGCGAAGGGGTAGTCGTCGGGGAAGGTACCGGTGATAACGAGTTCCTCGAGCTTAGGGTATTGGAAGGAGAGGACGGTGAGGGCTGCGTCGACGGATGAGAAGGCCGCAACGAGGTGATAGTCGATATGGAGGACCCGTAGGGCGCGACTGAGGATGTAGGAGATTTTGACCATGAATTTGGTACAGTGACTGGCATAGGCCTCGCCGTGTAGCTCGTTACCTAAATGGTCGAAGGTGGATGGAGCGGGAAAGGAGACGAAGCGCAGTGGCTCGGCCTTGTCCTTGGCTTTGGACCGCTGGACGATGAGCTCGACCGCGTCCGGGACGGTGTAGAGCATGCCGGTGGATGAATGGTCCACGGCAACGACCCGCGGATCGAGCGGCCGGCGATACAGCCACCTCCTCCACCGATCTAGAGCCTCCTCCCACTCTCCGCGCCTCCAGATCCACGGACGCGGACGGCTACTGTCCTCCAGTTTGATCCATATAGTATGGTGGCATTCCACACCTTTGCGGGCAGGGGTCGGCGGGAGGCGCGGTGCCTCGCCAAAGGGATCAGGGAGGGTGTACATGTCAAAAAGGACATGCAACTCCAGCTCGATCCTCGACTTGCCGCCGTCAATGTCGACCGTGAAGATATCGTCGCCATCCTGACCAGACCGGTCGGCCAGGATCTTGCGGATATTGGGCATTTTGGCTTGCCATGCGGTAAGGTCTGACAGTTTGAATTTGCGAGGAGGGCGTTGGGGTGTGCGTTGAAGGGAGGGGTCCGCTCGACAAGGATTCAGAGTGATGGTCCGCACAGCATCAGATAAGATGCGTTGACGTTCCTACGCCGTCAGCTCAAGTTCAGCCCTGTTGCCGACAGTCGAAAAATCAGGGTGGGGGCATGGCTTACAGTGTCCCTCACCATCCGCCGCGCCTGTCCCGCCGAGACCTCCCTGTACAGTACGCTTGCCACGCTCGCTGTGACCCCCTTCTCTACCCGCATGAGCACCGCCAGTGTGCTTTGCTCGAGCATGCCGAAGATGTGTAGGCGAACCTCGACCGCATCGTACGCTCTGCGGCTACTGCTGACGGGCGAGCCCTCCGAGGGTACTGGGGGAGGCATCTTGCTCCGGAGCCGGTGAGGTCGATAGTTTTGATGCAGTGCCTGTGAAGACGGCAGAGGGATAGTCTGTACAGGTGCAGTGCCTGTGAAGACGGCAGAGGGAAAGTCTGTACAGGCTCAACAGTGAATCAGCGTATCGAGGATACGAGGATATTGTAAGACGGAGACCGAAATGAGGTACAACGCCAGAAGATAGTTGCGATTCTCAAGTCCTCATTAATCTCATTCCTCGCCTGGATCTGCAACAGACGAGACGCAAATCGGGCTGAGTCGCCCTACCTCCATGCGCAGTCCCTGGAAACAGATCGGATCCCATCTGAAGTGAGACCCAAAGGAAAGCGATGCATTGCTAGCATGACAAGACGCACTCGTCCGCCCGCTCCGCTTCTCCAGCATACTGGTTCGAGAGCAGACGGTCGAGCTCATGAATCACGACTTCTTTTGCCGACAGTGACACGTCGCTATCGAAAACTTGGGGAAGGTGCCTACCATCAGCTGGTCTCGTTTCAGCGCTACTCACAGTTTAGCCGCATGGACATCCTTGTTGAATTGCTGCCACCCTGACCCCGTGACAAGATTCGAGCTGTACAGGCAGTCCGACCCTCCTATTCGAGATACCCACTGCGTGATATCCGCGTTGGATGTCCGATTAAAGCTGCGGTGGAAGCACAGGGAAAGCTTGCGCAACTTGGGGAGGCCCAACATTGCGGCACCGCTACGGTCGCTGCCGAGAGGGTATTTGTTATTGATGAAGTAGATGGTGAGATTCTCGAGTTGAGGGTAGAGGTGGTCGAGCGCGATGATGCCTGAATCCAGATCGCCGAGTAACGTGGAGAGAGTGGAGTGTGAGATGGAGAGATGGCGCAGATGGGGCGCGAGGCGAGCAGCCATGGAGAGGATCGACACCGTGCAGTCCCCGTACCCATATACTGTGTCGTCCAGCTCGATGCCCCGGATAGGCTCGCAGCCCGTGGCTTGGCGCCGCGTAATGTATCCGTCCAGCTCCCTGCAGCTCAGAGACATCCCGATATCGTCGCCGTCGATCCTCGTCACCCGAGCATCTAGGGGGCCTTTGTATAGCCACTCCTTCCACCTCCTCACCGCGTCATCCCGCTCATCCGCGTCCCCTTCCTCCTCAATATCACTGTCATCCAGGATGATAGCGATGGTATGGTGGATGTCCATTCCCTCATGCACCAGGACCGCCGGAACGGTAGGAGGGACGGCGATCGGATCAGGGTGGGTGTAGATGTCAAATACGACAACGCTTTCCAGCTCGACCCGGACCTGTTCGCCCTCGAGGAGGACGGTATAGGAGTCATCGTCCTTCCGACTCGGTCGATCGGCGATGATATGGCGCAAATTCGGGAATTTGGCTCTGAGGGCCCCGAGCTCGGCAGCGAGGGACGGTCCGCAGAATCTGATGGGTCCCCGCTTGTTTTGGCCAAAGGGATGGGGTTCTTGATGAGGAGGAATGGGATTGCGGTTGAGGGTTATGACAGCGTCACAGAGGATAGCATGTCTATCCTGCTTGGTCAGCTTGACGACCTCATCACGGCGACGTAACTCTCAGCATAGCCTCGTACCGAGCAGAGATCTGGTATCTACGTCACGGCAACCCAACTCACTTTGCTTCTGTTCATCCAAGCCGCCTCACTCGGCCTGACCTCCCTATACAGCAGCCTAGAAACAGGTGAGGTGAGCCGCCGCTCGACGCGTAGTAGTATCGCTAGATCCCTGCGGTCCAGCAGCTCGAGTATGAGAAGGCGAATCTCCACCGTGGCCCACCCTCTGCTTGAGGCGGACCCCGCGCCTGAGACCCCTGTACCCAACGCAGGGGTCATGACCGAGAGCACGGGTGGCGAGACCATCGTTGCTCGTACTAAAGCCCTCTTGGCCGGTGTTTAGAGATGAGATGAGGCATACATGTAGGCTGAAGGCCAAATCGCAAGGGGATTGCAGGGTGCACAAACTTTCAGTGCATTGTGACGACTTTCAAAAACTTTCCGGTCAAACTCCTCATTCCTCAGCAAGCGAGCTCAAGCATATATCAGCGAGAGTATGGCCACGCGAGACTAGTCCTGGCTTCGCTTATATACGGGCTGGTCCTTCTCCCCAGATCGCGAAACGATGTACGATACATAGGGCGGTACCAGTTCCAAAGGAATACAGAATGCTAGCTACCGCATCAAAGCTGTGTCACCCAATCGCCCGTCCTTCGCGTCGGGTCAAAATCGTATCTAGCTTGGCATCTCCGGTACGTGTTACTGCCATCAGCCATTCTGTACTCAGTAAACACTCACAGTCTGGGCTCATGTACACCATCAGCAGCGGAAGACTATCGCCTTGTTCCGGCGCGGATATTGCTGTCAAAGGCAAGCCAGACAGCTTCCTTCTCGACGGACGTATCCGAGGGATGTCTGAAGTCAGCCCGCACTCGCACTTGTCCACTCACTTTCTTGCATGCTGTACGGCCGCGTTGAACTCCCTCATGTCTATATTGGGACCCAATAGCCTGTAGAAACAGTCTGGACCTCCCAGGCGGGAGATGTATGGGGCAATGATCTCCTTGGGGTCCGCCTCGCCATTGTATTTCATCGAGAGCTCGCGCAGATTCGGCAGACCGCCGAATTGGGAGTCTTCCGTGAAGTGGTGATCATCAGGGAGCCACCCTTCTATGTGTAGCTTCTCGAGAAGGGGGTATTGTTTGTCGAGGAGGGTGAGCGCGATCCTGATAGCTCCAAAGGCTGTGAGGAGGGATAGGTGGATGTGGAGCGAACGCAGTGCCCGCCCGATAGCGACGGTCGAATTGAGGACAATGCTTTGGCAGAGATCCCGGTATCCCGGCTGCTGAAGAACATTTGGGCTGTCGTGACCTCGGATTGGGGGTAGGTGGATATAGCGCAATGGCTCGCGGTCTCCCTCGAGGCGCTGCTTGAAGGCGACCACGAGGTCGTCATAATCGTATGACATTCCGACGAGTGGGTGACTGACGCCGACGATCCGCCGATCCAGCGGCCGGTGATACGCCCATTTCTTCCACCTAGCCACAGCTTCATCCCGCTCATCCTCGTCCCATTCCTCCTCAATATCCCCATCCTCCAGCTCGATGGCTATCATATGCCGGAATGTCATGCCCTCGTGGACCGGTACTGTCGGAAGAGGGGGCGGGATGGTGAGGGGGTCAGGGAGGGTGTAGATGTCGAGCGTGATGTGGGATTCCAGCTCGACCCGTATGGTCTCGCCATCGAGGCTGACCGTGTAGACATCGTCGTCATCTCGAGTAGGCCGGTCGGCTAGGATGGTACGTAGATTGGGTAGCTTGGCTCGCCAGATGGCCAGATCGCCAGCTAAGGAGGAAGCGTCGAAGCGTCCAGGACCGCGCTTGTCTTTGCGACGAGGTAGGGGGCGTTGATGGAGGGGGATAGGATTTAGGTTGAGGGTTTTGACGGCATCGCACATGATGGCTCGACGAACCTGATTCGTCAGCCCGGTCATCAGCGAACAGATGATGATAGCTCCCCATCCCCTCTCCCCGCCCGTGAGCTTTGGCAGCACCGGCCCTTGGTCACGCCCCCTTCCTCTCGGCCAGAAGGTACCAGGAACTCACATCATCCCTATTCATCCCATTCACATGCTCCAGTCTCATCTCCCTATACAGAACACTAGCCACGCTTGCAGTCCAGCTCTTTGCGACGCGCAGCAGGAGAGACAGGGTGTGTTGATCCAGAAAGTCGAATACGGATAGGCGTATCTCGGGCGTGCCCCACGCTCTGCGGCAAGCTCCTTCCGAGCTTGGGACCCCTGTGTCGATGGCAGGAGTCTTGGCTGGGGCTAGCGCGAGCTCAGTCATCGCTGTCTGTGCTAGGCGGCTTCTCGCCGTCTATAGATATAGATGGAAAGAAGCACGGATGAGGTATTGAGATGCGAAGAATCCATGCACACGCTTTCAGGAGCGAGTCCCAAAAACTTTCCGTCAGAACTCCTCATTCCTCATCTAGTCCTACATACTCGTAGTCAGCATCCGGCACGCTGGGCTAATTGGCGGGCGAGCTCGCGCCTGGCCAGCTGCGCGTTACATGCCAGGATACGAAGATAATGTAGTCCATGCACAGCTTTCAGTACACCGAAATGCTACGTTACTATCTCAATGCTCATCACCCTGCACACAATCTCCAGACTCCATATAAGACTCCTCCAACTCCTTCATGACTTCTCGAAAGAATACCGGCACCATCGGTGGGGATCTTACATTAGCCAGGTGACCACAACCTCGGACTTACAGCTTGGCGGCGGTTACAAGGTCAGTGAACTCCTCCTCGGAGATCTTCGCCTCCCCAGAGCTTATCAATCTATACCGGCAGTCCGGACCCCCAAGCTGACAAATATTTGACGCGATCTGAGCGAGAGGAGGAGTATTGCCGTCGCAGTAGACGGTAAGATCCCGAAGACGAGGTAGACCAGCCAAAGGGACGGCGTCGGAGAAGGGATAGCCCTCGTAGAACCGATCAAAGAGGGTGAGGAGCTCGAGCTGGGGAAAGATCCGCCCAAGGTGGAGGATGGGAAGCTGTAGGAGATGGCGGTAACCTTCAACGAGAGGATGTTCGATGGCTACCTCGCGAATGGTGTCCGAGCGACCGCCCGGGATCAGGCTGTAGATGTTTTCCATAGCGGCTGACGGAGCCGTCCCCATTGCGCTGATGTCTGGGATGAAGACCGAGCGGAGGGGCTCGCAACCATTAGCCGATCGCCCGGCGACGAATCGTTCCGAATCCTCGTAATAGAAAGGCATATTGGTTGAGGAGTGATGGTCCACGCTGACGACGCGAGGATCGAGCGGCCTGCGATACAGCCACTCCTTCCACTTGTCCAGCGCGTCATCCCGCTCTGCATCGCCCCATAAATCCTCATCATCGCTATCCACCAGCGTGATGCAGATGACGTGATGCACGTCAACCCCGTCGAGTACCGGCGTGGGCAGAAGGAAGGGCGGGACCGCGGTAGGGTCAGGATAGGTGTATATATCGAAGTGCTGGAAGTCTCCAGCTCGAGCCGTACGCCTTCCGCGTCCAGGTGGACCGTGTATTTGTCGTCGCCATCCCGGATGGAGCGGTCGGCCAAGATGGTCCGGAGGTTTGGGAAGGTAGCTCGCCAGGTAGCCAAATCGCTGGCGAGGGCAGCGGCGTCAAATCTGACCGGTGTGTGGTCGTGGTCGATGGGGGAGAAGGGGTGTCATGGAGGGGAATTGCGATTGATGATCTGCACCGCGTCGCAGCAGGTGGCTCGACGATCCTGCCACGTCAGCCTCAGCCTTCGCCTACTTTAGCCTATAGTAGAATGAAGAGCGCCAAAGAACAGCTTGCTCCCTAAGGCGGTGACGCGACTCCAGGGTCATATTTGGACGATATTGGATAGTGATTGGGAGGTTGAAAGGGACTCACATCATCTCGGCTCATCTTATCTGCCTGCTCCTCTGTCACCTCCTTGTACAACAGACCAGCAACGACAGTTGTTAGGCCCTTCTCGACCCGAAGGAGCTTTGCCAGCGTAGCCTTGTCGAGTAGCTCGAGGATGTAAAGCCGCAAGTAAGGGTGGTCATAGATGGCGCTGCGTCCGCCCGAGGAGGGAGAGGGCGCGGAGTCGCCGACGGGCAGCATGTCGCGTGGCAGCTGGGGAGCTGGTGGACGGTGCGGGCTTGAGCTATACGGCGCAGCTCGAGCGTATCACAGCGTGCTGTGTATGGCGTATGAAGTGAAAAGGCAAAGAAGGCTGCGCCGAGAAGTCCAGCTCAACTAGTCTAGTCCGTGCGTGCATAATCGTGCACTTGCTATAGCCAGGCCGTCTATAGCTCAGAAATCGGATTCGCGGAACATCCAGCTACCGCTCATATGCTCTAGATCACCACAGGACATCCTTGACATCCTATAGTATGATCAGCTCCGCCCAATTACATACGAGACCGTCCACTTTCATTGGCACTCACAATTTCAGCTCCCTCGCCCTGTCGTTGAACTCCTGCATGGGCTTGATGTAGTGCAGGGACGACGCCGAGTAGACGCAGTCCTCCGATCCGAGCTCGCAGATATATCGCGCCGGCGAGTCCATCTCATCCTCGGAGATCCCATACCAAAGAAGAGTGAATTTTTTCAACTTTGGCAGACCGACGAGGGGGTCCACCATGTGGAAGCGCAGGCAGCCTTGACGCCTGGGGTCGGGGTCTAGCCCGTATCGGATAGCAAGTTCCTCCAGCTGCGGTAGCGCCTCGTCGATGATGGCGATGGCGGTGGGATTGGTGTCCAGGTCCTCGAGGAGGGGGACGTCGATGTGGAGGGAGCGGAGGGTGGGAGGGAGGGAGCGGATGAGCGTGCGGAAGTCGCGCAGGGACATATCGTCCCGACTGTCCAGGCACAGATGGGAGAGTGGCTCACACGACCGCCGCTGCTCGATGAAAGACGACATTTCGGCGAGGGACAGCGTGAGTGACCTGCAGGGGAAGGAATCGATATTGGTGATTCGCCGGTCTAAGGTGGAGTTGCAGTAGAGGAACTGTTTCCATTCCGCCAGGACCGCGATAAACGGGTGGAAAAAGAGGTTATGGCCTCCCTTCTCGCCGAGGGGACTAGGGCCGATGGTGAGGGCGAGGGTGTGACGGACGATTTCCACCCCGTCAAAAGACGGAATAGGGGGAAAGTCTGGGACCCGGAATGGGGTGTCGAAGAACTCGAGCTGGAAGCCTGTTTCCAGGTCGACGCGAATCCGCCCATCCCGCAGATCGACCGAGTATGTGTCGCTCCCCCGGGTGGCCGGATAGTGATGGTGCAGAACGCATAGATTGGGGAACTTTTTGCGGAATTTCGATATTTGGGGTAGGAGGGTCACCGGGTCAAAGTGGACCGCTGGTCTGCGTTGCTTCTTTGCTTCGGCCGTCCGCCGGTGGACGATCTCGGGGAGCGGTTTGGAGAGATGTAAGACGCGCACAGCATCGCAGTAAATGACACGGCGTCCCTACAAGTCAGCTTCATCCTCCTCAGTCGGCGTTCCGGTGTACTCACAGCTGCCCTGCTCATTCTGCTCATCATCCCCACATGGATCTCCTTGTACAACAATCCCGCCACGTCGCTCGTTACCCCCTTCTCAAGCCGCAGACAGACCGCCAACATATCCTTCCTCAACAGCGAGAGCACGCCTGACCTGAGCTCAGGCGTATGCCAGACCTTTGCCGCCGCCGCCCCGCCCTGCCTGATCTTCTTCCGAGTCGGCCGCTCATACGAGTCCTCTGGGGGTGGATGATACGAGTCGAGCGACTCGACCGAGCCTGTCGACCCGCGCCGAAAGTAGTGCCGGTCCCGCTTAGTGTCCTTAGGGATAGGGAGAGGGTCCGGATCGGGACTGGCCGGCTCGGGCTCCTCCTCTCCCTCTCCGCGCAGCATCCGCTCAAAGCTGTCCCATGTCCCGACCTTGGTCCTCTTGCTTTTTGCCTTGCGCGCCGCCTCTTTCTCCCTCCTCAACATTCCCGTCAGGTCCTGATATACGTCCTTTGCCGGCGTCCACCATGTAGCTGAGTGAGAAGCCGGGTCGTCGCCCGAATCGGACCGCGCCGCGAGATCGAGATGAGGGGTGACCGACGGGACCGCCGAGCTTGACGGTGGAAGAGGGCTGATACCCGCCTCTTCTTGTGATGCTTCTGCTGGAGAAGTGCCCGCCGGAATACGTAGATCCCCGGATATGGGACGACGACGTCCAGACCATGCCGCCAGGTCGAGGCGGGACTGGACCGATTGTACGCCCGAGCTTCTGCCGTCGACGGTGAACGTTGTACCCACTTTGCCGCTAAGGTCTGAAGGGATCCCGAGACGCGTAGGAGCCGAAGTGGAGCCTGAGGTCCACTGGCCAGTTCTGAAGGTGGACTGAGGCCGCGCCGAGGAAGGAGGAGTAGGAAAGTCGTGCAACCAGCCAGCGGCCGCAGCCGTTGCTCCCTTGGGTCGTTGCTTCCCCACCCAAGCGAGTGAGTTGCGCGGCGCGCCCTTGTCAGGCGCGTCTGGTGTCTCTTCGATCATGCTGTATAAAGACAAGATTAGAGCAAGAGGAAAAGTGGACCGCAAAGTCGCCCGACGCGTCCAAAATCAAAACGCGCAACACGCGCAACAGTACCGTAAGGTCACCGTGTACATCGCTGACAAGTATCTAGGGCAAAGTTCTATGCTATGGCTATCTCTAGAGATCAATATCGGTTTAGAAACATCCACCCATCCTCCTCGTACTCCAAGTACTCAGCAGGCATCTTTGACAAACTAGAGAATCAGCTCCAGCCAAATCGTCCGAAACTCCAAATCGCAACTGACCGCTTCAGCTCCTTTACGCGCTGTCCAAACTCCTGCATTCTCTTGATACCGTTCACATCTGGGCACCGGTAGACGCAATCATCTCTCCCCAGCTAGCAGACATACCGGGCGGGAGGGTCGAGGGGTCTGTTGCCGATCAACATCCAGAGGAAGGTGAACGTCTTGAGATTAGGCAGGCCGACGAGGGGTTCCTCCAATTCGAACAGCAGGTGACGTATGGTATTGAATCCATCGCACCATGCTATAGCGACCTCCTCGAGTTGCGGGAGCGACTCGTCGAGGATGGCGATAAGGGTGGGATTGGTATGGAGCTCGCTGAAGAGCTCTTGGTCGATGTGGATGGACCGAAGAGTAGAGGGGAGAGCGCGGATGAGGGTGCGAAAGTCGCGGAGGGTGAGGTCGCCTTGGACGGAGAGGAAGAAGTGGGATAGTGGCTCGCTGCCGGGCGCTCGGCGCGTCTCGATGAACGAGAGCGCTTCCGCGAAGGACAGCTGGAACCCCCTGAAGGGAAACTTGTCTATATCCGTCACCCGCCCGTCGAGCGCGGGGTTACAGTATAGGTACTGCTTCTACTGCTCTGCGTTCACTTTGAACGGCGAGCTGTGCAGGATCTGCGCGTACTGTCCTGGTCGGGACGGTGCCGCGCCCAAGGCCAGAGTGTGGCGGACCACCTCGACCCCCGCAAAAGTGGGAACGGGGGGCAGGCTGGGAATTCAAAAGGGTCCGTCAAAGACATTCAGGAGGACCGCAGTCTCCAAGTCGACCGTTATGCGCCCGTCCTCTCGTATGTCGAGGGTGTACCGATCCGAGCCGCGAATGTCCGGGAAGTGGTGGCAGATTTGTGACAGGTTGGGCCATTTCTTCTGCCATTTGCGGATTTGAGGGAGGAGGGTGACGGGGTCGAAGGGGGTAGGGGGACGCCTCATTTTATCGTCCGAGTTCTCCCGGATGAACCTGTCAGCCAGGGGCCTGGAGGTATGCAAGACGCGCACAGCATCGCAGTAGACCACCCTGCGGCCCTGCGAGTCAGCACCCCGCCCAGAGCCCACGAGGACTGGATTGACTCACAGCGGCTCTGCTCATCTTACTCATCAAAGACACATGAATCTCCCTATACAGTATTCCCGCCACCAAAGCCGTCCCCGCTTTCTCGAGGCGCAAGCACCTCGCCAGCGTATCTTTCGGCAATTCCGCAAAGATGCGAAGACGCAGCTCAAGCGTGTGGTATACGCGAGCAGCTGCCTGACCGCCTTGTTGTATCTTCGAGATACGAGGCATCCGAGGTGCAGCCAGACGGGTCGAGCCGACCGAGTCGAACGAATCGAACGAGGAGATGGAACCACCGCGATAGGAGCGACGATGGCGAGTGATCTTTTTAGGTTTGGGGAGGGGGTCCGGATCCGTACTGGCTTCTTCCTCCCCGTCCTGTTCTGCTTCCTCCGCTTCCTCCTCCTCCCTAGCGTCCTACTCCTCAAGATGCTGCCTGAGCAGCTCACCAAAATCAGTGTCCGGTGGGCATGGCCGGGATCCGATGGCGAAAAGGACAGGAGGGGGTTTCAGCGATGGACCGCCTTGGCTGGTCCCGCCAGACTGACGGACGCGCTTAAAATCGTCGAAGAGAGCGGCTGGACCCGACTTGCGCGAGCTTGGCATTCGCGTGTACCGGATAGACGAGGGGTCTGCAGGAGGAAGGCGAGTGGGAATTGATACGGAGCTGCTGGCGGACGCCACTCCTGACCGGTCGACCCTCTTGCCGCCTACAAAGTGGAGTAGAGGGCGTAGCACGGTCTTATGGCGCGTCTGAGGCTGCGCTTCAGTCATGCTGATATAGATGTATTAAAGATGAAGATGATGAGACAAGAGGTGGAAGAGAGGAGGAATAAGGTCGACGCGTCCAGACTAGAGCGTGGAATGTGGTCCGTGCGACGCGTCAAGAAGGGCTCCTCAGCGTATGGCTGCTGAGGTCGGGGTATCGGACAGGCCTGCTGGGTCGAGGATCAGGCAGGGTGTGAGGGAGCAGAGACGGAAACGGGCTGATTGAGTTTGTAAAATCGATGCGTATGCAAGTGGGAGCGCGTGAGCATCTTGGACAGTCTGAGGCCGACAATTGCATCCAGCTAGCTGATCCCCCCTTGGCCCCCTATTCCGCCTCTCACAGCCTGTCTGATCAGCTAGAAGCACGTCGTATCGTAAGGGAGATCACTTACTTCCTCTGGACGGTCGGTTGCCTTGTCCCCCACTCGGAAGAGTTGACGCCGGACCACCGCCGGGGTTTTTCGAATCCGTGAGGCGTGAAGTCGGAGGGGAAGGGGCTTGCACCCAGGGGAAGGATGACGTCATGAGAGAGGGGGCCGAAGTTGGCCTCGAGCTGGCATGTGAAACCGCGGTCCTGCAGGTACCGAAGTAACCAGAGCATTTCGCGGGGAGAAGGAGGGTATGTGCGGTGTAAATTGCCGATACCTGGTCCGGAGAAGATGATAGCCGAGTCCGAGTGAAGGTCGGCATGTCTGCTCGGCGTGGACACAGTCCGGAAGATATCCAGGTCCGCTTCCCCGACGACGCCTTTCTCGGCCGGAGTGGGGAACGGGAGCCGCTCCATGGGCAGGGTAGCTGCGAAATCCGCGAGAGCCTGATCCACCTCCGCCTGGGCAGAATCGGCGAAGGTTGAACCGAGATCCGTGACGTGGATACCGAGAGCACGGAGGAAGATCGACCACAAGGCGATCCGTGAAGTCTCGCCACCGGTCGGATAGTGCAGGGCATAAAGGTCATCTGATCCGAAGTCGACACGGTCGACCGCGCCAGGGATCATGTGGACCGGGCCGGGGAAGCCGGGGAGGTAGTGGGGGGGGGCAGAGTGTAGGGTGATTGTCGGGTGTGAAGGCGCCGAGGTTGTCGTAGGAGAGGTGTGGGAAGGGAGAGGCGGGTAAGTAGACCCAAGCCAGTGAAGGTGAATTGAGCCCTACGAGTCAGCGCAGCTCTAAAAGGGGAGAGAAGACTCACTCCACCGGGTCCTCCCCTTCCTTGGCTAGGTGATGGAGAATGTGATGATCGCCCTCTTTTACCCACTCCATCTCCCCCAAAAGTCCAAGCTTGCCTTATCGCACATGTCGATCCCTTTGTTGCGGTATAGCTTTCGAATGTCGGAGAGGTCCAAGACGGTGATGATGGGAAGACTCTCGCGGATGAGATTGAAGGGAGGAATGAGGTCGTTGTCGGTGAACTCCTGAGGGGGCGAGTTCCCGCTCTGCATGATGTTCGGTGGTTCCTGGGACATGTCGAGGGTATAGGGGTCGTGAAAGGACTATAGTCAGCGAGATGACGAGACCATCTGTCACTATGACTGAGCTGACTCACCAGATGACGCCTAGATAGACAACCATCCCGCCGACACACTCCAATGGACCTCATGTTCATCGCCCAGCCACTCCAGAAGCAGAACGATCGCCTCCTGCGCACCACCCCCCTGCGCGACCCAGGCGCCAGCGGTGCTGACTTCTGCGCCCATAATGGCGAATTGCTCCAGAAAAAGACCATCCCCACCGCCGAGCTCCCAACCGGTCCCGTCCGACATGGCAGAGCCGTCGTGGATCCACACACACACCAAGGGTCTGACGGCCGCATCCCCGTTGAGGGACTTGTCCGCGGACGCCCCTATCAGGTGGCTACGGCCTATGACTGATGCGATGCAGGTGGAAAGATCTCGAACTGCTGGACGCGACGGCGAGGAATGTGGAGCTGGGCCTGCCAGATTCTGATTGGCTGAGACGGTGAGGCAGTGCTCGTGCATGGCCAGAAGGAGAGCTAGTAAGACTGCAAGAGATATCGAGCGCTGATAGGATGCTCGAGCTGTTATATAGCAGGAAGCAGAGACTTTTGACTTGCCGTCCCGCCCCATACGAGTACAACTCTACCGCCAGCCCACCCAGCCAACCCAACGACCCTTTGCCCCGCCGTCCCACATCCCCATAGCCTCCTCGCTCAGACGTATGATAGTCCATGGACCAGCCGGGTCGTTCAGCCAAGTGTCCATGAAGAGCGTCAGCTGCAGCGTCAGCTTACGAGCAAATAAGTAGAGCTTGAGAGAGGCTGCACTCACCACGTCCGAGCTCCGGAGCTCGATGACCACCCAGACCATCGTTCGGCCCCCCTCTGAGCAGTAGCGCGCGAAAGTATCCACCAGAGGCTGGACCAGCGACTCGTTGAAGATACAATCGACCGCCAGGATCAGATCGAACGGCTCTTCGCCGTCTGACTCGCTGTCCTGAGCAACCTTGCCGCTCGCTTCCCGCTTCCGCCGCGCTCCCGAAGCCTCTACCCAATCCACCTCCCTGACTTCGAGAGCGCTCTCAGCGGCAGTGACAGCGCCCCTGGCAGCCTTACTGGCACCAGCGCGCCCAGACTGACCCGACTTGGAATCTCCCAGCCCGTTGAGTTCGATATTGCGCTGGATGAGCCGTAGGTTCTCGAACCGGTCACTCGCGACGTAGGATGAGCAGAGAGGCGAGAGGAGAACGCCGAGGAGACCAGTCCCCGAGCCGAGCTCGAGGATACGCGCAGATTTGAGCTTGTCTGGTGAGAGGAGTGGGATGACGGAGGGAGTGGGGAAGGTGTGCTGGGTGAGAATGTGACGGGCGAGATGGAGACTAGCGGTCAGATCAGCTCCGATAAGCCATGTAGTCGCGATGTGATTGACATACCTGCTTCGCCATAAGACACTGCCTGATGTATCAGCTCCCCGCATCACAGCTTCCGACCAAAACTTAGCGTACCGGTGTCCCCCTTGCTTGTTTTGAGAGTGTGTAGGTCCTGCTGCAATTGTACCGATACCACCATCGCCTCCTCCCTGGATGTAGCGGCCCCGTTGGTGCGCCTAGACCGGCCCTTTGCCGCTTTGGGGACCGCACCTTTCATTGGCGGTACGAGCTCCAGATCGAGCTGCAGTATACTCTGCGTTGCGTCGAGATAGCCTAGTCCGCCTGTACTTTCACCAAGGTCCTCGGAGGTAGACGTGATCGTGCTTAGTGTCATATAGAGCTCCATGATCTGAGCTGATCAGCTACCTGAAGGGCTTCATGTAGCAAACGGACAGGGGTTACTCACCTCTTCATCTGCATCGACGACCCGCGTTGAGCCTGAGGGGAAATTGAAGACCCCATTTGGGCATTCTGGCACATCTGTATCGTGCACGTCTGACATTGATCTGCTCGCATGACGGGTTCTGTGGAAAAGGAGGTGACAAAGTAAAAGCAAAGTTGAGATCATCGATCAGCCATGAGCTTTCGGAAACGTTTGAGAGAGTTTGGCGAGCCAAGCGAGCACCTCCGGACGGTTGACCTGTGAGAGCTTGCGAGTAGAGGCAGACCTGTGAGAGCTTGCGAGTAGAGGCAGGCCAGCTGGCCTCATAGAAGCACTACTCCAGAGCCATCCATAGATGCGAAGAGACTTGCAAAGGAAATGTAGCAGCGAAGTATAGCAAGAAGCAGAGATGATCGCAAATCAGATTGCTGCCCCACTTCGCTCCCCCACTTCGTGCATGCTCCTCCTCTCATAGACCTGCCCTCGACCCGCCCTCGCCCGGCTCTCGCCCAGAGATGGAGCTGTACCATCCATACTCAGAGCCGCCTCCTCCTCCCTTTCTCGGCTGAAATGTGAAAGGACGGAGCTCTAGCTATTAGCGCAGGTCTGGTTTGAGGTATAGAGTAAACTTACCACTTCAAGGCCTTTCTCCTCTGCTGCTTCACAAGTGCGTGGAAGTCGCGCTTTCCCTTCTTTGATCTGATCCCGCCAAAGTGATACACACAGTCATCTCCTCCCAAACGGCAGATAAATTCGGCAAACTCGGGCAGCGCCTGCCCGCTAGAGTGTAGGATGTTAAGGCTGCGCAGACCTCGCATGCCGGACAGCGGCGGGCCGCTCAAGCGAGACTGAAGGGTTGTAAGCTCCCCGTAGTCGATGGTGAATACGTCGAGGGAGGGCAGGGCCGCATCCAAGATGGAGATCCCCGTTTGTACGTCCGGAAAGGGAACGAATATGTCGACTGGGACTTGGAGGACGCGGAGGCTGCGGCCGAGGAAGTCCGCAAACAAGCGAAAGTTGGGCAGAGTGTTTCCGGTTACGTCTGAGACCGTGACCCCCGCGGTCGGTGCGATGGAGCGCCGCTTATGGAGGAAGAGGATGATTGTAAGGAATATTGGGTTCATTGCCAACGCACGGTACAGGTCGATGCTGTCAACGCGGACGTCAAGGTTGGGATTGTCAAAAAGGTACGATGAGCACAACGGCAGGTCGCCCTCGTCGTAACGCGACCCTGCGACCTCGAGATATGGACGAAGCACGATGGTATGCCGCCGGATGATGGCTCCGCTTATGACCGGGGTGGGAGGAAAGGCGGGTGGAACGAATCCGATCATTTGGAATGTGGGTGCAAAGACCGTTTGCAGGTCGATCTCGATCCGGTCGCCGATGATGTACGCGATCCAGGCGTCATCCTTGTTTCCCGGTGGATATAGATGGAGCACCCGCTGTAGACGAGGCGCTTTCCTGCGCCAGATCTCGAGGTCTTGCTTCAGCCTTTCGAGGTCGAACGACCGCGGTCCAGGCTTGTGCCGTTCAATTGCGGCCCATATCCCGAAGGGGTCAGTGACATCTGGCCGAGGGCTGGTGTCAACCGCGAGGACAGCGTTGCAGCAAACGGCGCGTCGCGGCTGAGCTGTCAGCTACAAGACAGGCAGGGCAAACAAGCCGGATATTTCCAAGACAGAGAGGGTGCTCACGATAGCTCGGCTCATATTCCGCAACACATTCACATGGACCTCCCGATACAGCTTGGAAGCGACTGAAGCTGTCGCTCCCTTGTGTAGCCTCATCATCCTCCCCTGAGTCCTCCTGTCCACCATCCCGATGATCTTCTCCCTGACTTCCAGCACATCCCAGACGCGTCTTGCCGGCCCTTTGGGTCCTTCCGCCTGGGCGGCCTTTGCGAGAGCGTGGAGCTCTTTGAGCCTCACGAACAGCTGCTCTGGTGTCGCCTCCAGGATGGGAATGTCTGGAGTAGGTTCATCCATGATGTCGCTGCAAAGATGGACGAAGTAAAGTCGATACTTGGTCGATTGGTTTTCGGCGCGTCTCTATGATTAAGCGCGAGCGCCCATTACGAGATCGTGGGAAGGAGCTTTGCTATGAGCCAGCATCCCAGCCGCCCAACATATTTGCATCTGGAGCTGCTGAAGTACAAAGCTGTAGTGATGTGAGGAACAGCATATGATGCTGCGGATAGACAGATCGAATGTTGCCCAAAACGAAAGCGAGAAAGGACCAGCCAAGAGCTTGATCCAATACTGCGTTCCATCCCTCCCCCAGTCCGTCCCCAGTCCTGTCCCAATCCCAATCCAGCCTGACCCCCTTCCATCGACACGCCGTCCACCACTTCACCACCCTCTCCACTCGCCTGCGCCTGGTATGCCCACTTGAGACTCGCTCATAATCTTAGCCCCTTGGGCCTGCTCCGGGATAACGATCCAACGTATCCCCGCAATGACCTTGCCCAGCGGGATCCCACGGGCGGACAGTACATCTAGCTTTCAGCACAAGATTGAGGTCCGAAGACGAATTGGACTGACCATCACAATAAAGCCCGCTTACGCTCCTGAGCCAGCTTATGAAAGTCTCTCTTCCCCTCTTTGGACTTGATGCCACCAAAGTGAAACACCACCTCATTGCTTCCCAGGCGGCAGATGTGTTCCGCGAGGGATTGGAGGGGCACGACAAGATGGTAGAGGATGTTGAACCGACGGAGTCCGTTCATGCCGGCGAGGGGGGCCTGAGCGCCTGTCAATCGAGATTCCTGGACGTCCACAGCTCTGGCGCAGTCGATGGTGAATTCGTCGAGGAAGGGGAGGGAGACGTCTAGGATGATTATACCCGTCTGGACCTCGGGGAAGCGGGCGAAGTTGGCGATAGATAGCTGGAGGACGCGCAGATGGGGAGCCAGGGTGGCAGGTAGAGCCCGGAAAGCCTCGATAGACATTGCTGCCTTGTCCGAGACCGTGCATTCCACCAGCGAGCTGACTGTGTCTGTCATCCGCGAGCTGGTGAAAGCGAGGAGCCCCTCGTAGGGCGGATTGAGCCATGGGGCTTCATTGAGATCAATACCGCTCACTCTACGATCGAGTGCAGGATTGAGGAAGAGGTACTCCGTCCATTGACGGGAGTGGACGGCCGACGGTTCAGGATGATATTCGTCCTCGAAGCCCCGGCCGCGATTGGCTAAGCGGATGATTATGGTGTGTTTGCGGATGGTGGCGCCTGTGAGTTGAGGGGTAGGAGGGAAGACTGGCGGCTCGAAGGGGGATTGCCAGAACTGCGGCTTGAAGACAGTTTGGAGCTCGATCTCGAGGCGGTCACCGACGATGTGGACGACATACGCATCATCGTCGCATCCGTCCGGTTAGAGGTAATCAAGACGGCGGATATTGGGCACCTTCTTGCGCCATGATTGGAGATTTTCCTGTATATGGGCGAGGCCGATGGCTCGAGCGTGTTCACCGGCGCGCCGTTCGAACGCAGCCAACCGCCCGAAAGGGTCGACAGCGTCCGGCCTGGGGCTGATGTCGAGCGAGCGGACGGCGAGACAACAGACAGCTCGTCTCGGCTACTCCGTTAGCTGAAGCACATCCATACGGATAAGACAATACAAGCAGCAAGAACACACGATGATCTGGGACATGCCTTTCATGACATTGATATGGACGTGTCGATACAAGACGGATGCGACACAAGCTGTCCCCGCCTTGTGCACCCTCATCATCCGCGCCTGGGTCCTTCTATCAAGGAGAAAGATGATCCTCTCTCTCACCTCTAACAGATCGTACGCCCTCCGAGCAGCATTAGGCGGTCCCTCGGCCCGAACCACCTTAGCCAAAGCGACCAACTCCTTGAGACGTATAAAGAGCTGCTCGGGAGTTGCTGATAGGAGGGGTATGTCAGGTGAGGGCTCGTCGGTATCTGCGGGGCGAGGGGGAGGTCGGGGGAAGGTGGACATGCTTTGTCTGTGGTAAATCGTATGGAAATGCAGATGATGATGATTGATGGGCAAAGCAAAGAGAGATGCAGGAACGTTGACGCGAAGTCAAATTCAGGTTGAAGATTCCGCTGACTTGACCAGCTGTTCGTTGTGAAGTAGCTATCCGCTCCTGCAGAGCATAGAGCGCATGAGCTGTGCATACTTCATAACGACACGCTGTATGTATACAAAGCGATCGATTTGGAAGGACGGCGATTTTTGCCCGGATGATGAGATCAAATGTGGACGCCTGTGGAGTTGGGCGATCGAATAGCTTGCGGGGGTCAGCTCAAGCGCTCATCGTACATCCCCAGGCGCTAGCTGCTAGCTCCACAAGTGACCGTAAAGGCAGGAGAGACCGCTCACCACAAGTAGTGCCGAGCAGTCTGAGCTGCCGTCCTCTGACCAAACCTCCTCGGCGCCTCCGCTAGACCAGCTCATGAAGCTGCACTCACTCCCGCAATCCCCTCTGTCCACCATTACTAGCACCTACTTCTGCTTGATGTATAGCATGGTCGTATCTATATTTCCTGTCGGTATCAGCCTCATCCCAGGTGAGCAGAGACGAACCAAACTCACCTCAATCTTCCACATCCAACTTATCTACGCACGGCACGCTTCTTCTCCGCCCGTATTGCCTCCCTGTCATAATGACACATACGGACGCAACGGTAGCTGACGAGACACGCAAGTCATCATCGTTATGGGACGGTACAAAAGCAATTGAGCGGCTGCAGAGTCAGTTCGGGCTCACTTCTTACACCTCTGTGAAGACGCGAAGTGGGATAGAGACATTCACACTCACAAGCAAGGCTACCCATCCGCCCCTCAGACCGATAGTCCCGCGTCCCACTGGTCGTCCCAGTCGAGGTCATCGGCCACATCATGACCGCATCATTCCGTCTCCTGGACCGATCAGCTCAGCATCGGGTATCAGGACAGGAAAGCTCACCTCGGCTTAGCCCTTATTGACCATTTAACGCCCAGCCAGGCATCTATATGACTGCCTCTCCACGTCGTCTAGCTTCCCCTTCAACTCATCTACACGAGCCACCACGGCGTCATATCTCTCGACCTCCCATATTCGATCCGCCCCTTCTATCACCAGCCGCCTGCGGATTCGAAGGAGTTCATCAAACACCTTGCTCGCCTCAGCGTACGCCAGATTATCGACGACAGTGTTCTCGTTGCCGATTCCAGTGAGGTGACGAAGCAATTTCGGCCGGTAGTATTCAATTGCCCCTGACTCCCAGTCATTCCATGGCATGTGTTCGATGACGAGCCGACGAAGATGCGGTAGGCCTGACAGGGCGGGCAGGTCGGCGATGTCGCCGACGAGGAGGTAACAACCACGGATGATGAGATGCTCGAGGCGGGGAAAAGACGTATCGATAACGTTGATCATGTCTTGCGGGTCCTCCGGGTTGAAGAGTGATGCGTCCACGGAAAGAGATGTCATTTGGGGTCCAACGGAGGACGAGAGGGTTGCAGGACGGTGGAGATATATGACTTCGGGAAGGGAAAAATAGGATAGGGGAGGTAGACCGACGAGGTTCCGATGTGTCATCCAGGATTGGATGTCTTTCATGGTCACAATTGGGGGACCGTCCGAATGCGCAGTCTCGAGGTCTTCGATGCTCGTGATGCGAGGGTCAGCCAAGGAGTTCCGGAAAAGCCATTCCGACCAATGCGCCAGATGCTCGTAATCGTCCTCCATATCGAGACAGGAGTTCAACGCATCATCGCTATGATAGACCAGCTGGATGTGGGAGGTATGTCGTACCGATAGTCCGGGGACCGTGTAGTCTCGCGGGAACTGGATGTTGCAGGATTGGGGAGGGGGTCCGTATACGGCGATGAGAGGTTTGCTCTCGATCTCGACCGAGATGGATTCGTCGTCAAGATGGACGGTGTAGGCGTCGCTGAGCCGATGAGAGGGGTTCTTGTACGTGATGCTGAGGAGGTAAGGGTGCTTGGCGCGGGACTGGGCGACCTGATCGAAGTCAAAATAGGAGGGAGAAGAGATCCGAGCGTCGATGAAGAGGGGACTGAGGTCGAGGTGGCGGACGCAGTTCGAGTACAGTAAACCCCGCTCCTGGACGGTCGGCATGTTATGTCTCTGACCATGTGTCTAGTGGACAGACGAGGGATGTTGCGGACTCACGGTGTTGCGGTTTATGCGCTCAAACAATTCCCCATCGATCTGCGCGTACAAGATTTCCGCCGCTCCCGCCAACGCCTCTCGGCTCAAGCGCATCAAAGTGCACAGAGTACGCTTATCGACCAGCTTGTATATGGCCGAGCGAATCTCTGGCACATTGAAGACTCTGGTAGATGCTGAAAGATCAGCTCTATCCTCGTCGTAGAGGCGCCTGGTCTCGACCCACCAGCAATGAGCTCCTGATCAGGCGCGCACACTTCTCTGAAAGGAGTGCTGTCGCGCTGCCGCTTGACGAGCGGCACGGTCGCAGCTGTCCTGGCACGGTTGCCGAGCGGCACATCACAAGATGCCGATCGCTTGAGCGAGGGCGTGGCGCCGATGGGGACCATATCGCCGAAGTCGAAGGAGCTGCAGCACTTTTGCTGCGAGCGGGCGGGCGGTGTGAGGCGAGGATGCCGGGTAGAGGAGAAGGTGATGTATGTGAGGCGGAAGGCAAAGGCAAGACAAAGTCAGACGCGTCCAGACTCCAGGGGCCAAGCTGCTGACGCGTTGATCGAAACTCCACATTCCTCAATGCATGGATCACGTGACCACAGCCATCTACGACACAAGAGTAAGCATCTACTTTGTAGTGCTACATCTGCTTCTTCTACATCAGCTCCAAAGGCATCATGGCTCTCTTCCCTCCAGACAGAGCGCTCCTCTACCCTCAATTCGAGACTTACCGCCTTCACTCCTTGTCCCCGACCGAGGACGTCCAGGGTCATCGTCTGCCGGGATCAGGAACGACCCAGAGTCGGCTCGAGCATGGTCAGCATACCTTGTCTTTCAAGGAAACGAGAGATAGGATAGGATGGGATCATTTGGCGGTGAATGAGCAAGGGAGGGGGATTTACGTTGATAAGGAGTGGAATATTGTAGGATTTGAGCTGGATGTGAGTGGAAGATCCACCTGGGATGAAAGCTGGCATCAAGAGTCAACGCCGAGGAGACGGAGCTGTACTTGCCCGCAAGGAGCATAGCTGATACCTTCAGGACAATCTCATACCTTCTTTCTCTGTTCTCGCCACCCTCCCCACACCCATATCATCCTCCTCCGCCCCTGCCCCTGAATACCCCTCCACCATCGCCATCCACCCAAACCTCTGGGCCATCTCCTCCGGCGCTGGCGACCTGCACCTCCTCTGTACTTCCGATCCCACCTCATCCTGTACACTCAGCTCCACCTTTACACTTTCCGGCGGATCCGGCGGTCCATTCCTCATTCGCGCCGCCCGTGCTGAGTCGGACTCTATCAGTCTGCTCTTGTCCCGCTCGGTCATAGGTCCAGAGGAGGGCAAAAGCCGAACAACCAAGCGGACCTTTGAGCTGCTCGAGGTTGTCATAGACCTGTCGTCAGCGGAGCATACGTCGGAGCTGGATGTACGGTGGCGAATTCAGGCGGGAGATCTGCCGGTGTATACCGCGTGGACGGACGCGGGATGGATGGTACTTTCCGGCGAGACGTATGGGAATAGCAAGACGGAGGAGGCCTTGAACGAGGTGGAGAAGGAGAAGAGGGAGCGGGATGCGAGGATAGCCAAGCTGGGCCTCGGAGCAAGTCTACCGCAAGGGGAGCAGAGCGTCCCGGTCCCTCCATCAGAACCGGCGCGAATATCCACCCCACCTCCGGACCAGCCTCTCACCTGGACTCAGACGGGCGAGTCGGCATCTATCCGCATACCCTTCGCAGCGGGGACAGTCCGGTCCGACATCGTCATCTCCCTCCATCCCACATCTATCAACCTCTCCGTCAAGGGGGTTCCGGCTGCGGCACAGCCAGAACCCCTACAGCAATTCCTCCGCCATACCGAACGGAGCTGGTGGGCCGAGATCGACCCCGATCTCTCCTCCTTCTCTTACGACTCCTCATCCTCCACCCTCGATATCGATCTCGCAAAACAGGACGGTGAGCACCGCTGGCCCTCCCTCTTCCTCCCCTCGTCCGACGACGACGATGCCGAGATCCCCGAGACCCTCTCTTCGGACGTCCTCGCATCCGTCAGGCAGACATTCGACTCTATCCGCACTCGCGCGCCAGACGAGCCAGCGGGGAACCATCCCGCGATCCCGTCTCTGCTCAGAGAAGAGATGGACTTTGATATGGAGGACGGAGAAGACTTTGAGGATCGCGCGGCGGGAGCGATGGGCGATGGAGGTGGCAAAGTGGGTAGAGAGGTGTTTGTGGGGATTCTGAGGGATGGGAAGGCGGAATGGAGCACAGCGAGCGTGACGGTCGTCTCCCTGCCTCTGCAGTCTGGGGGACGAGGGAACGGGATGGAGGGGGTGATTGTCAAATCGGCGGTGGATGGGTTATTGTTCACTCCTTCGGCGGACCTGGTCGGCTCGCCGTGGACACACCAGGCAACAATCCCGGCGCTCGCCTTTGTCCTCTCGTCAAAAAGGGACATTCGGCTCGTTCGGCATCTCACACCACTCCACGATCC
This sequence comes from Dioszegia hungarica, assembly GCF_025882075.1. NCBI lineage: Eukaryota > Fungi > Basidiomycota > Tremellomycetes > Tremellales > Bulleribasidiaceae > Dioszegia > Dioszegia hungarica. Next base: position 1,283,313 of record NW_026515766.1, on the reverse strand, counting down.
GGCCGCACCCCCATCGCCAAAGAAGGCAAAGACGGATCTAGACACTGCCCAGCATCCAACGGTACTAGCGTTCGATTCGGGCTCGTCCTCGGCAGGTCAGGGTAACGTGTATGTCTACTACCCGCCAACGGGTAAGACGACGTCAAAGCAGGGGGTGGTACGCGTCAGTGGGTTAGAAAGAGGGGCGGCGCTAGGAGTGGCGAGGATCAGGAAGAACGGAAAGGATGTGGTGTTGGTGTTGTGTGAGAAGGAGCTGGTCGTGCTGTCTGGGGTCTTGTAGAAACCAGGCGCATGATCGTATGCACCGCCTGGCACCCACTTGACTTGTCCAACGAAGCGGTGGAGAGATATTGAGGACTCACCCTGGCATCTAGCATGCGTGCATCGGTCATCGGCCACCCATACTCAGCCACGATATCATCCCAACTCTGCATGCTGTCAAAAAATCCAAGGCGCTTAGCGTTCCGCATCACCTCGTTAATGCTTGCGCGTGACCCAGTCCCCATGGCGGCCTCGCTGAGCGCTTCGCTCCGGCCGACAAGTGCGCTTCGGGATCCTCGGAGAGGCTGATTCAGTGCTCCACAGCGCGCGCGTGCCGGAGGCAAGCCGAACGCGGCACCTGGTGCGCAAGGTACGGCGCCCGAGAGCTCGCTCAAGTTAGCGCGAGACTCCATTGCTCAGACTCGGAAGCCCCTCGCTTCACCTCGGCGGGGCCCGACCTCGAGGTCGAAGCGCGAGAGCTGGGCCGCCTGACCCTTGCTTCTGGTGACAGGCACGTTGGTGACATTACTCCGCGGACCCTGGTTTACTACATCGTGAATTAGGATCACGCAGTGCTAGTACCTGCTGCTAGAAATGCGCACTAGGGAGTCGCAGCTGGAGTCGCATTCCTCCTCTCGTACGCAATCCATTTGGCCCACTTGTTCGCATGCGCCGCTAGCGAGTAAGGTAGAGCGAACTAGCTGACATGGCGAGAGCACAAGCCGTCTAATGCCCGACCCCCTGCGCTATACCTCTCGCGCACTCGATCAGGTTTGCTAGCTGCTCTGCTCTTTGCCAGCTGCTTGCAGTATTCCGCCATTCCGTCTCTAGTCATGCTTCCGTATGAGCGCTGGCGCTGAGACCGCAGGAATGGGTAGTGGCAGTGGCAGCTGCTCCTCAGCAGATCCAATAGCCGCCATGTCTCGGGTCATTCGGCTTATGCCGTCATGCCGTAGTCCCGATTACCGAAAGGGGTTCTGTGACTGCTTCTTTAGGATATTTTCCGCTATCAGATGCCGTCATTCTCCGGGTCCGACCCTAATCTGATCGAGATTGTCTTGCTCCACTCATTTTCATTAGCGGTGGCGAGGGGCAGCAAGATCCCACCGAATGGTCGTGCGACGATGAGACGAGGATGTCGCGGTCGCTAAGAGGGGTGGTATGAGAGCCGAATAGGAATGGGTCAGCAGGTCGATCATCTGAGCGAAACAGCGAGACAACGAGGTATATAGGCACCACCCATCATCCCCGTCCCCGCTTCGTTTCCCCCACTTCATACCTCCTTCCCGCTTCTCCCGCTGGCTTCCCGCAACCTCGTTTTCACCACATTCGGCAATCCTCCCAACAACTGAAACACTTTCACCAGTGATACACCGCTAGTCAAACCCAGTACTTTGCAGCCCGCTTGCCCAAAATGCATACCGGGAACGGCAACACCAGTGGCAAGAGGGACGGGGTGATTTTCACCTCTGCATCGACCAGCAACCCATCGTTGCGTTCCTCCTTCGTTTCACCACCATCCCCTACCTTTGTTCCACTCGCCAAGACCTTTTCGAACGAGTCGACAAGCTCTACCAGTGACGACCACTCGGCGCATATCTGGCGGTCCGCATCTACCCAGCAACGCAAGCTCTCACGGAAGCTCCCTCCTCACCTCACGGAAAGCCTGGAGATGCTCGCTAGCATCGAGCCGACTATCCCGGAGACGGCGCAACACGATCTCTTCCCTACCATGTACACCCTGGACGTCACTGCCCCAACGGTCACTACTGTTCCGGAGCACTCGGTGGCCCTTCTGCCGGCGGTCGGACCCAAGTCCAACGCTCGGAAGCTCGTCAACAAGGGCTCCATCTCTAGACCCACTCCCTCCATCGCCTCCTCCATCCCCCGCCTCTCGGTCTCATCCTCCATGACCGACGCCGATACCCTCCCTCCCCTCACCCCCAAGTCCTCTCACCCTTCGCTCCGCCCCACCTCCCGCCAGCCCCTCTTCGTCTCCACCCTCTTCAAACCCACCGGGACCACCTCCTCGTCCGCTTCATCCTCCTCCCTCCCTACCTCCAGAGGCAGCGACGAGCATGCTCGGACATCAGAGGACGTCCCCGCCCTCTCGTGCGGCTCCAACTCGGCTACCGAGTCGAGCTGCGGTACCTGGTCGTCCTTTGACATCGAGTATCACCCGTCCGGCTCCAAGCGCAATCTCGGGCGCAAGGAGAAGAAGGAGATCAAGCGGGCAGAGAAGGCGCGGTTCGACGAGTCTACACCGCCTACTACCAAGGAGCTGTACGAGGCGAGTCTGATGGATGTCATTGATGAGAAGGGGATGCGCGTGCGGTTTGGGGATCTGGTCAGGGGGAAGAAGACCATTGTTGTGTTCATCCGGCACTGTAAGCTTCTCCAGCTGGACGGGGGTGGACTGCGCTGACCATTAGGGTTCTGCCCGCTTTGCGCCCAGTATATCAAGTCGGTGATCCGGGACGTCTCGCCCGACGCGCTTGAAGACGCTGGTGTGGAACTCATCATCATCGGGAATGGCTCCTCCAAGATGATCAACGGCTATGCCAGTAAGTCTCTCCCCTTCATCCACCTGCACTTCGCTGACCCTCAGACAAATATTTCAACTCCCCCTTCAAAACCTATACCGACCCCACCCTCTCCCTATACAGAGTCCTCGGCCTCACGCGCCAAACGTCCGACTCGGGCCCCGATTCCGAGCGGGGCGACTACCTCACCGAGACCGCCCTCGAGACCACCGTCAACACCCTCAAGCGGGCCGCCAAGATGCCCCTCCGGAACCCGGGGCACTTTACGCAACTAGGCGGCGAGTTCGTCTTTGACGGTACACTCAATGTGGTCTACACACACCGGATGATCAACACCCGGGATCACGCGCCCATCCGGGACGTCTGCCGCGAGGCGGGTGTCAGGCTTGAATTCATCCATTATGAGCCGGGACCGGCGCCGCCTATGGTGCATTTGCAGAGCACGGAGATGTTGGGGCAGTTCAGCGGGGTGGTGGACGGGGAGGCGCTGGATGACTGGGTGGGCGAGAGGGAGAAGACGTTGGAGAGGATCAAGGAAATGAAGGCGCAGAGGAGAAAGGGGACGTTGGAGAGTAGGGCGGATAAGGTCAGGGTGGTCTTGTCGGACGATGAGGGGGTGGAGGAGTTTGGACAGTTGTCGCTGGAAAGGCAGACTTCGGTGTATTAGGATCTTGGGAATAGGTTGTATAGTCGGTCAATTGTGTAATCAGTATGTGGAGAAGCAGATCTATGAAAGTCATCTTGGTCTTCTCAAAACAAGTTCGCAACTTGCGGGTATTTGAGACGTCCACTGATCCAGGTGATCTGAGCTTCCAACGCTTTGAAAACCATGACCTGCCGGGATGCTGCGGCTGATCTGTTTAGGGACACACCTTGCCAACCTCGCCTAAAATGACCCCGGACAACGACCTATGCCGGCGGTGCGCATTCTTCTCGTGCTGGCAGCTGGGTTTGACCTGTCGAGACAAGACTGTCAGTAGTGCAGTCAGATATCAGGAGGTCCCCCGCCATGCCACGGGGCCGCAGAATTTGGGCAGCACGACCTGCTGGTGAGGATAATTGGTACATCTGCTTCTGCTCCTCTTGGCAAAGGGTTTCTATGCCGCCTTGGGTCCTTTTCCTCCTGGTATTAGCTGGTCAAGTCAGCTTCTGACCCATACCTTTCAGATTCCGGTGGACCTGTAAGGTGACGGTGCGGAGGTATGCCTCACCATAGCGATGTTGTTCCCATTGAGCAGTGTTTGACCTAATGGCGTCTCGGTGATGCCTTCTGCTGTGACCTCGCTACGATCATCAGTTCTGTCCAGCTCCCCTTACGAATCACGCAGTCTGATGCGACTGAAAGACAGGATACGAAGCTCACTATTCCTTCACATCTTTGAGCACCATATCTGCACAATCAGCTGCTATCACTCGCAGGGCCGCGATCACGGCAAATGTCGGCTTATGCTGGAGACTGATACTCACTGACGTAGTCATCAAACCCCATCAAGGTTCCGACAAACTCCCGCTCGTTCTTCATCAACACCCAGATACTTGATCCGATACACCGGTCGACCAGTTCGAGGGGGAGGATAGTGCTCGCCATGATTTCGCTTGGGTGCGAGCTTTTCGGGTGATTCTCTGATGGCTTGCTGTAAGGCGGATGGGGAGGGACTGCAGTGTATGATGGTAGTGGGGATGAAGTATGAAAGATAGCTCTCCATGTCGCCTGGAAGGACGTTTCGAACGTCGCGGGACCTAATTTTGGCTGTGTTTCAGGTCCATCAACCTGGCTTCTTTGACCTTTACTCTCATACCTCATCCTCATCCTATATCCACCATCTTAGCGCAGGCCATGGCCCGTAACATGGCGACTCCTCTGTCTAATCTACCATTAGACTCAGAACCATCGATGTCCACAGCAGCGGACACCCATGCCGGAGCTCCCCCACCTCGTCCATCGCAGCGGGCGCCATACTCCGACCCCCCGGTCCGTCCTTCAGAGAGGTACAACACCCCCTTCTCCGTCCGGGCCCCAGGTCGAGCGACTGGTGTAGCCGGCGCAGGCAGGCCTGGATTGAACTACGGTGCTTCAAGTCCTGCCCCGCCATTACTGACGCGGCCGAGGGCAGGAGCGAGCATCATCAACGGTCAGCCGCCTTCGGCGCAGATGTTGGCGGGTGCGCCGGGGAGTGGGGTCGGAGCGGACGCAGAGGGCGCGGCGGATAGTATCACGCTGGGTCAGATGAGGGCGGCGATTCAGCCTCAGGCGGTGCCAAAGCCCAAGGTCAGCTATGGCATCGAGTACACTGGCAGGTGCACCGGAAAAGCTGACTTGCAGACACATGCTTTCGACTACAAGTACGAAGATACCGATACGATCATGAACGAGCTGGACGAGTTCTACCCCTATGTCGAAATGGAGCAGGTGGCTCAGAATGCCGAGCGATTCAAAGGGAGCTTTGATGGAGGTGAGCTCTGATTAGCTCTCTCGAGGCTAGAGTCAAGCTGATCAAGCAGAGTGGACAGAGGCATCAGCCAGTAGGCGAAAGGCGTTCATGGAGGTCCAGCTGGAGCACCTCGAATCCTCCGTACCTGAGAAGCGATGGGCAGCGCAAGGACGGCTCCTGTACCTCTTACAAGGTCATTTTCAGCTGCCCCCAGCCCAGTATGATGACAGGGAAGCTGATCGGAGTAGGCTGCTTCGCGGAGACTACTTCACCCTCCGAGCAGCTATTCTGGATCAGAGAGAATGCAGCGACGCTTCGCTCAGTCGACGGAGTGGCAAGTCTCGTATTGGGTCTGCGAGATGCCGCTAAGCGATACAACGCCGCCAGGTCAGCTGCCTCTCGCGTGGCTAGTCGAAACGATAAGCTGACCATCACAGTGACCTGCCAGAGAAAGTCGGCAGCACTTCCGGATCCAGCATGAACGCTGTGGACCCCTACGATGATCGGTCAGCGGAGTTCATGGATCTTCTGGCGATGCTATACTTTGTGATCGGGGTTTGCAGGACGGACGATACGTTTGGGGATGAGCTTAGTGAGTGTGCCATCGAAAGATCTCGCGCAGATTCAAAGCTGACAATGGCAGTGGCGATGTCACCACCATTACCGCTCGTGCTATTCCAGATGATCGCTGCGCTCAAAGACCGCCTGCCAAAGGGGTACCCGGTCAAGAAGGTATTGCTTCTACTGTGGAAGACCCTGCTGGCGTGTCTCGGAGGAATGAAGGAGGTCGCGAAAGCGCGAAATCTGTCAAGAGAGTTGTCGGGGTTGCCTCCAAGCGAGAAGAGTGAGCTGTCCCGTGCAACTCCCGGATGCAGTGACTCATGTATCAGACTTTACAAAAGCGTCGCCAATGGACATCACGTCCTTCCGCCGAGACACGTCAGTCAAGTACCCGACGTTCGCACCGCCCTCGTCTACTACTCTGCCGGTCTCCAACGAGAAGCTTGCGGACGGTATTCGCCCCCTTCCCCCTCGAGCGAACTACCACACCACCGACCTGCCCCCGCTCAACATTCCCCCTTCATCCCAATCCATCCAAGCGGGCGGCGCGCCTCCCACCTCCAACCCTATGCCAGGCACGCCCGCACCGACACCCCCAGCCTCCCCCGTTCCCCCTGCCAAGAAGCGGCAACAGTACCAAACGGACCAGACCAAGCCCTACATCTTCCCCTACTCCCGCTCCGCGGCATCCGCCAATCCATCCTACCTCGTCCCGTACGCTATCGCCGAAGCGGACAACCTATACAATCGCCACTCGTACGTATCATTAGGGCTGTATCAGCTCTGGGAAGCACGGGAAGACTGTCTCCGCGAGGAAAGGGGATTGGGAGTTAGTGGATTGATTGGGTTCAGTAAGCTGGCGGTGGGTGAGGAAGAGATTGATGAAGCGGAGGAGGAGCAGATGAGGCGAGAGTGGATGTTTGAGGAAGAAGAGATGGAGGCGGAGAGGAGGGGGGATGAGGATGGAGTGAGAAGAGCGAGGGAGAGGAAACAGGCGAGTAGGAGGTTGTACAGGGTGGATATCATCTATGTGAGTCTAAAGAGGCATGACGTCGTGGCATGTTAGCTAAGCTGACAATATTAGAAAAGCACGCTGCCGATCATGCAGTCTTGCGTGATCGTCCTGCTCAAACTGCTGCTCGCTACGGTGACGGGACCGGGCGCTATTCAGGCGACAGTTGCGAACGCAGCCATGCCTCCAGGCGTCGCTTCGCCAGCCAACGAGTATCCGCGTGAGCTACCTGCCGCGGCGAAATATATCGGAAAAAGGCTGACCTACCAGCGAACGAGAATACCACCCCGCCCACCAGGGAAGATATAGACGTAGCGCGTCATCGAGAAATTACGAGTAAGGCCGTATCGGCCATTGTCGTGCTCATGCTCAAATGGTTCAAGGCGTCGCGTGAGTCCAGCTTCTGAGCTGGCTTGTTGATCAGGCGCGAAGCTAAAGGATCAGACGTTCTGAAGTTCCACTACCTCGCGCAATTGCTGTTCGACTCGAATTGTCTGTTACTGGTACTGAAGATGTTTGGGCTATCGGATGTCGCTGTGGCTGTACAGACCAAGAACGAATGGGAAGACTTCAAGTGAGCTTCTCTGGCCCTGATCTTTGGATCCAATGGAGGATGACCTGACCCCACAGCTTCTTCCGATACTGCGAGCTCAACTGCTCCAAGAATCACCCGCAACCCTCCACTCCCACTCCACCCAGCCGCTCCCGCCCACGCGTCCTGATCTCGGCCTTCTCCTCACCCCTCAAAGCAGCCGACGGCCACTCTCCGATCCAAGGTCAGGCCGGACCGGTCTTCCTCGGCGGTGCCCAGACTCCGCAACAACAGTCACAGCAGTCCGCCCAGCTCTTGGCGCAGCAACAGCAGCAGCAGTTGGCGAACTCCGCACCGGCTCCTACGGTGGGTAGAGCAGTAGGTGAGGAAATCGAGGTCCTTTCGGAGTACTCGTGGCGCAACTTCTTCAGCACCATCAACTTTATCAAGATTTTGCAGAAGATGACGAAACATCGGACGCATCGGACGTTCATGCTGCATCAGTACAAGAGCTCGGTGAGCTATGTGACCTATCGGAAACGGGCATAAGCTGACAAATAGTCAATCCTGAAGAGGATGCTCAGGGTTCAACAGCCGATGCTTCAGCTTCAAGTGCTAAAACTCATCAAGTCGCAAATGCCCTGGTGTGGACGGAAATGGCGTACCAGTGAGTCCTGCTGCTATGAGAAGATGTGTGTCAAAGTGCTTACCAGGTGTCGATCCGGCTACAGCCCCGACCAACATGAAGCTCATTACTGCTATCTACCTGAATTGCCGGCCAGAACTGCGCGATCCGTGGTTGGCAGGTCAGGATCTGGACCTTGAGCCAGAGGACGCTATGGTCAGTTCCTTGATGCGCTTCTGTATACAACAGAAAGGCCACAGCTGACACAACAGCCCCAAGAGACGGCCCTACGTACTCTAGTGCACTTCTACAATCAGAAACACTATCCCGCCGCTCCCTCCCAGTCGTACTTCGGCGCGGACGGCGGACACCGGCATACAGAATCCACATCCGCGTTCCAGCTGGACGACCCGTCCATCCCCGTCCAAGCGCACGCTCGACACCCCTCACTCTCCTCCAGCGATTCGGACGTCTTCCCTCCTCGGCGTACCGACTCCGCAAGTCTTCCATACAACCCCGACGGGATGATAGATTTCTGGCTACACGAGTACGAGGACGTCCTCGGCGAGGTCTTTGGCGACGGAGAGGGACTCGGGGATTGGGACGATCTGGGGATCCCACCCAACTCGCCTCGTCGGGCATCGTACGGCTCCGCCTCGGGCGCAGGCTCCGGCTCGAGCTTTGGCTTTGCCGGCGACTCGTTCAACTCGCCGCCGTCCCCGCGCGGACACGCCCCGGGATCGGGAGGCGACTTTGGCGGTGAAGTCCCCATGCCGAAAGCGGCCGAGCGGGATGATCGTGCCTGGAACGCCCTTGGGGAGATCATGCGCGCGAGGACCGGACGGGAGGAGGATGAGATATCCGACTCGGAGAGTGTAGTCAGTGTGGGCGAGCTGGGGGAGGGGGCGCGGATGGATGATGGGCGGAGTGAGGGGGAGGATGGGAGTGGGGTAGAGGATGAAGGGGAGGCGCAGCGGCAGAGGCGGAGAAGTCAGAATGAGAGTACTTGGGCGGTAAGCTTTCTCTCCCCTTCGAGGATTTCGTTAGACATGATGGGATAAGCTGACATCACAGGCGATGGCGGAAGAAACACTCAGTCTTATGCCTCGTTCTCCAGCCGAACGGCGTCGATCCTCTTCGTCTGGTTCTCACTCTTCCCCGCTGAGACCGATCATCCCCCCTTCGGGCCGGATCGAGGACATCAATGTGTTTGACGATGATGACGAGGAGCAGGAAGATATGAGGGGGCCCATGCCGCTCATGCCTGGGATCAATGGCGAGGACGCGAGGGAGAGGGGGAGTATGCCGGTAGATGAGGTGGAGCTGGTTTATGGCGAGTAATCCATTCTGCCGATATGGAGCATAGAGCGCAGTGGGGGGTTTAATATCTTGCATCATTGGTTGCGCGTGGATGCATTGGTGTATCAGATGCAAGCGATGTGATGGGTGTATGATACAGACTGGATTTCAGTCCTATATACTATACTTTGACAGGCGGGAATAAAGGCCCTTTGCCTTGATACGATGCTGCCCCTCTTTCCAATCTCGTTCGTACATCATCCACGTCCACTTCCCCCGCTTCCTCACTCCACAGTACCGCCTCCCATCCCCTCTGTCCCTCTTCGACGCCGAGTCGATCGAGTAGCTCCGCCGCTTTAGCTGGTATTATAGGTTGCAGGAGGATAGCAGACATCCGGAGGGCGTGATAAGCGTAAACGATGGATTGGGTCGATGACGGTGTAGAGGCAGCCCAGGGTTGGAGTTGAGTAACAAGTCGATTGATCTATGAAGTCAGCTTGATGACTCTATCCTACTGCCGAAAAAGGGAGGATTGTGACACTCACATCGCCCAGAATGTCCATGATCCCCTCGCACGCCTTCGAAATCTCCATCCCTTCTATCCTCGTCTGATACACCTCGCGCAAGGCAGCCAGCGAGGCGTCAATCTCGGCGTTCCGGTCCGCAGGCGTCCAGGGCCGCATTTTCGCCAGAAGGCGGGGGGACGAGATCCGGGAGACGAGGTTGCCCATTTGATCTGAGAGTTGACGGTATGATACAGCTAGCTCGTCCGATGAGTAGTCTTGCGCATCAGCTCAGTCGACTCGGTACTCAGTCTTGTGCGGGATGGAGGGACATGCCAGCATCGACAGGAAGCCCGCCGCCCGATCGCATCAGATACCACCTCACTCCGTCCACTCCCCACGTATCCATCGACGCAAGGGGATCTACGACGTTTCCGCGCGATTTGGACATTTTGGAGCGGGCCATTGTCCAGTGTGCATGAGCGAGGACGTGTCGCGGAGGGGGGAGGGAGGCGGACATGAGTAGTGCGGGCCAGTGGATGGCGTGGAACCTGTGCTTCAGCTTTGTTCACCTCATTCGAACGGCAATGGCGACAATTTGAGGTGAGAGTGGAATGGGGAACATACCGGATGATATCCTTTCCTACTACGTGGACATCTGCTGGCCATCCCTCCATCTTGCCCGGATATCCGAGCACTGTAATGTAGTTGATGAGCGCGTCAACCCAGACGTAGATGGTCTGCTCTGGGTCTTGAGGCACAGGCACGCCCCACTTGACCCTTGAGGCCGGACGGGAGATGGAGAGGTCTTCCAGCGTAGGTAGCTGGTTCAGGATATCATTCCGGTATGTCGTAGGCTGGATTGCTGAGGAATCAGCATCATTACTAGATTGGGCGCTTCAGTGTATCATAGACAAGCTTACCTCCCTCTCTACTCGCCCACGCTGTAAGCCGCTCCCTGAACGCTCCTAGGCGGAACTTCCAATTTTCCTCTTCCTCCCAAACGACCTCATTCCCCGTCTCCGTCGCGTACACCTTCCCGTCCTCCCCCTTCGTCGTCTGCGTGAGAGAGTAGAAGCACTCGTCAGAGACAGAATACCAGCCCGAGTGAGTGCCCTTGTAGATGTCCCCGGCGGACACGAGTTGGGCCCAGAAGCGTTCGACGGCTGCGTGGTGCTCCGGGGAAGAAGTACGGATGAAGGTCGTGTGTGAGATATTGGCTTTAGCGGCGAGATCCTGGAAATCAGAATAAAATGACTGAGGCGAGAGAATGCACTCACTCGGAAGCGCTGGCTGACTTGATCGCAGAAAGTCTGCTCATCCACCCCACCCCGCTTGGCCGCTTGTTGGATTTTCAGCCCGTGCTCGTCTGTCCCGGTGCTGAATAGGACGGGGCGATCGGGATATCTCAAGCGAGAGTACCGTGCGATAACATCGCTTAGAACCAGAGTGTGTAGATGGCCAACATGCGGGGCTACGTTATGAGTCAAGGATTCCGGGAATCCAGGCAAGATAGGACATACATGCGTTGACATAGAAGATTGGAGTGGTTATATAGAATGGCTTGACCACGCCATCTGGACCAGTGGTAGGTGTGAAGAGTGATTGCCTAGTATCCGTTGAGGTGCTAGCAGCAGGCGCAGAGGAGCTATATCGAAAGCCGACTGGTCGAGCTCGGAGAGCAGCTCGCAGACTGCCTGCAGCACCGCGAATACTGAGCGAAGTCCATGCTGACGCCGAGGCAGGAAGTCTCATCGATGGGGACCTGCCTGCTCAGCTCTGGGAGGGAGTGCTTGCGAGATACAATGAGTCGTAGGGGAAGGGCAAGATCAGATAATTCGCCTGATCCAGGAGGTATCATCAAAGTGGGGAAGGTGTTTACGTAACCAGATAGCCCGACTGACTTCGCGTGCAGTACTAGTGCTTGTGCGCAAGCTGTAAGACCAAGTCTATAGAGCAGTGCATACACCCTATCAATTAGGTCGGACACAGCTGTCCCCTTTGCCCTGCACGTCATGCCAACAGTAACGACGATTCCACCAAGGTTCAACAGTCTACAATCAGCTCAGTCCTCGCTGTCGAGCGGAGTCAAACTCACCTCCCACCCGCCTACTCGATGGTCGGCACAAATTGGATCTGCGGCTTTGTGAACACAGCATCACGAATGGGCTTCCGCGCATTTGCCGGGCGTAAAGTATGCAGCTCCGTCTCTCCGACACCGGCCCGCCAGTTGTGGTACGCATCGTTGTTCTTTCGTTCACTTTCTCATCAGCTACGACCTGCCGGCGTAAGCAGGACCGCTCCACTTACCCAATAGGAATCTTCCTGAAGTCCAGATTAGGCAGCGTAGATTGCTGTACTTTACGCTGTGGGTCAGCTTGAATCCTATGGCCTGGAAATACACGACTCACCGTCTGATCCCCGATCCTCCATCCGCACGCCTCGCACTTTGGCGCCGTCTCTATCGCCTTGAAGATCCACTGATCCCCCTTCGTCCGATTGATATCGATCTCGTGCCTCTCACACACATACTTGATGACCGCGTCCAGCCTAAAGTCCTTCTGTCTCGCCACAAAGTTCCGCGGGAGGTACAACTCGGTCGTAAGGAACGGAGCCCCCTCCATCTCTTTCCGCCTCTCTGGCATACCCGCCAGACTCTGCCGAAGCCCCTCTCGGGCCCAGACGACCTGCCCCACCGTCTTGCCTACCATATTCGCCACGTCGCCCGGATACCCACTGTCCTCTAGCGTGCAGTACCATCTGGAATTCCCACCGACGACGGCCGGCACGACGCCGAGCTCCGAATTGACGTGAGAGCGGAATCGGTGTCCCGGGGTATTGGGTCCGGCGTTGTTCCAGATGGTAGAGATGTAGATGAGGGGACCGAACTCGGTCCGCGAGCAGAAAGCGGGAGGGGCTGCGCCGGGGAAGTGGAGGAGGTCGGCGAGGTTCTCGCGGGCACGGGTGATCACGTTGGCGCAGAAACCTGGGTGGCCTTCAGGGATGTTCCAGACCCGCTCCCAGATGTCCTTTTGGCCGCCAAGGAAGGCGCCCGTAGACAGTGTCGAGAGAGGCTTGGTCATCACCTTGAAGAGCTTCGCTAAGCCATCGACGATCCGAGCCGCCTCTTCACCGCACTGTTGCAGTGTAATCTCCCAGCTTGGATCCATCAGACCAAACTTGTTCCCGCGCATGAGGGTACTGTAGGACGGTTCCGATTTGGCGCCGTACTCGAGGAAGAGGCGGTCCATGTAGGATAGGAGCTCGGCTTTGGAGGGAATACCTTGGGCGGCCGCGGGGCGGTTGATCCGCTCGACGAGGTATGACAGGTCGTCGCATACCACGATGGTGTATAGTGGGCAAGCGGCAAGCTGGTTGAAGAGCTAGAAGTCAGCTTTTGTTCACAGATCTCTTCAGGGCCTGGGCTTACTTGAGACCCTCATACAGACCGCAAGGCCGGGTTGGCGGATAGATGACCGCTCATTTTTGCCGTTTGGAAGCGGGAGGGGCTCCCGCAAGATTTGAAAGACATGGCTCCAGATCTCGGGCAGAAGCTGAGGACGCTCCATGGCTGGTAGACCCTCGAGTGATGCAGGGGAGATGGCCCCTAGTCAAAGCTCAATAGATGAAGACAAGATGAGGAATTTCGACGCGCCAAATCTCGATCGACAGCGCTGGCTGCGGACGCGACCGGCAGGCCCGTGCGTTCAGTCTACCCCTCGAGCGCCTTTCTGCGGGGAGCTTCCTTGCACGCATCATATCTCTCGAGTAGGACCTGCCTGGGAAGCTCATTGACGATATTCCGCTGAGCTGTACTGGAGCTAAAAGAGACATTGGCAGAGGTAAATGACCGCCAGCCAGATCGTGTGCGAGTAGAGTGGGAGAGTCATTACGTAATTGACCCGACTGAGCCAAAAAGTCAAACTTGCTTCTCTCTGCTGAAATTTCACTCTGTACTATACACCATCAACAGCCCAGAGCTTACTCACCTACACCACAAGCAGCTACCACGACCATCAAGGCAGTAGCTGAGCCCCTCGGCACCATGTCTACCGAAGTCATACTCCCCCATTCGGCCGCCTCGCCCTCCCTCGACCCCACTACCTCTCCGGGACCATTCGAGGGCCCCGAGAAGCTCTTGGAAGTCTGGTTCGCCCCGTCTGCGGACGCCCTCGGACCGAACGCTGTTGCGTCTAGCAGTTCTGGACCTCGGAGGCGAGCAGGTGATAAAGAATGGAAGGGGCTCAGACAGGTGCCGAGGGAGGTATGGGAGGAGATGTTGGATATTGTCAAGTGCAAGGTGTTGAGCTTGGTGGAAGGGGATGAGATCGATGCGTACCTGCTTAGGTGAGCTTACTGCCTGATATCTGCCTCTGGCTATATAATGCAGTAAGCTGACTGAATAGCGAGTCATCATTATTCGTGGCACCGCATCTCATCATCCTCAAGACGTGCGGGACGACGCTCAACCTGCTGGGTCTGCATCGGATCATCGAGATTGCGAGGGAGTATTGCGGGTTCACCAATATCTGGCGGTGAGCTTTGACCTCTCCTTCAAAGCTGCAGGGGCTATTCAAGCTGACTTGGCTCAGGTGTTTCTACTCCCGAAAGAGCTTCTTCTTCCCCGAACGGCAGAGCGGGCCACACAAGGACTGGCGAGACGAGGTGAACTTCCTTGATGGCATCTTTGGTGAGTTCGCACTCTCTCCATCTCTTGAGATCAGGAGGGTGTATAGCTGACCCGCAGGCTCGGCAGGTACCGCCTACATTGTCGGCCCAATGAACAGGGACCACTGGCTTCTATACCTCACGTCTCCTAATACCGAGCCCCTCCTCCCTTCGTCCTCTTCTTCCTCGTCGCCCGAACGACCTCGCCTCTCCCTCCCTTCCCCATCCCACACACCCACCACCACCTCCGCCAAGCTAGTCTACGAAGACACGACGCTCGAGATCCTCATGTCGCATCTCCGTCCCGCCGGGCGCGAGCCCTTCTTCCCCGCCTCGTCGGCCGGTGAAGGGGGCCACGAGCTCGGTCGTCGTATATCCTCTCAGCTCGGTATAGACACTCTGTTCCCAGCGGATGAAACGACGCTGGATTCGTTCGGATTCGATCCGTGTGGGTACTCGGCGAATGCCGTGGTTGGGTCCGGGTTGCCCAGCAGCGGAGCAGAAGGGGATGGAGGGAAGGGCGGTGGATACTTTACGATCCACGTGACGCCCGAAGAAGGGTGGAGTTATGCGTCGTTCGAGTGCAATGTGCCATTACCTACGGCGGAGGACGACGCTTCCCCATCGCCATCCCCAGCGGTATCGGTCAACGGGAAAACACCAACGGCTACGATGACACGGCCGGACCTCCCTACACTCATCCGCAAAGTCGTCGATATCTTCCAACCAAACAGGCTCAGTATCACATTATTCGTTTCGACCCCTTCACCCATGATCGACTCGTCCCTCGCGACAGACCACGACCACCACCTCTCCGCCACGTCAGCGGCAGCGTCGGCGACGGCGGGGATGAGTAAGACGGCGGAGATTGAGGGTCAGGCATGGAAGGCCTTCCGAGGGGATATGCTGGGCAAGGAGTTTGAGAGGAAGGATCGGATAGGATACGAGTTTGTCGGGTACGATCTGGTCTTTGCGTGCTTTGAGAGAAGGGGGTGGACCGAGCCGGCAGGCGGGAAGGCGGCGATGGGGCTTGCGTAGGGAAAGTTTTGGATGAGCTGGGTACAGATTGGTGTAGAGGGTAGATCTGTAGATATCGATAGAGGGTGTACTCGAGTATATTAAATCTCTCAGCGGGTTGCTCTCGCCGGACATCCTGTGTGACTGTCCCTGACTGACCTTCCTAGCCTGATCATACTAATATCAGATTACATCAGATTTACTACTCTACCTATATACGTATACTTTCATCCCAGATCTCGCACACACGCCATCGCCAATCTCATCGCCCGGTCGTCAAATACCACATGTACAATCCCCAAGGTCCCCTCGATGCCCGAAATCCCAACACCCGTCTTCTCCGCTTCGCCGCCTCTACTGTATGCGCCAACAAGACACCCCAAGCGGCATCCCCAGCCCAAGCCCCACTCCCCCTTCACACCCGCGCTATCCATGTCCCGACCACCCGCCTCTTATCCGCCTCGCGAGCTGCATGTCCTTCGTCATGATCGTGACTCGTTTCGCATGGACCGCGCACAGATTTCTGAGGAGATCAGCCATCAGCGCTCCTGGCTTGCTAGCTGCTTCCTTCTCCTGACCCGCACGGTGGTCCATGTGCACAAGGGGATAGGTCGGACTTACGCATCTTCAAACAAATGAACCAGATACGCCTCCGCCGCTTCTTGCAAAGCCAACAGCGCCGTAGACTGCCATCGCATATTCCCTTCTACATCTAAAGATCCCATATCTTGCGCTACTTCTCGGACCTGGGGTATCAGCTCGACTCTTCACGTACCAAGTCCTCAGACCTGCTCCTGCCCTGCCCATGTGACGACGCGAAGAGTAGGGGGACAAGAGGCAGACGTACCAATCTCGAAAATGGTAATTTCCTCAATAAGAGGTCGGTGCTCTTCTGGTACTTCCGGATCTCGCGCAAAGCGACCGTCCCCGGTCTGAAACGATGTGGTTTTTTAGGATCTGCGGCAGCGGCAGCGGCTGGACGGCGGGGTTGTGGGACTGGTGAGATCAGCTTGCAGGTCTTGTGAGCGAGTGACCTCGTTGCGACCTGACAGACTCAAGTCTCCTCCGTCCACGTACAGTACCCCCTCCTGTAGGGCAAGTCCGAATGTCACCATCCTCCACAGCTTCCCAGTCGCGCAACTGGACAGTCCCAATCCCATCCGACACCTAGCCCCTCTCACATCGCACAGCGCCTCCCCGCTCCTATCCCGCAATCCTCACAGGCAGGTTCTACCTCCCGGAGACGAGACAGACCCGCCCTAGGCCTGATTGCCCTCTCCTCCACCCTTTATTACCACCTCTTCAACGCCCCTCCTCCCAGATTCCGACTCGAACCGAGATCCAGATCCAAATCCTACCCCAGGCTCATAAACCAAAACCCATCACTCACCTGCACTTTTCCTCGGCGCCTTCCCACCCGTACTCTTCCGCGCCGTATTCTTCTCTATAGTCTTTGCTTTCCCCTTCCCCTTCCCACCGTTCCCTGCTCCGACCGCCGCACCCGCACCTGAGGTGCCTTGTCTGGATGGACCGGCTCCATTGGCGTTGGCGTTGAGCGAGTTCCGGCCGGAGGGGTTTGTTGGGCCTGCAACTGTACGTGCCATCTCAGTCAAGTCGGGCTACGGGTGCGATATGAGAATATGAGATAGGGTTGCGAACGCTAGCGCGCGAGGCGGGGCGAGGTGGTTTCGGACCAGAGATGTCTCGCGTTGGACGATGAACGTGAACGTTGAGCGTTGACCTCGTTCAGTTGGTTTCTTCGGGAATCCTCGGAGATGTGAGTCTCCAGATCTGGCGTAGCAGCGCTCGATGCTGGCGGTAGATGCTCGTAGATAGATGCAGTAGAAAGAGATGGGATACAAACGGGTGAACTTGAGGCTGAGGCTTGTTGACGCGGAGCAAGAGCAATTCACAAGGCAAACCCAGCCACGCCGAAATTGCTCCCGTCCCTATGGTCCGCATACCTCCTCGGCGTCGATGGTGTCTACACTGGCCAGACGAACAGCATGAGCATGAGCCCCCTGGGTCCCTTCAGAGCTCAGCCAGAGTACATATGCACCATCATTCCGGAATAAACCCAAAAATCACCCAAAGTCACATTACACTCGCCCCCCAACCCACTTGTCCACCACCCCCTGCGCACAACCCCCACTATCCAAGTCCATATGCTCGCCTACACAATGCCCGAGGTGGAGCCGACCCCGCTCGTCCAGGTCCCTCAGACCGATCCAGTCCTGAGTGTACAGAGGCTGAGATGCGAGCGGGAGGAGGAGGGTCTTGTTTCCTGGGGTGTATGTCCAGAAATGGGCGGATTGGGCGGGAGACACTGTTTCTGCGAAGTCAGCTCGATACACGCCGTTAGGGAGCATGTGGAAATAGAAGCTTACTGTCTGCGTCAAACATCATCGCCACAAAGTTCTCCAGACCCTCTAACCTTCCAGTCCCTTTACCTTTGGTTTGCGAGACCAAAGCTGATGACTGGGCATCGCTCCGTTCCGACTTCGGTGTCGGCAACGTCTCATTATTCAGCCGCGTGAGGAAAGTATTGACTTCCCCATACTCTGCCAATCGCTCGACGTCCCGGAAATACTGGGCCTGGACGAGATGATTTTGTGCCCATTGGGTGTATATCCCGGATTGGGCAGCACGGGCCGCGAGGCGGCATTGGAGCGTCGGGGGTGTGGGGCAGGGGAGGAGGGCAGAGATACCATAATGGGGTGTTCCGAACTATGCATCAGCTGATTGTCCCGACAATGAATAAGGACCCGGCAGCTGTGGAGCGGGTGCAAGAAGTCCAGACTCAGAGCGGGATACTCACAGTGATGAGGTTTCGGACTGGCGGGTCATTACAGAACTGAGCGTAGGAGCGGAGATATAGCCCTCCTTGGGAGAAGCCCATTGCGTCAAACTATACAGTCAGCTATTCGTTGTAGACCCTAAAGCCAAACTAGAGCTAGCTCACTCCGCCCGCCAGCTCAGGTATACCTCCAAGCTGCTCACATCCATCCTGGACTTGTTCCTCCATCTTCCCAAACTACATCGTCAGCTTCTTCCGGGAGCGGACTACCAGGCTCTAGCTCACGAAGCCCGCCTTCCGCTCTGCGTCCAGACTACCCCCCTTTGGAATCTGAACGGAATACACAAAGATCCCAGGATACTGCGCCTTGATATCCTCGATAAAGCCCGCTATACCCTCTGAGAGGGCTGTATCACCCAGCCCATGCCTTGGTATCAGTATGTGAGTAATGTGTCGGGAAGAAGGACGGACCATATCACCAAAGGTCGATGTTGAATCGGGGCGGAAAGAGGGTGTTGAGTGGACTGGTCCTGGCGGATCGGGGGCACGGCCGCACCTACGAAGACCGCTCGGCTGGATACCAGGGCGAGTACGCTGAGTATGCAGTGGAGTCTCATGCTGCCTAGTAGGAGTATGAAGGTGGCTCAGTAGGGATGATATAGTCAATGCCAGGATAGTTAATTGGGTGGCGAAGCGCAAGCAAGGAGGGCGAATATAGTGGAGGTCCGTGTCAGGCACGATTCAGGTCCGGCGGGATCAAACCTTATTTGGTCCCTACAACCAGCCCAGCCTAGCCAGGTGCAAAATCACTCGGTCACCTGTGCTCTCTATACCTTGCACTCCTCATAGACTCAACCTACCTCTACCACACACAGACAGCTCCACCGATATGTCAGGACAAGCATCATCAGCCGCTGCTGCGGCAACAACGTCGCGGTTTCAGGCGTTCATGAACCACCCTGCTGGGCCGAGGTGCGTCGCTTTTCGGTTCCGTCGGGGTGCTTGGCCGTCTGTAAAGCAGTCGAGGTCACAACTGGACCGGCCTCGGCGGAGAGCGACATGACATATTAGAGAAATGATAGTAGCTGAGACCCTTTAGGACAATCTTCTTCTGGGCACCAATGGCCAAGTGGGCGCTCGTCGCAGCCGGCGTCAAAGATCTCTCTCGGCCAGCTGAGAAGTTATCTCTGAACCAGAACCTTGCGCTCACTGCTACCGGATTCATCTGGGTATGTCAGCTCAGCTAAAGCTCCAGACGTCTTCTGTGAGATGTAGCTGACACTTCAGGTCCGCTACTCATTCGTCATCACCCCCGTCAACTACTCGCTCGCAGCCGTCAACTTCTTTGTCGGCGCTACAGGGCTCGGACAGCTGTATAGGATCTGGGATTATAGGCGGAGTCACCCGGTGGCGGCCAAGGTGGAGGGGGCGGTACATGACAAGTAGGGAGGCGCGGAAGTCATTGAGATCTGGGCGGATGGGGGCTCTGGTCACTGGCGAGGTGTCGACGAGGTCGGTTGCGAGTAGAGCATGGAGAGAGATCGGGATTGGGTCGGTCTGACGGAGATGGTCTGAGAAGGCTGGAGCTCGATGGGCAGACTATGGCTGTTGTAAGTTATGGGATCACCAGCACGGCGGACGCAGGTTCGTCGCTATAGCTGTCGGGCTCTAAGGGTTTCGCATACTAATGAGAGAACTCGTCATATAGCGCTAATGCACTACTACTACGCCTCTGATGCTCTGGGTCCCTCTTAGTCGGTCGCCAGCTTGAACGCGGCCGCAACTTTCGCCCAGAAAGCCTGCCGGTCTGTTTGACCACGGCCAGGGTTGGGCGTCTACTGAGTCAGCGTCTAGATCTGCAGTACAATCGGGACGTAGGAGACGTTGACTAGGGAACAAGCAGAAGCGATACTCACGGGTCCCGTCTTGACTTGGTTATACGCCCTCGCATAGCCCAGATACCACCTGATCAGAAGGGCATCGACATCCACCACCTTCATCGTTGCGGGATCCACCTGTCGCTTCGCCTCGCATTTCCAGAAGTTCGACAAGGCATCGAATGTATCGACTCCGGAGAAGTTTTGGGCGGCGCCAAGGCAGAATCCCAACCACGGGTCAGCCTCGATCTCCTTCGAGAAGTACTCCCTTGTCCGTTCGCGAATCGCCAGGGAGCAGTCGTACAGATCCGGCGCTCGCGAGACGAAGAGACTTCCTCTGAAGAAGAACTGCTGAGACTCCGGCTCATGGATCACTGTATACAGCCTGTTCGCCCCGTCGAGGGTTGTGAGCTGACGCCCCTCGAGTAGCTGGACGAAGAGGCCGAGGAAGATGGAGTGGGCAGGGATGTCGATGGGGGTCTCGCCGGGGTGTGCTCCGGTCGACTGGTGTGTCGCGGCCGAATCAGAGAGCATGTCTCGAAAGACAGCACTGATGGCGTGAGTATTGCACAACTGATCAGCTGATGAGGAGCTCGCCTTCCTGCCTTGAGATAGAATGCTTTGACCTCGAAGATCACCCCATCCTCGGCTCGCAGCTTCAACACGGCGTCGTCGTTCGCAGTACGGGGTTGGGATGTGGTCGACATTCTGATGTGTGGTGCTTGCGTAGTTGCGACGGTGGTATGGTTGCCTCGGAATGTAAGAGAACGGAGGAAGATATGGATCGAAATAGTAAGGAGGAGGAGCAATGGACTAGCGCTCGGACCCTTGAAGCGTTCGCCTGGACTCATCTCCGCGAGCTTATGAATGCGATGAGCATTAAATCAGCGCTCGGACCCTCGAAGCGTTCGCTCGGACATGTCTTCGCTGGGTTGGATTGCGTCTTCGCCGAGAGACAATGAGACATATGTTGCCGCAACGGACGTACACCGCAAGTCTCTATGTGAGATTTTTTGGCCGGACTGCAGGGACGACTGAGCAGCAAACCTAAAAGCTGCAAGCCGCATATACATAGCTAGCCTAAGATCACTCGAGCTCCAGCAAATCCCGCATTTCTGTTACAGAGAGTCTACCTAACGCATCGGAGCAAACCCTGCTGCAACCCCAGCCCAGAAAGTGGACCGCTCCTCGGTGTCATGCGGTATGGTGTGCTGGTGGATCAGCTTGCAGCTTTGGGTATATCGGGATCAGGAAAGCAGCTGGAGCTCAACCCATTGATAAGATAAATATAGACTTACCGTGTTCATGGCCTTCTTCTGGGCGCCCACAGCTCGCAGATAGCCCAAGAAATACTCCAAAGGAATAGACCTGACAGTCTTTGCTCCCATCATCTCCGGCTCCAGCGTCGTGAACTGAGGGGCAGCGGGAAAGCGACGAATCGCGTCTTTCGCGTTTTGAATGTCGCTCGAGTTCGCCGCCACCTCGAAGAAACGCCAGGGGGCCTCGCCGAATGTCGGCCGCAGGTGGAACAGCGCCCGCTCAAGCAGTGCGCTCGAGCAGTCGAAACGCTTCAGGATGTCCGTGATGGCATTCAACCTCTTCAGGCCGCATCGTTCGGGATGGTGTTTGAATTCTGAGAGGCGCTTGACCATAGTGCCAATATAGACGGGAGTACATGGAGAAGTGAAGGGCGCCAAGGGTCCCGATTCGAGCAGTGTGACGAACAAGCGGAGAGTGGCTTTGTCGGCGGGGATGTCGATGATGTTACCGGCCGACTCGGACGCGTTGGGGGAGGACGGTGACGGGACAGAGGGCATGTCTCGAAAGACGGCACTGCTGGTCAGCCTTGACCATGATCAGTACACAGCGAAGACGGAGCGGACCCACCTTCCGGACTTGAGATGATACGCTTTGATCTTGAAGATCTCCCCATCCTCCGGCCGCAGCTCTAGCCCCATCTCGTCGGTTACGCCGTTGCCTGCCATGTTGACAGATCAGATTTGGGGATTCTGATAGATGGTCCTGCTGCTCGGTTGAGAGGAAGAGGAGCGAATGAAAGCGAGACTAGCGCCCAGACGAAAATCTGCGCTGACCCGATCATACCGGTACCGGACTTGCACTTCGAACGGGGTCCGCTATCTGTGTGTACAGGTTCACTGCATATGACGTCAAAGACTAGCCTCTTACATTGCTTATACACCAGCAGGACTAGGAAATGAGTAATAGTAAGTCAGGGGACGAGGTGCAGGAGCAGGCCTGGCGTGAGGGTTGATAGAAGCGCGGCGCCAGCAGATTGCAATTCGCCACCGGCTGCACCCGGGCCACTCGTAGTCGCTTACCGTAGAGGGGTGTCCTCGTCTCCTGATCAGCTGTGGAGCTCCCCAGAGTACAGTCATCTCGGAACAATACTCAGCGCTGATGTACTTTGAGCGAGTACTGATATAGGAAGGAGTTAGCAACATCTAAGGTTTGCGGATTGGCGTTTCCCTGCCTCAGTCTAAGGTCCTCGGTGGCGAGGTTGCCGGATGGATACATCAGCGGATGTGGCCTGAGATGTTGGCTGAGTGTGATACCTATGTTGTTGATGGGTCGCGCGAGACGGATAGTACTTGTGTCAGTGATGAGCGCTGCGGTCCAGGTCAGCGGTAAAGATATACAACGGTGAAATACATTTCTTGCGAACAGCTGCGATCAGCATAACCTATGGACATTGGCATCCCGTAGCCACCTTCTTCACGCCTGTGTCTTATTGAGCAACATCGAAGATCTCCGATACATTCTCCCAGAAATCCGCTCTCGCCGGATCGTCAGTCGGTATTATTGGCTGCAAGCACAGCTTATTTCCTCCATACTTCCAGTACTCGGTCCAGCGATGAAGTCAAGGACGCCGTGGCAGATAACTGATGTGCACTTACTGACTCCAATGCCGCCTTTTGAGCACCAACCGCCCTCAGATACCCTGCAAACCACTCGATAGGGATGGATTTGATAGCCCCCAAACTCATCCTCCCCGGATCGACGGTCGCCGGACCTTTGACCTCGTGGAAATGGCCTATGGCCTCCCTGGCGTGATTCATATGGTTCCCCTTCGCCGCGATGACGAATCCCGCCCATGGGTCCTGGTATAGGACGTGATGATTGATGTGCATCGCCCGCTCTTGTATCGCTTGAGAGCAATCGAACCGGAGTAAGAAATCCATCAGGGTGGTGAGCTCCTCGATGGGCTTGGCTTCGGGGTTGGGCGCGCCAGGAGAGTCAGTGCGTCGCGGACGGCGTCCTGGAACGGGAAAGGGGGAGCGAAAGAGTGATATTCTTTCGACAGCTCCCTGCTCGAGGAGCTGGATAAATATGCGGAGGGTGCCCGAGTCGGCCGGGATGTCGATAGCATTTTCTGTTGAGCTTGTCGATGGGGAGGGAGGGTTCCGAATCGAGTTGACATTGACGGGTGTGGGGAGTGAGAGCATGTCGCGAAAGACGGTGCTACACCAGTTAGCTAGGTTTCCGCGAAGTAGAAACAGCGAAGTCACCTTCCAGACTTGAGATGATATGCCTTGATTTTGAAGACCTTCCCGTCCTCTGACCGCAGAGAGATATCCACCTCATCGCCAGTCGGTATAGGCTGTGAGCTCGCCATTGTAGTCTGAGCTGGCAGTATTGCCGGTCAAAGAGTATCGGCAAAGACAGCTGAGCTGGAAGATGATGGGTAGACGCGGCGATCTTGAGCGCGGCCAGCTTAAACGCGACTGACCTCGCTCGCGCATGATGCCGTCAGGCCTTGAGCTTGATGCATGATGCGTCATGGCATCAGGCGCTATGGCCGAGTCACTACTGTAACCTACAGCCGGCCAGGCTTGTGCTCCGAGCTTCTGAACCGAGGAGTACAACTTAGCAGAGTCGATAGTAAGACAGGGGTCAGATCTCGATCCATAATACGAGTAACGCGCAGAATCTGGCTTAGAGCCAGTTTTGTACTTCCCGCCCCTCAGACCCCTCCCACCCCCTCTCGTGGCCCTGTGACCCGCTCATACGTCTCCAGCACCTCCCGAGCGAGCTCCGCTGTATGCCGTCCGGCCTCCTCCTCTACCTCGCTCGGTATCGCCGTAGCCGCCGTGCTGGTTTCCTCGATACGTTGTACCGGAGAGAGGGGATGGGCGAGCAGCTCGAGAGCGGGCAGGATCGGTCTAACGACGAGATCGAGCAGCGCAGGGAGATGTGCCGGATCCGTATACCCGATGAGCATCTCGAGGGTCGCTATAGCCCTCTGTTGCTTCCCTTCTTCCCCCACATCGATCACCCCGAATGCCGCCCTCAGCGCCTCCCCAGCAGCCTCCTTTCCCAGCCAGACCCCTATGACACCAGCAGCGACAGCCTTGAACGCCCTCGGCGCAGGCTTGCCGGTCCCTGCAGGCGGAGCGAGCAGGTCCAGACACTCCATGATCACGTGCTGGACGTACCGCTCCTCCTCGACCCCACCCGGGATGCGCCGCAGTGTCTCGATAGCGTGCTGCACCTTCTTCTCTTCCACCGGTTCCGCGTCTGAGAGGGCGCGCTCGCCGAAGAGGCTGAGCAGGAGACCGCGGGGACCGGTCGGGCGGAGAAGCTGCGCGGAGAGCTGTTTCCGGATGGTACTGGAGATGTAGGCGGGATAGGCTGGTCCAGAGATGAAGGTGGTGGATGAGGGGTCCGCGGTGCTGGATATGCGAGAGGGCTTGGCGGTGAGGCCTAGAGAGCCCGACAAGGCAAGTAGCGCCTGAGAGGGCGGAAGGGTAGCCAGAGTCGCTAGAAAGCTCCGCCGTACGTCCACGTGCACCTCTGGCCGGACAGATGGAGTGTAGCCGAGCGTCACTGCCGAGAGGAGGATAGCTGGGAGGTGCGATGTGATGAGAAGCTGAGTGATCGTTGTGGGAGGTAGGTGCCGAGGAGCGCTTGGTCCAGGCGAAGGAGGGGGAGGGGTCGGCCGAAGTAGCGAGAGTAAAGCCACGAGGATGGCTTTGAGGGGTGGATCCGCGTTGGGAGACGTTGCCCCTGAGGAGTGGAGGGAAGCGAGGTAGCGATTCGAACAGGTAGACAGAAGTGAGAGGGATTGTGCGAGAAGGAGGCGCAGAAGACGAAGGTCGGCCGTCCCGAGGATGACTATCAGTCAGCTCTAGTATTTGACTGGAACCATCAGCTGAACTTACAATCTCGAGCTTCTCCCCCTCGCACCTCAGCTGGCCAGAACTCTCTGATCAAAATCGCCTGTAGTCCCACAAGCAGGTCCAGGCATCTCAGCCCAACCAGCAGGTCTACTGCTCCCTGCTTCCGTGGACTAGCTGATCTCGTTATTGAGGTGCCTATCTCCTCCAGCTCTTCCTCAGCACTGCCAGATCCGCCATTAACCTCGCCGAGGTCCTTTGCGATAGTGGTGAGTCCCTCGTTCCAGCTCTCCGGTAGCGCCCTCCAGGACGCCTGGACCCTTCGTCCGAGCTCAAGGCGGTCGGTCGGTAGAGCCGATGGGGGCTGCAGGAGTTCATGAGCCGCCTTAAGGATGGACTTGGCGCTATCGCGACTCGCTGGAGTTGTCGTCATCTCATCTTACGAAGTATATGATCGACATCGCTCAAAAGGTCGAGCTCGCTACCGTTTCGCTCGTCTTGGTCGCCCAAATTCTGCTCCCGACCGCCGCCCGAGCCGAGCTGGTTGTTTTGGACGCACGGATCTCCCGGCCTCATATACCCGGTCGGTCCAAAGCTTCTAAATCTCTCAACTGTACATCATCATACCGCACATTATGCCTGCAGCTAAGAGCACGCCCACCCGACAGCGCCCCTCCCCATCTCCGTCGCCGTCGTCTTCACGGTCGGCGTCCTCCTCGGCCCTGGAGATCCTGTACAATACGGCCGTCCAGGCGTTCGTGCGTCGAGATCACGGCAAGGCCATCTCGACGCTCCACAAGCTGCTCGATCTGCTCGCTGCCAAGCCTGGTCCTTCGGGCGTGTGGTATGATCTCTCCGCTCCTGCAGCAGCAGGGGACGAGAAGGAGGTAGGGGAATGGCGAGAGAAGGTCTTGAAGCTGTACATCAGCTCGACGGTTTCGCTCTACTCCGACCCCAAACCTACCTCTTCGTCCGAGCTAGGGGAAGACATACCGCGCCTTCTTCCCCCAGCCGCCCCGGACGTCCTTCTATCTCACCTGCAGCGTACTTGCGCCTCCCACTCCTTTCCCTCAGATACCACATCCGCGATCCTTCCCCCATCGCTCATATCAACGCTCCTCCTCGCGGCGCTCAAGCTCCAGCCTGCTGGCCCAGCGCTGGACTTTGCGCATCGTCTAGCGGAAGACTGGATCTCGGCTCTACCGGATGAATTGCTTGAGCGGATCAGTAGTAAAGACGGTGCCGGAGGGGATGCGGGCGAGAGGAAGCGGACGGAAGGGGCGAGGGAGGGGTATTTGAAGGTCACGGAGCTGTTTGTGGGGGAGGTGCTGGTCCGGGAGGGAGAGTGGGAGATGGCGAGGGCATTCTTGGAGGGGGAAGGCGTGATGGGGTCCAAGCGAAAAGAGGTGAGTTGAGCCGTTCTGTCTGTCAGCCATCGGTCAAGGCATGATCGTGTGCCTGATGAGTGGGTGGTAGGGGGAAAGTGAGACGGGAGGCGTAAGAGGCCGGTCAGGTGGCAGGGCTGAACAGGGAAAGATGTCGGGGGAAACGTCGAGAGAGGGTGCTATGCCCTGCAGAGAGGAGTAAGACGGGTATGGTAGTATGGTGGTATCGATTTGGGGAGTTCCGTCTGAGGCTAGAGGATGATTGTCGCGGGTTAAGGTCTACGAGTCATCAGTTGCATCCGGCCGCAAAGAAGATCCAGCTGACTTTACAGAATCTATACCGCCATATCCGCTCGGCCGAATCACGGCCAAAGAACCGCTCGAATCCATCATCCCCGTCCAGGTCCATGATGCTCCCTAGTCCATCATCATCCGGTATCCTCCCCTCCAAATCCATATCGACCGCGTCGTCCCGCAATGGCCGTTCACGCACCTCATCGGTCTCGTCCAGCTCCAGCGAAGCTACCGCTCGACCCCACTCCGTCGTCGACCGCCTGGCTGTCCCTCGCAGGTCGGCTCGAGGTCGTGATCGTGCCGTCGAGGGTAAGGCCAAGGCCAGCGCCGACGGGAGGGGCAGGACGGACGAAGCGGAGGACGAGAAGGAGGCGCTCGGGAGTCAGTCGACCAAATCCAGCATGCCCAGCACGCTATATATTAACCACTCGCCAGCTAGCTCGTCCCGCGTCCCTCTCCGATCTAGAGGTCAGCCGATCCCTCGCTCAAACAATACCCCGGCAACCCGGACAGGCGCAAGCTGGGAATCCCTCCTCTCGCTCCTCCCCAAGTCGATGCAACTCCGCGTTCGCCCCATCGTCTCCAATTCCTGGCTCCTCGCTGCCATCAGCATCCCCATACCCCTTATCGTCGTCCTGGCGACCATCCTGAGCATACGGCGGCGGATCTTGAAGAAGCGGAACGAGCTGCTAGGGAAGGCAGTGGGGAAGGCGGCCGAGGTGGTGGTCACGGCGGGACAGAGCACGATGGCGGTGGATGCGATGGCGGATGTGAGGGCGAGATTGAAGAGGACGAGGGAGAGGGGGGCGAGAGAGTGGATGAGGGCCTGGTTGGGATGGTGGATGCGGAAGGTTAAGGGTATTTGGAAGATGGGGACGACGATAACGTATCTTTGAGAGCTATTCATGTCCTGGCTGGTCAACTAGCTCATGCGAATTTTGTCTGCATCGTGCACATCCCCCCACACTATCTACTCCCTACTCCTGCCCGTTCCCTACGTCCCATCCAGGCGCGAGTGCATCCATGAAGACATGGGTCTCCAGCACCAGCATTAAACCGAACAGAGGAGATCCGATCGGAATGACCACCCCCTCCGCCTTCACCTCCTCCACCTTCGCCTCCTCCACCTTTGCCTCCTCCACCTCCGCCTCCTCCTCCTTCTCCGCCGCCAGCTTGACCTTCTCCCCCTTCCTGACCGCCGCAATGGACGCCTTGCTGACAACCTTCTTGACCGTCTTTGGGCCCTTGACGGCCGCCTTGGTCTTTCGCGTAGAGGAGGAAGACGATTTCTTTTGGCGGCGGTTCTGCGAGAGTTCGAGGAGGGGTTCAGATTTGATGAGGAGCTTGTAGTCCATGACGCTAGAGATCTATCAGCGCTTTGCCGAATAGGCAGTAGTTGAAGGACTTACAGTCTTCCAGTGGAGGCTTGTCTGGCGGTAGCCTTGCGAGACGACATAGTGGATGGAGGTGGACGGGTAGTGTTTTGCAGGTGGATGGAGAGGGTGGGTGAGTGGGTTGTTGGAGTTTGGTGGTGATTGAGGTGGAAGTGGAAGTGGAGGGGGATGGTAGAACTCACAGTAGCACGATGGGAGACCACCTTATATAAGAGATCAGCGGCACAGCATGGACGACATGAGACAAGAGCTAGCAAGACGGATCCCCCTATTCACGCGGGAGGGAGAAAAGATGTTCTTGATGATATCTCGGTCAATTCTAGTCGTAGAGATGAGATTCGACCACTGACAGCTGCGTACGATCTCTCCGCTTCGAATGATACCCATAAAACGCGGTGTAAGTCGCGTGAGGGAGTCGCAAATGATGAAAGTATACCTGGCGCTGAGAGGCTGGACCCGCGTTGTGTCACCTTGAAGTGACGGGCGGAGCCGCTACCCCGTGACGACATGGCAATGCCCGCTTGTTTGCTTTCAATCAATCTCGTCGCCGGAGCCGATACAACTCGATCTAGAATTGTAGCTCGTGCATGGTCCGACCCGGAGCTCGAGATAGAGAGAGTACAGGACGTCCGCGACGCTGAGCGCTCCTCCCAAAATCGTGCACAGAGCGAGCGCAGCAGGCATGCCGATGTATCCATCGCTACTCACGCAGGCCTGCATGGTTGGCCATCCGCGCATAGCTAGGCCTGAGCCTTCCGCTACCGCTACGATGCATGCGCCACCGCGTCCAGCTCGCACCGGACGGATCTAGGTGCTCCGGTACTGTTGTGATTCGACTTTGTCTCGGTCGGGTCCGGGCAGCGAGTTCTGACTATGACGTCGACCGCGTCATTCTCGTTCGATATGAAGATGTAGCCGGTACCTTGCATTGTCGTCATAGTGATAGGCTGTATAGTCGTCATCGAATGCCCATGGCGACGAAGCCGGCGGAAGGTTGTGGGGATTTCCGAGCAATCGAGGTCGCGCTCGGACGACCACACGGAGGAATGAGTTGCTTCGTAGACTCCATCGATTATGCTTGATCCTTATGGGTGTGGACGGAGTGTGTGCTTGATCCTTTAGGTGTGGACGGTGTGCTCTTGGGGCAAGATCTCGGAGACTTGACGAGGGCCATACATTCAGTAAGTGACCCTATGATCATGGCAGCGATTCCCCTCATTTGCCGCTGAGGTCATCCATACTTCCCCCTATGTTTGATGCCGTAGGAGCTGATCATACGTCAGGAGCTATGGCTACATCGTGCGATACAAAAGCTGATGGTGCGGTCAGCCGTGAGGTAGGCCGAGAGCTGATCCCATCAGCGGCCCTACAACCAAGCAAGCAACACGCGAACGCGTCTAGCAATCCTGGCGGTCGATGCGTCAGATGCCAAGTATCAGTGTCTCTTCTGTCAGAGGGGCAGGACGTGAGTGATTATCCCTTGTCCCTGGAAAGAGCCGCTGAGCACTCCCAATGATGCTACACGTTCACTAGTACGGTTGCCCTTCACAAGGCTTGCACTAGGACCACATAGGTCAGTAGTCTCTCAGTTCGTCCAGCTCGAAGCTGATCCAGGCACCCGCCCTCTTATCATCATTTGAATACAGTCAGCTTACACCTCTCGTCCGAAATTTTGGCAGCATGCCCCCTTATTTTGTTTGGTGCAGTTGGATAGTCGTGCATGGGGGAACATGTGGGAGTGTACCGCTGATAGAGCCGTAGCCATCACATTCTTGTCCACGGCGGAGGGTACGGTTCAGCTGATGTTGAGGCTCAGTGTTGATACAAGCTGAGCGAGAGGAGAAGGGGCAGTAAGTCAGTAGCAGGTGGAGAGGAGCTGATCTCTCCCACATTCTGTGACCCAGTGCGGACACGCTCCACTTGCGGCTCAGTTTCGACCAGCCGGTCCAAGGGAGATGAACTCCCGGGTCATCACACACATCTC
The DNA here is from genome assembly GCF_025882075.1 of Dioszegia hungarica. Classification (NCBI taxonomy): domain Eukaryota; kingdom Fungi; phylum Basidiomycota; class Tremellomycetes; order Tremellales; family Bulleribasidiaceae; genus Dioszegia; species Dioszegia hungarica. The sequence continues at coordinate 1,252,994 of NW_026515766.1, read as the reverse complement.
CACGGCGGAGGGAACGGTTCAGCTAATGTTGAAGCTCAGTACTGATGCAAGCTGAGCAAGAGGAGAAAGATCAGTAAGTCAGTCGCACGTGGAGGGTAGCTGATCTCTCCCAAATCTTGTGACCCAGTGCGGAGACGCTCCACTTGAGGCCCAGTCTCGACCGGCCGGTCCAAGGGAGACAGACTCCCCGGATCATACATATGGTCCAATCGGAAATTCGGGCAGCAATTCCTACGCTTCAGCTGCGCTGTACGTATGGGGCGGTAATAGGCTGACCTCGGACAGGACTAACAGGAGGGAGAGTATCCGTCCAGGCCGGCGATGTCTGTCCCTCGTGCCGATAGACAGGTACATGTAGGGTGCGCGGGACTGCTGAATAGGTAGGCAGGTCTCGGCTGGGAAAACGAAATTGCGAGGGATGTTCATGGTCACAGCTACATCTGTGGTGGATCAGCTCAAGTCCCGGTAGGTCAATCGATGATCAGTCAGCTGGAGTAGGCTCACCTATATACTGACTCAAGGGGCGGGAATGTCCATACTTTCACCCCTCCTAGCCTTGCTGATCCTTCATATTCTCGACTCCGGCTCCGTCTTTTCGTCTTTCATACAGGCAGCAGTGCACTGACTCGCCAGACGCCTCAACGAGCGAGTTGACATTGGCCCAGTCTCATCGGTAAATCCCTCAAGTCCAGCAGAACTAGTCGGTAAGTCACGGGCTGGAAGTATTGATCAGGGGTAGATTACTGCCATGTGAGGGGCGTTGTTGTTGTCTGAGGGGTCAGCTACGGTACTGACAGGCGCGGGGCAAAGGTGGGATGTAGAGCGATGGAGGGAAGACTTACTGCTCGAAACCATCCTCGGGAGCTTCGAAGTGCACGGGTAGGAGGCTCTTATGGGTCGTCGAGGTGACGAGGGCTGTACCTGATATCAGCGACAGCACAGGCGAGAGGGGGCAGCGGCGGGCGAGTGTGGTGGCGAGGAAGAGGGGACTCACTGCTCGGAGATATCGCGGACCGGGAGTGGAAGGGGAGTGCAAAGAGAAACAGCGAAGCGGGGAAGGGCTCTACTGAGGGGTTAGCGACAGCACGCGCGAGGCGGGGAGTACAGGGGGAAAGCGCTGGCGATATAGAGGGTACTCACTGCCATGGAATATCGGTCAGTGGGAGCGAAGAAACTCGGCAGGTAGGGACTTGACGAGAGGGGGTATCTGAGGATGTTGGCCATTGTTCACCCGAAATCGTGAGCGAGGACAGCCACAAGTCTGGTGGCGGTCGCAGAGGCGGTACTCACAGAGCAGTTTCATCCCTACTCGGATGTGAGGCATTTTCCCGTCCCCAGTCTCACACATCCCGTCCACTTCCCTGCATCGTCACTCCTGCCTTCCAGCCTCCCATCTCGTCGAGCCCCATTTCGCCCTCCATGACCTCTACTCCAGAGCTTCCAATCCTCGACAAAGTCGCCACACCGCCAGGAGCACCGCTCAAAGCTGAGACATTCCTCCCTCAGACCGTCTCAGTAGCCTCCACAACCTCCCTGAGCGGACGCGCTTGTCTTTCCGTCGTCTAAACCCCATCTGAGCAGCATCGTATCCTCCATAACATCCAGCCCTTGGTTCCTGGTCGTAGGGATTGACGAGGTATCGCCTGGTGCGCCACTCATGGCTGAGACATCCCCTCCTCGAACAGTCTTAGAGGTCTCCTCCCCCACCCTGAGTAGACGCGCCTGACTTCGCTGCCCCCCACATAGCCACCATGCCATGTCATCTAGCCCCGTATCTTTTAGTCGTTCATCCGGGGATGTGGTGGTCGCTTAGACGTTTTGTCGAGGAGGGGTGCATTGGGTCGAGGAGGGTAGGAGGGATCGGGGAGGGTGTGGAGACCACAACGAGGCGTAGAACGCAAGAGAAATGGATGGTAGAGTCTCTGCACAGTATCAGCTTCATTCGTTCATCCTTCGTGACCCGCACATCCCGCAGGGTGAGCTCAGGGGCTGGCTCGATCGCTCACATTCCTCATCTCCCCCACTCCCGATTCCCCGGCCCCCCACGCCTCCTGATCGTGCCCATGATCCTTCTCTGAGCTCCTGTACTCGCCATTGATCAAGCTGGGGTTCCTCTACTGTGTGCTAGATGTGTAGGAGGTGGTCCAGCCAGTATAGCAGGAAGATGCATATAATGACTCAAATATATAGGGGCCCCAAACAGCTGCCCAAACGCTCCTTGAAACATCACCGTCGTCACAGGACTGTTGCATGGATATGCCGCAGTGACGCACAGAGCCGGGGCGGATCCGACCAGTCTGAGACCAGTGCTAAGGAAGGCGATGAGGTGATCGCCAGACTTTCGGCGCGGAACGGCACGTATCGGAGCCGTAGGCTGTCAAGCAGCTTCATCGCTACTGAAGGGGCAAGAATCCCTCTCAGATAGCTCATACCGGCCGCAGCCGCATCTTCCACCGTGCCTTTGAGTGGGTGATACGTCACAGGAGCTCAATATGATCCGTTGGCCAGATCGGGAGGGGAACTTTCGCTATGTCGACGAGTCGTTATTTGCCGCAAACAGTGGCGAGAGTACCCTAGCCCCTAGTCACCTGACATCATTCCCGGCTCCGATGCGGTGACAGCGCGGCATGGTGAGACCGCACGTCATTCAGATGAGACATGTTTACATCCCCTGGGCCCCGCATACGATGGCCTCCACGCCGGCCAGATCGAATACTACCCATCGCCTCGTGAGCGCCTTGAGCGTAAAAAAATATCGCTCCAGCCCCCTCGTACCAGCTGGAGTATTCCCAAGGAGATCACGTACTGGAAGAGGCTCGACATAGACCGCCACACTCAGCCAGCCCTGGCGCCACTCCCCGTCCTTTGAGCACCAAAGGCCAGCCAAAAAAAGCAGGAGCCTGGACAGGCAAAAAGCTAAATTTCGCAACTGCCTCAGCTGTGATTTGAACACAGGACCTATCCGTTTCGTCAATACGAGCGGAACGCGCTACCACTGCGCCACAAAGGCTGGTAGATTCGCGGATGACAACGGCGGTATATGAACAGTAACCCACAGGATCCTGGTATGACGTCAAGCTGCCTGGAAGGCGATTAAGGCGAGCGATGTCTATGCTGATCAAAGCTTGAATTGTTATCGCCTTACGCAGAGAGGAGAGGTATGGCGCGACCCCTCGCTAGCCTACCTAGGCAGCTCCTCCGACCCCGTCCGATCCCTCGCTTTCAGACCCTGCACGCGTCGTCTTCTCGGCCACAACAGCACCAGCACCAACAACAGCAACAACAGGTCCAGGGGGCAACCGATATCTCCCACAGCCAGTTCCTGGCCAATGCCAAGGCGGGCAGCGACTTCAATCCCGCTCAACTACCTACTGCCGGGTCATGGACCACCGCGGACAGCTATGGTCGATTGGATCCTACCAATTCTCACCTCTTCAAACTCATCCTTCCGCTTCCTACCTCCCTCAACGGTACAAGCTCCGGCTCCGCCAAGAAGACAGATACGATCCCGACTGCCTTCCTCCTCCATCCGTCTCAGCCCCTTTCTCACCTCTCTAGGCTCATAACAGGCTCTTTACCCTCCTCGGAACGGAATGTCGACATCACCTACCTCGCTCTTACCGGGCAAGAAGCGGATCTGGAGAGTCATCTCCGGAGTGCGGAGACCGAGGGCGATGGCGACGCCGAGGGCGAGCGAGGAGGAGAGCGACAGGATGGAGGGCCCCGATTAGCGGAGAGGGAAAAGTCCAAGGGGAGATGGCAGGAGGTATCTTGGTCCCAAAGTACCGACCTTAGTGACTTTATCAAACAGTCTTCGAGCCTGAACGAGAGGTTCAAGATTGTCATCAAGCCGGAGGAGAAGGAGGGGTTGGGACCGGCAGGGGAAGGAGTGACGGTCGAGGTGGTCATTCCGAGCTTTGCGAGTCGGACGACGTTTTTGAGGGGACGGCTTGTCAAGCTGAGTAAGGAGCTCGGGGCTTTGACCAAGAAGAAGAAGGAGTGAGTTGGCATGTGCGATCATCGGTGGGGACACGGGTGGGGATCCGGGCTGATTCCACAGGGTCGATCTGGCGGCCCACAGGTCGGCACGAAGACTCGGTACAACTGCTCTAGCTGTCGGGGCGGTCTATTGGGCTGCAGTCGTCCGCTTCAGTGAGCTCTAGTCCTTGTATCGAAGTGTCAAGCTCAAGGCTGACTAAATAGCTTTCTTTACCGAAGCTGGTTGGGATATGATGGAGCCAGTCACGTGGACGACGGGCTTTGCGGCTCTGCTATGTGGTACAGGCTTCCTCATTGTAAGTCGCGGGTCCTGCGAGAATTAAGGCAACAAGCAGGCAAAGGCTGACGCAGCAGTACCACAACCGCGAAGTCAGCTACTCCTCGCTGCTCGACTTGTCAATAACGGCCCGCCAGCGAAGCTTGTACGACAAGCACGGCTTGGACATCGAGAAATGGACAGAGATGGGTGAGTCCGCGCATATACGAGTATACGTCGGGGCACACTAAGCTGACTCCGCACAGTCGCCGAAGCCAAAACCCTCCGACGCGAAATCAAGCGGATAGCAGCCGACTACGATCTTGAATGGCAAGGCGAACTCGAGAATCTGGCCAGTATGGACAAGTTCTCCCCTCCGCCGGGTGCGCAAATGTCCACCTCTTCACCTACCTCTACCTCGCGGACGAAAGAAGCTAAAGAGGAGCAAGATGACGAGGATGAAAGGGAAGATGACGAGGACGAAAAGATTGATATTGACAAGACGATCAATGAAGCTTCGGAAATGGCGGAGGAAACCAAGGAGCGGGCGGAGAAGCTAAAAGATGCGGAACGGAAGGGGGAGGTGGTGGATGAGCGGAGTGAGAAGGGGAAGAAGAAGGGCAAAGATGGGGAGGATGAGAGGGCGGGCGCGAAGAGGGGGAGGGAGAAGGCGAAGCGGATCATGGAGAAGGGATCGAGCTGAGCTGTTGTCGTACGATATCTGTCGGTTGGATGTGTGATATACCCAAACGACGTGAGCAGTAGCTAGATATACCCTGCATATACTATACAAGATCTTGTACCGTAGATATATAGATTGAAGAGAAACAGACACGACTATAGTATCCCGTCTGCGGTGATCCCCACACAAGGCTATCTCCCCCAGGCCCCCTTTTCCCCTTCCAATCCCGGTATACCCGCTCCGTCTCTCTCCTCTCCAGGACCCGCCTCTATCTTTTCCTCCTCATCCACTTCCATCTTCTCATCCGCATCACAAAACCCCGGCCCCGGCCCACCCCTCACCACGCCCTCCTCCTCCACCCTCTCCCCGATCCCACGTACAACCGCCAGCCCCATATCGTAGAACCCATCATTCGTCTTCCCGTTAAACATGTACATGTGCGCGTTCGCCTCGTCGGTCGCTAGGTGGTTCGTCGCGGGTACCCAGCGAGAGAACGTAGAGTGGGAAGGAGGAGGAAGGATCGTGAATGTGCGTGTAACGAGGTGGGCGGGTGGTTTGGGTGGGAGGTGGGTGTAGTAGCTGAATGTATGAGCTTGCGGTCCATCGTAAGAGCAGGCTATTGGAGCGAGACTCACTTCCAAAATCGTATCCCGTACTTCTTGTCCAACTGATCGATCGCGTCCAGCCGAGCATTCATCTCCTCCTGATCCCATAACTTGCCCACGAACGTCATGTGCTCCGCGCCCCACTTCCAACCATTGACGAAGTCTTCCCGCCGGTAGTAAGCTGTGCCCATTGCGGCTGCCCCAAGAGCAGCCGCGCCGAAGCCGTACCATGTCTTGGGAGTGACAGCGGGCATGGCGGGCATGGACGGTAGCCAGGACTTTGTTGCTGTGGTTTTTTCGGTGGATGTGGAGGTGGTAGTCGATGAGGAGGCCGGAGGAGTTGCAGTACGCGATACAGGCTTGGATGAGGATGATTTCATCGGCGGGGTGGTTGAGCCGGAAGCGGTAGGTGATGCGCCTTTAGAAGTACTAGCGGAGTTCGAGGAAGACCCGAACTTGCCCATTCCCAAGCCTAGGACCGCTGGGGATATGAAGCCGATCGTATTGGCAACTGTACGAGCGGTCTCGTAGTACCCCGCAGCGGTCGATATGCCATGTTTCTATATCGTCAGCTGGTACTATTCACTACGATTGGAAAGCAGCTCACGAAAACGTGCTATAGATCATATCAGCTAAGATCTACGGTTTGATAGTAGGAAGATGGGAAGGGCAACTTACAGGGTGCAGGCCGAGGTACTGCTGTGTCAGCTGAGACCCTCGCTGCAATGAGAAACGCTGAGCTTACAGGTGTATCGAAAGCACAGAGCGCGACGACCTTGGGCCACATCGTGTCCCCTTCCCTGGTGTTCGCAGCGATGTCTCGTGCAGCATCAGCGATAAGCAATCCGCCCATGCTATGTGCGTCAGCTTCCCATTTACTGTGAGCCCCGTAGAAATCACGCGTCCAGCAATTTCAGCTCACGAGTGACCCATGAGCACTATCTTGGCCTTGCCCGCGCCTCCGCCGGCTCCATGGTCCACCTCAAGCTGGACAACGAGGGTTGTCAGCCAGTCTACGAAAGCAAGGGTGGCGGCTTTCTAGATGGATCAGCTCTATATCCTCCCAAGCGAGAGACCGCACGAGAAAGCTGAAGGAACGCACAAGCTCTCCTCGGGTCTCATACGCTGGGAACACCCTACTCTCCACGCGTAAAGTAGGGTGCGTCGCCCTCAGAAGATGGCATACGCCTGCGGCAAAGTCAGCTGATGCCCACAAACATCGATGTGAGAGGGGAAGCCCACGCTCTGGGAATGCCTCGAAGGTAACATCGGTCCCTTTGAATCTGCCAATCAGCACACGCCGGCAGGGGAGACGAAGACGGGTGGAACGTACCCATGAACCCAAACGAGCAGGAGCAGATCTTTTGCCTGGAACTCCATTCTGCCTATTCTTTCGATGTCGAGGCTTGTGCTATCTCTTCTTAAGTGCCGTTGGCATAGCTGAAGACCATGTACAGTCAAGGGATGGCTTGGGTGTTGCAGGTGGCGAGCGCTGTGTGGAGTGGAGGCTATGGAGTTTGGCTCAATCTCCGCGCGTTTCAGAATTCCACCCAGATCAAGAGCTGCAATTGCAAGTATCGAGGCTATCCATCGTCTCCTTCTCTCGCCCAACCTCCCACAACAGCTCGCTCAACGTATCGCTCAGCGTATCTTACTGCATCAGAACGTCCTCTCTAGAAATTGCACACGAGCCTTAACGGCCGAATTTCATCAGAAAGCGAGCGATCAAGACCGATCCACCTCATCATGTTCTCCATATCGACCCGAGCTCCGCTATCTTCCATCCCTACCTCGGATGCCGTACCGACATCCTACCACCGAGCTGCGGACGAGAGGAAATATCAGATGGACATCGATGAGGAGTACGGAGAAGGGAGCTCAGGGGAACTTGGGGCGGCAGGGAAGAATATCGTCGGGCCGGGAGAGAGTATCACGAGCTCAAAAGACTACATGAGGTGGGTCAGCTCGGTCGTGCGGAATCGCTCCTATGCACCTGGACACAGATCGGGAGCTGACTATATAGGGGCCACGGCACATACGTGGAGGATGAGCAAGTGGTGTCGTCCGTCGCAGGTACGATTGAGCGGGTGAACAAGCTCATCTCTGTCAAACCACTCAAATCGAGGTCAGTCAGCTCAGATGATTCCGATCCTTTCCACAAGGGTCCACAGCTGAGAGCTCCAGATATACCCCTGAAGTAGGCGATCTTGTCATTGGGCGTATCGTCGAAGTCGGCTCGTCGAGGTGGAAGGTCGATGCGAATGCAAGACAGGATGCTGTTTTGATGTTGTCGAGTGTCAACCTGCCGGGCGGTGTACAGGTGAGCTCGCTAACTTCTAGCTTCCGATTCAGGCAGTCCAGCTGACTTGACAGAGGAGAAAAGTGGAGCAGGATGCGCTGAAGATGCGAGAGTTCCTGGCTGAAGGCGATGTAAGCTGCTCTTCTTATCGCCCTCATCACATACTACCATAGACCACCCTCATCGAGCCCCAGCTGACATGCAGCTCCTCGTCGCCGAAGTCCAAGCTTTCTTTGGAGACGGCGCCATGTCCCTACATACCCGTTCCCTCAAATACGGTAAACTCCGAAACGGCCTCCTCCAACCTCTGCCGCCACACCTCATTCGCCGTCTCAAATCACACTTCCACCACCTCCCACCACCGTGTGGACCGACTGGCGTCGATGTAATTCTAGGGTTGAATGGATGGGTGTGGGTCTCGGCGGGTACCAAGGCGGCTGTGGAGGGGGACGGACAGGGACAGGGGGTAGGAGGGGGAGCGGAGGGGGATGGGTTTGGTGCGGAGGGGGTGTATAGCAACGTCAACGACGTAAATCTTGTTCCCATTTTCTTTCACACAGTGTGGGACTGTGGCGTGGTGTAAGAAGTTGCAGAGCTGATAATGCAGGAAATAACACCCGAGTCTCGCACAGCCATCAGCACCATCGCCTCCCTCATCCGCCTGTTCGCGAAATATCACATTCCCCTCTCCGACAGCTTACTGCTTGAGGGATATCAGTGGATCTCGAAAAGGAGAGGTGGGGCTGAGTCGACGATGATCAGTGATGAGGATGGGGAGAGGCTTATTGGGGACGTGCTGGGTGTGGACGTCAGCGTGGACGCGTGATGCACATCCTGTATAATGGTCCCCATACTGATTTCACAGCGTGATTGATCGTCTCCTATCGCCAAGTGCGAAGCTGTGACTCAGGCCGTCATAAGGAGCGACTGAGTCAGCCATGTTTCGCGCATCTAATCTTACTGATGCTGCTTGTTCTGCCCGGAGGTCGCGACGTTGTCGATCGAGCGCCGAGCATCGTCCGCACTTTCACTCCTTTCACGACCGAGCCCTCTATAGAGTTTGACCGTCACCGGTCGCCATCCTTAGTAGCTCCACCCCTCCTACTATCTTGCTTGCTGGGCACGTGTGCTCAGAGTGTACAAAGCGTGGCTGTAACGTGCGCTTTATTATCCATTGATCAGAATGGATCATTCGGTGACTCCGACCGCTCATCGATACTCAATCGCCTCATCCCTTGCTGTTCAGCGCCTTCGATGGTCTAGCCTGCTTCAGCTGAGCACGTGCGCGTATATTTGCAGATGAGTAAGCTGATATATCATGACCATGAGTGATACAATGCACGTGCGCGGACAGCAAGAGGCAAGCGGAGTGATATAAAGGCAGGTCTCGGCCGACCCCACCTCCTGATTCTGTACTCCCAACTCACAAGCCACACCGCTTTTCAGCGTCTCATCTCACTCAACCATTTCACACCAGCCTCTGTTTCACGATGGCCACTTTCGAGACCGCCCGCGCGTCCATCATCGGACAGCCTTCCCGGATGTCCGAAGATGCCCCGGATGGTACTTTCTTCCGCTACTTTACCAACATCACCGGCGCCGCGCCAGATGTTCGCATGCTTGCCCTCAGCGACAGTGGGTTCCCGTCTGTCCAAGATCCCATCTCTGATGCACAGGCAAGCTCGGTGCTGATCATCTTAGAGTCGAAGTTGACATCGGAGGGGGACTACGAGATTCTCGCGATTCGGTCATCCAGGGATGGACTCCTCTGCCCAGCGGGGACGTCACAGGAGAGCCGATCTGGATACGACTCCAGGTTGGAGGCTGAGTGGCCGCGAGTGTCCCGCGGCTGATTCTCCTTCCTTCCCGTCTGACTGACTCCAATTGATGTCATCTGATGTGTCGGTATACTTTCCATGCAGATGATGGCCACACGATGACTCTGGTCTTACTGAGCTATGTTCCTTTCACCCTTTTCACCCTCGCAGTGATTGGAGAGGCCTGCCTGGTAACCTATTACCATGCAGATGAAAGGACAGAAATGTGAAATGAGCTAGCTGTCCTGTCGTTTGTGATCGAGGGCTACCTCGACGAACCCCTCCTCTCCGCCACTGACACGGTGTCCTAGGTAACCTCATCGACTATCTTCGACATGTGTCATACTCAACAGGCAATCATCCTTCCATCTCCGACCCCTGCCTCGCCCTGACCGCGGGGCGGGGGCCAAGTTGGCGATAAAATGGAGATACGAGTATCTTTCCCCTCTTCTCCCATTCTCTGCTATTGTACGTAAATTCGTCCCAGTGCTCCCCTCTGCGGTCACATCTCGCTCAAAGTCCACCATACTAGTGAGAGTGCCGGAGCAGCCAGGAAAATCAGCTGCGACTTCTGTGAAGAACCAGTATACATCCATTATACCACTACATATGACCTCCAGATCCCAAAACCCCAGCTCACGACCGACTTCTCCCCCATAGATAGGCGCCGCGCCCATCCTCTGCTCTAATTGCTAGGCACGTACTGCACAAGGTTCGACGCATCACACGGTCCCGCCCCGCTCAACGTCGCCGATAGAAAACAATTATTGATCACCATTCCCAGCGCAAACGTAGCGCTCGTAGGGAATCCTGATCCGGCCGTTCGGGCATTATAGTCGTCCTGCCTCGCAGCGCACTGGTCCGCTAGATCCTGGAGGCTGGTGTACGTGAGTCTATACTGTTCTTGGACTGTCTCGTCAGCGTCAACGCTAGCTTCATAGAGCAGACGATCTAGTCTGGCCCACTCGCCGTCGGCCCGCCACCCGCGCCCGCATACCGGGCGAGGGGGCGCCAATAGACAAGCGAAGGCAGGGGAACCCGACTTACAATTAATATTGGTATAGCAATCCCCGTCGGTAGTGTACACCCTTGACCCTCCGCTTGCGCGCGCCTGGGGTGGCGCATTATTGATCCGCCTGTTGAGGTTCGGTGTGATAACTGCCACGATCAGCTCTCGAGTACCCCACGCTTTTAGTAGTCCAGCAATGTGGACCTACCCTTCTTCTGCTGATATAGCTTACGCGGCGACTTGAGCGGTAAGTCTCTAAACTGTCAGCATCCATCCTGTCCCTCTGATCAGGTACTACGTGAAACCTCTGCCCATGGGCTCAGGGCTCCAGATCCATATCGTGGGTGAATTAGGACATACCGCTTAAGACGTTCCGCGTTGCTTATAGGATCCCGCCCCGCTCTGTAGCCCGCGGCGACTCCAGGCCAGACCACCAGTTCCGTAGCCGCTCCGATGGGTTTCTCGCCGTCTGTACCGAGCGCAGTGACAGTAAGTGGGTATGGCATTGACTCCGAGCCTGGACTAGGACTCGACAGTACCAGCCAGGCCCTCAGAACTAGGAGCGGGAAGGCGAGGTGGGCGAGGGATCGCATCGTGCCAGGTAGCGAGCTCGTAAATGAATTAATAGGTGAGGTGAGGCGATGATAAGTATCGATGAGTGTGGAATGAATAACCCACAGGCGAGCTCGAGCTACATCGTCCCAACAGCAATGACACAGCGTACATACTTCCGCCCTCTCGTTGGTACCGTGTTTTCCTCACTTGGACTGACAGCCTGAAGGGACAGGGGCGCGGAGATAAGGTTCGAACGGACGGCACGGGTTCCTGGCTGCTGAGCCTCGGAGTTTTCCCGGAACCGAAACCTTAAATGCGCCAGAAGGCGTATATCCGGCAGACAGATTGCATGGCCATTGAGCCAAGAAGGGCTTGAAAGGGCTTGAAGCTCAGCGCTGTCGAGGAAAAGTTTTAAACCGACTTTTTGCCACCCAGCACCTCTTAAACCGACCTTCAAAATCGATAGACGGTGACAAGTCAGCCGATCTACAACCAGTGCGGACTGATAGCGGGATGAAATCTTGACGAGTGGTATCCTGGGGGCCACATGTACCTATCAGCGCGAAATCTGGGCAGCAGGATGAGTCGGTTGGCGTGTGAGCTTCAAAAAGAGCGCTTCCCAGAGCTATATATGGACGACTTTTGAGAGGTCATGTCGGAGGCTGTGGCACAGCTAGAACGGCTCTGAGGGTATGCGTGGGTAGCTAGGAGTCTCGCGGATGGACTCAATGTATTTCATGCTCTTCCAACTGATACAAAGCCTACAACTCGCCTTGTAAAAGCATCATACAAAAAAGGTCGGTTTAAGAGGTGATGAGTGGCAAGAAGTCGGTTTAAAACTTTTCCTCCAGCGCTGTCGGTGAGCAGTCGTCGCGATGCTGGCAGCGGCGTAGCGCAGCTTGTAGTATCATAGTATGGTACATAACGCCTATCATCATCTGTCGACTGTCGTACGCCGACTTGCAAGGTTACCGTAATCAAACACGTTCTCTGCAAGCCGCATCTGATCAGTCTGAGCTATCCCTGCCACGAGCTGCTCCATGTCCTCTCAGATATGTGCAGGCGATACTTGATAGGTAGATCTGTTCTATGGCGTGACATTGCGTTTACTTCTGGATATTGCACTCCTCCCTATACTTTCTATTGTACCCCTACTCGTCCGCCACACCACCGACCTCGACGTGGAGCTCTCCTCTCGAGCCTAGACTCCACTCAGCTGTACATCCTTCAGCCCGCCCCTGCAACCCTCGTCCTACGCCGCACTCCACACCCTGACAACCCCGTCCGCGCCCGCACTAGCCACCACCGGCAACTCCGGGTGCCTCGCCAGCCCCACCACCCCTTCGCCTGCCCGCTGTCGATGTCCTGGGCAATCCTGGACAGACGTCCGTTTTGCGAGGTCCCATACACGGATAGAACAGTCTGACGCGGATGAGAGGAGGGAGTGAGGGTGTAAGGGGGAGATGACGATGGAGGTTACGGCGGCGGGGTGGGCGAGGATCTCGTGCGCTGGTGTGGCTGAGGCTAAATTGGTCAGCGAATGCTCTAGAACAGGGACGTCCAGGATGAGGTGAGGATCCAAGAGGAGACGGAGAAGCGAGGAGGTGAGAGGTGAGAAAGAAGACTTACGTGTATTCGCATGGTACATGCGTATATACCCATCTTCGAAGCCGGCCATGACGACCGGCCAAGTCGGGTGGCACAGAACAGAATTGACCTGCCTGGCTCCACCTAGATCGTCAGCTCTGGCCCTATAATACGTTCCCTGACTATACGCTGTCCTCATCGCTCGCCTCGCTCGATATCTTTTCGCCAAACCTTGACACAAGAGAAGGGACGCATCACTCACCTTCCGCCGCTTCCCCATAATAAACCACCTCCCCTCCCTCTTCCACATCCACCAGCCCCACCCGGCCATCCACAAATCCAACGAGCACCTTGCCCGCCTCTACCGCATACGCCGCCAAACACGTCGGACTCATGCCCTCTTCAAACGATACACTCCTTTTCAGTGTCCAATGTCGCGTATGTTCCCAGACCTTGACGGTGCCGTCCGCTGAGGCCGAAACGAGCAGTGATTTCTGGACTTGCGGAGACGCCTTCTTTCCTTTGACGGTGTCGTTGACACTCGCGCTGTTGCCGGCGCCAGAGGATAGAGAGGACGAGCGCGAAGGCACAAGGCACAGATCCCAGACGGCATCGGTATGTCCCTCGAGGACCTGTAGGAGGTTCGCCGGGTCATGGGGCGCATAAGGGTCCGACGAGGGTAGGGGGAGGCGCCAAGCGAGGATGGTAGAGTCGAGCGAGGCCGAGAAGATCGTGGAGAGGGGTGAAGAGATGGTTAGGGATGTGATGGGGGCAGAGTGGGTCCGGTACGTCATGATCGGTTCTATTTCGGCCGAATTGGGTCTGACGTATCAGCTGTATCCCCCTTGCGGTATCATAGTTGAAACGGGGAGGATGAGGTAGCTGAGACTTACTTTGGCGACATGACAGCCCCAGCCTCCATATACCATACTTTAACCGTACAATCGTCTCCCGCACTCGCTAGCATCACCCCCGGCCCCTGCGCAAACGCCACCGCACGCACCACGTCCAAATGGCTCTTGAGCACCTTGCGACTCGTCCATGTCTTCTCTACCTCCTCGCCCCGCTCTTCCACCTCCTCCACGTTCAGCGTCAAGCTCTGGAGTTGCTCCTCGTCGCTCGGCTGCCCGCTTTCCGACGAAGATACAGAAGCAGAGCGCGTCCGCTTGGCTTCCTCAGCTTGTTCGTTGGCCGCTCGTAATTCCTCTCGCCAGGCCGCTTTGGATTCGGGACGATAGATGGCGGTAAGGATCTGTTTTTCCTCTCCTTCTGCTGGACTGGACGTGGAGGAGGAGGGAGGAGGTATAGGAGGTTCGGAGTCGTCCATCGGTAATCCGACGATAGTGCGCGCGGGGGAAGAGGGGGGAGGGGCGGAGGGGTCAACGTCGAGCTGAGGGACGGAGAGTGACCGGTCCTCTTTTGATAATGATGGTGCTGGCGCCTGGGTGGGCGCTGGATCAGAAGGTGGGGCAGTGGTGGAAGCCGAAGGAGGTGGTGGGGCCGAAGATGAAGATGAAGTCGCCTCCGCTTGATCCCCATTTGGCAGATTCGCCTTCTGCCCTTGCTCATTCTCTCGAGCGAACAATGACGGCCCCGAATTCTCCGGTAATGTCTTTCTTGGCCGGTCGGCCGCTCTCGCTTGATCGGCCTCGTGGGGTAGGGACGAAGAAGACGAGGGGTCGAACTCGAATACGACGGGCGGACGTGCGGGGAGGGGATTGAGCGCGCCAGGGGAGGTGAGGTAGGTGATTTCCTGGAGACATCTGGAGGGTCAGCTATGATTCTCCGCAGCGAGGCGTGAGATGTCGGTAGCTGGACGTACTGCTTCAGATACTCTCTACTTCTCGCGCGAGCTTTTGGATCTTTTGACGCGGTGCCTATTGATTTCCAGGGCGAATCGGACGAGCGGGACGCCATGGTGTTCATGTTGAGGCTGGAGTTGACAGCTGCTGGGTGGACGCCGTTGGTTTTTGGTCTGTCTTGCGCTAAATGACATCAGCTTTGTGCCTTGGAGCCGGAGAGGTGGCAAAAGACTGAGCTCACATCCTTCGTCACTTCCTCCTTCGCTTCCACTCCCCTCTTTCTCCTCCCGCTTGTCCTCGTCTTGCAATGTCGATAGACGTGACGGTGCAGCTATAGCCCCCTTACTGACTGTACTGACTGTCTTGGTCCTGGCGGTCAGCTCATCCCCTACAACCACAGGTGTCATGATATTGAGCTCACCTCTCCTGCCTCAACGCATATTCGAGCATCTTGACCCGCCTCAATAGGTCCACCTTGAGATTCTCGGCCGATCGTCTCTGACCTTCCAGAAGCGCAATTCTCGCCTACACCATATCAGCCTTTTATTCCCCTCCATCACATATGCCTCAACTCACCCTCATCTCTGCACGTTCAATCTCCCACTCATTCCTATCCCTCTCCCACCTCCTCCACTCGCTCTGCAAGTAATGCAGCACACTAGCGAGGTTCATCTCCTGTCCCGCCGGCCCGCTATTCGCCTGGCTCTGCGCATCCCCCGCTGTCGACCCGTTCGGACCTCCTCCTCCCTGCTGCTGACCTCCTTGCCCTTGCTGCTGCTGCTGCTGTTGCTGCTGTGGGGGATGATACTGCGGACCCGGCTGCTGCTGTTGCTGTCCCTGTTGTCCCTGACTGAACGGACTGCCGCTGTTGGCGAATTGCTGCCCCCTTGCCTGCGGATACCCGGACGCCTGGACCTGTTGCGGTCCATTGCTATGTTCCGGGGGGTTCGAGTACCCCTGCTGAGGGGGATACTCAAATTGACGTCCGGCCTGCGGGCGATACATACTGCCGATGACGATGTGCTGAAGGTGATGGTCGAAGAGCGTTACCTATCGATATACCATGGGAAGAGGTGCACGCGACAAGGGACGAGCGTATAATAGGCAGCGGCGAAAGGGGTGCTCGAGCCTCGAGGCACGTGTGGTTGCCCTTCTTTTTTCGCGCTGCTTCTTTTCCGCGGTCTGCCTGAGCAGCTGCAGCGGAGGCTGTAGAGAAATATGAGCGTGAGACGGTATAGATGTAAGACAGCTCGCCGCTAGGCATACCTCTTGCATCATGGCCTCATTGAGCTCGAGCTCAGCTGCGGAAGCAAAGTCGCCGCCACATTCCTCATATACCCGGGGTTAGCTGCGTGGCTCGGCGGCGATGACCGCTGCTCGATGACGTACTAAAGCTTACGCGCACGGATCTGAGCGGCATTCCATCATTGCGTAATAAGTAGAGTCTAAATTTGGACCCTGATGGAGCTGCCGATCATTTGTTTATAGGCTCAGACATTTTGCGTTCCTCCTTCTCACTCAGCACCTTCTGTGTCTGTCTAGACAGCAGCCCAAGACAGCGAGAAGCAGCTGAGAACGTCAGTAAGTGCTTCCTCCGATAGCAGGTAGAATTTCGGTCCACAGTTCGCTACCCCAGAGGTCACCGGCTGACCCTCCCAGCTCCCTTCTTCTCCCTTTGATCACCTGCCTCAACGATGAGCGCTGCCCAGTTCTACAACTCCCAGCCGCAAGCCGGCGGGGCGACTGTTGGAGATGCTGACAGGGGTCACTTTGCCGATACCCTCAGCTCTTACCAGACGCCCTCGAGCCAGCCACAGCAGGCGTACGGAGGAGGATATCAGGCACCGGCGGTACCCCAGCAGGGGTACGGGGGAAGCAATTACCAGGCTCCCTCGATGCCTCCTCCCCCTCATCAGCAGCAGCAACAGCACTATCCTCCTCCGGCGGGTGCTCCGGCCAACTACCACGAGAACGGCCATGCCAACGGTCACGGGAACGGCAACGGGGATTACCAAGGGCAGAACTACGGGATGAAGCCTTCCCAGCCATACGCGGCTCCCTCTGCGCCTCCTCCCCCGTCTCAAGCACAACCTCAGGCGCAAAACTTCTCTTCGGCCAACTATGGCAACACCGAGCAACAGCAACAAGCGGCGTACGATACTGCGCCCTTCTCGCAGGCGGACGAAAAGACCGGACCTCGCTTTGCGCCTAGGAAGCGGATCAACGATATCATCCCGCTTGTGCTCTTCATTGCGGCCATTGCTGGCTTTGCGGTGCTGAGTGGGATCGCCATCAAGACGTTTGTGTCGGTCAATGGGCTGGGTGGGGCGGTTGGAGGTGGTCGGGGTAGAACGGGGACGGCTGTGACGCTGGACTAGTGAGCTAGAGAGGTCATAGCGTGCTCATCGCCATGGTACATCAAGCTGACGAACAGCCACACCCTCTACCTCTTCCTCATCACATGCGGTATTGGATTTGTCATTGCTCTGCTCTACTTGGCTGTGAGTTGACACTTTTTTGGGATCCAACGGACGACCAACTGACATATGCAGCTCGTCCGGACATTCACCAAGATCATCCTTGAGATCTCGCTCGCTTTGACTGTTCTGCTGAACATCGCCATCTGCATCTGTGAGCTCCACTTGTCTCATCGATCTGGGAAAGCAGCTGACCCATGCAGACTACTTCTATATCAAGTGTGAGGTGCAGATCCCGCAGGGAATTTGACCTGCAGCTAAAGCTGACACCGCAGATTGGTCCGGCGCTGTCATCTTCCTCGTCATCGCCCTCATCTCGGTAGTCTATTACTGGGCCATGCGCAAGCGGTGAGTCCACCTTTCTTCCCCCTCCTCCGCACCCTAGCTGATCCTATCAGCATCCCCCTTGCGCGTCTCCTCCTCCAGACCACCATCGACATCACCAAGCACCACCCCGTCGTGTACCTCATCGTCATCCTCGGCCTCATCCTCCAAACCGCCGTCAATGTCTGGTACGCATTCACCGCTATCGCAATCTACGTCAAGTGGACGCCGGGATCTCCAGGCTGCGACGGCACCTGCTCCTCTGGTAAAGTCGCGGGTCTGATCTTTTATGCTACGTTTGCGTTCTTGTGGTTGTCCCAGGTCATTGCGAATGTCATCCTTTGTACTCTTGCAGGAGGGATTTATGGCGGTAAGCTAGCCCAATTAGACTAGTGTACGGGAAGAGCTGATATATCAGGATGGTATTACTACGGCCCACGAGCAGCGAACGGCCAAGGACTCCCTAAGCGCGCATCTCTCAAGTCCTTTATCCGCTCGACAACCCTTTCACTCGGCTCGATCGCGTTTGGAAGTCTGATTGTGACGATTTTGGAGCTGCTTAGATTGATTGTTCAGGCGATCAACCAGTATGAGAGCGGTCAGGGAGATAGTAAGTTCTCAGGTCATTTTTCGAGCATCGAGCAATAGCTTACACCAGTAGTGATTGGGCAGATCGTCTCGTGCTGCGTAAGCTGACCGCCGGTGGTTTAAGACGACGCGGAAGCTGACCACCTAGGCGCTCTGCTGTATCAGCTGCATCTCCGGTCTCGTCCAATTCTTCAACAAATGTAAGTCTGCGAAATCGTCTCCTTGGTCGGTCTTCTAGCTGACAGTCCAGATGCCTAGTGAGTCAAAGCCGGATGGGACGCGTAGACTGAGAAGCTGACCACCTTCCCCTTTAGCATTGAGATCGGTGAGCTTCCCTACCGTCACCGTTTCGCGGTAGGCTCAAGCTGACGATCTACAGCTCTCTACGGCAAAGCCTATGTAAGCTCGGAGATCCGCAATACTGAGCTACGGAGGTGTTCAAGCTGACTCTCCAGATTCCCGCTGCCAAGGATACATGGAGGCTCATGTGCGACCGCGGAGTCGATGCGCTCGTTAACGACTCGCTTGTCGGATCCGGTCAGTTTTGTGTGCTGCCAGGTAGACAGCGTGGACACAGGACAAAGCTGATATCTTAGTGCTCATGTGGGGTTCGTACCTGAATGGGTTCCTCTGCGCACTGTTTGCGTATCTCTACCTCCGATGTAAGCTGCATCTTCGGCTCGATCGTGATAAGAGGGAGAAGCTGACTTGGCAGTCACGGACCCGGCATACAACTCTGGTGGACAGTACTCTGCGTAAGCTTCTCGGTACACCATCAGGGTAAGAGCAGTAGCTTACCCACAGGCCTATCATCCTGTACTCTTTCCTTATCGGTATCAACATGGGCTCCACTCTCGGTGCTGCCATCGTGAGTTTCCCTATCCGTTAAGGTGATCACAAGCTGATTCAGCAGGACGCCGGAGTCTCCACCATCTTTGTTGGGCTCGGGGAGGACCCACACGTCCTCGCTGAGCGATCTCCGGGGCTGTATCAGATGATTGAGCAGGCGTACCCAAAAGTAGTCCAGGGAGTGCCACATAGGAACTAGGCCGGCGCGGAGGAAGGGAGATGAGGGGATCTTAGGTAGAATCTTAGCTTTTTATAATGATAGAGATATCGATGCAACAAGCTACTTCTTGCATACATATCTCAGACTAGAAGACGGCTATACAATGTACCTCCCTCAAGTATAGATCCGCCTTTTTTTTGTGTGTACGGGTGCGGCTGTGCATAACCTGCCATGTCAGCTGGATGTTTGCAAAGTCAAGGAAGGGAAGAATGGAACTCACCCGATGAGCGAGTCTTACTCCAAGTCGTCATCGCCCCACATATCGCGGATCGACTCATACCCCATGTCCTTGTATGGGTGGGTCTCCCACCAAACTTGCACCTGCGAGGGCGAGTCCGGGATATATAGCATATGAGGCAAGTCCTCCGTGACGACGACCTGGTCTTCTGCAGCGAGCCGGGCCCTACCACCGATGGTGGGCGTGACGAGAACGGACGAAGGCGAAGAGGACGCGGATGGAGACGATGCGGACGGGCTACTGGGCACGGACGTCGAAGGGGAGAAACCTGACGATGGAGTCGAAGGGGGACTAGACGCCGCAAGGAGTGGACTGGTAAAGGTCGAGGAAGGGGTTGAGGGCCCCGAATGGTGGTCGGTGGCGGCGGAGGAGGAGAGGAATGAGGGGTACGGGGAGTCGAGTGCGGCCGGCTGGTCTTCTGCATGGGTAGGATCGGCAGAGGCCGAGGACGGGTCCGAAAGTACCGTGCCGTCCGCCGCGGCCGCTACAGCGGAAGAGACGGAGGAGGATGGGGACCCGAATGAACCATGCTGGCCATGCGCGGGGTCCGAAGTGGAGGCGACTGAGGCTGGGTGCGAAGCTCCCGAGTTGGTGGTCGCGACTGCGGTGGAGGAAGAGGTCGATGACGACGAGGAGCCGAATGACCCATGCTGGACTTGACCTTGATCATGGCGGGCGATGTGCATACGCAAGTCCGATACCCACATCCGGAGCTCATCCCGAGGCATGCCGCCGAAAAAGACGAGCTCGTTGTTATTGAAGTTCATCTTTTGCTTCAACTCAACGATGCAGATCATGGGGTCCCGGCTGCGAGCATCAGCATAAGGCTACTTCTGTGCTGGTGCTGGTGCTGGTGCTGGTGCTGCTGCTGCTGCTGCTGGAGTTCAAACTTACTTAGGAGGCCCATACACAACCGGCGCCGCAGGTCCCACGGCCGGGGTGCTCGTGCTCGCCTGGGCAGCGACTGTCGGCTGCTTCTTCTTTGCGGGTGCCTTGTTCTTAGCCTTGCCGTTGGATGGACCGGCTTCAGCTGAACTGAGCACGTCAGCTGCGGTCCCAGGATGGCCATTCCGTATCAAGAGGTGCTTGCCGGAACTTACGCCTGTTTCTGGTACGGCTTCTTATCCTCCTTGTTAGGCTTTGGCTTGTTCTCTTTGGGCATTGCGGAGTATGAGCTGTTCGGGAGGATGGCGAGAGGTGGATGATGAGGCTTCACAGTATAAATGGGATGGATGGATGGATGGGAAGTACAGAAGTTACGATGGAACGGCTATTTCGCTTATCACTTCTTGCCACCCCCCGGAGACCCCAGAAATTCTCTATGACGATGAAACACACCGCCTGGGCTAACGCGTCGGGAAAATGATGCATCGGCACTATGATCAGTGGCACTTCTTACCGTTAGTAGCTCATGTAAACAATTATTTTAATGATGATGAATAAATGGCAGTAAAGGATCTGAGTTCGACTCCGGCATGGGTCTCTCAGAATTGATGTCGGTGGCAAATCCCAGCAGCCGACACGCGGGGCGATACAAGACTCCCTTCTGTGTCTTTTCCGGACTCGGGAGCGCATTCTCGTCCGTCTGGCGGCCTTCGGATCGCGCTCGAGGAACGTTCGAGGAACGCTTACTCGAGCCAGATGTCGAAAGTGGGACAGCGTAACGTGAGACTCCACGATCCCTCATTTCGGGATGCGTAGAGCGAGACTGCACTGTGAGCATCCATATGCTGGCCTCTGGTGCACCTTGTTCACGGCCTTGTGGCCCGTCTAGACGCCCGAAGGACGCGTGAGCGCCAAATGTCATAAACAAAAAAACGCCATCTGAAACACCTCATTCCTCATGCCGGCATGTCCATTCGCCGATATCGCCGATCAATGCATGGTGAGTATGAAGAGCTATAAGAAGCCGCGCTGTCCGCCCGTCTCGAGCATACAGCAGGCGCGAACAGCTGACGTAGTATACAAGACAGGTTACATTATGTATGAGGTTATTATACGTATTAGTCGTCACTGAGCATCTCCTCGCGAGACCCCTGCCCCGCGCGTCCCCCTATATCCATCTCGAGCTCAGGGGAATGGCCGGATGTGCGCTGGGTTCGGACCTTTAGCTCGAGCTCGTTTGGCACCTAATTGAAAGCCTACATGATGAGCTACTCAGCTCGCAAGATCAGCCAGCATAAAACACTCACGGAAATCGTACTCCCTGTGCCGGGTCGTACGAAAGTCGCAACTCTGAGCGTCCAGGATGAATCCGTCCGAGTCATAGACAGTCCGCCGCTCGGGCATCTCCAGATCTTCCGTCATGCAGGACCTGCCCCAGACTGCATCGAGGACGGGGACGCTCCCGCGGGACCGCTCCGACACAGCATTGAGCTCGGGGACGATAACGTGGTCCGGAACGGGTGGGAGGTGCACCGGCAGGGAGGCGTACATTGGAAGAACCGACGCGCGGTCCTGGACGATTGGCGGTGGCGGTCCGGCCGAGTTGGCAGCGAGGCGGTTGTGTCTGCGCATCGCGTCCATCTGAGCGAGCTGCGCTTGCAGCATGTTGGCGAGGAAGATCCGGTGGGCGGGACTGATCTCGTTAGCACGTGAACATACTTCAGCACGAAAAGCGATACTCACTCGAAACCAAGATCAGGTGGGCGCTCGGATGGCGCCAATGGATGAGAGTGGTCCGTGTGGTCGGCGGGGTGACTGTACTGCGGAGGGCGAAATAAGCGGGGGTCGATGCCGATCGAGGGCCCAGCAAACCCTGCATAATTGTCGTGGTTAATGACCGCGGGTAGCTCCGGGTTGGGGCTGTGTGGCTGTCAGCTCACCTCGTTCAACCAAAGAGATGTTCAGAGAAACCCACTTGACTCTGTAATAAGGAGGTGCTGGATCATACCCATTTTCGTCGACGCGTAATAGCATGCCTGCGAGCGCAGAGCCGGGCGTCAGGTACTCTTCGGCGATCTGGTCAAGCTGCGAGGCGGAGAAGGTCGAACGGGAGGAGCTCGCAGAAGTAGGAGAGCTGGCAGAAGTGGGAGTAGAAGCGCGGCGAGTATCGGGCTCGTTGTAGGGATTACTTCCAGGCCGTGTGGGACTGGAGAGCGGCGTGGGTGCCCGCTCTGCGTGAGCGATGTCAGGGAGACTGGTATAGTTAGCTGTAATCCCTCTCCTACTGCGCGCACTAGGACGGCGTATAACTCACTACTGCCCGTATACTGGAGTATACCTGCTCGTATCCTCCGCCGATTCCGACCGACGATCAGTCATGATAGGTTCTGGCCATGGGGTCGGGCCCGCATTCGTACTAAATGCATCAGCCAACTTCTGCCTCGATCTTGCGTCCATAAGAGCAGAGGACATACCTTCGCTGCCGCTTATGCGGTCTAGAGGATCCAGGGGTCGGCGCACAGCTCATTGTGGGTTGAGTGATAAAAGGGCGGTGTAGTAGAGAAGGGTGGAAGAGGGGAGTGAAGGCTTTGCTTGGGGGTCTGGAACGGCACCGTGTGAAGGATCAGTGAACACAAGGTCGAAGAAGAAGAGCAGAATCGAAAGGGTGGATCCGCTTATAACTTCGCCGCTGTCCAGTCGGATAAGAAGAGGAGGCGGGACACCATATTCGCCGTTTTCCCCCGAGTTTGTATGACGGTGAGACATCCCGCCTGGCTAAGAAGGCGGCAGCGGATCGTCATCGCATTAATGAGGCGCGCTAGCCTGCTATCGCGTTCCGCCGATGGTGGCGGTGCGTCAGCGTGACGGTGGACGTTACATCTGAACCGTGTGATGTGAAACAGATAGCTCATTCGCTAAAGGGGAGTTGAGGTGTAACGCTGCAAGGAATGCGGTGGAGCAACCGAGCTCCGAGATTTAGTTACGGCTTAGTCCGCCGCGACCACCTCTCCTCGTGGGCTTGCACGGGCCCGTGCTCAATACCATGATGCTGGCTACTATGTACGGAGTTGTCCAGGTTTGCATACTTCATCATAACTACTACACCTATCCCTGCTGAGGCGGTACCTGAATGAGCATGTTCCCGCTGGAGCTCGGGATATACGAAACGTTCCTGCTCTGACTGAGCGTGTTCGCTGGGATATCAGCTTTATCCCCCTGCGCGCCTGGCTGTGAGACTTACCAATCTCCCTGCTAGCCTCGATCTTCCTGAACTGCACAAACGCGTCCCCAGCCTTATTGATCGCCGCCGAGATGGTATTGGCAGCCTCGGCCTCTCCCTCTGCCCTGATCACAGCCGCCTGCCGCTCCTGCTCCGCCTTCTCAACGACGAACTTGGCCCGTTCGGCATCCTGCTGTGCGATTTGCTTTTGCTCGACGGCGGTGGTAAATTCCTTTCCGAATGTCATGTGTGTGATCGAGACGTCCTCGAGGAGAATGTTGAACTCCTTGGCGCGGGTGAGGAGATCGTCCCTGATCCGAGCCGAGACGATCTCTCGGTTGGTGATGAGTTCAGAGGCTGATAGTCAGCTTTGGCTTCGCAGCTATACAAGCCTTCGAGCTCACCATCAAACTGCGCGACCGTCGCCTTCAACACTTCATTCCCGATCGACGGCAATACACGCTCGTCGTAATCCTGTCCAAGGTTCTGGTAGATCTTGGAAAGCTGGCTCGTGTCCGGCCGTGACATAACACGAAGTGTCAAAGAGACCATCTGCATGTCTGCGGTATCAGCTTGATTCCCCAAAATCATCGGGAAAGCAGAAGCTCACCCTTCGATCCGGTCGTAGTGGAGATATTCTGCCAGATCAGCTTCGCCTTCAATGGTACAGATGAAAAAGGAGTCAGCTTACTCTAGGCTTGATGCGGACATCATACAGGATCGCGCGCTGGATGAAGGGGATGAGGAAGTGTGTGCCTTCTCCGGACGCCTGAAAGGTCAGCTACATCCCGTACCGTCGACGGCGAACAGCTCACATTGGGCTTTACACCTGAGAAACGGTCGAAGAGAACAGCTCGGTACCCTCCTGGTACATCGTACAGCGAAGACTGGACAAGGGTGGCGCCGAGAGCGACGGGAACTGGGGGATCAGCATGTGAGTCTGAAGATTCACAGAGTTCAAATCATCGCTGTCCGCCTCTCCGTCGATCTGGCTGCTGTCCCAGTGCGGTGCTCCCCTCAAGTCGTCGTCTTATGCTGCTGCCAGCGTTCCGGCCAAGCCCACCGCTCGTCCACGTCCATCATGGCGTAACATCGAGCGTAAAGCGATGCCGAATCCAGCGCCGCCCGAAAGTATCGATCACTAACCTATCAATCTGGAGAGGTTTTGGGCGAACGCCATTTCGGTTGCTATACTTTGACGAGGTGGCGGATCAGATGAGTCTGCTGGCTGCAGCAGAGGGGCGGGTAGAATGATAGGATAATCAAGAGGTGACAGAGGTAGAGATCGGAATGTTCACTCTGTAGAACTGCAAAGGCGCACACGCATCGGCTGCCGATTCGGGTTACGTTATCGGCGGCGAATCCCGCTTTGGCTGGGCGCTGGGCGCTGGGTGGCGACATCATGCTGTCTCCCTCTGACAAGGGGTAGACGCAGGGCGCATCGTAGGACCTGACAGCTACATAGCTGACCGGGCAGTATGGGTGATCAGAAGCCGGGGTAAAGCGAGACCGCCTGTTATTGATACATAGATCCTAAACATTGATTCAACTACTACACCCGTCACGGGTCATGGCAACTTCCCCACATCCTTGGCCAGCTTGACCTTCCTAAACCCTATAGCCCCTATTATAACCACTGCTCATCAGCTCACTCCCAGCGATATACGTACCTGAGATACCCATAGCTGATCCGAACCAGAATCCTGCACGACAACCTTTCAATACATTTCCCGTTTGTTCCTCGACTTGCGAGTTAATGAGCGAGGCGAGGCAGATACCGAGCGCGAGGCCGACCTGCGCCGAGGTCTGAAAGAGAGCACCGCCTACTGATTGCTCGTTTCTGAATCATTAGCTATGTCTCAGGGTGGACTTACTGATTGATCAGGTTGGACATCATGATGTTGCCCAGGCCGAAGGTACTGTCCTAGTCAGCCTGAATTCGCAGATCAGTTTGGCAGAAATCAAGCTCACAAGTCGATCCCCCACGGAGTCAGAATCTGAGAGGGAAACTCCAACGCCCAGAAAGTCAGACCTTCTGGCCAGTTTGCATAAGCAATCATGGTCGAGCTATCATCAGCTGAGCTCGGTTCCGGACATACGCAGTGAGCACCGCTGTGGACGGCAATAAGATCCTGGCGTGCACTCTGGGCGCAAGAAGCATTACACCGAGCTATGATCAGCTATGGCCAATCGTAAGACTTACAGCTGCGACAACGCCCATAATTGTGGTCGTAAGAATGGATATCGAGTTCTGGAATGGCGATTGTCCCTTGTACTTCTGGTAGAAGATGGTCGTGGTATATACCCAGGAAGACACCGCGGTAGATTGGCAGGTACTGGTAATACAGATGATGCTGACGAGCCCATGTCGCCGAGAGAAGAGAGACATCTTCATGACCGGCGGCCGGTCGGTGTGGTTTTCGAGATACCTGGACCACAGCACGAACAGCACGAGGAGAACAATCGAAGTGGCAAGCAAGGCGGGTACGTCTACATCAGCGCCAGACGGTCTCAGCACTCACAAGGTGTTCTCCAGCTATTTACCGCATGTCCAGACTCGGTCAGACTGAATGTGAAGAGGAAGACTCCGGCGGTGACCAAGGCCCCTCCGAGCCAGTCGATACGGCGGTCCGCAGTCGGATTGGGCCTATCTGGCGGGATGATAAAGTATGATGCGACGCCGAGGAGGGTGACGATCCCAGCGAGGAGGTAGAAGAGATACTGCCAAGCTCCAGCACCTATGCTGGCCATACCGCCTCCGAGTAGACTGCCTGATGCCGCTCCGATAGGGTTGCCGAGGCCTAAACTCAGTTCCGGCCGACTTAGAGACTCACCAAATGTAGCAAAGACGATGGTCCGCGCTGGTTCATGCTTGATGTTGGTACCGACGATCCCAAAGCCAGCAGGAAGGGCTATTGACATCCCTAGTCCTGAGATCGCTCGCGTGACGCACATCGCTATCCGATTCTATCGTCAGCTGCGGTCAAAGCCTATGCCCACCTTGACAGATCCAGTGATGATGGAAAATATAGTGTAGATTGTCACGCCGAACATGTACAGTCTTCTCCGTCCGAAGATATCTGCTAGCCTACCTGCGAATAGCAGACCGCTAGACCATCAGCAGGGCTGTGGCTGGATGCAGGAGGACGTACCATGCGAATGCGAGGGTGTAGGCAGATGAGATCCACTGGGTCTGAAGTTCCGTTTCCCTCAGGTCTCGCGCCATGCTTGGGATGAGCAAGATCACCGAAGCAGTGGAAGCGGACTATCAGTTGAGTCAGCTACTGCTCGCTTGGACCCGCCAATCGGCCTTCGCCCGGTCAGTCACAAGAAGGGATCCCCGTTCCTCCAGATCGTGCACTATCGCCCAGTCTACCACTCACGCCAACAAAGAACGTCATCATCATCCCCGCCGCCAGCGCTACGATCCTCGGCGTAGACAACCTCGGGTGCTCCTCCACCACAGCCGCCTCCGGATCCAGCGGAACAAGCTCGATCGGATCCGGCTTGTCCTTGTCCATGACATCCTCCTTGACGGACCCAAGGGGCGAGTCGAGCGGGACCGCCGGGAACTCCTCCTTGAACTTGCTCATTCTGCTTGTAGATGATAGAAGTGCATTCACACGATCGGCGCGATACGCGCTATCGAGCCTGGTGTCCACAAGGGTGGGGACGGTCATCTTTAGGGCGACTTTTTGGCTCTGCGGGTGGAGCGCTGATAGCCTCAAGTATCCTCCGAGGTTTCTCCGCGGCTCGGGCCGAAGATGCCGAGCGCCACGTGAAGAGAAGTCCTCTTGTTCACGCTCTCTCATCTTCACACCAGCTGTCGCACAATCAGCTCACTCCATCACGCACGCATCCAGCACCATCCTATCTCAGATGCCGCCAAAGAAAGACGCTGGGCCGGTGCCTACTCTCGAGTCACTCAAGGCAATTACGAGCCTGCTGGAGCGGGCGGCAAAAATCCCCACGCTGGTAGCTCAAGTACCCATGGACCTAGTGACAGACATACAAATGGCAGGTTACAGGTTTCAGCACGCCTGCGACAAGGTCGATCGGGAGCGGAACCTAGCGAAGGAGCGGGAGGCGAAGGCGGCGCAGATATTGGCCGACGCGACGGCCCGAGAGGCGGAAAAGCTGTCGATCATTCAGAGGGCAGAGGCGGCGGAGCTGGCGCTGGGGCAGGCGGTCATGAAACAAGAGAGGATCATTACGGAACTGGAGAAGGCCAAGGCGGAGATAGAGAAGCTCAAGGAGGAGGCCGAGACGCGAAAGCGCAAAGGCGGCGATGACGAGGCGGCGGAGGTAAACGATAAGGCTGGCGGGATGCAGGCGTCCGGGAGTAAGAAGGCGAGGAGGTGAATGCAAGATAAGGGACCGAGATATGGTACGAAGTGAGTCGTTCTGCACCTGCAGCTCGGAAGTACAGCTGATGGGTCTAGCTCCCTTGACATCAGCTCGGTTTTCGCTCGCCATCGTCGCATCGTATCACCAATCTTCATGCGGTGGCGGGAGACCCCTGATCTGCTGGGCGAGAAGCTGGGGTGGCAGGGCACGGCGCTGTAGAGTGCGGACGGGAAGACGGGGCATCGTGGATCAGGGAAAGAACAAGTCTCGGCTTATCGCTGAATCTGATCAGTCTTCTGAGGGTCTGTACGAACAAGCGATCTGGAGGGCATAGTCTCAGGCTCGATTATAATGCTGTAGAGGCTTCAGATAAGGCCATACTCGAGTACTGATCAGGCAGAGTACTGATCAGGCATCCGGCTCGAATTGTGCCACTCACAATCATGAAACGATCACTCACCTGTTTGGTGACCTACCGCTCTGCTGCGCAATCCCGTCATTGCCCGTCAATGTATACTGTCGAGTGCATGTATGTCGCACGACGAAGACTGGAAGGGTTGTCCCCCATGACTCCCAGATAAATTGATCTTCATTGTACTAACGACTCGGTCCTGTCATGCTCACTGCTAGGCGCAGAATCGCCCTGCTTGCGCACGATCCCGTGGAAGCGGTCAGCATCGTCAAGCTCACTCTGCTCCTTTCTCCAATGTTTTCTAAACACGCCGGCCTCCCTTCCATTGATCAGCTGGCCCCTTCGTCAGATTGCCGTTCACGTTGCAATCACGTCGCGATACTCGTCTCAGAGCGGGCTGGTTCATCCCGTATTACGGGTCTATCCTTAGAGGTACTCGGGTGAAGTCGGGAGGGGTCGACAATGCTGAGTAATACATGAAGGGCTATAAAGCGCCCGCTGACAGCGCCCATACCGCCCCGTCTGACTTTATCCACTTCCGACCAGACACCTGCGAATTATCGCTCATCTCCACCAGATCCATATCCCTGAACGTGATCATTCACCAAGCCGCACGATACGATGTCCCTGCAGCTCACTCGCACTACTGGTTCCGCAGATCTCACCGAAGCCGGAAGCGCCTACGAGGACTACCAGGACGGACATGGCAATACATACCGATACTGGCCTCGCAACCCACCCGTCTCGAAGCATTCGACCATGGAGATTGGGACCACCAGTGAGTGCCGTCTGACCACGCCTTCACAGAGGTGAAGGGGAGTGGAAGAGTTGTAGCTGATCGGACATCAGAGCCGGACGGGGAGTTCACCTTCGAAGCGTCCACCAATTCCAATGCCGATTTCTACGTTTCATCTGCTGTGTAGATATCTGAGATGGAGAGTTTGCGCACCCGTGTGAGGCTGGCTCTAATCAGTGTCCAAAACGACCAGGAAGAGGTGGCCAAAATCCAGCGCGCCAATGGCCAGGCGGCGATGATGGAGATTCACCTCGGGGTCTTGGTCGCAAAGGTCATCCACGTGACGTCTGACGTTGCGACTGAGCCTGCTGAGCTCGAGGCGCCCGCTGCTGAAGGCTCTGTCACGACTCACCGCCACTGAGGACTTGCAGGTATGTCTTTGAAATAACTCGCGCGCGCAGTTGCTTCGAAGCGAGACCACGCTAGCGGGCTGTACATGTGGAGCCCACACTGGGTTGTACATGGCTAATGGCGCAGATGTGCCTCCCTCTTGAGAGCTTTTATCCTCTCCTTGATCCCTTATTCACACATCATGTATCCAGCAGCTGCAGTACAAGGATCAGAACATCTAGTCCAGTGGCTGTCAAAGACACATCCTTGTCGTACGTCCCGACTTCTGAATCTGAAGGCATCCATAGGGTCTCGAGGTCAACCGAGCTTAGTAATTTGTGCTGTGCATTTAACGCGCGCATGGGGCACTGTTCACATCTCTGCTCGTGACAGATTCTGGGATCCAGGTGCCGGCTCTGTACTCTGCCACTGAATTTTTCAACCGATCTCATACCCAGGCCATTCCCCACAGACTGCAAGCTGGGCTCGGTGATCCTCCTCACCCGGGCACATTTTATTTGGCTTTCGCCACCTGCCTGTTATACAGCCCCGATGCCAGATGGTCTCATCAAACCAGACGGTGCCCACTAGTCGGCCCAGGACATGCCAGCATCGCATGAGCCACTTGTTCCTTTCACTCAAGCTAAATTCGAACACTGCATGCATCCATCCTTGCAGGACCATCCCCGCCACTGACAATGACCATTGGAGGCTCGATACACGTTCGACATGTCGCCACTGTGGCTGTCGTTTGCCTTCCCTTCAGGCATGACTCCCAGATCCTGCACGTATTCAGCTCGTGGGAGACTGACAGCCCACCCCTGGATCAGGGATGTGAATGGATATTTCCGCCTCCTCCTCCTCATTCTCATACCTGATGATACTGAATTTGCGGCCACTTACTGATTACCACGAATTCCGCCCAGCTTATTCCGTTCACTTGTGCTCCATCCGTCGACCTGCGGCCCCAGACAATGTCTTCCCCTTCCATCATCACTCCTGCTCCTGCTCACCCGGACAAAGGTCTCACTTACGAGACGATCCGCGACCAGGTTACCCCTTCCATCATGTACCATCAATACACCACCCGAGCCACGAGCACTGAGCCCAGACTGCTGGTCCGCGTGGATGTGGAATACTGTGAGCTTACGTCCACTGCGCTGCACCTGACATCTCACGGCTAAGGCCCACTGACGTAGCTGCAGCGGATCCGGATAGCGATGGCGCAACCAATTTGTGGGCGTCTCTCGATACGCAGGGCAACTATAAGGAGGGGATATCCAAATGTAAAATTCCTGTCAAGCTTACTCTGGACTCGGACCTACACCACACATTCAAGGAGGCGCATAGGCTGGCTTGCCGACAAACAGAGAAGGCATCTGAAGAGGAGTACTTGGCGTTTTTGGGGACCACGGTGCAAGAGCCTGGACATGGTGGCGGTGCCAGTTCCAGCTCGGGTGGTGTTGGGTCCGATACCCAGCTCCCAGATGACGAGTCACGAGAGTAAAGAGAAGTGACGAGTGCTCACCATTGTTATCCACTGAATTTCCCTTACGTCTCGAGGTCGGCTTGAGGTCTTGAGCGCCTCGACGTATACGTGACTTACGTGCTCATCCGCCGAGATCACTGAGCAGATTTGCTGTATGAAGGAACTATACCACATCAATCCCACTCATTCAACTCTCACTCTCCACGAGCTCAGATCCAGACAGCCCTTTCTTCCTGCTCTCTCAAGATCTTGACATATCTCGTCGCGCAGTGACCTTGTCGTCCTGAGCCACATCGATCCGCTTCGACTGACATGTCAAGTCCTCCGTTTGCTCAGCTAACTCGAGTCCTTGACTCCCTCTTTTGCTATTCGTCTCCGCGATCAAAAGGAGCATGTACTCCTCACAGCGGAAGCTGAGATGGCAATGGCTCGGACGATAAAGAGGGGTCTACCGGTGTCGCCGTGTCCGTGATCACCTTTTGCCACCCTGCTGAGGCTACTCAGCCGTAGCCCTTGAACTCTGATCGTGAGTTTCGCGGCTAGCATCGCCACCCGCACTTTCCTCCTTTGACTCGAGCTAAATTCGAACATCTCACGCATCCATCCCTACACTCAATTTCCCCTGAGTGCCGCCAAGTTGCCACTAAAGTCATGATGATACACGTTCGACATACGGCGATTGCGTTTGTCATTTACAATCCCTTCAGTAGACTACCCCCGGTCCTGTCCAATGTCCATTGGGGGCCGCGGAGGTCTACGACCCCACTCCAGTAGATATAAAGGTCGAAATCCTTGGGTCCAGACTGCCTCTGTCTCACCTGTTCCATCCTCCTGCACCTCATACACCATACACTGATCGTCTTGTCCACTTGCTCCCCCTCTCCACGACCATCAACGCCATTATGCCTCACGCTTGCACTCCAGATCCCCCGGACCACAGCATCATCACGTGCCGGACGACCCACCGACAGCTCGCAGATGGGTCCGAGATTTTTTACCACATCTTCTGTTCAGGGCCGCCTCACGCGGAGGTGATGGATCACATGGAGGTCGAATTGGGTGAGTCATGGTGCACTGACCTGAGAGGCTGAAAGATCGATCTGTGTCTGTACTGGTACACAGGGGTTCTTAGCTGACTCTGATGCAGTGGATCAGGACGGCACAGTCACGCATCAAGGCTCGCTCTTCCCCAACGGCACATACACCTCGAATGGATTCACAAGTACCGTCGATATCTCGCTGGACATGAATACGGACCCTACATCGGCCTTCGGAGCGGCACTCCTTGCTCGGAAGGAGCAGGACGAGCAGGCGAGGGAGGAGGCCGAAGCGGCCGACGGCGGATCCGGTGACCCCGCCGCTTGACGCTGCCCATGACAGCGTCAAACATGACACCAATTGAGCAGCTCCCGCCACTCTTCCCGTCCAGCGTGTCAGCGAGTACGTCAGCCAGTGAGTAACTGTAAGCAATGCTAACTTTTCAGTCCACCCTATCTCCAGCCATCATTGATCATCGATATCCAATCTCCGTTCCCCATGAATTTCCCTTACATTCCCGATTCATCTGTAGATGTTGAGCCTCTGATCATACACATGTATATATCGTGTCCCCCCCTGATTACTGTCCCACAATTAGTCCATCAAGGTCGGGTCCAATCCGGCCTGACCCATTCCCCAACTTTACCTTCGACGCCCAAACTGATATTCCTGCCTCATCAGCTCTTTCCCCTTCCTTCCCATCCACCACCATCTCTATCCCTGTTTCTCCCTCTTCCATACTAGACCTAGCGGAGAAGCACTCACTCCAAGATCTGCGCACAAGTTGCCGCATAAGGTATCCTCTTCCCCTAATGGTCAGCTTGATCTTCCTCCGTCCGGCAGAATCAAACTCACCATGACCCTAAGCGCTTCCAACAACTTATCACCCACCTCCCTACTCTCCTCCATCGACCCCATCCCCATCTTTTCTCTCAGGGCATGTTCAACCCTAAGTCGCATTTCGAGTTTATAGGCCGATCGACCGACGATGGACCATACTGTCGCACAAGTGAGATCGTAGCCTTCTATATCGTATCAGCTAGTGCCATGCGAGATGAGCGGAGCCAATCAGCTGAAGAGGGATGAGAACGTACCGAACGCAAAGTCCCCCATGTCCCTTGCGAGCTCCACACAGTCCACGACCTTCCGACTCGCCGCTATACAGCTCTGTAGCGCATGAACTTCAGCCGCAGTGTCGTCGGCGCAAGACGCGTCGACCGCTTCTTTGCCGTGAATGAGCAACATGACCCTGATGATGATCAGCTAGACTCGCCTCTTAGTCAGACAGCTTACGCGTGCAGTGTCATCCAATTGGCATTGACAGGCCCCTGCTTGATCCCCCACTCCCCACTGCCCTGACGGGAGACGGGGGTCATGGACGAGCTGTACTGCTGCGCTATGGACAAGATATTGCGAGTCTCTTCGGGAGTGGCCGAGTCGTTATCGAACAGCCTGAATTATGAGCTATGCTAGCGCAAGGCTGAACGCAGTGGCGAGCTCACCTGGTTGCCTTGTACAGGAGCGTGAACGCCTTGAGCTGGGTGCAGAACACCGAGTCATCCTGCCCTGACTGGACATCGGAGCTGAGGAAGTCTTTGAGCGTGGACATGTTCCGAAGGCTCTCAGACTGCGGAGTCAGCTATGGGCTTCTTGCGTCCGAGCTCCCGACAGCTGACTTACGGTATCATACGACTCAAGTGGGAAGGGTGTGGTAATCTCATCATCGTTGAAGGCTGATATATAAGCTCGGTCAGTCTGTGTCGTTGGGAGCCAGCTCACATGATGGCCATCCCCACCCAACAGCGGCACCCCGATCGAGCATATAGATCGCCCAACTAGAGCGTCAGCTTCTGCCTTTCTTGGACACACCGTCTCGAGCACAACTCACAACAGCCTGACCCTCTCCGCATACTCCTTTCTATCCTTCGGCGGCTGGACCACCACCCCCTTATACCTCCACTCCCTGAGCTTTTCTTCCCGCTTGCATCTCTCCTCCCACCCCTCTCCCCTTTCTTCAGGGTCCAGAAACCTCTGTCCCACCCCTCCCAGCTTGCCCAGTCCACACGCCCACGCCAGAGCGGCCGACCCACTCGTCTCCGCCCATCCATCCAGGAACCGACCTTCCTGGAAGAATGCAATCGCGCGGATCGCTTGCGCAGCGACAACGTCGAGGAGGCGGTGGTCGCCGGTGGAGTAGGCTTGGGCGGAGTAGGTGCGTGCGGGACTGAGGAGGGCTGTAGCAATGGCGGTAGGGGCAGAAGGGGGAAGGGCGGAACTGGGAAGGAGAGGGAGGACGAGGATGATGATGGATAGGATGAGAGCGGGGTGGAGGGGTGATGAAGAGCGAGGGTTGAGGCGGGAGAGGATAGTGGATGGGTCGAGGATCGCGAGGCTGGTTTGCGGGTTACGGGGGCTGATGTACGCTTGGAGTCTGTATGTCAGCTGCTGCCCAGCCAAGGCGTCGCAGGAACGCGTAAGCTCACAGGAACAAGACGATCTTCTCGCCAACACCTTTGCTTCCGCCCACAGCAGCCAGGATCTCTCTTGCGATCTGCTCAGCGCCCATCCCGACCCATGGGTACTTTCCACCCGCCTCGATTCGGTCATGCGTCGCCGCGTCCGCGAGGGTCATGAGGTCCGGCTCTTCGTCTTTGCCCGTGAGCATGTCGAGGTTAAAGCCGATATCGAGTCCGTCCGAGTAGGTGAAGCCCTCGGGATCGCCCTCGTCTCCCTCCGGCGGGGGAGCGAGGGGCGAGATGAAGGTTGAGCCCGTACTCCCAGTGGCCGGGTCGAGAGCGTAGATCGTTCCAGGATACGAGCTCGGGGTGTGCGTCGATCCTGATGGACCCGCCTGCGCCTGGACATGAGGCTGAGGGGATGCCGGCGCCGTCTCCCCACCCTCCGCAGCGCTGCTCCCGAGCTTCTTCTCCAGCTCCGCCAGCCTATCCTCCAATACCTTGACCCGCGACTTTTGCGGTTTCTGAAGATAGACACACGGCCTGTCTTGCCGCTTACACACCGCACAGCTCGGATGTTCCGCCGAACACTTGAGCTTGCGGCGCTTGCAGTAGTCGCACGCTGCGCCTCGCGCCAGCATGTTGATTCGGCTGGTCGCTCTCCGTTTGGGCGGGGGCTCGGTCGATTCGGGCTCCGCTTCGGGCTCGACCCCGACCGCGGCCGCAGCTGCGGCAGAGGTGTCTTCGACTCCCGCTTCCGCCATCGCTTCGTCCTCCGCCCGAAGCTGAGCATCGGCCTGAGCAGCCGCCTCCGCTATCGTCAGAACCGGATCAATCTCCAGGTCTTGCCCTTCGCCCTCGCCTTGCCCCTGCTTATCCCCGTCTCCATCCTCCCCTTCGCCTACACTGACCGCAAACTGCTGCAGGTCTTCCGCCGCAAACAAGCTGTTTAAAGCTGCATCCGTGTCCCCGACGGACCCCTCTCCGTCCCGGGGCAATACGTCGAGGTAGGCCAGGTCGGCCTGGAGTGCCTCTCGCTGCGCTTCGTCGCTGACGCTGGACATGGTGGGTGGAGGCTTTGCTGTTGATGAACGGAGAGTGGAATAGCAAGTCCGAGGATGGAAGGAAGAGAGGAGGAGATGCAAGTCCGAGCTCCGGCCCTGAATTTGCCACCCGAATATAGTTAAATGGTTTATATCCCAAGAGTGCCACACTGGAGCCGCCACACTCACCCAGTCCAACATTCCTCGTGCACGCGCTCAGAGGACCTCACCGCGACGATCACTCTCAGACTTCTTATACCACACCTTCCCTATACCTATATATCTCAGAGTAGGTCTCGAGGCACAGCTGTCGACGCCCAGACCTTTGACTCATGGAACGATAGCTGATCTTGGTAGAAATAATCAATATGGCGGAAACCAACGAGCAGGTCAACCCTGTAAGTTCAGCTTCAATGGGCGCGAACAGGGTTGCGTCTCGTCTGCACTGTTTCGAAGCGCGTATGCAGACCGGAACACACTACGAGGCGAGGGGATTGAGAAGTGCCGAACATATGGAGGCAAAACATCAAGGAGTGGAAGCTGACGCCTGATAGGAAGACTCCCACGACCCCCAATTCGAGCCGGTCCTCAAATTGACCGAGCAGGTCGAGGCCAAGACACACGAGGAGGACGAGGATGTTCTCTTCAAGATGTGGGTTTACGATCATCACAATTATAGCGGGACGTATCTGGGTCGGGCAAGCAAGAGCAAGGCGGGACGGGGCGCAGAAGCTGGGATCCTTTGGTAGGCCCGCGCTGATCCTTCAGGCGCGCAAAGCTCTTCCGGTTCGTCAAGACCGACCTGGAATGGAAAGAGCGCGGAACAGGAGATGTGCGCCTGCTCGCACACAAGCAGACTGGTAAGGTCAGGCTGGTGATGCGTCGGGACAAGACGTTGAAGGTTTGCGCCAACCACCTTAGTCAGTTCCCCTTCTCGTACCGCAGCGACCGAGGTGTGAGCTGACTCTCAGTCTCCGCCGACATGAAGCTCTCGCCGAACGTCGGGTCGGACCGTTCGTGGGTCTGGAACGCGAGTGCCGATTATGCCGAAGGGGAGCCGACGGCCGAGACGCTCGCTATCCGATTTGGGACCGCTGAGAGTGAGCTCGCCCACACAAGAAGCATGTCACCAGGGCATAGCTGATAGTCCAGACGCCAACCTGTTCAAGGAGGCTTTCGAGTCTGCTCAGGAGAAGAACGCCGCTTCGGGCGGTGGAGCTGCCGAGTCAGATGCGGAGGACGAGGAGGAGGCGGAGATTGTGCCTGTTGCTGTGAGCTGTTTGGTGTACAATTTCATGCACAAGAGCTGACGCAGAAGGAGAAGGAGGAGGCTCTGAAGACCGAGGAGCCAAAGGAAGAGAAGGTGAACGAGTAAGTATTATAGGTTCAGCTGAAAAGGACCTGATTCCGAGAAGCCAGCTGACCACCTAGGGACGCCGCTACCGCCCCATCCACCCACACTCCTGCCCCTGCGCCTACCACCACCACCGACGCCGCCCCCGTGCCCGCATCCGCAGACACCGAGCCCGCCAAGGTCGACACCTCGGCTACCGACGCTGCCGTCAAGGAGAAGACGGACGAGAAGGTCGAGGCGGCTCCGGAGGTGAAGAAGGAAGAGCAGGCTGAGGCTGAGGTGAAGAAGGAGGAGGCGGGTGAGGAGAAGAAGGAGTAGAGATGAGATGGGAGGCAGGAGGGGGAACAGGGGAGGGCGTGATGTGGCTTGGGCGATACCGGCGCAAGCTAGAGGGCCGGGATGACCGAGATGATATCATGTATATCGCATTTTGTGAGAGAGTGTCCCGATACCTGACCGTGTTCTTATTCTTGCCTATTTGCACGTATATATGGGCCTAGACATTACCTCAGTGGAGCTTGTAATAGCAGCTAGACGAGCACCGGTCCGCGCGCGCGTGCGATTTGCGAGGCATGCCAATTACGTAACGGCATTTCCCCTCTGCCGAAATCCAGGCCGCTCAGCGTCGCCCCGATCCTCGCCCATCCACCTCTTACTTCTCCCATACATCTCGATCGACCCTTCCAGCTCTTTACCTCCTCTACATCACTCAACAGAAGCACAATGAACAGATCAGGCGGAGAAGCATTCGCCAAGCTCGCACAGCAGCTGAAACGGGCTCGCCTCCAGGCGTCTCGCGCCGCCGGTGGAGGTGGTGGTGGCGGCGGAGGAGCAGGCGGAGGCGGCGGGCTGCCTACGGGCGGTGCGCTTGCTGGTGGGGGTTTGTTGATTGCTCTGGCTGGGGGTGGGCTCTTGCTCAACTCTTCGTTGTTCAACGGTACGTCCTCTGCCTCATCGATCGATGAAAACAAGAAGAGAGAAGGGAGGTAGCTGACGATGCTAGTCGATGGTGGACATCGAGCGATCAAGTATTCACGTCTGCATGGGATCAGGCCGGACATATACCCTGAAGGGACGCACTTGGTGGTAAGCAGCTCGTCCATACTGGAGGGGAAGGGTTCAGAAAGGATCGTACCTGATCTCACAGCTGCCCTGGTTGGAATCGCCCATCATTTACGATGTGAGGGCCAAGCCGAGGAATATCGCTTCGTTGACGGGTACCAAGGACTTGCAGATGGTGAGCTCAACTTTGCGGGGGTATGAGTCGTCGAGGGATAGTACCTGATTGTACAGGTCAATATCACTTGCCGTGTCCTTTCTAGGCCATCTGTCCAGGACTTGCCCACCATGTAAGCTGACAATCATACCCGCTGGGGATAACGGGGATTACAGCTCACACATCAGCTACCGCGAGCTCGGGACCGACTACGACGAGCGCGTCCTCCCTTCCATTGTGAACGAAGTCCTCAAATCCGTCGTGGCTCAATTCAACGCCAGCCAGCTCATCACCCAGCGCGAGATGGTCTCCCGGCTCGTACGCGAGAACCTGACGCGCCGCGCCCGGCGCTTCAATCTCATCCTCGACGACGTCTCGATCACGCACGTCGCCTTCTCGCCCGAATTCACCCACGCCGTCGAGGCCAAGCAGGTCGCACAGCAGATTGCGCAGCGCGCCGCCTTCCTCGTCGACCAGGCGATCCAGGAGAAGCAGAGTATCATTGTTCGGGCGCAGGGAGAGGCGCGCGCGGCGGAATTGATTGGGGAGGCGGTCAGGAGTAATAAGGGATTCTTGCAGCTGAGGAGGTTGGAGGCGGCGAGGGAGATTGCGACGACGCTGAGCGCGAGTGGGAATAGAGTCATGCTCGACTCGAAGAGTCTGTTGTTGAATGGTGAGCTTGTTGATTTTAAGGAGAAGGGGATGAAGAGCTGATCAGGCAGTTGCTGAGGACGACGTCATCACCTCGGTATACGACAAGAAGAAGTAGACGACGAGGCTACTAGCAGTCCAGGGAAAATGCGCAAGAAGGCTAGACGGGCAGTGTTCGGGATTATGCAAACATCTCCAACTACATACACCTATCACCTCATCTTACTCATCGACTAGAGGTGATCAGCCCGACTCATAGCGAGATCTCAGGACAGGCTCAACTATAGGTCATCCGCGCACCATCCGCATGCCTCGCAAGGCGGTGCCTCTACTAATGGCTTGAGACGCCAACTGTCCCCCTTGATCACGGGTGTCGACTGACCTGGCCCTCTGACCACATCGCCTAAGCTTCGCTCCATGTTCTCGTAAAAGTAGTCCGCGACCGAGGGGCGGAGAAATACCGGCGGGACATAGATGTCCACCTCGAATTTGCTGTCCACGGCACCCCGATAGTCGGACATTTGGAGTCGGTAGCGGACATGCCGCCCGATGATGTGCACGAGCTGGTCGACGGCTTTGGTGTCCACCGGCCCCTCAGTCACGCCAGTGTACTCCCCATACCACCTCGCCAGTCCGCCGATCACCGGCGGTATCTCCCCGCACGGCACTGCGTCAATGTGCGTGCGAGATCCCAGTGCTCTGCAGGGCCAAAGCAGGGGAGCATAGGTGAGCGGCCCATACTCGACTCGCTGGCACATCACCGCTACGGTGCGTGGGCGTGGGCGTGCGCCTGCGCAGTGGCTGAAGAGCTGCGACACACGGTCGCGCGTCTGATTCACCTGCTGCTCCATGTCCGGGTCCGTCTCCCGCCAGTCCTCCCATACAGGCTTCCACCACTCTGTTTGCCCACCCAACATCGCTCCACTCGAATGAGTCCTCAGCTGCCTCATCAACCGATTGAGGCTCACTGCCGCCTCCCCAAGCCACACCGTCTCCGCTTTCCCAAATGCCGACCTGTCCGAAATCGATTGGGTGGAGCCGACCAAAAGGTAGAATGATCCGCCGTGGTTGAGAAGGGTGGTATAGGTCTATTCGTCCTTCTGACAGTACTCCAGATAGAGGTGCTTACAAGAAGAAAGGAGCTCCGTCTTGGACTTGAGGTCGGGAGCGGCGGCAGGGGTGTGCAGGTGAGAGACGAGGGAAGGGAGGTGATCGCTGATGATAGTGGTGTAGAGAAGGGGGCCGGTGATATCGTAGAAAAGCTGAATACGTCAGCTTGTTCACGAATGGTATGAGGAGATCCTGGCTTACCCTGTTGACGCGCATGCAAGCGGCAAGGTCAGGCTGGCGAATACTGACCCCCTCATTCTTGCCTGTCGGTGCCGGTAGCGGCTGGCGGAGATGGAACAACACCAGACCCCAGATCTCAGGCAGCAGTCTCGGGTTCGTCATCTCGATGGACTTGCTTAGTATCGCAACAGTATGTGAGCAGTGAAGATCAGTATGAAGGCGATTGGGTAGGCGAGGAGACGCAGAGCGGGACACAAAGGAGAAGTGAAACAAGGGACGTGAACTGGACAATTGAACTCCCTCCTCTTTGCGCTCCCCAAATTGACAACTACCTCTGTTGCCTAGATAGATCAGCTATAGTCATATTGAGGCCTGAGTATGCGCTCACCTATATGTCATCCGCGCACCAGCCGCAAGCCTCGCACGATGGTGCCTCCTCCAACGGCTTCATACGCCACACATCCCCGCGAACCGTGGCCATGGTCGTACCATACGCCTCCACCACCTTCTTCAGCTTGCGCTCCAGCGACTGCTCGAACCAGTCCGTCATCGAAGGGCGGAAAAACACCGATGGGAGATAGATGTCGACTTGAAAGTCCGCCTGCTTGATCGCCTGAGTACGCGCCACGGCCAGATCGCCGTGCCGCTGCCGCCAGTCGACGTGCTGTCCGATGAGATTAACGATCCGGTTGACCGCCATAGTGGAGACGGGACCTTCGAGTACTCCAGAGTCTACCCCATACCACCTCGCCCGCCCGCCCCTCACTGCTGGTATATTACCGGGCCGGATACGGACACCTTCCATGTGCATGCAGTGCACTGGCAGCTCGCTCTCCTTCCCCTTCCCCTTCCCCTTCCCCTTCCCCTTCCCCTTCCCGTCCCCCTCTCGTACCACCTTTGTCGGATACGAGTCGTGCCGAATTTGAGTAGCGTACACGAGCGGCCCAACTTTGACGCGCTGGCACATGATTGCGGCGGGTGTGCGGTGGACCGCGAGTCCTGTGATTGCGATTCGCGCCTCTTCCGCATCCTGCTCGACCTCTGTTCCACCCCATTTCTGGCATATAGGCCACCACCACTCAAATTGCCCACCCAGAATAGCCCCAGTCGACAATGTCCGCAGACGGGTCATCACGCTTGTCAGGGCCTCTGCAGCCTTCCAGATCCCGACCGCTTCCGCCCTGGCAAATGCCATTCTTTCCGCCTCGGAAGGCTCGAGCAAGAGGAAGACCCATTCGCCGTGGAAGAGGAGGGACGAGTAGGTCGGCTCATTTTTGGGGCAGTATTCGAGATAGAGATGTTTGCACGTAGAGAGGAGGTGCCGCTTGCATTTGATATTTGAGGAGGCTGCGGGAGTGTTGAGATTGCGCGTGAGGGAGGGAAGGTGGTCGCTGACGATGGTGCTGTAGAGGAGGGGCCCAGTGAGCTCGTAGAATAGCTGAGCATGTCAGCTACATAGTCGACTGATAGTACGAGCTGATCCTGCTCACTTTGTTGACCCTCATGCAGACGGCGAGATCAGGCTGGCGGATGCTACTCGGCTGATTCTTGCCTGTTGGTCGCGGTGTTGGCTGGCGCAGATGGGATAGCACCAGACCCCACACTTCAGGAAGCAGCGCAGGGGTCGTCATTACAGCCAGCTTGCTGTAGATAGGCAACAAAGACTGAAAGCAAAAAGTGAAGGGGAGAACCAAATTGAAACGAGGAATGCGGAGCTGACATCTTGCCTTCTGATCGTTATCCTGTGATTTGACAACCGCTAGGCTTCGGCACTACCTTCACATAGCTTCTCGTACCCCACTGAGGCTATCCCTTCCATGATGCTCACTCTGAGACTGACTGAGCTCTGTCCCAGACGCTGTTCACGATACGCCCAGGCGCGCCCACCTAGCCGACTGTACCATTGAAGCCCTATTCGCCTTCTTATCTGTATTCATCAATCAGACACACTCAGCATTTGTCCTGGTCAAGTGGCTATGACATGCTCCTAAGACCCCTGTACACGACATAATGCCGCTTTGCATGGAGCCACCCTCCTCTTAAACTCCCTGCATCTCTGACTCCGCATCTGGCCTGGTAAAATCAGCGTGAGGCACTGAGGGCGGAGTATGTGCTCAATTGCTCACCTGGCTATAGGTCGTCCACGCACCACCCACAAGCCTCGCACGGCGGAGCCTCCGCCAACGGCTTGATCCGCCACTCTGCGCGTTTCGCCCACGCAGCCGGGGAGCCGTTGGCAGCCATCGCCCCCAATACAGCTTCCCTGAACGCCATGGTCTGCACGGACCAGTCCAGTCCGAGCTGGAAGGCTGGGGGAGCGTATATGTCGACGGATAGGTCGGTCGCTGTGGGCGCCCTGCCCGTACTCCGCCGCAAACCCTTCAATCCCTTGTGTCGCCTTTCGACATGCTTTGCGACTTGTTGCGCCAACAAGTGTCGCGCGTAGTACATCTCGTCGTCGCCCATGTCGTGGACCAAGCCAAAGTTCTCCTTCCATGCGTTGAACCGATTGCTCGCATTGACGAGCGGGTGCGCGATCGGGTGGAAAACGCTCGTCACTGCGTCGAGGTACGGCGCGAGCACGGTTGGGCCGGGTACTGATGACTTTTCTGACATGCTGCTGTAGTGTGTAGGTGATAGGGTATAGAAGAGATACGTTGATAGCGATGATGATGGAGCGATCAGGCGTACCAGCGTGAGACGCCGCCACTTACGCTGGTGATATCGCCGCATGCTACGGTGTTGAGGTGCCTCCGATTCCGAAGCCGATCGGGCGGACAACCCTCACTGCCTATCGCGAAGGTGTTGACCAATGGTCCAAAGCCGACATGCTGACACAGTAACGCCCTGCCTTGACCCGCGGCAGCCAAGGAGGCGATCTGGCTCCGAGCTTTGCCGAGCGGCACGGCGAGCTTGCCGCGGTTTGGATACCCGGCGGCCGGATCCTCCCATACCCGCTGCCAGATGCCCGTTTGGTCCCCCAGCATCGCCCCCGTAGATATGCTGATGAGATTTTTCGACGT
Organism: Dioszegia hungarica; assembly: GCF_025882075.1. NCBI lineage: Eukaryota > Fungi > Basidiomycota > Tremellomycetes > Tremellales > Bulleribasidiaceae > Dioszegia > Dioszegia hungarica. The sequence continues at coordinate 1,210,137 of NW_026515766.1, read as the reverse complement.
TCCTTCGAGCATCGTGGTCCCGCTTGTGATCCAGTCCACCTCTGCGGCATTGACTCTGACGATCCGCGGTGCTGGGATGGAGGAGGGAGAAGAAGGGCGAGCCGAGCATCATGAGGGTGAGATAGCTCGGTTCGGACCGATCGACGTATTCGAGGTATAGGCGTTTGCAGCGGGATAGGAGCTCAAATTTGCTTTTGAGGCCCGGAGCGGGGGGAGTCACCCACAGGCGGGAAGTGAGGGAGGGGAGGTGGTCGGCGACGATTATGGAATAGAGGAGGGGACCGGTGAGGTCGTAGAAGAGCTATTGGAATCAGCTCCAGTCTGAAGTCTCGAAGATACAGTGAGAGGGAAATGGCTCACATGGCTGACTCTCATACACGCCGCCAAGTCAGGCTGACGAATCTCGCATCGCTTGGCTTTGCCAGTTGGGGGAGGGAGTGGTTGGCGGAGGTACTGGATGACCAGATCCCAAATTTCCGGGAGAAGCTGTGGAGATGTCATGGATGGGACGAGCGATGTGCGACGCTGGCTGGACCTGGGGTCAAGTGAACGAGCACAAAGAGCAAAGCATTTAGTGCGGATGGAAGGGATTGGCTGAGGCTGGCTGAGACTCTAATATTTTTCGAGCGAGGAATGTGGAGCTCGGAGATGTCGGCCTCTGTCAGCCTTTTGCCGACCCCGCGAGACGGCTGAGCTTTATTCATTGCATTCGCAGTTCAGATCCAGCTCAGGCATGCGCTCCGTCTCATCTTGTGTCTGGGTACGAAATCACCTGCGCTGTCTCAGCTCCCGGAGGCCCAAAGGATGCGCCACCGCTCTCGCACCGCCTCTGCCACACTCAGCTTCACGTGGCGTATCATCCCTTCACTAGCGATCCTTTGAACCTTTTGGACTTCCGCAAACACTTCTACACGCTAGAATGATCTCACAGCTCCCTCCCTCCACATATTCAGCTCTGTACATCATCTTATCACCTCAGATCCAACACAACCACCTTCCCGAATCCTCACACCTCCAGCTTGACCAGCAGATACCCAGATCGAATTCAACTACTCTGAGACCTCACTGACCTGCTGAGAGACCGTAATGGGCGCTCCATATCGAACAGTCGGCTTACCGATCCACCTCCTTTACCCCATCCTCTCGCTCGTCCTCCTCGCTATCGCGGCGTTCTCGTCGGCAAGCAGTGTGTGGTATGTCTCGGCCGAGACGCCCACGCTGAGAGTGCGTTTCGCAGCTACTGATTAGTAAGCATCCTCCCGTCTTCCTGCCATCCACTCACTCACATGATTCGCCACTGCTAAGCACCGTCCCCTCTCATAGCGATTATCTCATTCCTCGATATGGCTAGAGGCCCGCCTTCTTGCTCCGACGTGCTACGGCCTGGGGATTGGTGGCGCAAGTACGTACGAGGCTGACATCATCAGCTGCGGATACAACATGTCCAATCTCGTTGTCATTGCCAAAGTCGGCTGTATCTCCCGCGGATGGGAATGGCAGATCCCGCAAAACTACTTTGGTTTCCCTGTTCCGGAGGATGTCGCGGTGAATCTGAGCCGGGTGGCTGTCACTTCTGCTGTTGGTAAGTGCCTCCGCGACTTCCTTTCTCGCCCATCGTCGTCTTACACTTTCCTTCTTGCTGACACTATCCCCCTCCATGTCTCATCTGTGCTTCATGCGTGTGTTGGCTCGAGGTTCGGAGAGGCCTAGCGTCCCGGGCTATTAGAGCGAGGAGACAGCAAGCTGATGATCAGCATTCGGTCTTGTACTCGTCGCTGGACTGTGGCACGCGTACGTGATCAGGTACAGCTTTCGCAAGTCCCCTGCGCCCAACAAGGACAAGCTGTACTCATGCGCCCTCATCCACTTTGTGTCGGTCAGCGTCGTCTTCATGTGAGTACGAGCTCGCTCATCCCCATCACCCACATCTCCTGGATATGCGGCTGGAATTCACACTACTCGCCTAAACCTATATCCCCATCATCAAGCGCCCTCATGCGATAGTCAAAGGGGATTGCCATCACTGACACGTCAGGTTCACCTGGATCGCCTTCATCGCCCAAGCCGCCGTCATCGGCAACGCCACCAAGTATTCCGGAGACCTCATCAATGGTAATCCCAACGAGGTCGCGATCCAGTGGGGCCAAAGCTCATGGCTTGTCCTCGGGGCGGCGGTGATCCATTTCGGATGGGGGTATGAGGCTGTCAGGTGGCGAGCTGCTATACTCAAGTGAGCCACATACGTCAGGTCGACGAAGTCTGCGAACTTGTCTCCAGGTCAAGCTTTTGGTCAATCCAGTAGTACACGCGAGATGTCCTGCGCCGCGATCAGAGGAGTTATGTTCAGTCATGGCGTTGGCGCAGGTCCAGGGGGAAGCGAGATGCAGCAGATGGCCTTATGCTGTTGGTACATGTATTGTTGCTGTGCTTTCATGCGTAAAGCAGGAGCTAGTCTCGCGTCAAGCGACACAGACGTGCATCGTGTCAGTGTACAAAGTCAGCGTCGGTATAGTCATTAGTATACCTTCGACACCAAGACCAAAGGGTACCGCGTCACGCAAAGCTCACTTGTACCATCCTTCGACCCGTCAGCTCAACAAGCTCAGCGGCATACCTTGCCTCCATCGCGTCCGACGCCTGATCGGTACAGCAAACCTACGTTGGTCAAGATCCATGATATGCTGCGGTCAGATCGGTCAGAGTTGCAAGAGGAACGCAGGAACGAGAGCGATCGGGCGATAACGATAAAGCACGTAACGCAGATCAGGCACGGCGGGCGCTGGAATTCGAGGGTGGCCCCCTAAAAATCAGACAGCGTTCTATTCTTCGCCGTCTCTGCTCTTCCTCCTCCCTCAGAAGCCTTCTTATCCTTCCACGATCTGCCCTCGGCGGCTGCTCCGCCTGATCTTACCGCCGGCGACCCGGAGTCGCTCACGACGGCCACGCCGTCGGAGGCTCGGAGCGAAGCAGAGGACGGGCGGTCCCAGCGGCCTGAACCGTGTCATTGCGGATTCCTCCATTCGGTTAGCGGTATGCCTAATAGTTAGCGTTTACGACGGAGTACGGAATGCAGCGTGTACCGTACACTCATCGAGAGGAAAAAAAGGGAGACGGCGGTGGAGCAGGTCAGCTAGCAGGACAGTGGAGTGGGGAGATATAAGTGGGACTGGTCAGCCAAAGAGCAAGGGATCATCCATGCATCTCATCTCTACCTACTCTCTCTGTCTTTATTGTCAAAGACGCTGCGACTGGCTCGCATAGCTCTGGACTACACCCTCGCTACCCCTGCAATCACTACCAGCTCACAGTGCTCCTCTCGATCTCCCCGGCGACTCCCTCTCTTCGGTCACCAAGACTGGTCCCCTCTCCATCACTGCCCCACTACCGGTCATCCTCCCGACCAACCTCAGCACCAGCAGCTCTGTCGCCCTACTCTGCGCTCGGACTCACCACCTCCATACTCTCATCGATCACCTCTGCGAGGACCATCCTTCTCATTCCCGTCATTTCATTTAACCTTTTCCCCTCCTCCCACGCCTTGATTACGGCACCTTACAGCATCCACCCTAAAAACACTCCTGTCGGATCGCCTCCCATCATGCCCTCTTGGTCAATAACCTCGCTGCAGCGCCTGCCATTCGGGTCTCCCAAACAGTCTCAATCCTCCACTCCCGCGCCTTCCTCCCCCTCCTCTTCTCTATCATCATCACCGCTCGCTACACCCTCCTCGTCGTCCATCTGGCTCGCAACCTCGGACATTTCGCCCACGTCAACAAAAGCCCAAACCGGCCAACGCCTTCAGCGGCGTCGGAGAAAACGTCAGACAGTCGACGCACAGCCCAAACCTGTCCCTTCGCGCTTATCCTCCCTCTTCTTTCCCACCTCACACCTCTCGGCGGAGCAAGAGGAGAAGTGTGTGTATAGAGCAAGCTACGCGGCGAGCTTTTCGGATCTGTTGTCTCTGAACGACAGTACGGAACGGCGTCGGCGACCTGTCTCGGATTTCTGGGGTGGTCGTCAACAATCGGATCATACCACTCTCGACCTTTCTACTCCTGCTATCGTCCCTCTCGCATACTCTACTCCGTTCGCATACCCTCCCTCCTCAGCCTTCTCACACTCGGTCGGCGACTTCGACCTCTGCCTGAACGCCCAGTCCATCCCGCAGCGCGCAGGTGATCCTTACCTCGTCCTTGCACCGCTCGACACCGGCAATCGGCGAGTCTATCGCAAGTCGGTAGACTATAGCACCATGCTGTCGCGCAAGGAGAGGGCGTACTCGACGTCGGGCCCATTGAAGGGGATGAGCATAGAGAGGGGGACAGAGATCTGGTCGAGCGTGAGTGCAATAACCTTTCTTGCCGATCTTTATAAGGTTTGATTGGCGCGGCGAAAGGGGGTTCCTTTGTGCCTGATGAGGACGAGTTGTGTGTCAGCGATCCAGCTCGGCTGGGTGGCGACGAACTGTATTCAAGCTCTTCTTCCTTCCTTGACACCAGCACCGTCACCCCTGATAGACTTCACCATCATACTTCATCCCAAGCTGACATCTGTAGCCATTCGACCTCGACGCTGAGCTATCCGCCAAAATCATGCCCCCTCCTCCAGTCCCCGCTCGCTCCTCTCTCCGCCCCAGCGCATCTGCCCACAACCTCCGCGATCGCGCATCCCGACCTTCCGTCGCTAGCAGCTCCAGCTTCATTCTCCCGGTCGACATGCCGTCCCGACCAGCCTTCTCCCCTTCCACTTCGGCACGTTCTCAGGCGTCGCTCGAGCAGAACACGGCGTCGTCGTCCCGCTCGCCTGTCACGCCGAGTGCGAGCTCAGAGTCGACATTCATCTTGGGAAGGAAGAAGAGGCCAAGTGCGGCAAGAGGAGGCAGTATCAGCGGAGATCCGATGAGAGTCAAGGATGGTGCCGAGGCAAAGGGCAGTTCGAGCGGTGTGTACACACGTAAGTTTACCTTCGTGCCCAACCGGTACCTTGCTGACCTGCAGCTCCGACATTCCCAGGTCCACAAGGGCAGCAGAACATCCTCCCCGTCGCTTCCCAAAGTCGAGTCTACACTCCCGCGACATTCGCGGCTCCCTCACCTCGTACTTTCATACCACCTCCGCCATCCCCCTCTCGCTCTACGTCCGTCTCCTCCACATCGACCGTCTCGTCCTTGGGCGAAGTCACCACTCCCCGCACACCCCACACTCCCCTCACCCCTAGCTCTCGCTTCCTCGGAGCCTGGGGCAGCGCCGTCACGGGGATCAAGCGCGCCAGCGCCACTCTCTCCACCCGCTCCCTCTCTTCTCCATCGTCGATGTCCAGCACGTCTTATACTCCTACGTCTGCAAGAGAGGGATACTTCTCATCGACGATCTACGAGAACGCCGGCGCTGGGCCGTCCACCACCACTTCATCGGCAACGGGTACACCGCTCGCACCTTCGCTTTGGCCCACCTCGCCCAGCACCTCGAATTCGGCGAGCGCAAAGCCATACGGACTCGGTCTCGGACTCGAGCGCGGACCAGAGGATGCGGGATATCGCCGATCCAGGTCAGAGAGCAGCGCGACGGTGACGAGTGAGAAGGGCGTGTTGGTCGGTGACGTTCCGAAGGGTAAGAGGAAGCCGGTACCTCGGCCGGCGGGCGAGCAGGGGATAATGATCAAGGAGGAAGACGAGGCGGAGACCGAGGCGGTGGTTGGGTATGCGATGTAGAGCGCTGACCGGGATGGGCGTTGGGGTGGTCGCACTTATATATAGTCCTGTATATTGCTCCCTGCTATACTCTCTTTGTAATCCTCCTACCTATTGCTTGATGTACACTCTTTTGCTTGCTCCAAGGCGTGTGTGTGGTCTGCTCAGAGACAGCAAAGACATGGTCGGGTCTGCGATGGTGCATGGTGGCCCGGTCAATCCCGACGGCCAGCCAATTAATTGATATTTTCTGAGATCCGCTCGCGAGGCTTCTTTCGACCATACTTCACCCTCACTTGGCTATATACACAATCGCTGAGCTGACCGCCAGTGCCAGTATGGTCTCATTCAATCTCTTCTCCACTGGAAACGCTGCAGCGTCAGGCTCCACCTCTGCCGCCGCCGCCACCGCTTCCTCGATCCCATCCGCCCCGGTCGAATCCGCAGAAAAGTGCCCGGTAGACCACGAGACCCGGTCCAAATGGCTCGCTGCCAACCCCTCTACCTCCGCACATCCCTTCAACCCCGCCGCTCCTTCCTCATCCACCACCTCCGCTCGCTCAGGCGGGAACGGTACCACCCGAACTCTCTCACACGACAGAGTCATCTCCTCCATTCCTCGAGCCGCCACCTCCTACCCCTCTCCCGAGGGATCAGTACCGCACATCCCCACTCCCTCTCCTTCATCCGGCTCCGAAGCCCAAGGCTCTTCGGCGGGCTACAGGGAAGAATCAACAGGGAAATGGGTCTATCCTTCGGAACATCAATTCTTCCAGGCCCTTCAGCGGAAGAACCACAATCCCAATGCGAAAGATATGCGCACGGTGGTGCCGATCCATAATGCTGTGAACGAGAAGACGTGGGAGGAGGTGTTGGCGTGGGAGGCGGGGATGGGAGGGGAGGCGTGTGGTGGGATCAGGCTGATAAGCTTTGCGGGGAGGCCGAAGGATCTGACGCCGAAGGCTTGGTTCAAGACCTTGGCTGGGTGAGTTGCGTTCCTCTGCTTGGTCTTTGGTTCTCAACAGAGGGAGACGGCGGGATGGCACAGAGCCGGGAGGGAAGGGTTCAGTTCTAGCGGGCCATGGTCGGAACCTGCGCACGCTGAAGAGGGGAGGGGGAGCCAGGCCGATCAGAGCCAATCTGGCTTGGACCACTTCACTCTCACACCATCACGATTTCCCGTGTCCTCATACGGCACCTCCAGACTGGGTTATGCTCGGCTATCTGAGCTTCGCTAACCATCCAGGTACGCACCACCCTTCGACCGGCACGACTGGCTCATCGATCGGTGCGGTACCACCGTCCGCTACGTCATCGACTACTATACGGGCAAGCAGGATCCCAACAAGCCTGACAATATTGCATTCCACCTAGACGTCCGGCCGGCGTTGGATAGCTGGGAAGGTGTGCGGACTAGGGTGATGGGGATGTGGCGGTAGGCTTAGGGCAGAAGACAGCTGTAGATGCGGAAGGGAGCGATGCGGATCGGGCGGGAGAGCGATGAGGGCTGCTCAAGTGGTGGCATCGGGCGTGATTGGTCTGACGGACGGGCTCGTCCAGCCAAGCCGGTGGCGCCGCGAGCCGGGATGACCAGGGGGCAAAGGACATGGACGGGCGGGGGTTAGAGGTAGCGGGGATGGAATTATGTCGTCAGAACTCCACTTGGTATCCTTACTCGGAACGGCTCCTTGTCGGCGCTAGTCGTATCATGGGCTATGGCTTTAGTAGCTATATGCGTCTTCGGCAGGTCTGCAGCCCATACTATCCACAGCATGGCGGAAGGGACAGCGGCGATCGCCACCACACCTTGACGCGCAGCATTCCTCGTTCCTCGTCACCAAAGCTCAAGCTCACGCTCATTATAGAGCCCACCTTCTCTCTCGTCTGCTCATTTGGCATCCTCACCTTGCACACACATCACGGCCAAATCAGCTCAGAATGATCTTCCGAGCCGCTTTGCTCATCTTCGCACTGGCAACAGCGTGCTCCAATGCCCATCGGATAGAGATAGATCCGGGAGAGAAGGAGTGTTTCTTTGAGGTCCTTCAGCCTCAAGATCGGGTGAGCTGATTCATGCACTCTCGCCTCCGGCGCCGGATGTATCAGAGCTGATATGCTAGATGACGGTCACGTATGAAGTCGGAGGTAGTATCGGCGGTGGACGATTGGACATCGACTTCTTTGTACGTATAACCCCAAATCTGACTCCAAGGCCGAGCTGTGCAGAAGGGCATGGACTGATACATGCCTCAGGTGCTCGAACCTAGTAATGAGGTCATACACACGCACTTCAAGGAGTCTACGGGGAGCTTTTCGATGGAGGCGTCTAGAACAGGGAGGTATACGTATTGCTTCTCAAATGAGATGAGCACGTATGCTCGCAAGGTACTCAGGTGAGCGTTTCCTTCAGAGGTTGTACGCGTGAACCCTGTGTGGGACAAGGGGGTAACTAGCTTGCATGCGGTCGCCATGAGCTGATCTCCAGCTTCAATGTCCATGGTGTCCTCTTCGTAGGGGACGAAGAAAAGATCGCGCCGGTCGAGCGGGAGATCAGGGAGCTATCATCCTCACTTCAGCTGGTCAAGGATGAGCAGGCGTATCTGGTGGTCAGGGAGAGGGTGCACAGAGATAGTGAGTACCGACTCTCCCTGGATGAGCGGACGGCGAAGCCCACAGATGACCAAGGGAAGGCACCAGGATGAAGGATGGGACAGCTGGCTCGGGGAGGGCGGACCGATATCTCTGTCGCTCTTTGAGGTGCATCTAGCTGACGCTTCTATAGCTGCCGAATCCACTGTAAGCTACATCTGCCATGACTCTACTTCACGAGATTAGGTCCAGCTGACATGCCCAGAACTCCCGCGTAAAATGGTGGGCTATCGCTCAGTCCATCATCCTCTTCTCCCTTTGCGCTTGGAACGTCCATTACCTCAAGAGCTGGTTCGAGGTCAAGCGGGTCCTGTAGCGTGGATGATATTAGCGGGATGTATCTGCAGTGAGGGTTTGGAGAGGCTGACAAAGTGACAGCTATTGGGCTGCTCATCAAGCACTGATCTTGGGTCGGCCGGAGAGATTGGCGCGGCTCATTGATGTCTAATACTTTGGCTCTTATGTGCGTCGGGGCGGAGCTGTACTGAGTCATTGCATCTGTAGCACACAGCTCGAAAGCCTACCCGCCCTTCTGCCCTCCACATACACATTCTATTTGGTCCACTACCCCGGCTCTTTCCTTCTCGCGCTACACCCGTGATTCTATGATACCCGTTGCGGCTCCATTCTAAGTCGTACACATAGTCTGTTCATCAGCTGATATTGCGGCATCCAGGACGATGGCTGACTTACCTGCTTCAGTGCCTGGAAGCTCGCGTCAAGCTCGACGAACGAGTCCTCGATGAAGAAGTCGACTTTCTTCTTGGTGTGGGTCATCAACTTCCGAACGTTGACTGCGAAGCTGCCTAGATACTCGAGGGCGGTATCGTGCGTTTCCTCGCTCGCGATGTGGTCGTCGCCGGCCGCGACCTGCTCATCAGCAGGTGTACGTGCATACCCATGGTCACCGCTTTTTGAGCTATACAACGCTCACCGCAATTTCTGACAGATGCCTCTCCACGCGATGGAAAGTACCCTTGAGCTTCTTCTTGTCCCCCTCGGACAGCTGACCCTGGATGACCTCCACCATCTCGCGCATGTTCTCGATCGCCGTCTTGATCGTGACGCGCTGAGAAGCACCGATGACTTTGCTGGAGCTGCCGGTAGGCTCATCGCGGGCGGCGACATTAGCAGCATCGGCCTGGGTGGCTCTGCGAGTCGATCTCGTAGCCATTCGAGGTGGGGGCGAGACCGACTCAACGCGACGAGTGACTTTCCGCGTGGCGCGCCGAGCTCTGACTCGTGGATACGATGATTCGCTGTACAAGATATCAGCCATCCCCGTTCTTACTAAATAAGGGAAAACTTATGACGAGAACGGACAGCCGGTACTTACTCCTCACTGGTGTCGTAGACAGCCTTCCTCTTGGCATCCCGTTGAATACGTTTGATTCTCGCTGACTTGCGAAGACCGGTCGGCTTGGCAGGTTTCGCGACACAGTGGCCGGTAAAGACAAATTCATCGTCGTCTCCACCAGTGCCGGCCTCGGTTTCAGCGTCGGAGACTGGCATCACAACGATAGTCGGCTCGGTAGCAGGTCGGCTGATACATTAGGACTAGTTCTTGGATCACGTTCCGCGAGAGGACAACGCTCACAATTTGCTCATTATGGAGGTCTCGCGGCTGGCGAGACTGCACGGCTCCCTCGTGGATATACATGCCAGACACCTAAGACTGTCAGGGGTGTCGCGCTGCCGATCTGCCCCTATTCACTCACTCGGAAACGATACAGTCGGGTCCACCTGGAACAACAGGGCCCACCCTGACGATACACTCCCGGCCCGCCGATCCGTTCGTCAGGCAATTTGCGCAAGGTCCATCTGCAGCATCAGCTAATCAGACTGACATCTAATCGCATGTATCTGCACACCTCCTCTGACTGGGTTTCCTTCGCTGGCGCCGCTGACTCGGCCCCAGGACCCTGTATATTGATCCAATCCGTCCAGAACCTTCCTGTAGAACGACCTCTCGATAGAGCTGTTTGTCGAATACTTCAGGGTTGTTTCTTTCTGCATGGCTTCGTATAGCTTCTTCAGACGCCCATCAGCGGCTGTCCGTTTCTCACATGGTTCCCATTTGTTAAGACGATAGTAGCTCACTCTGTAAGCGGGGTCATCCTTGCTACTGTCGATGTACGTCCAGGGAGACTGGCGGTATACCCACCCCTCATGCGACACCGAGACATGTGTGCTCGCTTCCTTCCTCGCATCCCCTTCCTCCCCTGCGGTCAGGTCATCCTCCTCCTCCTCGTCGCTCAGCAGAATCGGGTTGCTACGGTCGCCCAGCTCGGACACGCAACCCGAGACAGCTAAATCCTCGATCTGATGAGCCATTACCTGATACAAGTGAAGATGTGAAGTGCTGTGAGGATGATGTATGAACGTGAAAGAAAGCGGAGGAAAGGAAGCGCGAAAAGTAGGAGTTGAGCTCGGACCTCCAGCCAGGCTGAGCCACAGTCAATCTTGAACTCTGAAACACAAGGGGTACAAGACCACAAGGTATGAGCGATCGCGACCTGCAGTAACAAGCCAGAGGTTAGTCACCCGCGTCCTTCAGTGGACAGCAGGCTGGACGGGAAGCATGGTGGAAGACGAAGTGAACCTCAGTAGCAGTGCTGTAGCCGCGCAATGTGCTTGATAGACATTGCATTGAATCGACCCATTGCAACCCTTTTGTACCGCTGATTTCCCTCACCGCCTCCCCTTATCTCCCTCTTCATCGGGGTATCTACAGACTTTCAACCAACCATAGCCTACGTGTCAGCTCACACCGAAGGTGCCAGGACTCGTATATCACTCATCAACTTCGCCTCCTGCAGGTTCGCATCAAATTCGACAAACGCGTCATCTATGAAGAATTCGACGCCAGCTTGGCCTTGACCCATCAACTTGCGGACGTTGGAAGCGAAGGTGGCCAAGTACTCTATGGTGTCATTGAGGGAGCTCGCGCCTGGGAGTACGGTCGAAGTCGCAAGATGCTAAACAGTCAGCTGTGCGGGACCTAGTATGAAACTCCGTATCAATTGAGGAGCTGATCACCTGGATCTGAACCATGTAACGCTCAACGCGGGCGAATGTCGCCTTGAGCTTCTTGGCCTCCGCCTCGCAGAGCTGATCATGAATGATCTCGACGGCATCGCGCATATTCTGGATGGCTGTCTGTACTTTGGCGAGACATGAGCCTTTACCGACGGCGCTGGAGGAGCCAGCGATGTCCGAGGGAGGCAGTATCGGTTGGGCGGGAGGGGGACCGGCAGCTTGGACTGTCTCGCTGACAGGGGAGCCTACTGCGGCGTGACATGAGCCTTTACCGGCGGCGCTGGAGGAGCCAGCAATATCCGAGGGAGAAGGCATCGGTTGGGCAGGAGGGGGAGCGGCAGGTAGGCCTGATTCGCTGGCAGGAGGAGGGGCAAGTCGGGCAGTCTTGGCTGGTCGAGATCTAACTTCTCTGACGCATGAGGACTCGCTGTATCGTCAGCTGAGTTGCCAGCCTCAGAAGAAGACAGAAGCTTACTCATCGCTTTCCTCGTATCCTACAATTATACTCGTTTGAGCAGTCCCTAATCTCGCCGATCTTCGCCTGCCAGTCGGTACGATAGTCGGCGGCGCCGATGCGGATGAGCCTTCTGCGAAATTGACTGTGCCTTGGCGAATTACCGACGGCGACGTTTACGGCTGGCGACCTGAGGAGACGGATCTGCGGCCTCTCTGATGAAATGAGCTGAATACTACCCTCTCCCTCATGAGTGTGACTCACTCGTTGAGTAGATCATGTTGGATATTTGGAGCTTTCAACAGATCAGCATGACGATATGCGAGACTGCATGGTATTCTCCCGTATCCACAGCATACACAGCTGCCGACCGTCAACATGAAACTTTTCTCACCGCAATATGGGATCTGCGGCGGGCTCACTTGGCTATGATCTGGCCAGCTTGACCAGTTCCGTCAGGCCCGATCAGGGCAAAGCAGTCTCTTCCTGCCACTGCGCAAGACACGCAAGGACCCTCTGGATCTCTATCAGCTCCAACGTCCCGTCCGGATCATGCCAAACACACCTTGCCGTATCTGGCCTGCTCTGAAGCCCCGCACTTTCCCCACGGGTCGAGTATCCGCATATAGAGCATCGATATAGGCCTTGTAATGGAGCTGGGCCTCGGCGTTGGCGTCGCAAAGACACCTGCTCACTTCCATCTCCATACGTTTTAGAGCTTCCTGTGGCGTGGTCAGCGTGTGGTTCACTCCATCTTACGCGAATCATAGTTGAAGCATTGCTCAGCGCTCACCAGGTGTCTGGGGTCCTGCTTGAAATCCGGGACGTGATCCCAAGCAGGTTGGCGATACAGTCTACCGGAAGTGTTTGTCGCTCCATCGCTACAGGCCGAGACTCTGTTACTTACTGGGCCGCCGCCATTACCATTGACCATACTGTCTATTTGGTCGTTACCCAATAAGATCGAGCTGAGGCGAGGGTGTCGGTCGACCCGGCGGGTACTTCGGACGGACTTGGCCATTGTACAAGATGATCGATAGCGTAGCCTCGGTGGGCTGTACCGATGAGTATGGTAGAGTGACGTAGAGGTGAGGAAGGAAGGCGAAAAAAATGCTGAAGTCCGAACTATCGGACTTACAAGCGGGTCGTTCTGATGGTGCCTGAAGCTGAAACGCGTGGGGGCGTGAGGTATGCGCGCAAGTCACCTCGGTCAGTCAAGCTGTATGAGCAGTACAGCCTTCAATCATATACTTACACTTGAGCACAAGAAGTCCCAAGGAAACCTACATTATGTACAACGCATCTAGATCGTCCTTCTTCCCTTTCCCCCAACTTCCCAACATCAAGTCCGCATCATTACCTGAATCATCAGCTCTAACCCATACGCCCTCCCCTTCAGCTCGCTTACTCACCCGTTGCAAAGTCTCCACATCCGCATCAATCGCCTCGAACAAATCCTGGATAAAGAACTCGAGCTGGTCTCTTCCCTCCAGCAATAGCGTGCGCATATTCTTTGTGAATCCCGCCATGTACTTGAACGCCATTTCTATATCCCCCAATCCGCTCGCTGGTGCACCAGCCATCGCGCTCTGACCGTCAGCTCTAGCCTCTGTAGGAGAACAGGCGACGACGTACCTCGATAGTGGTCACATGCTTATTGACGACCCTCAGCGACCCCTTCAGTCTCCTCAAGATCGGCTCCGACAGCTGTTCTTGTAGACTCTCAATCATCTCCCTTATACTCTGCGCCGCCTCCATTGCCGGAGATTTGACAGCGGACGCAGACGAGGACGGGGTATTGGCGGTGATGGTGCTGATACTCGTGCCGGTGCCAGTAGGGAAGCCGGAGTCGAAGCTCGAGCTCGGGTAGGTAATCCGCCCAAACCCAGTAGATCAGGTCGGCTATCCATGTCGTGCGAATTTGGGCCGAAGAAATCGCCGGTATGGACGACCTTCTGCGGAGTGGATGTGGCTGTGGATGATCCGGTCTGGCGCATGAGGGCATCGAGTGGAGAATCCTCGATTGACGGAGAGACGACACGGTTGGGGGGTGCGAGGGTGAAGTGGCGTTCTGGAGGGGTAGAGCAGGCGGAGGAGGGCGTTTCTAGCCTTTGACGCGCTTCGCTCTGCTGTGGCGCAGGAGGCTGATCCGGAGATCTAGGAGGTCAGTCTCGAGTTCGAGCGTCGTTGACAAGCAGGGACGGACTCACGGACTACGACTGGCTGCCAGTGCTTCGTCGTTGTACTTCCGCTTGACGCTCGCGCGGGGTAGGACTGGTCTGTCTCGAGACGAGGCAGAAGGTCCAGCGGCAGCTGTAGTAGTAACGGCCGAGGAGATGGTCGCCTTGGCTTTGGTGGGACTGAGTCATCAGCCAGATCCTCAAATTACAGGTAGCTCAAAGACACGCACGTTTGTCTCCCCTTTCCGGTTTGATGGGCTAAGCTGCATGCGACTTTGTTAGTGGTATATCCGACACATCTACATTCGTCAGCTTCGCCTCCATTGTCTATTCGAGTTACAGGCAATGAGGCATACGCGCAGCCTAGTACTCACTTTGAAACGATCCGAAGCGGTTGATCCCCCATTCCTACATCTTCTATTCGGACGATACAGTCCGCGTCGCTCTGCTGACACACCGTACATGGTCCATCTTGCGCATCAGCTGTCTTTACACATCTACTCTGACAGTCTGAAGGTCGCAGAGAGGAACTCACCATTCCCACTAGCCGCCTTGGACCCACCGCCGCGCAAAGGCCCTATAAGCCCGAAACGCGCCGTCGCGTCGTCTAGCGCGGCCAAGAGATGTTTGCAAGCCGCGGAGTAGGAAGCAAGTTTCCGGCATTTGGTTTTCAGATGTTCGCAGTATTCCTAGCATATCAGCCTACGATTACCCACCACTACAGGCCCGCATAGCTCGCGTACGAATCTTACTTGATAGGCAGGATCACTGTTGAAGTTGGGGATCATCACCCAGACGGGTTGATGATACTGCCATGTGCTGAATTGGGGTTTGGGGGTGGCTTTTGCAAGTGCAGCTTTCGCCTTCTTTTGTTCGCTGAGGGGGAGTTGCGGACGGAGTGGTCGATTGAGGAAGCCGCTGACTATTGGTGTGACCGGCGCCGGGGCCTGCTTGACTGGCGCGGATTGCTGCGCTGTGACCGACGGTATAAGACTTCGTACCGGTGTCACCGCACGCTGCCCCGCTGGCGCCCCCTCGGGCTCAGGAGACTCCCCTCCGAACAGATCCTGCAACACCTGATCCTGATCCTCCTGGTCCTCATCTCTGTCCCCGCCCTGGTCCCCGCGCGGTCCCTGTGCCCGCGCCCCATCCAGCTGCTCCTTTGATGGCTTCTGCTCCACCTCGTCCTCATCCTCATAGAGGTACTCATCATCGTCCTCCTCCTTATCTTCCGGAGGGTTTTGGGCACCTCCAGTAATCCGAGTCCGAGTCGCTATCGTCGAGACTGACGGGTTCCACAACGATCCGAGTCTCTGGGCGATGCGAGGATGCCTCATCGTGACACTGACGAGAGGAACAAGATGAGAGAGACGAGCGAAGGTGAGATGGCATTGCGGAACAATATAGATGGTGGCGTTCGTGTACTCCGGTGCCAATCCGCTCCCGAGGACCGAGCCCGCTTCATGCCGAGAGATGCCGAGATGCACCAGCTGAAACGCAAGGGGTAATAAGTCGTGGAATGTGGCAGTTCTGCGGCGCTTGCAGCTGCGAGACTGAGATGGGCTCGCCAACTCCCAAACCCCTCGAATCTGATTTCATCACGTACGACAGCGACGATCACACCCGCCCGACCGGCGACTCGCCCGAGCTAGCCTTCATAAAGACCGATGAATCCATATCAACGTCAACGACAGTCAAAGTGTACATCAAGCAGGGTCCGGCGGGTACTACCCTCACCGGCCCGCCTGATCGATTAGTACTCTCAGACTCAAAGCAGCTGTGGGGCATCCGAAAGGTGAATGGGGCACCAGGGCACTGGGCCAAGATACGGATCAAGACACGATGGGCCGGGCCTGCTGGGACAGTCATGACAAGGACGGAAGAGGTGCGGCCAGACGAATATTCCGAGTATGTCGAGGCGCCGTCCACTGGGGCATGGGACGGGGAGGTGGTACTTCAAGCGAATGGCAGTATATGGGGCTATGGTCCACTTGGACATGGTACGGGCACCCAAGAGGCGTCAGTGTCGGAGGACACGGCAGTGACGGGATGGAAAGAGGTTGGATTCTTGGGACCTCTCACGCTGCATGGCCGCCGCCATTGAGGTACGTACGGGGGCAGGGGTACAGGGGCATCGAAGAGAGGTAAACTGTGTGGCTTGCATCTCTCTAGTGTCAGCTCTCATGTCAGTCTTATCGTTCGATTTCCCGAGGACCTCTATAGCCTGAGTCATTTCAGGCAAAATTAGATGCAGTGATCAGTGTTGAATTGGACGTTAGCGATACCATCAGGGGCCTTGAACACGTCATACGTGTCGAATGGCTGTCATACTGTAGATACTGGTACTATCAAAGTCCGCCTGAATAGGACAATCATGGGGGCGGGCGGATAATGCACTTGATGACCGGCTAGACTCGTCAGCTCCGTCTCACAGCTTAAGCCTCTGCTTCTGGATTCCTCTCCTCCTCCTCGTCTCCCCCCTTGGCCCTTCGTCCCCTCTTTCCCTCCTGCTCACACCACGCCACCTCAACAACCAAACAGAAGAAAGTCGAAACTCACCTTCCCACTCTCATCCTTCCCCTGCCTAGTCATCTCAAACGCCTCGAGCGCATCCTTAAAGTCATATCGCTGCGTAACGAGCGGCTTGAGGTCGACCAGTCCGCGCTCGACCAACGAGATCGCGAGCGGGTAGTCGCCCGCGCCGTATCGGAACGAACCGGTCACGTTGAGTTGCTTGGTGATGACATCGAAGAGGGGGACAGGGAGGGTCATGTTGCTGCCCATGCCGACTTGGACGTAGGTGCCGCTGGGGGATCAGCTAGGTCCCCTGTGCATCTCGAGACTGGCGACCAACTGGGTCGAGTAGCAGCGGAAGGGATTTGGTGATCTAAGTGGCAGGTGTGTGCAAGAAAACGAGATAGACGTACGATGGCTTGAGAACGTGGATACCCATCTGGACGCAAGACGGCGCTCCGGTAGCCTCGATCGTCAGGTCAATTCCACCGGGACCGAGCGCGGGAATGTTGAGCGAGCTAAGAATCAAGTCGGACATCCGAGAACAGTACGCATCGGCCGCTTCGTCCTTTCCGCGTGCTTCCTATCTGATCAGCTATCTCCCTTCGCTTCCCTCCTCTCCCTCCGTCTCTCCCTCTTCGCTGAGAAGTGGGCTTACAGGCATAAACACATCCGTCGCGACATAAGACTTCGCAAAGTCCAACCGCTCCTTCTGGATATCCACCGCGATAACCCTCCGCGCGCCCAAAGCTTTCGCGACGGCCATGCACAAAAGTCCGACCGGTCCGGCGCCGAATACAATGACGTTCTGGTCGGTCTTGCATTTGCCGAGGGTGGAGACCGAGTGGACGCCGACGGAGAGGGGCTCCATCATTGCGCCGTCTTCAAAGGAGACTTGGGAGGGGATGGGGTGGACGAGGTCGGCGGGGAGGAGGTCTGGGGGTTAGCGCTAGGATTGGGAGCGAGCAGAAGGGAGGTGAGAGAGGAGGTGGCTAAGAGGGCAGGGAGACGTTGGAGAATGGAGGATCAATGTGGCATGATGAGGAAAAAGCGAAGAGAGATTCTGGGAATCGCTCTTCACTCACAGTATCGCGCAAGCGTCCCGTAGATAATAGGCGGTGTCGCCGCAAAAGACATATGAGGGCAGAGCTGCTCGTCAGCCTTGATCCCTATTCCATTCTTCCCTCGTCTCTCCTGATCCATTGCTCTCCTCAGTGCTCTACTTACCTCATACGTCCCAGCCTTGCACAGCCCACAACTCCTACAGCTCACTCCCGGCTCCAACGCCACGCGCATCCCTACACTAACGCCACTCCGTCCCGCCTCGGGACCGAGCTTTACCACCACCCCACTCGACTCGTGTCCCAGACACATGGGCTCCTTGAGGACAAAGTGGCCGATCGAGCCGTGTTTGAGGTAGTGGACGTCCGAGCCGCAGATCCCGGTCGCGGCTATTTCGACGAGGACTTGGTCTGCTTGGGGTTCGGGGACGGGGCGCTGGTTGTCAGCGGGTCTTGGTCGGGCGGATAGGGGATGAGAGTGGTCATAGCGAGGAGGATGATGAGATCAAAAGAGGATGAAGAGCTCACCTGCTCATACTTGACATTATCGACCCCATGGAGCACAAAGCTCGGGTTATCATTCTTGAGCGCCTTGGGCTGATCCTGCGGCGTCTTATCGACCTGCGTGGTAGGCTCTTGGGAAGAAGGGACGAGGGTGGACATGGTGTGTATGCTATAGACGTTGTTGTTGGTGATATATCTGGGGGCAAGATGAGAGAAGAAGAGGGCAGAGAAACCTTTATATGAGATGCGCTGGACAAAGGAGCCGGGGGATTCTCGGTGGATTCTCAGGCTTCTTCCCGTCGGAGCTTTTAGGCCGGTTGAACCGGTCACTCAGTCGCGTCGGAAGCCTCAGTCGCGTCCAAGCATGCATGTTGACTTGTCGAGACCGATCTTCCAACCGCATACGCGGAGTAAGGCATTTGAAGCCTAGAGGCTGCACGATTTGCAGCGGGAGAGGAGAGAGATCTTGCCTCAGCGGGCGCAACTCCACATTCCTCGGCTGGTAGCTTTCCCACGATGTCCCTGGTTATGAAACGCCTCAGCCAGCCAACGCGAGATTTCCCGCTCACCCTTATCACCTTGTGACCATCACCTACCGCTCACTAGATCCCGCCTTGTCACCTGCCCCAGGGCCATATTTTAGCGCAGCGATGACGCTGAAGCGCCGCAAACTTTCTCCCTCGGCTTCCTCCCAATCCTCCTCTATCGCACCATCCGTTCCCCCTCCCTTGGGTCTTCCTTCATACCCTGTCGACACCTTCCACCACGCGAGACCCTCTAGGCTGTCCGACTCAGCTACACCCGGCCCATCTGCTGCAGGATCTATACCGAACGACTCACCCGCGCCTGCCGCCGAGCAGGGCTCCGGCTCGCTCGCACTCGCTCAGACACAAGGGAGGGCAAAGGTACAGGATGAACGGACTATTGCGAAGCCTGGCTCGGTACAGGCTGGGAGCGGAGATGGCGGGGAATGTGGGGATGAGTGTTTTCTGTGGAACGATCTGCCTATGAACAAGAACGGTACGTCCCTAGCGAGAGAGCTGAAATGAAGAAATTAGAGCCAGGCGACGATGCTGACCCTCAGCCTTCCGATACCTTCCATGCGGCCCCTCCCCTTGTCCCTCCCCAGCGCCCTATCACCCCTTCTACCGAACCATCCCCTTCCCGCCCCCTACCCCTCCCGTCCATATCTCATGGCTCGACCGGTCCCACTTTCTCCGTCTCTCTCCCGACGCGCTCACCGCTACGACCGACCGCGGATTTCGGTCGGGCCGAGCCAACGTGGCCGTCCGAGAGGGGATCTGGTATTTCGAAGCTACGGTCCTTCGAGGCTTGGCCGACAGTGGAGCAGCGAAAGGGTCGGGCGGGGCCGGGGAAGGAGGCGCAGGCAACGCGCACGTGAGAGTAGGGTGGGGAAGGAGGGAGGCGGGGCTGGACGCACCAGTAGGGGCAGACGGGTACGCTTATGGTCTGAGAGATGTGGGCGGGGAGGGGATGCACGGGAGCAGGTCTACAGGCGGAGGAACGGGGAAGGGGTTCGGGACGGGGGATGTGGTGGGGTGTTTGATCTCCCTTCCGGCTCGACCACCCGTCAAGCCCGAGGACGGGCAAGCGGAGACGGACAAAGAGGGCGGAGTGGAGAATCACCGGAAACGCACCAGCATCCGCTACAAAGGGCAAAACTACTTTGAGATGGACGAATACCCGGTACAAAAGGAGATGGACGCCCTGGTCGATCGGGATGGAAAGTACGCGCAGGCAAGGCGGGAGGCGGAAGCTGCTGCTGCCGCTGCACTTGCCGCTGGGACGGATGCTACCGGCGCCAGTGGAGGGGGTGGGGGAGGCGCCAAAGGAAAGAAGACAAAGAATGCCAAAAAGGTCACTACCGATAAGCCCGCCCCGCTACCCGAAACGGTGGTATTCCGAGACCTCGCGCGTCTTCCCGGCTCCCGTATCGAATTCTACATCAACGGCGAACGTACCGAAACCGCCTTCAAGGACCTATACGACTTTCTCCCTCTCCCTCCTCCCTCCTCGGTCGGCGGCAAGAAATCGAGCTCCGGAGAGAAGGATTGTTTGGCCGACGATGGGACGCTGGGCTATTACCCTATGGTATCGTGTTTCGGGCGAGGGAAGCTACGGCTTAACTTTGGGCCGGACTTTGCGTTCCCGACGCCTGTTCCTATCGAGGAAGAGGGAGAGGGAATAGCGAGGGCAAGAGGCATGAATGAGAGGTGGGAAGAGTATAAAGCGGAAGAGAGGGAGATGGACGAGCGGGAAGAGAAAGAGATGTCGGGGTGGTTGGAGCGCCAGAAAGAGGTGGAGGCTGCGCGAGCGAAGGCTGCGGAAGAGAAGGCGAGGAAGAAGGCGGCGGCGGCGGCGAAGAAGGGTGTGGGGTCTGGGGCTGGGGCTGGACTGGGCAAGAGTCCGTTAGGTGGGGCAGGGAAGAAGGGGAAGATGAGTGGCCAGCTCGGGATGGGGGGCCATAGTGGACCGCCCACGCCCTCGTCGAAATTGGCGAATGGGGATGGGAACCCAGAGGAGTCGCCTACGCCAGGTCCATCGTCGATGCGGGACTCGACGGTGCAGTCGGGTAACGGAGATGGAGGGATGGAGGTGGATGGGCATGATGGGGCGGATGGTATGAACGGGGCGGCGGGGATGAAGCGGGAAATGGGGACGCCGAGCCGAGCGGGCAGTACGAGCACACCCGGATCACCGCCGCACGAGGCGAGTCCGGGTCTACCCAACCAGTCCACGGCCAACCGGAACAGTCAGACAAAGGAGAGTAAGGGGAAGAAGGGGAAAGCCAAGGCGAAACCGAAAGCGAAAGGGAAGAGCAAGCTCGGTACCAGTGCCAGGGGGAGTAGCAGGGCGCCATCGGTCGTTTCCACAACACCTACCGGGGATTTCACGATGGGGGATGAGGAGGACGCGGAGGGGGAGATCGATCTGGATCTGGTCATCGTGGGTCCAGGGGCGGATGGGCGGGTGAGCGCGAGAGGGTCAGAGAGGGGCGCGAGTACAGATGCGGACGCGGAGGGAGATGCGGACATGGATGCGGATGCGGAAGGGGAGATTGATGATGAGATGGATGCGGATGGGGAGGTAGATGAGGAGTATGAGGGCGTAGGGGGATGGAGAGGGGCTGCGTTTGGAAGTGGGGCTGTAGGAGTTGGGGCGGGAACGAGAACGGGGGAGGCGGAGGCGGATGATGGAGGGTTAGTGTGGGATGATCGTAGATCATAGAGCTTTTATCATATATCTGCTGTATTGTAATCTGCATGACACTGCTATAGTGCTCGGAAGCGCGTAACACGGCGCCTGCTCTTATGTACAGTCTTCGCTCGACCACAGGACCAGAGGAATGTGCGCTGCTCGTCGGTAGCCGAACTCGGCAACATCCCTGCCCTATGCCGTAACGGAGAATTCTGAAACATTTTAAGCTTTAGATTAACCTCCGAGAGGCGCCTTTTGTCCGCCAGCCCTTCACAAGCAAAGATGTCAACTGAAGGAGAAGAGGGGCATGCAGCTGCAGTCAATCATCCATCAGACGTCCTAGCTCGAGATACAGCTGGACAGATTCATAGTTCAGACCGACGCGAAATCATCGCACAGAGCCCGCCCGTCACCCGCACGTGCGCCTTCCTCGGCCTCGTCACGCGTCACAGGAGCCTGTCTCAGTGATCAGTGAGTCTCCGCCCCGCCAAGCGCTGTACCAGCTGATCGTTTAGCTCGACATCTACCCATGCAATAGGAGCAGGTCTTCGTACACCTCTTAAGCCAAGGAGGAATCAGGAGGCAGCAAGAACCGACTGTGAGTAACTCTATTCGAGCTCTGTGGTGTTTCATCTCCCCATTTCCGCTTGGACCCCTCCCTGCCACCTGCCACTCGCACAAAAAGGTCCTTTCGCCACTCCCTCCTCCTCCCTGTTCCTTCTCCCTCCTCCGACACACCCAGCCTCGTTTTCATTCTTAGGTGGAGCCAGACCCCAGCGAACGACCCTCGAAGCTCAGCTCATCCTATAGCTCTACCAAAGCATACCTCCCGCTACTCGATCCTCACGCACACACCTCCTCCCCAGCAGGAGGCCGTTTCATCCCTTCTTCACCTCCCTTCCTCTCCCCATCCCCCAACTATCCTCAACCTACCGCCCACTCGGCGCCGTGCGCTCGGATCCACCACAAGGCGAAAAGGATCCTTTGCTTCCCTTTCGACAATCCATTCGATCATACACATATCTTTCGTCCACCGCTCAACCCCTATTCAAGGGCTACACGTCCTTCGACTACAGATCTACTGCATCAGCTCTGACAACGACGACGCGAACCGAACAAACCCCGTCATCCTTCCGCGTTGGAGTACATAACTCGCACTCGCCTTTTGTCCTCCCACCCCTCGCTTTCGTCTCAGGTCACATCAACGGCGCTTTGACCTCTTGTCATCGTACATCCTACAACCCCCTCCACTTCCTCCACCACAACCCCGACTCGGACGTACAATGTCCAACTCGTCCATGTCCCAGAGTCATATGATGAAGACGACCCGGCGGGGTCGGCCT
The DNA here is from genome assembly GCF_025882075.1 of Dioszegia hungarica. Taxonomy (NCBI): domain Eukaryota; kingdom Fungi; phylum Basidiomycota; class Tremellomycetes; order Tremellales; family Bulleribasidiaceae; genus Dioszegia; species Dioszegia hungarica. The sequence goes on along the minus strand of NW_026515766.1, from coordinate 1,187,485 downwards.
TTTGTCAAGGTAAGTCTTTGCCGTCTAGACTAATAGCCAAGGTGAGGAGGGCAGTGCTGATCTACAGGACACGCACGACCTTTTCGCGACGCTGGTCGTCTCGCTCAAGCTCGAGCAGCATCGGAATTTCTTCAAGACGTATCCGAATAGCTTCACTACGTGAGTCCTTTGAGCTGGCGCTATGGGGACTATGGGTTCTGCGCCTATCCGCTGCTGGTCCCCTGCATGAACTCTGCTGACATCCAGGGACGAAGCCTGCAGCAATCTCGCATCCCTCAAGTTCTCCCAATCCAACCGGTCCGCCGACCCTAAAGACCCCTCCCGCATTATCACTACCACAACCACCACGACCTTCTCCATGACGCGCGACATGGCCAAGGGGATTTGCCAGCATTTCCTCGAATCCCACCTCATCGAGAACGCGACTGACCTGCTCGCCACCTCCTTCAAGGACCGGGGCATCTACATGATCACCGCCAAGGGTCTCCATATCCTCGAGCGGTTCATCACCAAGAATGGAATCTCGGGGGACCACCTCCTCAACATCTTTGCGTCCCAGCCTATCGCGATGAAGCTCCTGCACCTCGAGCGCCGACTAGGCGACGACGAAATCATGGTCACGCGGAGCGTCCTCGAGGTCCTCTTCCGGCGGTTCGCCGGCAAAGAGCCCAACGTCGCGAAAGTGTCCGAGGAGGAGTTGGCGCAGCAGTATCTGCAGAGATGGTACTCGAAGCCGTCGGAAAAGAGCGGGGGTGGAGAGGAGCTGGATCGGGGATTGGGCGTACCGGTCAGGAAGATGATTGGGGCGGATAAGAGGGAGGAGTTCCACTTTACGGCGAATAATGCCATGCTGTGGTTGTTGGACTTTACGACCGCGGTGGGCATGGACGAGGCGAGCGAGATGGCGGCCCAGTTTGTGCGGTATGGGTTGATTGCGCTGGTCAGCGATAAGGGGAGGGTCAAGGAGGGGAATGTCATTGCGAGTGTAAGAGGGGGAGGGGCAGGAGGTGGGACTGGAGCTATCATGGTGAGCTCAACGCTCCAGAGCTCTGATGGAAGAGTGGACCAAGCTGATACATCAGACCGAGGGCGAGTTCCGCGCAACGGAAAAGGCCATCTACAAGTTCACCCCCGAAGGCATGCTCGCCGGACGCTGGAACGCCCCTGGAACGAATACCACCTCTGGCACGCCCAACTCCTCCAAACCCAACCTTACTTCGGTCGGCTCGGAATCCCGCGTTCCGCCCGTCCCATCCCCCTCCGTCCGTCCTTCCCACGCATCGACACACGAGTCGGAAGACCCCCGGGCGTCCATATCCGACTCTGTCACAACCCCGCACGCTGGACTAGACAGGGAGCGGGACCACTCGAAAGACTCGCACACCGCCAGACTCAAGCAGATATTGGACGAACCGGCACTCCGGAGTCTGTTCCGCGAGTTCCTGAGGTCCAACTTTTGCGAGGAGAATCTGAGCTTTTGGTTGGATGTTCAGGATTTCAAGAGGAGGTTTAGTACGACGAGTTCGGCGGTGGCTGCGCCTGGAACGGGAGGGGGGGATGGGAAGGGAAAGGCGCAGAAGGCGCAGGGACATGCAGCTATGGATAAGCATCAGGGGGATTTGATCGCTATGGCTTTTGTCATCTACAATAGTGAGTCTGGGTCTGTTGTCCTTCTTATCCTTGTTCTTGACCTCTTCTACCAAGTCTATCCGTCCCCCTACCTACAATCCTTCGCCTGGCCTCACCCCGCTCCGCTCGGCCGCGCTGACTTCCAGCCTACCTAGCCCCCGCCTCCCCATGCGAGCTCAACATCGACCACGGCCTCCGGGGCGAGCTCATCTCGTACATGACTCAAGTCACCTCCGACAAGGACGCGGGCATCAAGGGGCATATCGATCCTATTGTCGGGAACGCGCTGCATGCGAGTCAGCTGCAGACGATGGTCAAGCTGTATGAGCGGATACAGGGGTATATCTTTAGGTTGATGGCGACGGATAGTGTGCCGAAATTTGTCAAGACGGATCGGGTGAGTCTTCCTTTTATTGTGAATGAGAAGGCCAAAAGCTGGGAGTCGGAATGAGATGGGAGAAGGGATAGGCGGGATGGCGTGCAGCGGAGGAGGGCTTTGGCGGATCATAGAAGAGCTCGGAGCTGATGTTCAGTTCTTGACCCTCGCTCGCAGCTTGTTCGACTACAATGAGCAAAACGAAAAAGAGCTCGGGGGGATCATCTCGCGTGCGACCCACCTCAGTATCGAGCGGGGAGGGACAATCGGGACATTGGGGCCTGAGGATCTGTTGCCTAGTCCTACCAAGGCGTACTTGACTATCTCGCAGGTGAGCTAGCGTCATGCTTCCGTAGCTGTGTGGTTGAGGGTAGTAGCTGATGCGTCAGGCGGCGAATGAGAAGGAGGCCGCGTTAAAGGAGAGGAGAGCGATGGGGATGCACTAAGTGGAGATACGAATGGGGAAAGGGGGAAGGCGACGGGTTGGAAAATTGCTGGAAGGAGCTGGAGGGAGTAGATGAAGGCTATCGAGGGGGCGTTATGGAGGGGAATCAAGGGGGATGAGGAGGGGAATCAAGGGGGATGAGGAGGGGAACAGGGGGTACGAAGGGGATATGGCATTATATTTAGTACGAGCGCTCAGGGCTCTGGATCCGGGACGAGATGTACTATGTGCATTCGGAGATAGTGTCCTGCTTTGCTTCTGGCATTCCCCTTGATTGCTCCATCATGTCTGACCTCCTTGCCGAGATTTATTGGCCCGTAGAGGATGGGACCACGGCTGTTGGGATCAGCCACAACTCGCTCAAAGCCTTGAAGACAGAAGCTCACCTAGATACTCGATCCGCACGCATCACAACGAGGAGCATCTGCCAAAGACTTGAACCGCCAATTATCTCCCTTGGCCGAGAGAGACGGATCAGACGGGTTGCGGAAGTGAGACCGAGTTTGAGATACTCTTGGAAGGTGTTCACTACAGCCGGCCCGAGGAAGATTGGAGGGAGGTAGATGTCGACATCAAAGGCGGAATGTGTGATACCCGCCGATTCCGCCTTGCCTAGCGCATGTCGCCGAAACCAATACATCACGATGATGGCCTCGACCATATCGCGAACCGCGAGATTGGTCTCCCCGTAGTTGGTGACCCCAGAGTAGGAAGCGTACCACCTGGTGTGGCCGCCCATGATCGCCGGTGACCCTTCGCGTTGGAATGCGTCCGTATGAATGCAATATTCCGGTTTGCAGCCGGCCGCTGTGTCCCCTTGATAGCCGAAAAACGGCTGTAGATCGTTGGAGAGAGGCCCGTATTCTACCCGCTGGCAGACTTTAGGTACGACCGTCCGTTGCGTAGCAAGCGATGAGATGGTACGCCGCGCCCTTTCCATCTCGTTGCTTATCTCCGACCCAAGGCCTTGACCGTCAACTACCTTCCGCCAAGCCTCCTGCTGACCGCCCAGGAATGCGCCAGTAGAGAGCGAAATCAGGTCGTCCAGTACACTGCTGAGCGCATCTCCCGCCTCAATGATCGACGCAGTTTCCGCGCGACCGAACGCGAGCCTGTCCGCCGGGCTGGGGTTGACCAGTAGGAAGAAGGAGGCACCGTAGCCGAGGAGGGTGGTATAGCTCGGCTCGCCCTTATCGGCATACTCGAGGAAGAGGCGTTTGCAGGATGATATGAGCTGCTTTTTGGATTTGACGACAATGCATGATCTAGACACAACACCTACACCTTTCCCGATGAATCGTGATCTCACGTATGACAGACCACACTGAACTTGCCAGGGTACGCCCGTCTCACAGCCTCCAAGTCCCCTAAACACAGTTCCATCCACATCATCCCTCAGCCCAGGCGCTTGTGCCGTCGTCGCCTCAAACCGATCCATCATATCCGCCGTCTGCTCACCCAGCGTCTGCGCACTCAGCGTCTCCGCAGCAGTGACGATTGAGACCCTCTGCAGCGCTGTCCAGCCCGTATGGTTCGCAAGCGTCCCCAGGGCCGTCTGTAGATCCGGCAAGTCCTCCAGCGTCAAAAGGGTTTCAGTCCGCCTTCGAGCGTGGTCGATACACAATGTGGTTCCACGGAAGGTAAGGCCAGGCTTGAGGACACTGTTCCGCCGGGAATCGTGTAGGGCGCATTCGGGCTCGGAAGCGGACGTCGCGGTAGAAGAGCGGCGGGAGTGCCCTTCGGGGGAGCCTGTACGGACAGCAGCGTAGGTGGGCAGTGTGGTAAGATCCCGACTTGTCCGGCGGGCATCAGTGTGCTTGTAACGGTCGGACATGAAGCTGGCTGCTGGAGGAAACTGTGAGCTGCAGTGATCTGAGGTAGGCAGGGGATGATTTGAGACGGACTGAGGTGACGATGTTTAGGACAAAATCAAGGTGATACTGGTCTCTGACGTGTTCGAGTATCAGCATAAGGGGATTTTGATCAAGACGGAAGCGTCAGAGGCGAGGCCTTCCGAATTCTGCGCACGACTTTGTGCGTACGCGATCTCGTGCAGAAACGGCAGGCTATAGAACTGTGAACAAAGGTGGGTCGAGGAAGATGTCCGTCACACGTCGACCGTGAGTGCGGTGGATAGCTGGGTCGGGTGGGGACGGATCGGGACGGGATCGCTCAAGCTGCAGCAGATGGCGCCCTAAGCCGAGACAAAGCCAAGGCATCGCACGGCTATCGTGATCGCACGGGCCGTCCAGATGAGGAATGAGGAGTTGGATTTGAGCTTACGGCAGAGAAGATTTCCCGCCTCAAGCCTGCGGCCCGATCAGCCCTGACTATCACCTCTCATCAGGCTGTGTAGTCCTTAGAGACAGCTTGAGCGTCTACCTGACCTGACCAGCGTCTAAAATGCCTTCCTACAGCCTAGAAGAAGCCATCTCGACCATACGTGATCAATACTTCGCCCTCGTCCCTGCTCGTCTTCTGCGCCTTCCCCCTCCCCCAACCCTGGCTTCTTCGGCCGGACAAGCCCATCTCGCCCGGCTTCTTCTGGACGAGCGCCGTTTCCCTCAGCCAGAAGATGGTTATCGCAGGCTGTTTTGGCGGTCTATGCTGAGAGAGCTTGAAAGTGGACTGAGGGATCTCGAGGGAGAAGCGGACGATCTGGTAAGTATGCTCGGGTCCCGCCTAGGTAGATATCAGGCTGAAGATGTAGGATCTGGAGATCGATGAACGGTTCTATGAGCTCTTGGCCGGGCTGATGATCGCCGATATACCGCTCGGGAGTATGGCCGAGTGAGTCTACCGGCAATTGCGAGCGTGAAAGAGGCTGAGCGGGTAGATAGTCCTCAACAGTCCCACCGCACCTTCGTTTACCGGCTACCATCTCCGCTGTCATCTTCTCGTGAGGGAAGCTCATATGAGAGCAGTAACGGAGAGGAGGATGTCCAGGAGCCGTACATTACGCTGCTGGAGGAGCAGACTGTCTTGCAAGGGGGTACGACGGGTCTGCGAACATGGCAAGTCTGCTGGCTTTTTATTCACTTCTGACCAAAAGACGAAGCTGACCGTTCAGGGCTGCCGCCCTTCAATTGGGACATCACATCCTACGCAATCGTGCCCAACTCGATATAACCACTCTGATGGGAACCATTTCGAGCAGTGGCAGAAGCAGAGGCAGAATACTGGAGCTCGGCGCAGGCACAGGCTTTCTATCCTGCTTGCTGGTACAACAGGGGCATGAGGTGACAGCGACAGATCTGGGCGAGGTGTTGGGTGGAGGTGTACCGCCATTGGACCGACTGAGGCATAATGTCGCGCTCAGTAGGTCTCATCACCTTCGCTGCTGTGCAGGTGCAGGCCGACCCGCTTACCGAGCAGATAAATTGGACGGCCAGATACGGGTGGAAAGCCTAGACTGGATGGATGCTGCGCGAGGACTAAGCGAGCGGCCGGACATATGGGACAGCATCCTCACCAATCCACCAGACACCATCATTGCCGCCGACGTGGTACATCCCCCTCTCCCCGCACTTTCGGGTCGAAGCTCCGCTGATCCCTCTGGCAGATATACGACCCCGATCTCATCCCTCCTCTCGTCTGCACCCTCTCGACTCTTCTTTCTTCCCCGACGACCTCCACGATTCCCCGACAAGCTATCATAGCGGCTACAGTCCGCAATGCCCAGACGCTCTCCCTTTTCACCCAGTGCTGCAGTACGTCTCCCACACATCCTCTCTTCCTTCTTCCCCTTTCCTCCCCATGCTCTCTCCCATTTCCTGATCCTTGCCCAGGTACACCGTCTCGAAAGTATGCTGATTCCGGCTAGGCGAATCGGGTCTTGAAGTAGTCGATATCGAGCTGCCTCCGCTAGATCCCGAGCAGCCGACATTTTGGGATTCGGGGCTGGACGTTTCTGTTCCGGTGCGGATCATGCGTATCGTACATCGCGGGACATGAATGTGGAATTCGAGCTAGATGTCAGATACATGTACAGTCAGTTAGCAGAGCCGTATGACAAGGTCGACCCCGCTCTCTGTGTCCTCTCCCCAGCGCACACAATAGTATCTGCAGAAACCCGGATAGCATAGCGGTACAATGCATTCTAAGCAGTCTCGGATTGCAGCTAAACAAGTCAGCTTTTGCTCCGCCGCGGAAATGGGCTCACAACAACTCACAAGGTCAGAGTCCCCGGCGTCCTGGATGGACATCACACCCACGCGGTACAGCTTTCCAGCGGCGGTTCCGAGGTCGACGTTCGAGCCGTCGTAGTGGTGCACCGATGTCTTTGAGCTGAAGGGTCAGCGTAACGTCCTAAAAGAGACTAGCGAAGCGCAGTTTCGTGCAATCAAGCAGAATAGCTCACAGCATGGCGTAGTACTCGATCTCGGATTTGCGGAGGGGGGGAGTGTTCTTGGAGATAAGGATGAGCTTGGCTAAAGGAATCAGCTCATATCAACAGGAGAGGCCGGAAGATAGCTTACAGCGGCCGGAACGGAGCTGCTTCAATGCCTGCTTGTAGCCGAGCGAGAACTGCGAACAGTCAGCATCCAGACGACATGAAGTCCCCCTGCTATTCCTCCCCATTGACCATCCCTCGCCCTGACCGTATCTTCTTCCTCCTTCAAGGCAATTCCGTGATCACATCCTTCGCGCGCCGTCTCCAAGCTCCACGCTGGCCGCTCTGGTGCACCATGGCCCTCCCCACCATCCCAGCTGTTCTTCCTCTCCCTCCCATCCGCTTCCCTATCCCCTTGCCAATCCATTGTCGAATGGGTAACCCACCTTGCCGGACTTGACGACCAACTGGAGCTTGGAGTTGATGTTCTCTGACGCCTTTGCGCCCTTGGACCTCTTCTGGGGAGCCATCGTTGCTGATTTGTCGGGTGAGTGTCGGGGGAGAGGGCGAGTATAGGTGTAGCTAGAGTCAACCAATAAGGCCAGATTTTGTGCACAACTCTGGCTGGCGAGTCTGCTTCCGTGCGCACTCGACCAAGGCCAGCGGGTGGCGAATGTGGCAGTTTCTTCGCGGCAGGCGGGATTATCGGAGTTTGCGCAAGAGTGGCAGATCTTGACGCGCTGATCCGTGCGTATCTCGATGCGTCACCGGTCTTTTGCCGCCCGAGATGCTTGCAGCACGCAGCATCTGCAATCACTTTCGAGAGCATACAGCAAGCAACATGGCATCACTATCACTCGGTCTCGGTATCCTCGGCGCAGGTCTCGCGGGAAGGGTAGCCTATCAGCTACTCCGTGGTGGAAAGGGAGCGGCGGAGCAATTCGTCAAGGGCGGATTCAAGGCGAAGATGGACAAGGCAGAGGCGATGGCGGTTCTTGGGTTAAGGTCGGTTCAGCTGTGTCTAAGGAGAGATCCACAAGTCTCGGCAGTGTACCGGAGGGAGCGGAGAGGGGAACAGGGTGGTCGGCCGACCTCGATCGAGCTGCTACGCTGCTGGAGCGGATGGGAGGAGATATGAATATGGCGAGGAGGGACCCATTGCTCTCAACGGGCGATGATGCTGGCCCCTTGGACTGGCGTGGATTAAGACTCTTGCTTTGCGATCACGTCTTGAAGGCCTAGGAGCTTCCGCTGATCCATCATAGGGATCCAATCACCAGCAACAAGCTGAAAGACGCACATCGCCGCCTCATGCTCGCAAATCACCCAGATCGAGGAGGATCGCCATACATAGCGGGGAAGGTCAATGAGGCTAGGGTGATGCTCGAGTGAGTAGTCGCGTTGCGACTCCCAATCGGGTTGAGACTGATGCTGATTCTGGGTAGGAAAGATGTGAGAAGATGAGGATGTACCACCAAGGATGAAAGAAGCCGTAGGGCGTGTATTTTGTCGGGCGGAGGCAGGACGGCACATAGCGTCACTTAACGTCTATCATTGTATGTAACGATTCGACCACTCACCTAACACTGAGAGCATTGCCATCGGGACATTGCGACAATACGCAGCTCGGTGTCATTCTATTTTCTTCGCGCCACTGATATTACTTTCGCTGTCCAGTCTGATCAGGCGCTTTGGAACAGTGAGCACGGCGCATCACCTCGGCAGTTGCTCGGTTCTTTGCCTAAACAGAAGTACCCAAAATACATGACACCAGCCCGATCGTTCAGAAGAGACAATACTGTTCCTGTGATACCACCTCTCCATCGCTCTTCACTGATCCGCCTCACCCTCTGGGTTCGTCAACGACGAGGTCTTTTGGTCCCCTCTGATCTGATATTCCTTCTCCGGCTCTGTCCCATGCTCAAACGATAGAACTTGATTTGGACGTTTCGGTTTGTGTGAGCTCGCCCAGAACTGTAAATCCGGCAAAATCGCGGCTAGGTCGGCATCAGTTCTCATGGTGGTCGGAATCTTGGACTCAGTTCCCGGGGGAATAGAGTCTTCGGCTGATCTGACGTGCGGCCCCGAGTTCTCGGACGAGCCCGGAGAGCCTGCTGGACTGGTGCTTTCGGGGCCGCTTTCGGGGCTGCTTTCGAGGCCATCCTGACTGACGTATAGATAGACAATCGTCTTCGAGTCTTCGTCAAACCAACGCATATCTTGGTATCGCCTCTGACAGTATTGGGAAAAGGCTCGGACCATGTTCTGCTCTTCCGAGTCCCCATCGATGCTCGCATCCTTGACATCCCAGAAGTAGCTGTGCTGCAGGCTGGGCCTTTCCTGCGGAATCCCCGAGAATAAAGGCTCCCCGAATGGTTGGCCGTTCGCGGCGATGCTACTTTCCAGCACCATGTTCGGGGGGACAGCGGAGTTGCTGCTCCAGAGTCCGGCCGGATTGGATGCACGGATCTCAAGGATGGGGAACTTCCCGGCCGAGTTTGGTTTCAATGCGAGCGGGTAGAGGATAGCCTTCAAGTCTTCCACGTACTGACCATGGTCTCCGAATTGTAGGCTGTCGATAGGGCCGGTGCTCGCCCTCAGTTCTTCGTCCGGTAGGTACCGATCGACAGTGTAGCCCATGTCACTGATGTGACGCATGGCGGAAAGGACAACATCGTACGAAGCTTTGGTCGGATGCACCCGCAGGTATGAGGACGGTATGCACCTCGCCCGAAGCGAGCGGATTCCACAAACCTGAGTGCGGGTGGGGATTGCGAGCATTTCCGGCGGGGTCCTGATAGTCAGCGTCACAGACTACAGCTTCTCCGCGTCGCAGACGCATATTACTGACATCTGACGTTACTTCGTATCCGTTCGCTGCTTCTTCATCGCATGTGATGTCAGTCCCACCGGCGAAGTCGGGAGGAATGGTGAGACCAGCGATCGAGAGAATCGCAGTGTCTGGGTAAACGCTCTCGTGTTTGATGACTTGCGCGGAAAAGGCCTGCTGATCAGCTGCAGCCGAAAGGGCCATGACAAGCTGAGCATCTAACCGCAGGAAAAGCACGACTGAGGCTCATCCTGCCTGTCGTCCCAAATCCGGGCACGCCATGCGAAAAGACGGGTTGCGACAGTTGGTCGAGGACCATGAAGCGCAGGTCATTTGGTAGAGTAGTGAGGGGATGCGCTGATGCGGCCCGGGTCGTCATTGGAATCCGAGAAAGTTGGGTCACGTAGGTAGATATATATTGAATTCTGGTGCTGCAAAGTCAAGCAAGTGAGGTAGTGACAAACAAAAGCAACTTTGATGATCGTGGGGTGAGTGGCGAAAGACGATGTATGGAAGTGGCGAGGGGGAAGGGAGGGGCTCTGCATATATGGCTGGCCGGGTCTACTGGCGCATCGCTCATCCCTTGAGAGCTTGAAACGCCAGCTGGGTCGCGACTATAAAAGGCCGAATCGTGACCCTCGGTTTAGAATGTGCTAGAGTTTCCTCTCAATACTAGAGCTCGTGTGCCGGCCTCTTATCAACGTGGGCAGGCGATGTGGGCAACCGCGCGCCCCGGGTAGCTGTTGTCAGGCCCCAATCCCCTTCGGGAGGCAAATACTTCACTGACGAAGGAACGAAGGAGGGAGCGGGCGTGGGACAGTCGATACACGGCCGAACAAATACAGTGCTGTGAATATGGCCTCGCCGACCCTTGCGGCGCACCAATCATCCTTTACCTCGAAACGCTCATTTGGCTGGTGGGTCAAAGGATAGGCTCTGAATATCGCTGTAGAATATGCTAGAGCGTGAGGCGAAAGTGTTTTGACACTCTACAAGATGATGAGCTGGTTGCAGCTGGCCATCTCTGGGTCTCGGGTGGCGAATACGCCAGAGTGCCACACTCAGCTCTGGCGCCACATTCGCGCCAATCCACGGATCCTGGCTGCCTTTGCTATTTTTGTCGCCTTGTGCATCCTCTCAAGTACTGTGCACCAGCTGTAGAGCCCATACGATATCATGTAGGCGTCCACCACACATCAAGCGAGCGATCAGTCTCACCGCATCCAGGGCGCAGCGAGACGAGATGAGAAACGCGGAACATGGGCTGTGCCTTGGCGGCCCGGGTGATCCACATTCCTCAAAAGCTTATATAGCGGCAAGGGCCCAGGGGGCTTGCAGTGCCAGTCTATCATAAGCTGTCTCTACATACATCTCCGCCAGCTCCAGCCGACCCTGAGATGTCCAGCAACTTACCTGAGCTCCCTGACGAGGTCTGGGCGCAGATCCTGCCGTTTGTCAAGGAGTACCCCGAGACCTTGTCTTGTCCCCCACGCAATGCCCTTCGTAATGGCGCTCTCATCCGCGCGGCCCAGGTATCTAAAGTGAGCGCTTCCATCTGCGAAGAAAGAGTAGAAAGAAACTCGCTGACGACATACATAGCTATGGTACCATATCTGCAAACCTCTACTCTTCACCCATATCGTAACCGAGAACTTCCCCTTCCTCATCTCCAAAGCCGCTCAAGCCCCCTTCCGCGCGTGCCTCGCGACCACCAAGACCCTTCGCATCGAGTACAGCGCCAAGGGTCAGGACCCGTCTTACTGGAATCTTCTCCACACCGGCGGCGCCATATGGAATCGGTACAGGATGGTGGATCCCGAGCTGGAGGAAGGGATAGACACGGACGACGTCCTTGTCCGGGCGTGCGAGAGGGAGATCAAGGCCCTGATGGCTGCTCTGGTGGTAGGGAACAAGCTGGGCGGTCTTGGCAAGATCTTCCCCAAGCTGGAAAGCCTGAGCATCAGCTCCATCTACGGACGGGAGAATGCGGCTTGGGCGCACTACGATCTCTCCAAGCAGATGGAGATGATGTTCATCCGGGATACCAACCAATGCGGCGACAACTTTGCCAGATTCGTAAATACCGGAAACCTCCGCAATCTCTGCGTACGGAGTCTCGAAGCACCCCTCAATATCCCCGCTATGACCTTTGCGTCCAACTCGTCCACTCCCTCCACTTATACCCGGGTCGTCCACTTTCCCGCCGCGGTCGCACACCTTCCTTCCTGCTTTGGCACCCCTATCCGGTGGGTCTCGGATGCGCCTCCCACCGCGGACTGGGCACCCATCATCACTTCCCTACTCGAGCAGGTGACCGCCATCGCGGACCATCGGCAGGAGATCCAAGGCGCGCGTCGTGATGTAGCAAAGATCGACATCTATTGCTCGACGAACCGGTTCACACCATGCGCATACAAGGATCGGATCTCGTACACCGAGTATGACATCCCCGGCTTTCAGGGGCCTCTCCTCGGGTTCGATCCGACGGACGAGGCTTGCCTCTTCTTGCCGGAGGAGGAACAGGAGAGGATTTGTCGCGGCTTGAGCTCGGCGGTGCAGGAGCTGTTCAGGGGTAGGAGTGGGCTTCAGGATATCGTCAACTGGTATCCCAGCTCCCAGACACCTACCTGTCTGGCGTGTGGATCTGGGGTACCGGTGTTGCGCGGAGAGGATACGAGGGTGGACTATGACAGGGGGTGAGAGGGGAGTTCGTTGGGGATTGAGATGGGGAGGAGGGGGTGTGAATATCTGAAGGCGGACGAGACAGTACTACACTTGTTGGCTTCGTCGCGTAATTGGCCTTTGGAAGGAAGCTGGTAAGGGCTCAAGCGAGCTAGGAGGAGATGCATGTCCTAGGCCCATGAGTGCAATTAGCCCATTAGAAGCTCGAACGTCAGAAGTGAGAAGAGACCAGCAAGATCTGAAAGAACCCTACACACTGAGATCCATGGCAACACACTGCCAGATATCCTGCTCTGCTTATAGCACTCTACCTCCATCCACTCCATCTAATCCCTCCCAAACAGACTCAAAGTATACTTCTCCTCCTTCCCGCCCGACTCTGCCTCCTTGACCCTCTTCTCCGTCCCCAACAGCTTGCCGCCCCCATTGCTCTGCGAAGCTGGGACAGGCACCGTCCCAATCGCCTTCTCGAGCATCTCCTCGTTCCCCGGGATCGCCCCCCTCAGCGCGTCCTCCTCTCCCTCATCAAACTCGTACACCACATCGACCTTGTCCACCGGCTTGAGCCCCGCCTCCTTCCTCAGCTTGTTGACTCGGGCAGTGAGCGACCGGATGAGGCTCTGGCCCTCGAGCTCGGCGTACATCCGGATATCCAAGAGAACAATGACGTCCCCGTCGGTATCGCTCTCGAACGCCTTCTTGTCCTCCTCCGACTGCTCGACGTAGCGAGCAATGAAGAGGTCGCCGTCCACGAGCTCGACACCGTTGACTTGGACGCGCTTGTCCGCGAGGAAGGCTTTGCACGCCGACGAGTCGAGTGCGGGGATACCGGTCCGGACCTTGCCGATGTCTTTGCGGAGTTTCCGGCCGAGGACAGAGTAGTCGGCCGAGGCGCGGTACTTGATGCCCACGGCGGACTCGTCCGAGGTGTAGGTGATGGAGACCACGTTGAGCTCGGCGGTGATGTACGAGTCGAGGGACCGGACGTCGTCGAGGTATTCCTGGTCGTGGTGGAAGATGATGAGCTCTTTGAGGGGCATCTGGGATATCAGCTCAGACCTACACAATTGTGCGCCTCTTGTAGCGGACCTTGGTTCGGAGGGTCTTGCGGTCCCGGATGACACGCCCAAGCTCAATGACAGCCCGCATCCGCTTGACCTGACGCTCAATGACGGGGTCGTAGTATTCTTTCCGCATGGCGGGGAACGGCAAGAAATGGACCGAGCGGACATCCTCGCCTTCCTTTGGTGCAGGTGACGAAGCGCGGAGAGACTGGTAGACCATCTCGGAAGTGTAGGGGGTGAAGGAAGACTGACAATCAGCTGAGATCTCTTGACCAAACCGGCAGAGCTTAGCTTACCATGGTAAGACAGAGAGTGAAGAGCGCTTCGTAGAGCGTGTTGAGGGCAGACAATGTGTCTTCCTCCCCTCCCGAACCCTTGAGCCGGGTCCGGTTGAAGCGGATGTACCAGTTGGTCAGGTCCGCAATAAGGTCGAGCAGCTTCGGGATGACAGTGTATAGTCGGTACGCTATCTTGGTCAGCTTGTCCCCGGAATCGTGTGGTCAAACTCACCCGACATCTCCTGGTCCACATGCTGAATGAGCGTCTGACAACTCGCCAAAATCCACCGATCCATCACGTTCTGGCTCTTGGCCGCCTCGGGATCATAGACGAATTTCTTGCCCGATGCTTGCTCGTACAGCTCCACCTGGCCCAGGTAGAAATTGAGCGAGTTGATCCATTTGAGGATGACCGAGGTGAGAATTTCGCGGACGCCTTCTTCTCTGAATCGGAGGTTGTCACCGCGGACGACGGGAGAGTTGACGAGGAAGAGCCGGACGCAGTCGGCGCCGAATTTGGAGACGATCTCCATTGGGTCGGGATAGTTTTTGAGCTTTTTGGACATCTTCTTGCCGTCCCTGATTGATCAGCTGGCGCTCAATATTCAAGAGCTTTGGTCAGCTTACGCAGCGAGAACAAGACCAGTGACGATGAGATTCTTCCATGGTGCCTTGTCGAAGAGGTGAGCACCGAGCACGAGGAGTGTGTAGAACCATCCTCGGGTTTGGTCAATACCCTCAGAGACAAAGTCGGCGGGGAAAGACTTCTTGAACCGGGCCTCGTTCTCGAAGGGGTAGTGGGACTGGGCGTAAGGCATGCTGCAGAGTCAGCTTGATCCTTCTCAATCCTGACCGAGGATGCAATAGCTCACCTGCCAGACTCGAACCAGCAGTCAAACACCTCTTCAATACGCTTCAAGTCCCCCTTGCCCTGCTTGGATGGGATAGTGATCTGGTCAATGCTCTCCCGGTGGAGGTCCTTGATCCCGGTCAGACCCGACAACTCCTCGAGCTGCGCGACCGAGCTGACGCAAACGACCTAATGCTGTCAGCTTGAACCCTCTCCGTCGAGTGGTGGCAAGCTCACCTCCTTCATATCCTCGCTCGCCCAAAGAGGCATCGGTGTCCCCCAGTACCGATTTCTCGAGATATTCCAGTCCCTCGCATTCTTCAACCAATTCCCAAACCGGTTCTCGCCCACCGCGGCGGGTACCCAGCGGGTCTTTTCGTTGAGCGCGACAAGCTTGTCCGACATGTTGGCGACGCGGACGAACCAACAGGGGATGGCACGGTAGAGGAGCGGCGTACCGGACCGCCAGCAGAAGGGGTAGGAATGGGTGATGTCGCCCTGGGTGATGAGACGGTTCTTCTCCTTGAGGTGCTTCATGATGTCCTTGTCCGCTTCCTCCAAGGTGTCAGCTACATGCATACGATCAACGCGTGGAAGATAGCTCACCTTGACGTATCGGCCCTGATATTCTGGCACCTCGGACGTGAACTTCCCAGACTCGTCGATTGGACATGGCGGGATCTCGTCGTCCCGGACGATCCCATGTGCAACACAGATACGGTGATCGTCCTCTCCGAACGAGGGAGCCTGGTGGACGATACCGGTACCTGAGCTGTCGGTAACGTAGCCGTCGGCGAGAACGCGGAAGGCTCGGTCCTCATACTGGGACATTAGCTCAGTCCCAACCACTTGCGTGCGGGCGATCGAGCTCACCTGCTCGGTAAAGTAGTCAAACATCGGCACATATCTCCACCCGACCATATCCTTCCCCTGGAAGCTTCCGACAATCTTGAACTTTGGCTCCTCCTCCTTGTCATCCTTCTTCTTCTTGGCGTCCGCCTTCTTTCCAGTGGCGGCAGCGGCACCAGCCGGAACGTAGTCCTTGTAGACTGTCCCGAGGAGCTTCTCGAGAAGGATAAAGTTGGTGTTCCGCTCGACATCGTGGACTTTGATGTAGGTGAAGTCGGGGTTAACACAGAGGGCGAGGTTGGAGGGGAGGGTGTAGGGGGTGGTCGTCCACGCGAGGAGAGAGGTGTTTGGGTCATCGGCAAGGGGGAAGGACACGGTGACTATCGATTAGCTTGTCCCAGAGTACTGCGGAAGACGGACGTACCGGCCGGATCTCTGACATCTCTGTAGTCCTCTCCAGCCTCAAAGTTACTCAGCGGTGTGGTGCACCCCGTCGAGTACGGCATAACCTTCAACCCCCTATACACTTGCCCCTTTTCCCACAGCTGGCCAAACACCCACCAGACCGACTCCATGTACGACGGATCGAGTGTCTTGTAGCCGGTATCAAAGTCGATCCACCGCCCCATCCGCTCGACAGTGTACTGCCATTCGCCCGAGTATCGCATGACAATTTCCCGGCACGCCGCATTGTACTTGTCGATACCCATGGCCAGGACGTCGGCCTTGCCGGTAATCCCAAGTTGTTTGTCAATCTCGTGTTCGACTGGGAGACCGTGCGTGTCCCAGCCGAAGCGACGCTCGACGTGGTGTCCGGTCGCGTGAGCATGGCGGGTCACGACGTCCTGGTTGATCAGCTTTGCTGAACAGATGGAACCGGTAGGAAAGGCTCACCTTTATAGTACCGGCTAGAAGATGACCATAATGAGGCTTTCCGGTCGCAAAGGGCGGCCCATCGAAGAAGGAGAACTCGGGCTTGCCCTCGGACAACTTCTGCGAGGTCTTGAACGCATCAATCTCGTTCCAGTACTCGAGGACGTTGAGCTCGGACGTCGGGATTTGGATGGGGGAGGAGGCTACAGGTCAGCTGCATGCCCCAGAAATGCGTTGCGTGTCAGCTGACTCACGGTCGTGGGGCTTGTAAGGCATCTTGCTGGATATATGTGAGGTAGCGAGAAGGTTCGGTGATCAAGCTGTTCCGATTGTTGCAGGCGGAGTCACCGAGGGCGATGAAGTCCGCTTTTATGCGTACCAGAGCTCCTAGTCTGCGCTATTTTACGAGTCTATTGAGTCGAGCTGGCAAAGGATGAGCTCTGTATACGAGTCACGCTGGGGTACAAAGGTATAAGGAGGCCGAGTTGACAGCTTAGCGTGCTGAGCCAGCCGAGCCAACTTTTGACTCGACCAACTTGAGGACGCACGGACCAGCGATTTTCGTATCACGGCATCAAAATTGGCTGGGTGGCGCAGAATGACGTAAGCTGAAACATGCAATCAAGATTTCTGTGGTGATGCAGAGGCGGGGTGTTGTTGCGATCATTCACAGTGGCTTGCCTAGCTTAGATATAGAGTACAGCTGGGTACCATGTCCCGCACAAAGAAGAGCAAGCCGGGATCAGGCTCGGCAACGTCGCCCAAAACGACACCGGCGCCCAAGAAGAAGGTCAAACCGCCACGCCCGCCTAAATCGGCGTCAGCCGCGACCTCGGTCAACACCAGTAGCGGCCTCACTACCCCTACCTCGGCCAGCTCCACAGGCAAGAAGAAGGCGAAATGGACCAACAAGCAGAAGGCTGAGCGGAAGAGAAGGGAGGCGGAAGAGAGAGCAATGAATGAGCCATCCGGGAGTGGGAGCGGGAACGGCGTCATTGATTTGACGGAGATGGAGGATGAGGAGGAGCGGCTGAATGAGGGAGGAAGTGCGCTCGGACCGCCACCACCACCGTCAGCCAAGCGCGCTCGGACTGCTGCGGTGGCTACCCCGGCGAAGAGGGCGGACGATAATGTCTATACTCCATCGAGCTTCAAACCGATGAGGCGGTCTATGGCGTATGGGCACGCCGAGGCCAGCCCGTCGCCACCTCCCCCGGACAGCGTGAATGACCGACCCAACGCGGACATTATCGTCGAGGAGAAGTCATTGCAGCCATCCTCGGCCGGTGAGAGTTCCAAGCCTGGTGCGGACGATCACTTCAACCCTCCAGGCCTCTTCTCGAGCTCGATGATCCCTACCTCCGCCGATCTACCCGGCCCGTCGAAGCTTCGCTCGTCAGTGGTCGCCAAATCTGCCACCGGTGCAGAGACGGAGGCAGAAGTCGGTCTGCTCCTCCCGTCGCATGTCCAAATCGACGAGGTCTTGCCGCAAGGCGCGGAAGCAGCTGCAGAGGAGGAAGAGCTGCAGCATGAGGCGTCAAAGCAGTCGATGGAGGGACTGTTTGTCTTTGACTCCAATGTCGCTAAGGTGAGCCACCTCTCTCGCTTTTTTTTTCGAGCGACGCAGTTGACACTCAGGGCACAACGCGCTACTTTGACCCAGACGCGGTCGAAGAGCCAGTAGGAGAAGAAGCCACCTTCCTCGCTACCGCCGACCAAAGCAAAATCTGCACCAACTGCAAGAAACCAGGTCATAAGCCCCGGGACTGCCCTCACATCATTGTAAGCTTATCAATACATGCATACTACCATGCGCGATTGCTGACCTGGCAGTGCACGACCTGCGGCGAGATGGACACGCACGAACGCCGAGACTGCCCATACGGCGTCACCTGCTTCTCGTGCGGTCTTCGGGGACACAGAATTGCGGACTGTCCGACACCTCAGTCCAAGGGATCCAGGAGGCAGGGATGCGGGCGATGCGGAAACAGGGATCACAAGGATAATGTAAGCCTTCATCAACGATGGCGTCTCGCTACGGCTTACACCTGCAGTCCTGTCCATCTCTCTGGCGAGTATACGTCTACCTTAGCGCTGCCGCCCGGCAGTCTATCCTAGCGGAGAAACGGGCGGAGACGGGCTGGGCAAAAGAAGCAGTCGGTGGGGAGAGTCACGCAGAGTACTGCTACAATTGCGCCAGAGTCGGCCATCTCGGAGACGTGAGTAGCGGACTGTTCCCTGTGAGCCTCAAGTGCTGGTATGATATGATAGCTGACCTCATAGGACTGTCAATCCCGCCGCGGCTCCCTCGCTCGCCTGACGACTCCCTCGGCCTTCTCTGCGCAGATATCCTCCTCCGGGCCATTTGCCTCCTTCACTTCCCGCAGCTCGAGGCACACGGACGCGCCAACCCATCAGCGCTTCGACGACGACTATGGGGACGCAGATCTACCTGGTGTGAAGCCGGCCTTCGGTGGGCTCGGCGCGGGCAAGAAGTCAAGGGAGAAGGCGAAACAGCGAGCTGCGGACTTTGATCGGGAGTTGGGGTCCAGCGACGAAGAGGATGCTTTTGCGAGTCTCGGTCGATCTCGGGCGGGATCATCCGGCCGTGGAGGAGCAGGTGGGCGCGGGTTCAGCAGAGGAGGAGGCGGAGGAGGAGGGAGGGGAACACCCATCTCGAATCCCGGTCGACGCGCTTGGGACTCGGAGCATCGTCCTAGCGATAGAGCCGGTCCTTCCCGCGGTGGTGGCGGACCCGATAGCGCTAGCCGGCCCACCTCATTCAGCCACTCTCACCTCATGTCCGGTCACGCGGCACCGGCGTCCATGCCTACCAAAGCGAAAGGGATAGTCTTTGGCAATATCGCTGGATTACCCGCTCGGCCCGAATCCCCCTCGCCTTATCCGCACAATACGTCGAACCCCAACTTCGAGACCGGCTTGGGCTCTCGCTCTGGAAGCGGTAGCGGTGGAGGAGAATGGAAGAATCGAGCTTCGAAAGCCCTTACCGACCGGGCTATGGGGTACGCCTCTGCGCCTGGCTCGCGTACGTCTCCAGCGCCGGGCGGGACCTTCGCCCCGAGCCCACTGGGCGGGAGTCATGGCGGCAGTCAGGATGGGGATGCAGCGTCACCACGGAAGAAGCGGAGGAGGCAGGAGAATGTGGGCGAGGGCCGAGGGAGAGAGAAAGAGACGGACTGGGAGGCGGATTGGAGAGGGAGTGGGAATGGGGGTGGGAATGTGCGGGATTGGGGAAGGGAGGATGATGCGTTTGATAGGAGGGAGAGAAAGGAGGCGGGGAGGGATGGGAGGGAGTATAAGGGGGATGGGGGGAGTAGGTATGGGATTGCGGGTGGACGAGGGGGGCGGGGAGGAGGGGCTGGGGGTGGGAGTGGGAGTAAGGGCAGAGGAGGCGGCGGGGGAGGCGGTGGGCGAGGCGGCGGTGGTGGTGATAGTAGAGGGAGAGGGGGTGGAGGAGGGGGAGGAGGTGGGGGCGGCTCCGGTCGAGGTGGCTCGGGCGGTGGTCAGCGGGGAGGCAAGCAGGGTCCGGTAACGCCCGTGGGGCAGCGGTATACCGGCGGATATTGAGGGGTCGCCGATACGTTAGTTCTTCAGCCTATATGCTTTGTGTATATATGACATGTACATAATATTCGCCCTGGAAACGATGCCCATCTAACCCAGTAAGCGCAGTTGAAGCGCCTGGGGAAGCTTCCAACAGCTTTCAACTCACTGATTGAGTGTTTGGTCACGTGCTCAGCATTCCTCGCCCGCCGCACACCCTCGGCCGAAATTTTCGCACCCCTCTTTCTCTCTTCTTCTCTACGCGACCAAAGTGGATCACTTCGACTCTAGTCCCCTCATATCGCTCCAACGCAGAGGAGACACCCCCTCGATCCTTCAGTCGCCAGAATCCAAACGTCCTTGTTTGAGGGTTGCCGCAGGAGGCCCTAATCTCGGCCCATTGAGGGGGAGGGGGGCTTCACGTAGCGGCGGTATTCCCATAAGTTGGACGGAAATATAGATCATCAGGATATGCTTAGGCGCAGCGAAGGGACGTGTCGATGAGAAAGATGGGGAGAGGTGTAATGGGCATGCAAATTATGAAGATGCTCACTCGTCCAGATGCTGGATCACCGGCCGATAGTGATGCCCACCTGCCGGTGCCAGCCATCCTCGTCTGCCCCTACACGAATCTCCAACGTCCATCGTCAGAGTGGCCTCCTTAAATGCTCGTCCTTGCCGCTTCATGCCGCCACATACCACCTTTCGCCGACAAAGCGCCTCGCATTACCGTCACGTCCCGGACCAGATCCCACCTCCTTTCATGTCAGCGGAGTTTCGAGGGCGTTTCGGCGCGCTAGCCGAGTAAGCTCCTGTTGTGATGGCTCACAGATCGCACGATAGGCCTTTTCCGACTCCGCCGAGTGTTTTGAATCAGGTTGACTTGTCTCTTTGCCTTCGCGTTCATCCCAGAGAGGGATTCTACTGACTTCCTGAACGTCAATTCCTCTCCGGATCGATCGCGAAGCGCAGCTTCTTACTCACCTCGGACGATACCTATTCAAGTCGACAGCACTCTTTCACCACCGCGGATATACACTACCCCCGCCAAACACCTGGCGAACGCTCAAACTCCGATGACGTTTCACTACGACCCTAAGCTACTCTACAACAAGATCCAAGCTCCGCTTCTTCGACTCTCGCTCGCCTTGTGCCCCGTGAGGCTGACTGGCCTTCGAGATCTTTTCATGACGGACGCCTCTGCCTACTCCGCCTGCATGACGGGGTGGCAAATATCGGGCGCACCGACGCTGTTGGATCGTAAACGCATCCCCTCCCCTCCGCTCGTATAGTCATATATCGATCATCCTTCCTCTACCTGGTCTCTGATCTTACCTCTGACCTCTTACTTCTTATCGTTCACATTACACACCAGATCTAGTACTTTCTGCACACCATTCAAGCCCCTACTTCACCTTGCGACGCCTCCGTCCCTGCCGCCTCCGCCACTGATCGATCGCTACAGCAAACGTCAGCTCAAGCTCCGACTCCGACTCTGCGCATCGACAGCATGTTCGTCACCCGCTCCTCGCCCTTTTCTTCGCCGGACATGAGGGGCGGTGGTTCTCCTCTGCCCAAGATGCAGCTACAGATGCAAATACAACAACTCAAGAGTGCGCCCATCCTCAACCCCAATTATGGGATGGTGCAGACCTAGTAAGTGGTCTTACCAACTCCCCCTGAGTCGTGACCTGTTTGTTACCCAGTAGGACCAACTCACATACCAGCCTCGACCTCCTGAACCAATTGATGGACGTATCAGTCTCCACGCAAGGCGCGTACGGCGTCAAGATCTGGCTGATTGAGGTCCAAGCTTTCACTCGACAACTTCAGAAGCGCATGTTCCAGGGCTGCCCGTTGACACCTCAGGAGAAGCAAAGCGTGCTGTACTTCTGTCATTATTGGCGCAACTCACTTCACCCTGCTGTCAGTGTGCTTGTCTCCTACTCCGAAGAGTCATGCTGATTGACAGTACGCGATGGCGGCTCCCGAGGCTCAGATCGTGCTCATCGCACTGACAGAATTCGCCTCGTTGTGAACGCAGCTCTCTATGGTTTCGGACTGATAGCCCTGAATCGTACCCTTGCCTTGTCTTTCTAATACTCTCAAAAGCGCCTGACGGACTGCACTGCATATAGCACTATATACCCCTTGACAGGCATGTAGAAGATGAATACTGAAACATGTCTACTATCTTGTCTCTTTCTGGGGAGGCTATAAATCGCGTCATGGCAAGCCCTCACAAGTCAATGAGAACTACTGGTATGTCCCCCCTTGTCGAGCTAGCAGAGCAATAGCAGCACTCATCATGACGTCTGTGCCACTATGCGAGCATGGGTGGGAAATTTTAGGGTCTTCTCATTTCATTTCTGAATCGATCCTCATTCCTTATCTCGTAAGCTATGACCAAGCTGCCCAGAAATCAACGCGGCCCACCTTCAGCTTGGGTCCCCTGCGCCGCGTAGTGTGGATGGCAGCCACAAGCCTCGCGAGCTCAGCGCCCGATTAGGCGCCTGATTTCTTCATGGCACGCCGCCCGATATATACCCGCCCATACCCATCGCCCCCAAGCAGCTGAAATCCATGCCAGCCCCTACCTGGTAGTCCCCTCGGCGCTCGGACCCACATCAGTGCCCCTCACCCGGAAACAAGTGTCTAGCGTGCGTTATCCACAGTATCCGCACGCGTGCTCGGTGCTAATCTGGCTGTCAGTGATAGAGTCTCCTTCTTCTAGCTGCTACTACGAACAGTATGGATCCACCAGTGCGATGGTCACACCGCAGGCTCAGGTTGTGCAGGTTGTACTCGGTCAACTTGCTCTGGGTGAGCGTAAATCGCTGTGGCTCCAAGACAGTATGCCCCCTCGATGACGGGATGCTAACGCCCATTCAGCGCGCCTCATAACGGCACTTCCCGTAGTGCCCTGTATCAGTACCATGAAGGTATTGCAGATGCATCTTCGATCAATGTCTATTATTTTCTTTCCTCTCTTGAGGAGCATTGGCAATTTTCGAGGTGATCTAGAGGGTCGTACCGAGCCTGCGAAGCATGATCAGTCATTGTCCCTCTTCAACAGATCATATTCCCCGGCTTCCTCCGCCGCCTGCTCCAGCTGCACCAGCCGCAGCTCCAGGAATAGAGTACACCACCAAGCCCACAAACACTGCCGAGAGCCCCAGAAGGGCCCCTACGCCCAGTACCTGCGGACTCAAGAGACCGCCTAGCAGCGTCGACTCCTGCGAAGACTTGGACGCCGACTTTGACTTGTCGCGCGGCTTATGGCGGGGTTGTCTGGACGCAGAGCTGGGGGTGTAGGTCTGGGCCGGGCGGGAGGAGAGGGTGCGGGAGGTGGAGGAATGGACTAACCCCATTTGTTTCAATCTGCACGTCAGCTTGGGCCTTTGCAGCGGGGCATGGGACAAATAGCTCACCCCTGGATGTAGAATTGGTCAATGGCTCGCTTCAGGTCGTCCTCCTGTCCGGTAGGTACGCCATCCAGCGAGAAAGTAACTACAGAGGTCAGCTCATAGCGTACCGCTGACTCCAGTCCAGGCATTCTAGGCTGACGCACCGGTAGTGGAGTCTGAGCCCTGCGCAAGCGAGGTCGTCAGTGTAGCGTAGTGATCTGCAATTTCAGCCAGGCCGGTCACAGTCCGACAGGAAGGACGGACCTGTCGGCCATTTCCCGTTCCTTGTCTGCCATGTCTGAACCAGCTTCGTCGGCTGCTCCACAGCCTGCACCTTCCCACGGACGTTACCACCAAACAGCTCATACTCTCCCTCGGGTTTCAACGCCATCTGCTAGTCAGCTTCTTCCCCTTTACCCCTCATCACCATAGACTCACCTTAGCATTCGACCTCGACCACATTGGGATCCTCTTCTCATCCGTCAACAGCCCCCAGATATCCTCTGCGCTCGCCTGCAATTGCGCCGTGACCTCCACCGTACTCGTCGAGCCAGAGTATCCTCCAGCCGCAGCCTTGGGAGCAGCGGCAGCTGCAGCGGGCTTGGCTGCGTCCGCAGCTTTCGTAGGTGGAGCAGGGGCGTACGCTGCAGGCGTAGATGTACCTGACGCAGAAGCAGGGGAGGAGGCGCCGTCTGAGGGGTTCCCGTGCGTCGCGAGGAGCTCGGGGCGGAAGGTGTTGAGTTTGGGGGTGAGGGCGGCTGGGAAGGCCTTGCGGAGGGTGGCGAGGAGAGACTGGGCGTCTTTGGTTGATGTGGAACTGAGGGTGGTCTCGTACTACAGATATAAGCTGGGCCTGTCCATCGCAGGAGTCGGTGGAGCTCACGCAGTACTCCGATAATCCGTCCAGGACCTCATGGCTGAACTCGGTGATCTTGATGCTCCCCTTGGCTTCTTCTCCCTCAGACGTCGTACCGATCCACTGGAGGACCACCTCGAAGTCATAGATGGTCAGAAGTCTGCCTAGTCAGTTCGCTGTTCCCCACTACAGTCTTATGGAGCTGTCAACTTACTTGCCCTTCCTCTGTCCGAGGTCACAGTCTCCAGTGACGGTAGTCACCTCCACAATCTCCGCCTTCTCCGCCCCTTGCTCGACCTTGACTCCAGGGAGAGTCTTCTTGACCCATTCATGCGCCCAAGGACCGCAGTTCTTGTTCTGTACGGGGTCAGCTATTGCTACTAGACGACCAGAGCTCCGGGACCGGGGTTAGAGACTGAGCTCACCCGCCAGTGGTATGTCTGCTGAAAAGCGGTGAGGGGCTTCGGGTCGCTCATGTTTGATATGTGTCGCTCTGTGATGAATCAATGAGATGATGAAAGGGAGAGCGAGATGGACGTTCTTGCAGCTGCACCTGGTACCTGTAGCTGGCGACTTTCCAGAGAATTCCACCTCCACGTGGCGAGGCTCGCTTACTCCACTACTGCAGCAGCAGCTGCTGGTTTCCTACTGCATGCTTGATGATGCACTTACTCCTCAGCCTATACCAGCCAGATGTCTTAAGCCTCTGGATATGCAAGAAAATACAACAGGACGCCCGCCAGATGCTGAATGATCGTTCCCCACTCTTCCCCCTCACCTCTCTTACATCTCCGCTCGGCCGTCAAACGCTCCGCCCATCCCAAGATTCGCCAACTTCTTCATCACCCCTCCTCCACCCTGCATCAGCACCGGTACACCATTTGGCGGCTCAAGCAGCCTACTCCGCTCAAACAGGGCCTAGACTTGTCAGCTCCCTTTTACTCAGTCTCCTGAATCGAAAAACAGACGGGAGAAATGATAACTCACGTCCTCGCTGTCGATGACTCTGGTATTATCCAGCAATGCCTGGAAGTAGGGTGACGGCTCCCCAGGGACCACCGCTCCTCTTTCCTGACACTGCGTGATGACTTCGAGGATCTGACCAAACTTGGTAAACTTGTCCCATTGAACACAGCCGTCCTCTCGGCGGTCGACGGGCCGGACAGACTGCAGTCGATTGATCTGACCCAGCATGACCGTCCTATTTGATCAGCTGTCGCCTTCATCATCGGATAGGCGTAACGGATCAGCTCACATGAGCGGAATAGCAGGTGCCGATCTCGCCGTATCCTCCCTTATCGCCCGCCCATACGCCGCGTATCCTCCTCGGGGATCCATCAGCTCCACATACTCCCCGAGCTCCTTATACCCCGGCGAGAGCGTATTGACTAGCGCATGCGTCGCGGACAGGCGATGGATGGACGTCTCGCGCATACCGGACAGAACGGCGTAGAGGGAGTCGTAGTTGTTCAGTCGGCGGAGATGGTGCGTTATCAGGATGAAACGCTCGAGCGTCCGGGCGCGATGTTTAGGTTTCGGGTTGGCGAGGATCATGGTGGATACCCTGAGGGTCAGCTGGGGTCAAGAAGAGAGCTCATGGACAGGGAGCTCACCATCTCGACATGTGATTGAAGAACTCGATGGCTTCCCCGACGGAACCTTGCTTCTCCCCACCGAAGTCATGACGAAACACATCCCTCGGCTGGATAATCAGCTCATCGCCCAAATCAGACCGTCAAGAGCGAGGGAGCTCACCCGGATCACCGAAAACAAGCGCCACTGTAACTTTGTCAAGTCCCCCGCAAATAGCTTCGGGTCATACCGCATAAACGTATTCCAGCTGGTACTCCACCTGGCGAAACCATAATCGTTCATGCCATTTGAGGGCGGTAGGGGCATTGGCGGTGGGATGCTCCCGCTCCCACTCCCATTGCTGCTGCCATCGCCATTGCCATTACCGTTGCCGTTAACGTAGAGCCTAGACTCTGATCCGCTACGTTGCTGGTGCAGCCGGGTAAGGGAGGTGCGCTTGATCTCCTCGCTCGTCATGCTGATGTTCGAGCCGACCAGAGAGGGGGCGGACGAACTGGCGACTCGGGCAGATTCCATCGAGGCTGGGCGGGAGTGAGGACGGGGACGGGCAGAGGTAGGTGTATTATCGAGCTCATTGAGCATCCGGCCGTCAATGACGAGCTGGGACGGTGAGGTGTTTGCCGTGCACGCGGGGGCAGAAGCAGAAGCGGAAGAATGAGATTGGGAGCGAAGTCGATGCGGAAGGGAGTCATAAGACCATGATGTATCGATATCGTCCACGTCGTACAGCTCCGACTCGATCGCGACCATCTCTGCGGCCAAGTGGGAGAGGAAGCGATGTCTGAGGGTAGAAGCGAGGATCTCGCGATAGACGGCTTGAACAGGCTCGGGCGTAATATCGCCAGGGTACTCGCATGCCCAGTCGACGAGAGCGCCAGTCAGACTGGGGTATCAGCTGTTTATCGGCGGCACGCACGATGCACTGATCTGGATATGGTCGACCCACCGCTGCAGAACAATCATCTTCAAATCCTTGGCTAGTGTAGCCGCAGCGACTTCCTCGAACCGGATTTGAAACTCCCGCATGAAGTCCAGCGGCGTCGAGAATCGGCGATAAGTGAGGAAGAAGGAGGATACGAGTTGCTCATCTGCATGGTGAGCTTTGGTCATAGGCTGGAAGCGACTATGGACAAGTCAGCTTACTTTCCTTGGTTACCATGCTTGAGAAGACCTTTCGGTAGAGGTCCCGTACACTCAGCCAGAGCTGATCAGGCTGATCCCTACTTGATTAGCTTCAATTCAATGCTCGACGTGCGACAGCTAAGAAACTCACCGACTACCATTACTTTCCACCTTAATCAGATCGACACTCCCAGCTTGTATTTCCGCCTCACCCACTTCCTCTTGCGCCTCGCCTTCTTGTCCTTTGTCTTCATATCCCTCAACCCCTCCATCCCCCTCAATGACGATCGGAGCAGCCACAATCCACCCCAAACTACCCCCCGAGCTCCTCTGACTCGGCGTCACTGCCTCCGCCGCCGACCCATTCCGTTGATGTCCCCACAGAACCCGGTCGTGTCCGCCCGCGGAAGACTGGTACTCGCTCTCTGTCAAATTGGGCGAGTGCTGGTTCATGTCGGCTGCGTCGCCGGTGTCGCCGACATCGCCCGTGTCAGGCGGTAAGGGTTTGATGTACTCCGCGCTTTGCTGTCGGGAAGCGGCGGCCGTAGCGGTGGAGAATGTCTTTTTGCGCAGATTGAGCTGGGAGAGGTCGCGGCTTGCCATGCCTGGTCATCAGCTCAGATATCGCAGCCTATATGGTATGGCGAAGAAGGGAAGAGATGTGAGAAGCATGACTGAGAGGCAGGATCGAAGTGGGGAAATCCAAAGTGGGGAAGGTGAGGCCGAACTGAGCTCCCAAACAGCACAAAGTGGGGAAGTTTACTCACGACTCCTCTGTTCCAACTTGTACAACAACCACCTCATCCCATTCCTCATCTTACTCTTCCCCTCCTCGGTCACTTCTGTCACTTCTATCAAGCCCACATTATACGCCTCGCCCAGGGAATTACCGTATGCCGCCTCAACCTCGAGTTTGGCGCCGGGATCAGACTTGCACGCCATGATGATCATAGGAAGATTGTCGGTCGATAACCTACCTGAAGGTGTCAGCTTGACCTTTGACCTTTGACCTTTGACCTTTGACCTTTGACCCGGATGGCAGGCTGGCGGTGGGAAGAAGCTGGTATCAATGGTAACGTACTCAGAGCTTGTGTGATACCTTCCAGGGTGCTCGACTGAGTGGCGTCGTAGCATAGAATCACGCCCGATACGCCGTTGACACCGTCTGGCCAGGCTGTTGGAGAATCCGGTGACGTGTCGAGGAGGGATAGGTCCATCTCGAGAAACTCAATCTCGTGGGCCTCCTTCAGCCTAGTACCGGACTCGACGGAGGACCGACATGAGGATACTGTCGAGTCAGCTCCCGTGTGGATTCACATCGCGCACCTATCAACTCACTCTTTCCGCCATCAGAGAGGATCATTTGAGTAGGTTCTGATACACCTCCCCATGCCCTCGTCCCCCGGCGGATGGCAGTGCTCTTTCCGACACCTGGTTGGCCTATTACCGCTATTCTGAAGGGAGCGCCATTCTGTGCAGGTGACTAGACAGATTAGCTCGGAGCGTCGCGACACTGTGAAGGGACTTACCCTCTCTCTCCTATCTGGCGGTCTTGGTGTCCTCTCAGCATCCCTCTCCGCCCCATCCCTCCCAGGTCCAAATGGAAATCCCTCGCCTTGCTCCCGTTCCCGCTCCGGACTGTCACGTCGCATCCCCGCAACTCCCTTCCCTCGCCGGTCCAACAGCGCGCCCTCTGGCGATACTCGAGGAAACCGGTCCCCTGTCGGACTCAACGGGTCCCTCCCTGCGCCAGCGCCAGCTCCAGCACCCGCCCTCTCCGCCTGTGCGGCCATCATCGTCCTCACCCGACTCATAGCCTCTTGGTCCTGACTGCTCATCTTCTCCCGGACATGCTGCAGTAGCGCAGCTTCCGGGCTTTCTCCACTTTTGACAGGAGAGCGGGAGCTGGGCGTCGTATACGCGCGAGATCGACCGTCATTTGATGAAGCGCGCCGAATCGTCGGCGAGGGCTGTGCATATTGTCCAGGCGTACCACCATTCAGCCGAGGTGCGGAGGTAGGGCCGTTGGGATGGGGGCGCGGCGAAGGTCGGCCATGACTGGGCGCGAGAGAGGGATAGAGATGTTCAGGAGGGAGGTGAGTCCCGGCTCCGAGGACAGAGATGGCAGCTGGCATCTTTTGGCGCTGGCGGTGCGTGAGGGACGTGGAGCGGCGGGGAGAGGTATGGTCTACCGCTTTGGGGAGACGAGAGGGTCCGGCCTGCGCTTGCGCTTGCGGTTGCGCGGGTGGGGTGGTAGGTAGGTGATACATCTGCCGAAGGATCAGCATGGGGTCCTCTGCCTTCAGACTTCGCGATCGAAAGGGTGGTAAATCCGGTATAGGATGGGTGGAGGGCATACCTTTGGCTAGCTGCAGCGCGGATCCCCGTCCCTCGGGCTGTCCTTGCTGCTTCGGGCTGTATCACGTCGGGCGTCGGGCTCGGACGGCGCGAAACGGCGATCCACCCAGTCCAGTGGTGCACTTCTGACTCGGGGAAATCGGCGGATGGAATCCTATACGCAGAGCTCCGTTGACAGACCCGAAGCTCGGGCACTCCACGTTTGATGATCTGCACGGCAATTAACGTATGTTTCAGGTGAGGTACTGCTTGTCTCACTTACAGCTGCCGGTGGGTACGGAATGAGGAGACAGGATGAGATGATAGATGCTTCATCTACACTTGTGATGGTGGGTAGGGAAGAGGGTCAACCGCAGACAGAGCATGGCGATCGTAGAAGCGTCCGAGCGCAAATGTCGAGAAGAAGAAGGTTTGGGCCAGTCCGGCGGTCCGCTGACGTGAGAGCGCGTCTCTTTCGTTTCGACGAGCCGGCAGCCGGTGCACCTGAATCAATGTTCGCTATCTGAAGCCCAGACAGTGCGGATAGGATGAGATGCACGTCATGTCCAGCACAGTCAAAGCCAAAAGTCGCCAGAGCAGCGGTTCGCAAAGATCGGCGCTCTAGCCGGTTACGTTACCGCACCAACTGACCTTTGCAGCTGCAGATTTCACTCTTGCCTGTGCGTCGTTTCCCTTTTCCATGGCAGTACAGTATGAATCGACCCCTCTCAAACCCCTTCCGGCGCCTCCACCCTTTGCGGCAACCCACAGCCTCCTCCTCCCGCCTCGCACATACCCAAAGACCCCACGACTGGCCCTTCAAACCCCCTCCGATCCGCGAACGTCTCCGACCCCTCATCCCCTTCTTCATCTGGTGGACCGTCCTCACTTCCCTCACTGTCCACCTATTACGCGCTCGGCAAGCCTCCAAAGAGTCCGCAGATCGATCAGACGCCAAGATCAGCGCGTTGCAAGACCTCTTGACGCGGGCGAGGGCGGGCGAGGTGATGAGTGAGGAGGAAATACAGCGGAGGTTGGAATTGGTCGGGGTGCGGGAGAGGAGGAAGGTGGATGTTTCTGGGGAAGGAAGGGAAGAGGTCCGGGATGTAGGATGGAGAGAGGCGATTTTTGGTCGGAGGGCAGTGAGGAGTGAGAAGGAAGAAGAAGAGGTGGAGGATTGGGCGAGAAGTGGTGAGTTTCGGCATTCCTTCGCGTTGTCTTGTCTTGGGTTCAGATGTGAGACATGGGAGGTAAGCTGATGATCAGTGGTGGCGGAGGCGAGTGGCACGGCGGTGACCAAGCCAACACTGCCAGATACGAGCATAAAACAGCCGCCTGCGCCGGTAGCGACCGTGCGGAGAGCACCATCATCGAGTAGATACATGTCATAGCTGCAGTCTTTGGTGGCTTCGTCCTAGCCTTCGGTACTGACTTCATCCCTGCTGATTAGGTCGCCCCTGCCGCTTCGTTCGATAAGCTTGCCTGCCGCCGGCTCTGATGGGGTCATCTGCAGATCGCTCGACCACCGCACCACCCCGCGAGGTCCCCAACTCCGACGCTATCGGGCCAAGGCCCCAATCCTTCCCAGGTACAGTTTCATCAAGCCTTGCACACACAATTCAGGACCCGACGACGCTATCCGCCGAGCCGAGCTCTCCTCCGCCACCACACACACACCACGCGCGATATTATGCTCGATGGTGAAACACGCTCCTCGACACACACTTGCCCCTTGCACTACCCTCGAAACCCACTCCCGATGCCGATGCCGGCGGTAAGGGCATGCCTTTCGATCCCCCGCTGTCAGCCCTTTCACGCTTTTCGCCAGATCCGGGGTGCTCAAGCTCGTCGGGCGACGTTTGAAAGGGGGTAGAATCTGTGGAGGAAAAGGGTTGGTGGGGGTCGTGCCTTGAGCCAAGTGCCGATCAATCCATCAAGCCTTGAGCTTATCGACAAAGCTGCGGGGCAGTCACCTCGGGCGGGCGGCAACGGTGGCTTAGGAGAGAAGGTACGCATTGGCCCCCCTCTCTTTCGCCCTCCCAATCACTCCGCGCAGCCAGTACCCCTTTTTGGAGCTGATAGGGCGGGCGAGAGAGAGAGCTTGGGCCGCGTTTCGTATGACGGGCATCACGGGAGAGGAGCTGGAGCGGCAAGTATGAAACTGTCATTTTATTTAAACTCCGCGGCAACAGCTTCATTCCCCATCACATCCATCCCATTCCTCATCTTGTTACCATTTGCTCAACAACCAACCTCTTCCTTGATCTTCATCATCATTCAGCAGGTAGCCACCTTACTTCCAACCCGGTAATCATCAACATCAACAACCTCCACCGCCACACCATCGTCACATCGGCGCTTCAGCAACACCGCATCCCGCCACCTTGAAACAAGGCTTACCCGCCTCGCTCTCTTAATACCCGGCTTTCTCCTCTCTTCTTTCTCATCTCATCGTTTTGTCGCATACTCTTCGAGAGACTATATACGTCCCTTGACACGCGCGACCTAAAGGCAAAGGCCCTCCCTTCCCACCTCCCACCTTCCACAACACCCCCACACATCCTAATCGACGCGGCGGGATCAACAAACCTCAGCTGATCAGCTCGCGTCCATCCCTTCCTCCTTTGATCGCCACCCTTCCTCCTCTGTTCCCTGGCCTACAGTAAGTGAATACCTCCTCTCAAACCCTACAAAGGGGTTTCCCAGCTCGCGTAATCCCCTCTTCCATACCTTATCGCGTCGCCACCGCTGATCCCTTAGGGCAGCTGAAGGGTCCAAACAAGCTCTCGCCACCCTCCCCTCCCGCCTCCTACAAACCTCTATCCCCCTCACCTCACCTGCTCTCCAATCCCGCCAAGATGTGGTGGTACCGCAATACCACCGAGAACGCCCATTCCCACCTCCTCAACCACTCGGCCAACGCCTTTTGGGGCGCTCCGACCGACGGCAACAGATGGAGCGACGAGCGCAATCGCGAGCTCACGGCTCACCTCGATCCCGCCTACGTCAAGCGTTTGAGCAACTCTCCCCGCCCCATCACGCTCAAGATGGACGAGCCTGCCCGCCCGCTGCCCATCGTCGGGATGCAGGATCACACCCGGCTCACCCTGCAGCGGAAGAGGGCCACGCGGATGGGAAATGTCGCAGTGAACCCGGAGAATGAGGCGAATTGGAAGAGGCTGGGGTTGGAGAAGGTGCGTCTTTTCTCTACGCTACTGGGTGGACCTGGGCTGATGCTATAGTGCTGGAAGAATAGGATGCTCGCGCCTACTGGCCCGCCCTGCGATCGGCCCCAGTTTGAGGATAGCGCGTTCTGCGACTATGTACGTTTCCTTTTCTTTCCTCCACCTCGTCCACAAGCTGATATCCCAGCACTCGTGCAAACTCGCCACGCCCGACGGGTATCGCTGCCCCAACCTCGTCGACAATCCGGCTATCAGCCGTAGCTGCTCTTCCGGCTGTAAGTGTTGACGTCAACACCTCCCGCCCCGTCCAATCACTTGTTTACCACACATTCCTGCCCCCTCATTATTCCGCCCATACCTCATGCGCACGGGCATGTGCTGACTACCACAGACCACGCCGAGACTGACCGGGACGCCGAGCTCGACGCATACGTCGAGAAGCGCAAGGCCGCCATCGCCATCGAGGTGGCTATCAAGGCGAAAGCCGACGCCCAACAGGAACTCGACCTCCGCATGCCCCTCATCACCGAGTATCAGCGTTCGCCCGAGTTCAGACAAATGTCCCTCGAGTCGGGCGACGAGGCCGACAACCCCGAAACTCCACCTACTGCGCAACCCGCCCGGCTCGCCGAGGACGTCAGGGTATGGTGGCGCGGTACATCGACCGGGAACTCGGCGGAGCTCATGTATCCCCTTCCTATCCCCATCCGGTCTTCCAAGCCCGTCGCGGAGCCAGTCCCAGCCAGCGAGTCCACTTACGCGTCGCTCGACTCTATCGCGGTCGACTTTGGGCTCGGCCTCACCATCAATGCCGACGGCCCCGGCGTCGGCGTCAACGTCGGAGTCAGCGCGGTCAACGGTAATACCTATCGTCAGCTCGGCGCCGGCGGGGACGAGCAGTCGGCCGAGACCGAGGAGGATATCAGTCAGTCCCTCGACACGGGTATGCGCCGGCAGTTCCCCCATATCGACGCGCCAGCTACCACCAGCCAGCCAGCGCGGCGGTCGGCAAGCGAGCCGAGGCGGTTGTCTTTGGGGTCGGGGAGTCGGATGGCGAGAATCATGACTGAGCGCTTTGGCAATGGTGAGCTGCCCTCTCCTGCTCGCTGAACAAGTCAAGAGCTGACCATGTAGGATACGTCCGGAGACAAGCGTTCGGTCATGCCTCGTCCTCCGACTCGGCCTAGCCCCGCGCCACGTCTACGCCCCTACCAGGCATATCCACCCTTGTAGGGGCGTTGACGAGGTCGAGGTCGAAGTGGAGGAGTGGTCGCCAGCAAGCAAAATACGCCGGGGGAGGGCGACTGTATCGGTATCAACAACAGCATCAGCATCCGCATTGGCTCGGTCAACATAATCATCAGCATGGTCCACGTCCACATCCACGTCCGCGTCTCGGCTCTTCCACTGTATCGATCGTCTTATACTTTTCGCTCAGCTTGTTCGACGCCTGCCTGTCATCGGGTCGGTCTTTTTGTATATACCTTGACTCGGAAACCACCTCCATCCATCCCCTCCCTCCTCTCCCTCCTCGTTCCTCATCCTTTGACATCAACCACCACCCACCACACACACTATAGTCGGCGCATACATCACCTCCCCCTTCGCTCTTTCTGCGCATACTATCTCGAGCCAGCGGGGCAGGCGCCGGCGACAGGCAGGAGGTCAACGTTGTATTCGTCTTTAGCTATAGTACAAGTCATTTTTAGGAATAATTGGGGTTGTATTCGAGCAGATGGGGGAGTTATATAGTACAAGCTAGTTTAGTTTGGGTTCACGTTTGGGGTTGTATCATGCAGCCTATTCTCTTCTTTCTTGCCAGTATCGCATGACTTGCAGGCTGCATCTCTGCTCCGTGAGAGACAAGATGCATGCTAGGATAAGCGTATGAGTATGCAGATTGAGAGACAGCCGCAACAGCCAAGTCTCAAGAACTCGGAGCAGGAGGCCAAGCAGCTGATATGAAACGATAGCGCATAGCGCAGCGAGCGAGTCTACATGGGCAAGACGGAGATTATGTCGGAAGCGTCGGATTCGGAGCCGCCGGCGTTGGCTAGGCTGGGGTCGATCCAGGCCGCTACGAGCTCGGCGATGTAGTGTGAGTGTGTTCGAGCTGGTGTATCAGCCAGGTCCATCCAAGGAGGTAAGGAAACCTCAGCTGAAGCTGGCCACAGAGAGACGAACTCACACAAGCAGAAAGCGTGCGGGATACCATCAACCACGACCACTCTTCCCCCAGCACCCCCGTCCACGCCCTCCCCACCCATAACGCTCTGCACCATCTCCCCTTCCCTCCCTACCCACCCGTCCAAATTCCCTCCTGCCCAAATCCCAAACAATCCCCGCCCTTCGCCCATCTTCGTACTCGATAATGCCCGGATCGACGCCAGGTCGGGGGAGAGGATATGGTCCATCTCGGACCGGGAGAGATGGAGGACGTGCTCGACTGTCGTTGGGGAACGGAGGAGGGAGAGGGTTGTAGCTGGGAGGTGGGTGAGGAGGGGGAGGATCGGGCGGACTAGGTAGGTTATGTAGGGCAGGAGAGGGCGGAGGGGGCGGTGGAATATTGGCTGGGCAAGTCAGCTGCTCTTCTGGACTTCGTGGACGCTTCAGCACCAGGCAACTGACCCAGAGCTTCCGGCCATTCCATGAGTCCGCGATCCACCCCAACGTCGGGAAAAGCATGTACCCCGCCTCCACCTCATCCCCTAGCCTCTTCATCATTTCGAGGAGAAACCACGACCCGACTGAATGGCCCATCAGTGAGATACGAGGCCTATCGACCCGCTCGAACCGGCTACGTGGGGTCGGGCGATATCCCTCCTCTGCCCAGCCGGCGGTATAGCGCCGTAGTGACGACAAGAGCTCCACCTTGGCTTCGAGCTGCTCGTGCAGACTCAGCGGAAGGATCGGGGCGGGGATATGCGGGGAGTGACCGATATGAGAGGTGGAGAGGATAGCGTGGGATGGAGGAAGGAGGTAGTGCAGGTGAGAGAGGAAGGGGTGGTAGTAGTTTAGCAGACCGGGATTGCCTGTCTCGTCAGCTTGCTGTCTCTTCATTGCTGCTCTCGCACAGCTGCGGTGAGAGGTCATAAGCTCACCAAGTATGAAGACAATAATATGCTCTGGAGGCCGCCTTGACCCCCTCGCAGGCGGCCAATACTGCAGCGCCACCTCACCCTCCGAGCCCTTGACTCGGTGGTGGAAAGAGCAGTTGACCGGACGGGCGCTGGACGGCGCTTCTTGCCGCAAAAAGGAGAACCGGTCGTCCATTTTGCTCTGGTTAAATTTGGCAGATCAGTATAGTATCGCCTGAGGGTGGGATAGGACGCTATGTTAGCCGTTGGCTGTGCTGCGTTGGGTGTTTGGAGGACAAGAGGGTATGTATAGGCTATCTGTGACAGGCTGAAACACTATCAACATACCTCAAACACGTCAATCGTGGGAAAGTGGCATCAACCTCCACTCAAAAGATCATCGACGCGTCGCGAAGACTACATCCTTCTTTCTACCTCTCATACAGCTCAGCGATTCCCTGCTGTACAGCCACAGCGACGCTCTCTATCGACCCTCTACTTCCTCGCGCCTGATACAGACACGCTGAGATGAGCCGCTCCCCATCCCCCACCGACGCCCCCGCGCCCAAATCCGACCCCGATCTCTTCTTTCCCGCTTCGGACTCGGAGGATGAGGACTACGTTCCTGGTCAAGACGGCGAGGCGGACTCACCATTCAAACCTACTCCGAGGGCTCGGAAAGGGGCTTCCTCTAGCGGGGCTACTGTCCGTATGCGGTCCAGTCCGTCTGCCGACGTCAAACCTACCGTCTCGCGCGATACACGCGCCGTATCGACCGACAGCGATATCGTCCCCTTCTCGCCCGTCAAGCGCCCCGCCGCTTCCTCTTCATCCTCCTCCACCGGCGGATCCTCCCGGAAACGTCCCTCGCCTCGCCGCTCCCCCTCCCACGCCATCCCAGCCAGCTTCACCGGCGGCTACCTCGGCGAATTCGTATGCGAAGGCTGGTCCCTCTCCAAAGGCAAAGGGTACTGCACCCCCGGCTCAAAAATCTCCTTCGAGCGCCCAAAACCAAAACCCGTCAACTCTGTCGAGGCGGAAAGCAAGTTCGCGGATAGGGCAAAGGAGAAGGTCGGGCCCGCACGGCTCGTGAATGGCAAGATGGTGCATGCCAAGGTGGGCGCGGTGAAGGCCAAACAGGCGACGCTGGGGAGTATGATGGCCAAGAAGGCGGCGCCGGCTCCGGGGAAGAAGGGAGGGGATAAGAAGGCGCCGGTGGATCAGATCATCAGGTTTAGGAATGACAGGGGGTTTGAGGTTGGGAGGTTGAGTGTT
The DNA here is from genome assembly GCF_025882075.1 of Dioszegia hungarica. Taxonomy (NCBI): domain Eukaryota; kingdom Fungi; phylum Basidiomycota; class Tremellomycetes; order Tremellales; family Bulleribasidiaceae; genus Dioszegia; species Dioszegia hungarica. The sequence goes on along the minus strand of NW_026515766.1, from coordinate 1,150,860 downwards.
GGGGAGGCGGGTTTTTTGGTGCATCTGTTGGATACGGGGATCAGTGAGTTGAAAAGGTCGTCTGGGAATGGCCGTCCAGCTGACAAGCAGTCTCCCTCGCCGGACATGTCATCGACTGCCCACCGGTCTTGTCGACGGGCGCGACCATCCTCCTCAGCGTCCGGGTGTACCTCACGAGGGAAGCTTTCGTGCAGGTAGAGAAGCATGACAGGGCGAACGACGGGTCATTCTGGCAAGAACAAGGCGAGACCGTAGAGGAAGAGGGGATGCGGTTCCGCAAAGACGCTCTGGGGTCTTTGTTCAGTGAGCTCAGCCTGACCTCTTGCTGCGGTGCCGTCAGCTGACCTTCGTAGGTAGAATAGGCGTCAAGCCCATCCGGTCCAACGCCCTCCTTCTCGCCCAGAAGAAGAATGGCAAAGCGGAAATCAACGAAAAATCCCTCCAGCACTTCTCCGATAAGCCGAAGCTCGCCAGCAGGGGAAGTAGCCCGTCCAAGAAGAGCGACTCGAGCGGGAGCAAGGAGAAGGACAAGAAGTCGGCCAAGAATAGTGATGGTGAGGAGGAGGATGAAGGGGAGGGGAGTGGGGATGAGGCGGAGAAGCTGGATGAGGGTCAGATGAATGAGATTGACTCGATTTACCGAAAGTGAGCTGTCTTCTACTCGGAGTCCTGGGAGGATAGAGCTGACTTTTTAGGGCACAACAGGGGGATAATCTGCTCGAGGAGACGACACCGCCGAGTACATTCCTGTATACGCTGCGACCGTATCAAAAACAGGCGTTGACGTGGATGAACGCCAGGGAGACTGGGGATTCGAGTTCGGTCAGAGAGTCCAGTCTCCATCCGCTCTGGGAGGAGTGAATTCACCTTTTCCTTTGTGTAGGCTGCGCTGATTGCAGGTATGCCTTCAAGAAGGAACAAAAGCCCGGAGAGCCCATCGAGATCGACTCGGATAACGAAGATGTCGACCCCTCCCGCAAGTTCTACTGGAACCCCTATTCCGGCGAAATGTCCCTCACCTTCCCCACATCCAACACCAAAGCCCGCGGCGGAATCCTCGCGGACGCGATGGGGATGGGCAAGACGTGCATGATGAGCTCGCTCATCCATCTCAACCGGACCGGGGACGTATCGGACGAATCACTCCCATTGCCAGAAACGGACGAGCCGCCTTCGAAACGCACCAAATTCCTCCAGGTCACCCTGTCGAATCAGTGGCGCGCGGTCCCCACCGCCCCTAAACCCGCTGCTGCGGTCGCCAGGGCGACACTCGTTGTCTGCCCAGTGTCGCTTGCGAGTCAGTGGCATGAGGAGCTGGGCAAGATGTCGGAGAAGGGCTCGGTGAATAGCTTAATGTGGCATGGGAACGATCGTGTGGATGTGGGGCGATTGTTGGCGCAGGAGGGGAACAAGAGGGTGGATGTGCTCATTACGAGTTATGGGACGCTGGCGAGCGAGTTTCAGAAGTGGAGGAGGAACAAGGATAAGGCGAATTATGAGGGTGGGAGTATTTACGATCGTGAGTTACGACGAGTCGAGAAGATGGGGATGAGCTGACGAGGTAGATGAGTTCTTGAGGATTGTGCTGGATGAAGCGCACAATATCAAGAATCGGACGGCGATGGTCTCAAAGGCGTGCTATGAGCTGAAGGGGCAAAGGCGGTGGGCATTGTCGGGGACGCCGATTGTCAATCGACTGGACGACCTTTACTCTTTACTGTGAGCTACTCATGCGCCAGATCGGACGAGCGCAGAGCTAACAAGTAGGCATTTCCTCCGACTCGAACCATGGGGACACTACTCGTTCTTCCGGAGCTTTGTCACCATCCCTTTCCTCGCACAAGACCCGAAAGCCCTCAATGTCGTCCAGTACATCCTGGAGTCGTGTCTACTCCGAAGGGAGAAGACTATGCGGGACAGGGATGGGAAACTCATTGTGGATCTGCCACCAAAGACTGTGAGCTAGCTCGTCCGCGTAGTAGTAATGGGGAGTATAGCTGATCCATCAGGTCGAGCTCCAGGTGCTCCCCTTCTCACGGCCGGAACGGCTCATCTATAAACACCTGGAAGATCGGGCCAAGCGCCGGTTCATCCAGATGGACGCAGAAGGACGGGCGATGTCGAATTATACAAGTATCTTGGCGATGCTGATGAAGTGAGCTTTCTGGTACCGAACTGGCTTGTACATTAGCTGACATCCCAGACTCCGACAATGTGTTGATCACCCCCTCCTCGTACTCAGCAAGACGACCGAAGAGGACGGCGCGGAGGACAAGCTACTCGATGCCGATACCGGCGAATCTACCGTTTCTCTCCGAGATATGATCGCCAAGTATGCCGGAGCGAAGGACGACCCGGACTCGACAGATGGCGAGGTCGACTCGGCGTACGCCAAGAAGGTGCTCCAGGAGATTGAAGAGTCGGGGACGAGCGAGTGCATGTTGTGCACGAGCGAGATATTTGACGAGGTGCTGCTGCCTTGTTATCATCGCGGGTAAGCTGGAGCTTCGCCACGTTCTTCCCAGGTGGAGAAAGAGCTGACGTTCCAGGTGTCAGGACTGTATAGTCAACTGGATCGGATCCTGCGAGGACCAAGACAAACCCGCCATGTGCCCAATGTGTCAAAAGGGGCCTATCGCCATGTCGGATCTCCGGTCTGTACAGCGTCAACGGAAACGCATCAATCCTATTACCGGCCGTTCGACGCGCGCCGCCGTTACCAATGGCAACGGCAAGGAGGAGGGCGAAGGCAAGGACGAGGCGGTCACGATTGGCAAGGTGGATTTGGTGTCGAGTACGAAACTCAGGGCGCTGGTTAGGCGGCTGGAGGTGCTGAGAGTGGAGGATCCGGAGATGAAGGCGTTGGTGTTTAGCCAGTTTACGAGTTTCCTCGGTGAGCTTACTTATTCCCTCTGCAAGCCGTGTACTGGGCGAGAAGCTGATATTGCAGATCTGATCGAGACGACCTTGGACAAGGCTGGTATACGATACTTGTGAGTTTGATCTTTGCGTTTCTTGGGTGCGCAGGAGTAAACTGATCTCCTAGACGTTTTGACGGATCCATGAGCCAATCTCAGCGCGCTACGACCGTCGAGCAGTTCGGAAAGCCCAGTAAAGAACCCGTCATCCTCCTTATCTCGCTCAAGGCGGGTGGTGTGGGACTGAACTTGACCATGGCAAATTGTGAGCTTTCCTGTTCTCGCCCTCGCAAGGTGGCAGCAAGAGCTGACACGTCAGACGTCTTCATGATGGACACATGGTGGAACGAAGCGATCGAGCAACAAGCCATCGACCGCGTCCACCGTCTCGGCCAAAACAAGCCCGTCTACGTCACCCGTTATGTCATTCGCGGCACCGTAGAGAAACGAGTCATGGCGGTCAGTGCGAGAAAGACGGCGTTGATTAATGCGAGTCTGGGGGGCGGGGCGCAGAAGGATAAGGGGGCGAGTTTGGCAGATATGAGGAAGATCTTTGGGCTGGATGAGGATGATGAGGAGGAAGAGGAGATGTGAGGTGGATCACCTATGCAGGTTGGGAAGGATAGGTAGTCCATATGATTGCAATCATGGTAGTGCTTCCTCGTAGGTCTTACTTTGCGATCAGATGACCGAGTCATGGTCAGGTGAGCTCACGAGTGCCGTTTGAGGAATGTGAAGTTGTCCGACGAGCTGGTCGAAAGGGGACTCCAGTTGGTTGTTCTTTCCATTGTTCCTCATCTACACACCTCACTATGTCTGTAGCCCGAATACCTTCTCTCGACGAGGATGCCCTCTCTGCAGTCATGGCATGCGCCGACGAAGTATCGCTATGGCGGGCAAGGGCGGTATCGAGGGATATGAAGAGGATTGCGGATGAGAAGTTGAAGCCTTTTCTGGCGACCAAGCGGGTGGTTTCTCGAACTGCAAAGGAGATCGATGGTGAGTACGACTGGACGACTCTGAAGGGAACCACACTGATGGTTTGCAGTGTATGATTATGACCAGAGCGGCTGGCAGGGGAAGCAGGACGACCGATACCGGAGGGAGCTCAAAGCCATACACGCCCGTTTTTCCCGCCACCTCCTCGCTTATCCCCTCTCCTCCTCGGAACTCCAGCGCCTATCACTCGAAATGCGCGACGATACTACCTCGGGCTGGTCACTGCTCAAGGAGCTCGGTACTCAGCTGAAAAGCCTCCAGCTGGTAGTCCACGATTCGATGGAATACTTCGTCTGGAAGGACTACCTTCGTGAGGACAGCTACTGGGAGGAGGATAGCGGGTCGGAAAGGAGCGGCGTACCTCTTGAGGAAGCGGTGGAGGAGTCAGTCGCTCCACCGATGTCATGGGCGCGGTGCCCTCGGTTCGAGAACGTGACAACTCTCTCCCTCATTGCGACCGCTCGGATCACCAATCACTTCGTCGCGGCCGCTTCATTCTTCCCCAACCTCCAGGACCTCACATTGACGTGCCCATATTACGACATGTACCATCTGATCGACCGCGATCGGCTCGAATGCACGGTCACATTCCCGCTCCTCAGGCGACTCGTCGTGACCGGCGCTACGGACGTAATGTTTCACGCCCTCGACACACTCCTCTGCTGCTTCCCGAACATCGAGACTCTCGTCCTCCACGTGCCTGACGATTCCTCCACCGACATACAGCGTGCCATCGAGGCCATCTCCATGCTCAGTAACCTTTCAAGCTTGTCATTTTACGGCCAAGTAGGCAAAGATGGCTCAGCAGTCACCAAGTTCCCAACATGTGGGACTCCCCATGTTGCAAATATTGGCCCTGGAGCGTTTCACTACTGGCTGGGATTGGGACGAAGATTGCCCTGGCGGCCTCATCTACCCCGTTATGGAGAAGGTGAGTTTGATCGCTCGAGCATGGGTTCTGGCTGATTTTACAGGCAAAGTTTGCAGGGAAGGACCTCGTCACATTCCCAATCCTCGAAACCATCGTCTACGTTGATATAGGGTATCGGGTTCCGTTCGACACCAGCCCGCTGGTAGACTTGGACACTCTCGACGCGGAGAAGGAACCGGATTTCGCAGACTTTTACAAAACGTCCCAACTCCAAAAGCTATTCGCGGCGCAACCCTCCCTCCAGCAGGTCTACTGGACCCGGCAATACCCATCGGACCTGCTCGCTATCACCAACGACACCACGACCTGGGCGGCCCAAGGTGTCATATGCGGTGTCCGGCGGTATTCCGGCAATAAGACCCTCTCGAATCAGTTCGTCCAGTATATCCCGATCAAGATTGGGCGGTCTTCGGGAATGCTCAAGGCGAGGCGAATGGTACCGGTTGGCACCGGTGGGAGATAGCTCAGAGAAGGAGGTCTGCGTGCCTGGAGAGGACGTGGAGGAGAAGATGGGCATGGCTGGGGAGAAGCGGAGCGGTTGGGGTTGTCGGCGGGTGAAGTCACCGAAGGCGTCCTGAGGCGGATCTGATCGGGCTGTTGCGGGGTGGGACGATTGAGCACTGCTCATATGTCGATTAAACCCGGACCAGTTGCTAAATATATGTATGGGACCAACACTGCGAGTACGAAGACTGCTTTATTCGCTGGTCATACACGCAAAGCTTAAGCTCGCCAACCGACGCACGGACCTCTCTTCTTGCCCTATCTCTAGAAGATCTACATAGATCTCACCTACGCTACTCGTACATCGATCCAGTATGCCCAAGTCTAGCTCTGGACATCGACAGTCCAGTCGCAGTCATCCAGAACCTCACCTAAACGAAGATGTACTCCGAAAAGTTTTGTCTTACGCCAGCGAGGGGACTTTATGGCGGACAAGAAGGGTCTCGCGAGGGCTGAAGATGATAGCGGACGCCAAGTTGAAGCCTTTTCTGGCAACGCAACGGGTGCTGTCTGATGCCGCATCCTCTATTGACAGTAAGCTGGCGATTCATATGGATATTATGAGCAGATGATAATCCCCAGTCTATGATCATGACGATAGACGCTGGCGCAAGAAGCAGAAATCTCGCTACCGGAACCGGCTGGAACACGTCCACGCCCGCTTCGCCTACCACCTTGACACCTATCCTCCTGCGTCCTCGCGTATACGGCATATGTCCCTCGAACTGCGGGAGGACACGCTATACGACTGGCCGCTGCTGGGCAGAATTGGTCCCCAGCTGATTAGCCTCCAGTTGGTCATCCACGATGAACTGGAATGGTTCCACTGGGAGCCACGGGCTCGCTCACCAAAAATCGCCTGGGACAAGAACGGGGAGGACTGGCGCGAGTGGGTCATGGATGACTATGACAGCGGTTCTATACGGGCGGCACAGAACACTCGCAATCTACACAAGGCCTTTGCCCCAATACTGTCTTGGTCGGACCGGCTGGACCACTCCATCCGGTTCCCCCTTATTCGGACCCTCAGCCTCATCGCCACCGCTCGGGTCGTGAATCACTTCGTCGCTGCCGCTAGACACTTCCCCAACCTGGTAGAGCTCACGCTCGCTTGTCCATGGGCCGACAAGTACAACCTACATGACGCGGACCCGCCAATTATCCGTCGCTCGTTCCCCAGCGTAACACATCTCGTCGTGACCGGACGCACGCGGATCGCGGTCCACGCGCTCAGCGTGCTCCATCGCTCCCTCTTTAACGTCAAACATCTCGTCTTTGCCGTCCCAATCAACGACTCCCAAGGCGGACTGGGCGCGTGCGATGTTGCCGCAAAAGCCATCTTCAGCTTCACGCACCTGGAACAATTGGCGGTCTACGGCTGTATTGCCAGTGCGCTTATGGAAGCGATTAGGAGACGGCAGATCCGGAACCCCAGCACCCCGGGTTTCGAGCATCTTCGTCTTCTGGCCGTCGAGCGGGACGTGCCTGGACGGAGCTCGTATTATGATTATGAGCGGCGCAAATCATACCCTCTCATGGACCAGGTAAGTCTCACAGCAAACCTTGAGAAGGACAATCTGCTGACCGACCAGTCGGACTACTCCTGTCCTCGCTTCCCTGCCCTCAGATCCGTCATCTTTGCGGATCGACGATCCACATGGTCGGATACGTCGGGAAGGAAGAAGCGCAAATACATCCTTGGGAGCGAAATCGGCTTCGAGGACTTTTTCGAGAAATCGCATCTCCAGTCATTATTCAGCCGATACAGCTCCTTAGAGCATGCCTTCTGGATCAGAGGCTATCCGGCGGATCCCCTCGCCATCAACAATGACGTCTCGACCTGGGCGGAGCAGGGCGTGATGTGCGGGGTCCGGCGGTACGAGGGGGACAAGACCGGGGTCCACTCGAATCATCTGGTCCTGTACATTCCGGCGCGTGAGGGGACATCGGAGTGGCTCAAGGCCAGGCGGATGCTGCCTATCGCGCTCAATCGGAAGTCACTGGTCAAGGCTGAGGCGAAGTTGAGGGCGTGGAATGAGGGCAGGAAGATAGGGGGTTTCTCGAGGCCTCGGCGGCATTATTGATGGAAGGTGTTCCGACGGCGATGGGAGAGGAGAGCGGCATATTAGGCTTGTATCTCTCGGACCCTGGAGAATTCCACACCCAGGCGGATCTCGCTGGTAGAGGCATTGTCAGCATCACTCGCAGCCTCAGGCAAGCTAGAGCTGACTTCCAGAAGATGAAACACGCGCACGGATACCTGATAGCGCCCAGATTCACTTCAACGCTGTTGACCCGCCACGCAGTTGCCTGCCTCCCGTTCCCTCTCTTCCTCGCATTCCGCTCCCCCCCTTCCTCCTCCCCAACTACACACCAATCCACCTGCGGCTCGCCTAGCAGATCACCCTCATCCTGATCACCCCACACCTCGTCCCGTACTTCCCGCTCGGAACCTCCATCACTCCCTCATGCTCGACGAAGCATCCGCTATCCTACGAGCACCCGCCGAGATATTCGAGGCTATAGCCCATCTCGCAGATGAGCAGACGATATGGCGCCTGATGGGGACGGATCGGAGAGTACGCAGTGCCGTCAGACCTGCGCTACTGCCGCATTTGGAGAAGCAGGTCTTGGCTATCAGCCCAGCCTACAAGAAGACGGGAGGTGAGTTGCGCGGTCTGTGGCGAGACTGATCACATCATCGCCAGAAAGGAGCTGACGCATCTTAGTCTTCGAGTTCCTCAACAAGACCGTCCTCGAGCGGGACTGCTGCGAGCTCACTCCTCTGCGGGAGCTGCATACCCGATTTCAGCCCATCCTCGCGTCGACAATCGATGCCGCCATCCGCGATCTTACTCTCTACCCAGTCCGGGACGACGATAGAGAGGCGGGATGGAACACTCTCCGAGCGACAGCTCCTCATCTCCGCCGACTGGATATCTTCGTCCTCGATCGACATAGGCTCAAGCCCATCCGTGACGCCGTCCACCTGGACTCGTTCTCGGATGCGGCTAGCGCCAGGCAGCAGCCTCCTCCTCATCTATGGGAGCAGTGGAAGGGCGTCCACGACTATCTTCGGGATTGGTCGGAGATCCTTGGACCGCCCGCCATAGTATTCCCCCACCTCACCACCCTCATCCTTGCTTCTACCGCTCGAGGCCTCCAACACCTGCATCAACTCGCTCGATACGCGCCCAACTTGGTGGCGTTGGAGTGGAAGTGTGACTGATTAGGCGAGTATGGCTACAGTCGGGTGGGTCTGGACGCATGTGTGGCCCAATTCGGCGCACTCGAGAGGCTCGTCATTTCCGGTGCACCATCCGGTGCTATCTACGCCTCTCGGGACATCATCCAGCGGTCCCCACGCCTCCGATACCTCAGCATCTACACCCCGCCGGCATTTGATTGGCCATACGAAGCCACCAAACAGGTCATGCCGGACCTCGTGCGGCTGATCTCGGACCACAAGCGGATGTTCGACCTCGCCCTGTATGGCGGTGCGGGCAGCGAGGTCAGTCAATGGATGTACTGTCTCCAGCAGGTACATCCCGACGTTGACTTCGCCCGTCTGAAGGCGCTGGAAATAGAGGGTGAGTATTACGGGCTCGGAAAATGGCAGGCTAGATGGCCGTTGCTTGTCCAGGTAAGTTCATCCTCGATCTCTCAGCCGTAGCTAGCGCTGAAGCTGTCAGGATGGTCGACATGAAGCCCGCCTTCCAAGTCTGCGACGACTCGCCTTCGTCGACAGACGCACGAACAGCTCCGGAGCCTACGTTCTCGGCGCCCGCGACCGGACGGGTTATACCGATTTCTTCCCCTCCGACTCCCACTGCTGCGAGCTCTTCCACACATATCCTAAGCTGGATAGGGTAGAGTGGCTCGCTGGAATCCCGCTCGACCCACTCAATTTCGGAACAACACCAAACCAGGAAACGCGTATCGTCAGATGCTCGGCAGAGCGCGAGCGCAACATCGCGTCCCCCTCGCAGTATCGCGTCGAGGTCCGCATATACCCGGAGTTGTGAGCGATGCAAGGCTAGCATCAGCGCTCGGAGGCGGTCGGTGAAGCAGGGAGGCGGAATGAATCAGCGGTGTGAGATGGGGCATGGGCGGGAACTTTTGATGGGTCAGGTTTGGGCCACGAGGACGAGTCGGTCGGGTCGTTATGCGGCGAGGCACACAGTCGGGAATGCGGGTTCAGGACATCAGCAGCGGTCGTCAGAGTGATCACGTTGTATGTGTACTTGTACTGCAGGCTATACGATAGTAGATACCGAGCATATCCCAAGCCGGACTCTCGGGCACATCCTGGCAAGCCCGACGCGTCTCGACGCGTCTCGACGCGTCTCACATTCCTGATTCTATCTCGAAACCTCAGCTTTCTTCTCTTATCCGTCTTGCACAGCTGCAGGTAAGTATCAGGCTACAGACAAGCTGGGATGGTACAGCTGATCTCTCAGCAGGTTTCAATTCCGGCGTACTGATCGTCCTATACCGCACCATTCCGCCCGTGGGTTCAGCGATCAACCGTCAAGCTGCCGACATCCTAGATTCTGCCTCAAGTGAGTCCCTGCATCAGTAATATGCTGGCGAGCCGTCCGCTGACACTCAGAAGACTCTATAATCCTAGATAACTCAATCTTGTACCGCCATGTCTTCCGATAATTACTTCCACAAACTGCACAAGCACATCTGGGTGCAGATCATCGACCATCTCACTCCAATCCAACCCAAACCGCTCTCGGGACATACCAAGGAGGAGGTCCCCGTCGGCGCATCCGACTCCAAGGCGTACAAGAATGGCCTGCCTTCTGTATCTGAGCCGGGCGCTACGTCCAGGGAGGATATACGAGCAGGGGCTCTCGCAGCGCTGATGAGGACGTCCATTGTAAGTCAGCCTCACCGAGGCGGCACGGGACTATGAGGGACATGAGCTAAGCTTTCCAGGCCTTCAACCATCTATGTTCAAGCCGCCTATACACCAATATCATCTGCGACGACTTCCCCGCCCTGCTGTCGCACATCCACTCTCCCAAGGCTCATCGCGCCATCCTCTCCAAACGCGAGCTTCTCCTCAAAACCACCCATCTCCACATCGAGTACTCGCGCAAAGTCGGCCAGCCGACCTACCTACAGCATATGCGGGACACGGCATTCTGGGCGGTCTGCGGCTCTCGGAACGAGTTTGACGGAGCCACCGTCGAGGCACGTATCGAGGCCATCGCGCTCCAAGCGATGTTCAAGGCGTTCGAGCGGGACGGAGCGTTTCCTCCGGACCTAGGCCGCCTGACCCATGTCTCGGTCGGAGCGATCTTTGGGGGTCAAGACCGTCTATGGCAGCCTATCGCCAATACGTCTTGCCCGCTCATCAAGATTGTCGATCCCTGCATCCGCGGGACGCAATACTTCTGAGGCGGTACGGGGGTCAAGCACTTTTGCTCTCGTGGCGGCTTCGGCCCACTCTCTCTTCCGCCCCTCATCGTATGGTGCCGGAACTCGGAGAAGAGGGGCAAGCCCGTCTTCACATATCACTATGACATCGGTACGGCCTACCCCTCCATCGCGGCCGGTCACAAAACCCGGCACATCCTCGAGACTCACAGTCGCGCGTACAATATCCCCACCGTCGCGGCCATTACGCAAGGCGCTACCATCAATACTCTCGGTGAGAGGCCCTACACCTCCATCCCCTGGGGCGACAAGTACCTTGATCTCGAGGTGTACTCCAGCAGCCAGCGCATCGGGGCAGCGTCAGAAGAGAACATGCCGTTCCCACCGGTAGGGGCCGAATCGCCGCGGAGGTGCGGTGATGAACGGGACCGCGAGTTTGTGGCGCTTGCGGAGGCACGGCAGCTCAGAAAGCTGGAGGCGCAGGGATGGCCCGCTCAGGATGATGATCAGGTCAGCTGGAAAGCCTGGATCGACGCCCCTCCTTGCGAGGCGTGCGGGTGGTGTGTAGAGAGGGATGCGGATGGGGATCGGGGCGAGATTGACGATACGCCAGAGATCATTCGGTTTTATGGCTAGCTTCTTGGGTATGGCTCTTGTGACACGTATAGCGGACGGATAGCCATGACGCCCTAGCATAGGCCTTTCCGTCGTCCTGGCTGCAGGACCGCACGCTCAAGCTCAACTGAAACGTACGCACGGACCTGCTCCGGTGCACTCACCTCCAAAGCTCCAACAAGCTGGTTCTCCATTACTTCTATGCATACCTTCACCTTTCTCTGCATACCACAGCTATACCTCCTACACAGCATGCCGGCCGAAGCCTACACTTTCAACGGATTCCCGGAAGAAGTTATCGCTGTCATCGCTGGATACAGCGAAGAGCTGGCGATTTGGCGACTGATGGCGACGAGTCGAGCGGTGCGGAATGCGGCACAGCCAGCTCTGCAGCCGCATGTAGCGAAGCAGGTCTTGATTGCTCCTCTACCCTACGGAACGGAACGTGAGCAGTCTCACATCTCTCCAGCGCAAGTGGGAGGCCATATGTCTGAGAAAGGCTGACTGCCAGTCTTCGAACCTATCCCGAAGTCAACGCTTGACCGGGAGAACGCCCGGTATACTACCTCGCGAGAGCTTCATGAGCGATTCCACCCCATCATCTCGTCGGCGGTCGGTACTTTCGTCCGTGACCTCCAGCTGGAAGTACGGGATGACGATCGGGAGGCAGGGTGGAATACCCTTCGTCGCACGGCCACATACCTCACTCAGCTCGACATCTTCATCCTCGACCGCTTCCGAACCCAGCCGGCGGAATGGGATGATCCCTGGTACAATGCAGACTACGACGACAGTGTCGGCGAGGAGGAGGACAGTGACGATGAGAAGGACGGCGGGGGACGGCCGGACCCCGAGGCGTGGGGATTGTGGTGGGAGGGTACGCCGGACTACTTGGAAGACTGGTCAGGCGTGCTCGGAACCCCACCCGTCCGCTTCTCCAACCTTACGAAGCTCACCATGACGGCTACCAGTCGAGGTCTCCACCACCTCCACCAGCTGGCGCAGCTCGCGCCCAACCTCGGCGATCTGACGTGGAAATGCGACTGGGGCGGAGAATTCACCTTTGGCGCGATGGACGGACCCGAGCTGTCCGGTACATTCCCAAACCTCGTATCGCTCGCCGTCGTTGCTCACCCGATGATGACTGTCACCGCCGCCCTTAACATCCCTCGATGCTCGCCACGTCTCCGCTCTCTCCTCCTCCACATCCCCAATCCCACAACCATCCCCAATATCGTCGACAACGAACTCGTGGACCTCGTACGGCTCATTTCCCAGCGCAGGGGCTTGACGCGCCTCGGACTCTACGACGGGATCGTCGACGACTTCCTCCACTGCGTACACGGGCTCCAAGCTGAAGGCCCCTCCTGCTGCGGCTTCGCACACCTTATATCACTCGCCCTCGAGCGGCAGTATGAGGAGGATGAGGAAATGATGGACGACGAAGGGGAGATGCCGAATTATTGGCCTTTACTGGAGGATGTGAGTTGCGCAGATATGCAGACCCAAGCGACGCCCTGCTTACATCTCAGTCTTCGACGATCACTCCTCGTTTCCCCAAATTACCGCCAAAAATTCACTTCCGGCGCCTTCACCCTTGGGGAGTTGGACGCAACAGGCTACACCGACTTTTTCGACTCAGAACTGTGCCTGCAAGGCCTCTTCCGGAACTATCCAAGCCTTCAACGCATACAATGGATCGCCGGTCTACCTCTCGACCCCTTCTCGTTTACCAAGGCGACTCGGGCGGAACGCAACGTCAAGTGCGTCGTGTCGCGATCGGCCGGATCGACTATGGACTCGGGTCTGCCCTTGGCTACCGGTGATCAGCGCATCAAACTACGGAAGTCTCGAGCGCCGTTCGCGGCAGCCTGAACGGGCCTGCCTTGGCTTGTGGGCCAGAGGCGAGGTGGACAGGCGGTGTACGGGCGGGGACAGTGGGAAGAGTGTGGGAAGGGCGGGAAAGCCGAGGCACAGTCAGACGGGAGGAGGGAAAAGGGAACTATGGCGGGAAGCTTAGAACCGGACGACATATGTACGTAGTCGTATAGATTTACAATGTATATACACTGCATGTATCGATATCACCATAGCTTATTTTAGCTATCTCCCGGACCCAAGGCCTATCTTGCGTTCCCCCTCAGCTCCAATCCTCCAGTACCTCCACCCCGGCCTCTTCCAAACTCCCCAACACCCCCTCCCACACCTCCCGTTCATACGGTCCCCTCACCCCCCTTCCCTTTACATCCCCATCTACCACTCTTAGCGCCGCAAATGCAAGAGTCTTGCCGACCGTAACACTCATAGAACTCGCCCCTGGCGTCCCATAGTGCAAAAGCGAGGCCGTCACTTTCTGCTTTGAAGTAGTCTCGCCGGATCCGAATGAGGTCGAAGAGGGAGTGGAAGAAGAGACGATCTCGAAGGCGTGGTGCAGGAGGCAAGAGTCGCGTTCTTTAGGCGAGTAGGCGAGTTTCTGGGAGAGGATATAGGCCAGGATATCGATCGGTGAGGTGAGGTGGGAGGGAAGGGCGGGGGTGGCGGTATTGGGTAGCATGGATAGCCTGGGCTGTCAGCTTTTTTCCGCACTCATGCAGTTTGCAATAGCTCACCATCGCAAAGCCTCCATGGTCCCTTCCGCCTCCTTGGCCAAAAGGTCCCTCAAGACAGACTCGACATCTCCCGCCCGCAATGACGTTCCGCTGACCTCACTCATCCTCGCCAATGAAGCCAGCAAGAAGTCTCCCCAGCTGTCTCCCATCCGTGTGAGCGGATCAGGACTGAGCAGCCCCATCTGTCTGAACGATTCGAGCAAGCGCGAGAAACCTTGATATCTGCGCACCATCAGCATTCTTCACATTCGCACCGAGTTGGGAGAGCTCAAGAACTGACCTCAATGTCCCCCTAAAGAGATTCGTCAACCCATCCACCTCCCCCAGCCCATACTTGTCCGCATAAGGCATCGCATCCCTATTCGCCAGACCCTCCAATGCCAATCCCTTCCATACGTCCACTTTCGGGTAATGCCTTTTGAGCAGATCTTCTCCCTTGACCTCCTCCACCTATACAATCAGCTCATGTCGCGACCTTCGGCGGGCCTAATAAGCTGACCTTCCCGCCGAGCTTGTACCTCGCATCATTCCCCGCAGCTGTCAATACCGCCTTGGGGGACCAGGAGAACTTGTATCCGAATGGAACGTTGCTGGCGGCCGGCTCGGGCAGACCACCGCACCATGATACGAAGGAAGTGACTCGTTTGTTCTCGCGTTTGACGCGGGAGAGGATGCGCATTGCCGCCCTGCCATGTCAGCTTGACTCAACCTGTGATCATGTCCACCATTCAGCTCACATCGAGTCGATACCGGGGTCTAGACCGCATTCGCCAAGAAGGAGGACGTCCTTCTGCTTTGCCCTACCCGGTCAGCTATAGTCTACGCATGCGTATTCTATGAAGCTCACTCTTCGTCTAAAGCCTTCATTTCGGGCGAGATGTAGCTCGCAGTCACCAGATGCTTGCCATGGGCAATACAATGCTGAGCGACGGCAACATGCATCGGCGCAGGAAGGAGGCTAATTGATCAGCTTGACGAGCCGTCCGCACACGCCGCTCAGCTGACGATATATCCCAGTGAGATGGGACTTACCTGACTACCACGTCCGCCGCTGATACTGCCCGTCCCAGCTCGACTTGGTCCGCCACGTCCAAGGAGAACGTCTCGACATTGCCGCCATACCGCTTGGTGAGAGCCTGGGCCTCCTGCAGATTGTTGCTTGCTAGCGAATCAGCTTGTTCTCTTCCTTGGTACGTCGGGTGAGCAGCAGCTTACCTATCCCGAGGGCAATGTCAGATCTCGCGGAGAACACCTCGACAGCGGGTCCAGCGACTAGTCCCGAACCGAGAAGAAGAACTCGCTTCTTCCTCCTTGAAGTCGTAGCAGCACCTAAGGGTGCTGGAGGTGATGGCGAGCTGGAAGCCGATGGTAGTGGTGGTGCAGATGTCGAAGATCCCATGGACGAGGTGGAGCTGGATGCCTGGGTGGACCGCCACTTGTCCACACTGGGCATGAGCCACTCGTGCTGCTTCCGAAGTCTTCCATCACGGACGATAGTCGCCCGCTCGATCGTCTCCGCCACATCGCCCGTCGTTAATTTGGGCGCAACGAGGTGTTGGACATAAGGGAGGATCCTGGAGGAGAAGTAGGCCGAGGCGTCCGCGGCTGTTCCAGTCAGCTTATATATGCAGCCTGATGATCCGGTTGCGGAGACGGTGACTGACGTAGTTCAGTCGGCAGGATATCGGTCGAGCTGATCAGGATCCCGCCGGGACCGACGCAGAATGGGTCGTCAATCGTCGTGATGCGGTCCATGAACTCCAGTCCGCCCTGAAATAGTCAGCTTCTCGCAGAGTACTCAGCCAGAACTATTTCCGAGCGACTTAGCTCACTTCCAGATCACAAGCAATATCTTGCACAGCTACCAGCTTGTGCCCCACTTCCGGGGCCTGAGCGAGAAGAGCGGCGAGGTCGGTATTGGACATGAGTCTCGGACAGCCCTCTTGCCACCCTGCGCCGTTGATGAGGGTGGTGATGTATGGCGCGAGCTGGTGAGTAAGCTCGGGGCCTCGCGACGGGATGCCCGTGCCGCACACCGGCCAGCTTACCTTCTTCACAAATACACTTCGGTATCCCTCTGGGTGCGCCTTATAGTCTGCCCGATCATACGCCCCTCCGTCCAGCTTCTCGTAGTAGGCGGAAGGCGGGACCTGGCACGCCCATATCTGGGTTTGCATCCCCTCGGCAGACTATAGACGTCAGCTGTCGCACGGACCGGGTCCAATTTTGAGCTCACCTTTGTTCCGCGATGAATGTCCACAAGCTGCTCTGGAGTGACCCAGACCACGCCCATCGCGTCCAGCATATCTTTCGCTCCGTTCGAGACATTCCCTGCTCCAGTGAGGCCGATGACGATGGGTCCGGTTCCGCAAGGCGTGAGGACGGTGGAGCGGATCTCGTCCCCGCACCGTCGAAGGGCGGCTTTATAGGCTGCCGTAGAGGGGAAAGTGTATGGTCTGGGAAGGCCCTGTATGCGTAAGCTTCGAGCAGGGACAGGCCGTCATACCGGAGCCCACAAAGCTGTAGACTCACGAGTAGAGGAGTCGATACACCTCGCCTGAGAAGAGCTAGACCGGTCATACTCAGTGCTTCGCCTGCACCAACCGCTGTCTCGTTAGCTGCTTGTCCCGAGGTCCAGAAGCTTCAGCTCACCTCCCGCAAACCATCCAAACGCCGCCACCCTCTTCAGCTCGTTGGGGTTTCCCTTCTTTGGCCGTGTCAGTAGCTCATAGTCGATGAGGGTCTGACTATGGTGCGGGTCGAGGAATGAGGAGAGTAGCGGGACATTATACGGCTTAAGTTGTCAGCTCAACACAGAAACCATTGATGTGCAACAAAGCTTACCTGGCCTTTGTGTGTATGAGAGAAGATCATGTACGTCCGCTTCTTGCCCGGCCGAGCTTCCTGGAGCGCTTGGATCCGGTGCACGGGCGGCTCCTTGATTCCAAGAACCAGGTCGACTTCCTTCGATAGCGAGGGGACGAGCTTTGCACCAGCCTGAGAGTCAGCTTGATTCGGCACGGTCCAGTGCGCGCCTAATAGCTCACATGTCTGTAGTCAATGTCCGGGAAGCAGCGCCGCCCGCACATCTCGACCTCCACTTCCAGCTGAGCATGGTTATCTCGAAGCAAAGAAGCGACCGCGTCGGGAGTGAGCGGTGTACGGCGCTCCCATACCCTCGCTGGGTCTTCCTTCCGGATACCTATAGATGTAAGGTGTCTCTGTAGCGAGCTGATAGGTCTACGCCACGCAGTAGCGCGGCGAGGGGCGAGGCGCATCATCGTGAACAATTGAGGTAAGAGGTGGGAGTCGAGAAGGTGGGGCGCAGTCAACCCATGAGAAGCGGTCAGATCTGTTTGTAAACCTGTATCCCGATGATGATTGTGGATGAGAGGATGATAAGGGATACATGATGGAGGGGATGGCTGTCTCAGCCTCCTTTATCAATGAGCAGAGCAAGGTCAGGAGGGGCAAGGTATGGCTAGATCCGCCCGAGCGAGTCGCGCCCAAAGCTAAGCTCGAGAAGTGACGCACGGGCATGGCGGATACGGCCGACGCCGCCGCCGAAGGTGCCGTAATCCGCCAATCTTATCAAGGGGAGAATATACCACGTCATCCCTGGCTCCTGCTGCAGCGCTCTAGCTAGAGCCAACCACCCTCACTATATGTGATGCGTGTCCACCATACTACCACAGCTACACATAGATCACTCCGGTATACTGAGCTTAGCTCTAAGCCACCTTGCAATCCAAGCACTCCCAAAGCTTGCGAACGAGCCAGAACTTGAGAGCATAGCTTGCCCTGAACTTCCTTATCGACCCCACCCCGCTCGACTCCTCTCCCTCCGCTTCCCTCGGACGACCTCTAGCCCATCATGTCGATGTCGTCCAATACCACCCTTACCTCCCCCTCCGCCACTCTTCATTCTACCTCACACCATTCTACCATGCCGCCACCCGCCTCTCGGCGTACAAGCCACGGCGCAAATCACGCGGTCCATCACGCGCATCACGCACACGGGCATGGTCACACGGTTAAGCGGCGGCAGGGCAGCTCGACTCATCTACATAGCGGTCATCATGGCGCTGTGGCCCATGCTGCTCCACATGCTGGTCCGAGTAGGCGGAGCAGCGAGGGAGAACATGGGAGACGAGCGGTAGCGGCGGGATTGACGATGGCGTCGATGGAGCCTGGAAAGGCCAAGCGGAAGACCAGTGGCGATGTGAGCTAAACTTGACCTTGTGCAGTGCAATAGCTGACACTGTAGCGGCCGGTCAAAAAGGCAAATCGATCGGATACCAGTCTATCTACCCTATCGCGCGTCAACTCTCGCCATTCCAACTCGTCCAATTCCCGCAATAACTCCCGTCACTCATCTCGCAATCCCTCCCCTACCCGTCCAGCCGCCAACACCCGCCAACGCTCAGATCCATCTGTGCAGCTGGACGAAGCCGGGAATCCCACAGCCGAAGTGGACTCTGGCGAAGAGGGATGGGAGGATGAGGGCAAGAAGCCTCGGTCAGATACCCCGAAGGCGGATATGGGTGATCTTCGGCGGACCAAGAGCGATTCGCACGCCCCACCGGAGCCCAAAGCTACAGATTCTGGCGCTCCTCGACCCCCTGTTCCTACCACACGGAAGACTACAGGTTTCGCCGGTCCTACCCAAACCCCGGACCCGCTCGTTGGGGTGTACAGCCACGCCCTGAACGACCCTACGCACATCATGCCCGCCCACCAGATCAAGCATCAGCAATCGGCGCGATCGCTTCACGCGATACAGGTGCAGAATGGGGAGACTGAAGCTCGGACACCGGGTCTGGGCCGGAGGTCAGACGGGGCAAGGCGGAGTATGCCGGGAATGAGCAGGACGAGCAGTACGGCCAGTATGAGGCGGACGGAGAGCCCGGGCGTGCTGGCGGAGGTGAAGAGGGTGGAGAGCGGGCTGAGCATGACCAAGACGGCTGGGGATACTCCTCCAGCGGCTCGGGGACCGGCCGACTCGGCAGAAACGGAACGTCCGAACGATCCTAGTGATGTTCGCGTTGGCGCCGAGCCTGCTGCTCGGCTGTCGACATCCCCTTCGTATCCTTTCCCCAAAGTCGCATCGGCGGTGACGGAGGAGCCATTATCCGAATCGCCCTCCAATATGATCACGGAAACCCCACCGCCAATACATGAGCACATTGACGAGCCGCCTCGTTCCCGGCAAATATCTACCGCATCATCACAGGCTCCTCGGACCTTGCGGCATCGGTATTCCAACTCGTCCATCCGTTCTATCCAATCCCTTCGCGCCCCTCCACATCCCCTCAATTCGCCAACAGGCTATCGGACCGGTATCCATCCCTCAGCGAGCACGCAGACGTCGCCTCGGAGAGGGAAGGGTTTAAGCATGCATCACCCGCCTATCGCACCGCCAGTGGTCAGCTCAGACGTTGCGAGCGGGATGAAGTGGACAGTCAACGGACTGCCAGAGGAGGCAGAGGAGCAGATCAGGCGGTCTCCTGCGGCGGGCACTCGGCGGGCACGTGTAGCCGAGCCAAGTACTGCCGCGCCTGCCGCGCCGTCAATCAGCGGCCGGACGTCCTCCTTTTCCTCGGTCCGATCTGTCGCCACACTCCTTGGAAGCACATCCATTCACTCTACCGCCCCCAGCTCCCCCGCTCGGCCCGGGGCTGACCGCCGGCCGACCGCTCTACAGGCAACAGCCCGAGCTGCGCGTCTTCGCTCCACTGCCGACCCAGCAGCGTACCACGCCTCCCTCGGCCTCTCCCCCGCCACAGCCGACACTGCGCACCTCATCTCCCGGTTCCTGCCTCCACCCAAGACCGAGCGGCCCTCATGGGAAATCTCTCCCGAGGCGATCCAGGCGGGACACGTCGGCATCGGTCTGACCAATGGCGACTACCGCGAGTCCCACGAGGCGCTCATGCGCACCATGATGACCATGGGCGTGAAAGAGACCGCTGGGGCAGCGGCGGGAGGTAGAGTAGCGTCCTCCGCGAGCAGGATGGGGGATGTGGGAAGTGGGGCCATCACGCCGAGACAGGCCGGCATGTCCATCAGCAGTATGGATGATATTGTGGGTGTGGGGATGGTGAAGGTCAATGGCGCCAAGGGGGGGATGCTGGTTGCGCGGGGCGGATGGGAAGGGAGGAGTCCGTTCTTGTTGAGTGTGGATAGGTGTTTGGCGCAGAAGCCGGTAAGGGGAGTTCCGGGGATCTGAGGGGTGGGTGTCAGGTATATTATAAGACTCGAGGTTGTACTTTACTGTAGATATTCGTACACATAGCTTGCGGACAGATTCATGGCTCGGCTCATAGGTCATAGGTGAAGAAGGTGGATTTTTTGATTCCGTCAACACAAAGTTGCGCCGCCGCCGCGAGAGCTCCGTCGATCCTCCTTCATCATCTTTCCTCCTTACTATCAGCAATACCTCAAGCTCGACAACATGGCTATCTCAGACGAGACCAAGGACCGGTTCAACGCTGCTGTTGGGTAGGCCGAATTTCCTGCTGCTTGCTATCCCGCCTGGCGCGGGAGATCTGGAAGAGATATTGGGATTTAGCTGATCATACAGTGTCGCAAAGGTCAGTCTTGCTTCCACGGTGCTACAGACGAGCTACTCGAGCTTCTACACGAGCATGGGCGAATGCGACGAGGAGAGCATGGTGGACGAACGAAGAAGTGATGGGGAGATGAATGTCGAACACTGGAGCTGATCTTTAGACAATTGTCACCGTCGGCTGGATTCCTTTCGTCATCTATGTCGGATACAAGAACTCCTACCCTCAGCCATCACTCATCAAGTACGTGGCACTCCGCTTTTGGTCCACTTGTGGGAGTTATGAGCGAGGCAGACACTGACGTTCAGGTTGATCACACCTTTAGCATGAGGATCTGAAGAGGTGGGCGTAGGGGAGCGAGGTAGCGAGAAGGGAAGCCGTGAGTCGTGCCTCAGTCCACTACAGGGGAGATGCTATATGAGAAGAAGCTGATCCATAGAGTGTACTGTACCAAATAGCCCAACTCATGCAACATGATAATCTCAACGGCCGCAATTGACTGACCCCTGCTCAAGCTCTCATCACCCTTGACAGACTCCCCTTGACAGACTCCCCTTGTCCCACCCCCCACCCCCCAGGAAGACCAGCGATGATGATACCCAACCGAGGATATGCTCTTCCTCCCCTCTCTCTTTCCATCTGGACTGAGTAGGGCAGAGATAGGGCCCGGACTCATCCCTCCGTAAAGGAGTGGGCGAGCGTGGGGATCCCAAGAGGCCCGGCTGAGCTGGTCATTATCTGCCTTTCGCTATCTACACGCCAGTCCTGACTGTATACTGAGATGCAAACGTGATTTTGCTTCAAGCTCGAGAAGGTGTCGAGTTCGCAGTAGATCTGACATTACTCACTACTATCGACTCGATCTGTACATTGAAACATATTTCATATTGGACACTCGACATCCACAGCAAGCCTTCGTCTCGAGCTCCGCCCGGACCATTTCCTCCTGTTGGTCCTAGTTGGCCACCTCATCATGGCCGACCTCCGACTCCGCTTCGGCGCTTTACCCGCCTGGATTCCTTTCTTGAAGAACAGCATGACCAGAGCCTTAGCTGGCGGAGGTTTAAGGAGCGCCGGCCGAGGCGCCCGAGCAGACTGCTGGCCTTCCCCATTTATAATGTCCGAACATGGACAATATCAGGGAGCTCTTGCCTGCAATCTAATCGCCAGGCCACTCACTGTCCTTTGACATGGAAAGCGCTCGAGAGGCCGTTCGCGACCAGCCCATGGCGTCCCGCTCATCATATAACGCGCGGATCTGAGCGCAGTATGCCCTCCTTCCCAGTCAGACTCCAAGAAACCCCCTCTCCACAACCTGATATACAGGCCCAGACATGTTTCCTGAATGCTGCAGCCTCGACAGAACGCCGGGCAGCCGACCGCTAGGCACGAAATACGGCTCTCGTGCTGTGCAGACTGATGCTGCCGGGAATACGATCACGACCATTTACGGGTGCGATACCGACAGAAGCGAGCTGATCCGCCCTCTGCGAGCCCGCATGAATGCCTTCGGGGCGAAATTGCTGCAGCAATTCGAGATCGACGGCCAAGACAGGAAGGAGGACGTGCGCAAGACTGTGGCGACCATGCTGGCGGAGTACTCGCGTGGGGACAGCATCACCGAGCCTTCCATGTTGGCTGAAGACTGCAAGCTCAAGCTCACCGTGACCACAGCGGAGGGAGCCACCGAGAGAGAGGTCGAGACAGCCACAGATGCAGCTCTGCAGCCTCGTTGTGACCTTGTGTCCCGGTATGAGTACCTTTCAAGCTGGCGGCTTCGTGACATTGGGCAGTGCTTGATGTGGTGTAACGAAGGCTGAATACATGCATAGTCTCTCAATGTATGTTACTTTTACGGCGGATCCGGATGGTAGTGCACGAGACCCCGGCCTGTCTTGACGGTGACAGCACGCACAATCATACAGCAGTTGACACTCCTAGGCCAGTACAGTTTCTTGTCACTAGATTATGCCTGTCCTCTAGCGGCCCTCGCTGTGTTTCATTCTCGATATGCGGTCTTTTGTATCGGCGACCCTCTACGATGGGCATATGGCATGGAGTGTGAAGCGCGACATCAAAGGAGGAATCCTTTCGAGCGGGTGGCGACATGCGCGTGCCCAGAGACAGCGGTCGTCAGCTTGGATATAAGTGGAGAGCAAAGGCCCCCGCGCGCCCCTGCTTTCACCTTTATTCGCCACCGCTTCGCAAGTCCCAGTCAATACATACTCCTCATCGACATCGGTACACCATGCAAGTGTCGGATCCATACAACAACGATTGCACTTACAAGACAGACGGTCTCGACAGCTCCATCCTCCTGCCCGAATCAGGTCACGTTGTGCTCGACAGGGACCCGGTTTCCGAAGAGTCGTGGCGGACCCGAGTCGTCTGTACTACTCACGTGCAGACGAAGACAGTGGGCGAGCAGGTGGAGAGGGTGGACACGCTGTGGCAGACCATCAGAGACACGCACAACGACCAGCGCTCTTCTGCCGCGCCGAGCCGAGAGGAATTCGATCGCGCCAAAGCGCAGGTTCTCGAACAGTTCCGGACACGCTCGCAGATCACAATGCCAGACTTCCTTCAAGACCTACTCGACCTGCCGGGTATTTCTGAGGACCGCAAGACGGCGATGGAGCGCTCTTGGCGAGCCATCACCAGTGTCACGGTGTCAGACAAGTATGTGGTGAAGTGCGATGGCAGGCCCAAGGTGGTGTCCTTCACTGACGCGTGATCAGGTGAGAAGTCAGAAGGGGCGAATGGTGTCTTTGACTTACAGGTGATAGTGGATGCCCGCGGCGACATGCATGATAGTAGACTGGATCACCTGTGGTCCACATCTCGACAGCAGTTGAGACCCGCGGCCGACTGGAAAGGCTCAAGGCAGCCTCGAGTTGTCTCTCATGAGAACGCCTTAATATCCGCAGCCTCGGACGAGCGATGATCATGAAGTCAGAACAGGCTAGTACTTTTAGCATGACTCCGTTACCTCGCCCGCACCGACTGAACAGGTGGTCGAGGAGGGATTGCGCTAGAATCATGCCGATCTCAGTGAGTGTCGCTGCTCCTTTGATAGGGGTGACGAGGCTCCATTGCGACGAAGCACCAGCTTGGCTGGAATGGTGAATGGCCCCCTTCCTCCTCATTTCCTTTACTCGTCTGTTCGACCTCTACCGCGGAGACCCCCAAACGGCTTGTACGTGAGTGTAATGTGAACGCAGTGAGCAGCATGGGTGATATCAGCATACAGCCGGCAGGCAGAGCGTCAGTGAGCGTGTACCCTAACCAGGCCTGAGGGAGCAGACAGCTATAGTCATTGACTCATAGTGATACATGCCGTTCTTCAACTAGACTTTACTGACTGACTGACTAAGAACACCCATCCACTGTTCCGAGCAAGAGTACCGCTCCGCTTAATCCTTCTTGCTGGGGCAGTTGGCGCACTTGCAGGACCCAGGGGCGCACTTGCAAGAACCGTTGCAGCTATATGGATCAGCCAACCCCAGATGAGAAATGTGGAAAAGTAGGGAATGGGGAAGGGGTGGATACTCACTTGCAGGTCTTGGGGTCAGAGTCTGCTCCGCAGCATCCGCCCTTGCCCTCCTTGCCCTCGACGTCCTTTTGGTGCTCGGGGCACTTGTCGCAAGTGCAGCTGTCGGGGCCGCACTTGCAAGTAGCGGTGGTCTGGCAACTATCGACGTCAGCTGGAACTCCTAGCAAGCAAAGACAGGGAACGTCACTTACGCGCACGACTGGTGGTCGCCATCAGTCTTGCACGAGCAGGCGGCGGAGGTGGAGGGGGTAGGGAGGGTGAAGCCGCTGAAGACGTGTCAGCTGAAGGGGTCGTCAGGGAGATGACACTGAACTCACTCGGTCATTTTGATTGATGTTGGTTTGGTAAGAGTAGGCTGAGAGGTAGTGGTGCTTGGGTATACTACGCGAGTATGTCTGGTAGTGTCAAGTATGAAGAGAGGATGGGAGATGACTCGATGTGC
Source organism: Dioszegia hungarica (assembly GCF_025882075.1). Classification (NCBI taxonomy): domain Eukaryota; kingdom Fungi; phylum Basidiomycota; class Tremellomycetes; order Tremellales; family Bulleribasidiaceae; genus Dioszegia; species Dioszegia hungarica. The sequence goes on along the minus strand of NW_026515766.1, from coordinate 1,126,329 downwards.
GACCTTTATATGGCAGAGTGAGGCCTTTTGGCGGCGGAGTGCCTTTCGCGTCATAAGGAACGCCCTGGAATGCCGTAACCGGCGTCGGTCAATGCCGCCCGCAAAAAGGTCGCAACCGCAAAAGGAGCGCATCTTTCTGGGTCCTTCCAGTGCAAGTTGGAGACGGAGAGCTATTATATGAGTGCATAGGAAGGCCCGGGCGATCTGGTATTACTAAATGACGCAGAAAGAACGAGGCTGAAAGCAATCATTTCAGGCTGATTAGGCATTGCAAGCCAGGATGGGCTCTTCCTCAAAGAGCATCTGTCAAGTCAGCTCTGCCCAGATATTTTCAGGAAGAAGGCAGATACTCACGACCAGCTCCAGCCCCTCTTGCTCCAGACCATCCGCCAGCAGCTTCTGAGCCTGCTCCAGCTCGTTCATAACCTCGTCATCCTCGAGATCTTCGTCATCGCCGAACGGCAGCGGGACCAGATGAGCCGCCAGTGGGAGTAACGCTTCGAGCAGCTTTCCCGCTCTGAACGTGCCCATATCCGCTCCTTGGCCCTTCAGTGTCCCCTTTCCGATCGTCCCATCCCCTCGCTTAGCCTTCATTGGCGTGTTTTGCGGAACGCCAAGCTCCGCCGGACCGTCAATCTCGACCGGCTGATCGACGTTGAACAGCTCGCTGAGGACCGGCCGCCGGAGATTCCCCTTCATCCGAGCGAGAGTGAGAGTGCCCTTCTTCGACCCGAGTGTTCGCACAGTACGGACCGTAGACTGAGCGGTGGCGCGGGAGATGGTAGGCTTGAGGGTCCCCTGCCATGTAGCGGAGTCGTAGTCGTGTGCTGAGCCGATGATCTCTACGTTGAGATTGCCCGAGACGGTGTCGGACCAAGCTGGGCTAGTGTCCGGGTTGATCTCGACTTGGTCGAGTGAGTCAAGCTGGAAGACCTTGATGAGGTTTTTGACTCTGCCAATATCAGCTACAGCGGTGGTAGAGATGAAGAGGAACATACAGGTCATTCTCGATCGTGATACCCTCTTCTCCCTTTGCAGCACTCATGATATCGTCCGGGCTCGTGCCGGTAAGCTGTGGATCGAGCGGCTGACTGGGCATGGGCCATGATGCGCCAGCTGAACCGGTCCGTTGAGCGTGTATGGCGGGATGCGAGCGGATAGGCGAGGAGACTTGAGTTTGAACATCTGCTTGTCAGCTCTATCTCATTGAAGAGTCTCTTGGACGTACTCAGAGCATGTGCGATATCCCACGAGTCCAGTCCGACATTCCCGATTTGGCCGACGGTGACCTTGCTCCTCAGCTGACCTGGAATGTCCAGCCTGGGAGCACCTGCGTCATGAGCACATGCTGCATATTGGCTTTCTGCTAGGTGGAACTCACCTAGACCAGCCGCGATACTCTTGCTCCTCAGCGTCAAGCCCTTGAACCTGATCGTCTTGCCCTTCCCCTTCCCTTGCTTCCCATCCATCACGCCCGCCGGCACAGTCGTTGGGTTCGGCGCCCGCATGGCCGTCTTGAGCGCGACCGAGTCGACAACGCTAGTGTGCACGACCTTGGGGACATCTTTGGCGCAGTAGAGTAGCTTGATGGTCGGGCATGCGGGGGAGGGGGCGACGTAGACTGAATTTAAGGATAACGTTGTACTGCACTCGGAGCACTAGACCATTAGCTTGATAGGGGAATCGAGGGGCGAGAGATCTACCTTGAGGCAGTGTTTGTGGATCCAGAGATCGGACACTCGGATACGTTCGGTGGGGTAGCAGGCCTTGGCGCACGTCGAGCAAGTCTTGACTGCGAGCGTCATGCTGGGTAGGTATGGCTAGGCGCCTTTTTGAGAGGGAGGGGAGGAGGAAAGATGACGGAAGGCGGTGTGGTCAAAGTGGCTTGTTGCCGTTTGATATGTATGATCGATACTGGGATGAAGCCCGATAAGCCGATGGATTGTCGTCATGTTTCATCCGCCAGTCTGCTTCTCATCAGCAATGTCTCAAGCTGTTGCGCTGCTGAAAGCGGAGGAATGTCTCACCGTTGTCTCAGATCGCCTCTAGTTGCTCATCGCTAGAGCGCCGCTGAGATTACAAATCAAGCTTTCTGCTCCAAAGTCCAGCCCGTCATGATATCCCTATACCACCGAACACCTCCAGCCCCCTGTTCCGCCTGATCATCCCTCACGATCCCCCCAACTCCTCCCATGTCTCCGTTCTCTAGCTTCTCGATCTCCTCCATCAATTCCTTTGCCAGGCCGATAGCCAGACCCTCGTATGCTGCTATCTCGATCAGACTGAGACTCTTCTCCATCGCCGGCGATGCCGGAGCCTCTTCGCTAATGGAAGCACCGCTGTCCTGACCCGGCGAGAGGAGGTCCAGCAGCCGGGCGAGCATGTTTGGCGGCGAATACGTCGGAGAGTACAAGACTTTGAGGGCGGATGGGAGTGTCCTCAGGCGGATAGGAGGGGAAGTCTGATCCGGTATGAAAGGCAGAATGGAGATCAGGGTAGCAGGCGAAAGTAGCGCTATTCGATCAGCCATTCGCTCATGCATTTCTCTCGACATGGTCAGCTCACCGACGCCTCTCGCCCTCATCCACAATCCCCAGACCTCATCCAAGCCGATAACGCCCCTGCCCTTACTCCCCACCATCAGCCCCTCCACCTCTCTGCCCTTCCCCTTCACTCCGGGGTGACCAGTAAGCAGCGCCCCCAACTCTCGCGCCAGTCCCTCCAGGTACTCATGGTCGCTCCGCACCATATCGCTCGTCAAAGCCGGAGCAGGCAGACCCAGCTGTACCAGCGATGTCCGGATCAGAGTCGCCTCTTTCTCCTGCTGCGCCTTTTCGGCCGACCCGATGGGTGGATTTGTTCGTTGCGACGAGAGCAGCTTCTCGTTGAGTGACTGAGCGAGCTTGACCATCTCCCCAGCGCGAACCATGAGAACTTCGAGGTCGGCAAATGCGGATGAAACATTGGCGGAGCGGTTCTTAGCGTCGAGGGTGATTGTCTGCATGATGCCGTCTATAGAGTCAGTACATCCGAGGCATGACAGCGAGTAAACTTACCGATACCGGAAACCCGAGGTGTTGATGTCCCGCCGTCAACATCCCTACCATTGCGCCCATCTGACGCGTCCTAGACAATCAGCTATCTTCCCCTTTACCACGATCTGAGCGAGCTTACCTGTCTTTCCCAAGCTTTCTGGCTCAACACATTCTTCAGCTTCGCATAAGCCACCTTCTCTCCGCCTTTCCTGAAGCTGAGCCGCACGACCTCCAGTTTCCCGTCCCCAGGCGTAGTGCTGCCTCCGACCGCGCTGGTACTCGGGGCAGCCGCTCCGTTTGCTCGAGTCGTGCGAGGCAAGGGCGAAGCGCAGATCTCGCACGAGATCATGCTGCCGTGGTTGAGGAAGGTACAGGTAGGACATGCGATCTTGCCGCCCTTGGCCTGCCCATCTCCCGGTCCGCCTGATACATTGGGCTGAGGCGTTGATGGGCGGTCGGAGGACGTCCGGTTCGGTGCAGGTGTTCCACCTCGACTATGCGGTATCCGATCCTTCCCCACTCCGCAGAGCCCACACTTCGCATCTTCACCACCATTCCTGTACCCGCAGACGGTACACGACCAGCCGAGATCTTCCTCCGCATCCGCAAGCTGCAGACTTGTCCGCGAGCCGTTTGCCCGGGACGATCCGGGTGCATGACCGAGGGAGATGGTGATCTTTGGCGAGCTCCTCATGAAGCCCTTGTAGAACTCTGTCTGTCGCACATCCCGAAGAGGAGCGAAAAGACCGGTGCTGAGTGGCCGAACGGAAGATGAGGAGGACGGTACTGGATCCAGGATAGGCTCGAGCAGTAGTCGGGTAGTTGTCAAGTGAAGGACGAGATCCTGATAGCCTTGCACCTTGTTATCCCTTTCCTGATCAGCAAGTCATTATGCTCAAGGAAGGATCAGTAGAGACGCACCCCTCGTACAATCCCAACCCATCCCAACTGCCTATCCACTCCTCTCCCGGCAGAAGAGACTCGCCAATCGGTCCGCTTGGCCTCCAGGTTCTCCAGTATCTAGAGGAAAGGCCTGCGGGGAGCGCAGCAGCCATAGCTATGAGATACTGCAGGCTCGTTATGAAGCACAAAACCGAAACACACCTCTTGAGCCATGAAGCTCTTGCTGCGGGCGCGTAGTGGGGGCGCGGGGAAGCATGACCATGGAGATTGACTAAACTCCGGCTGGCATTGGGGGTCCAGCTGCTCCTCTTAGCTGCGAGGGGCTTAAGTATGGGCGTATCTGGCATTCAACACGATGCAAGTAGTCCAGTCCTTCTTATCATATCTCCCACCTCTTTTCACGCAGGGGGTATCCAGCGACTCAGATCCTCCGACAATCGCACTTCGCCACCTTCACCACTTCTGTCCACTTGTAAATGTTCTGCAAGATTCAGCTGAAGCCCCTGCCTTGAGATGGTCGCGCAAAGGTTTACCAATGTGCTTCTCACACCCAATACGCTCTTCATTCTCTCGCACCCTCTCTCTCTTCTTCCGCCTCGGCGCCGAACCCGACCCCAAAGTCGGACCTAAACATCGCGAGGTCTGCGGGTCCCCAAGCACTGCAATTCTCCGGCGGCGGTGGTGGCTTCTCACCCTCACCCCAAGTGACCCTACACTTGCGCTCCCCATCTCCTATCGAGGGCGAGTCAAAGTCAAACGGGTCCTCCGGGTAACCGAGAACCCATTGACAGCACCGTAAGGTGGGATACTCGGCAGCTAGGCCCTCCAACGCCTCAACGCTGTATAAGCCTTCAAAGCTGCGCCATGAGCGCCGATCGTACTCGTGACAATACTCGATGTCGGGGTCGACGAATGAGATCCGCTCCAGCGCCGGTAGTGCGGGCCGCAGTTCCGAATCCTAAGAATTTCAGCTCGAGGCATGTGTGTAGAGGCTGAGTAGGATACGCTCACCTGGTCAAGTAGCGGGTACAAGGGCCCATCATGAACCCATTTATGCCTTTGACTGAGCACGAGAGTCTTAAGGTTCTGCATGGATGTATGAAATTCGTCCTGCGCGAGTTGTAGCGCCTGAGTGGCATTGCCAGACCACGGTCCATATAAAGCCAGACTGACCAGCGGACCATGTCCAGCGATGGTTACACATAAACCTCCGAGGACGTCTGAGTCCATGGCGACCGGAACATGGAGGGCGAGTGAGATGATGTGAGGAGCGATCCGGAGGAGATTTGACAGAGTCTGGGAGACCGACATCTCGTCGCCGTGCAGTGTGATTTGGCGCAGGGATGGAAGCGAGAGCTCGAGCTCCGAGTAGTCTTCCGGCGTGTAGGCGCATACCAGACCGGCATCTCAGTGACAGGCGAGCGTCAACTCGACGAGGTTGGGGAGGGACTGACTGAAGAGCACAAAGTGATCCGACACTCTCGCCGTACAGCTGAGGGTCAAGTTGGTGAGCAAGGGTAGTTGCACCGCGCCGTAGTCGAAGACGCGATTCCAAACGTCCCTGCTGTTGGCTGACTGCTGAATGTTGTCCTCCCGCTGCTTTTCCTCGTCCGCGCCGTAGAACCGCTCCGTCTCGTGCAGGGTGATGAGCCGATCCTGAAAGTAGAGTGTTAACTCTTGGAGTTGACCGGCGAACCGGAGGATGTGCGGCCACATCGCCGTATCATCATCGTCCCTCACCTCGAGTGTGAGGGTCGTGAGGTGCTTGACTGCGGGAGGGTAATTTTGGAGGTAGATCTCGTGTCGCTTGCTGAGCGCCCTCAGCTGGATGCGGCGGGAGAGATCGTCGTATTCTCCTTCCTCGTCATCTTCCGTAGGATATTCCCCGACTGGCTCGAAGACTATTCATATCAGCACGAGCTCGTTCCAGAAGGTCTGGGCGAGATGTGACTGACCGTCCTCCATGTAGCACGGGCGGACGAGCAACTCCCGCAGATTTTCCTTCAGATACGGCCGCAGCGCTATCTCCGCGCCCTCCCTCAACGCCCGACACGTCGCCATCATGTTCCATAACGGACGAGTGCTGTGGTAGGTAGGAGAGTAAGAGGTACGGTGGACAGTGTACGAAGCGATTGTGTGGATGATATGTAGGGGAAGAGTGTCGAGGCGGACAGGAGAGGAGGATGGCATTTTGGACCGGACGAAGCTGAGTGAGCCTGTCGTGCGACTGCTGTTTCGTCAGCAACGTGCGGGGCTGATGAGTATTGCCTGATCTCAGCTGTTCCTCAGCTCACTAGATCGAGGGAATATGTCAACAAGTGGATGAAAGTTGTATGGCAAAGTTGGCTTTGAGACAGCTGCTGCAGATGTGGCACCTCCCTCAGCGCTCTCTGGCCCGCTTTGCTGGTCTCATTGGCCGATAGCACGTAAAAGGGACATGCATGCTCGCAAGACACCTTCTGAGATACTCGTATCCAGAGCATGCTCGAAGAGCTAGCTACTTCGGTCTGATCAAGGGGGTCACCAGCTCTGTATGCCCTGCTCCAGCGCCCTGCTCCTCCGTACCTGCCGCCCCGCTCGTCTGCCTCTATACTACTGGAATACCTTCTTACTAGATTGAGTTCTGGATGTGTCAGCACAAACGCCAGCACAAAGTCCCGGCAATGTCTCGCAAAAGGTCGAGAACCAAGACTGAACAAGTCGTAACAAAGCCACACCCACCTTTGGTTTCCTACCCACGTTGTCCCGACCGCCCGACCCGCTGCGCACTAATCGTCTACTCTCCGCCGACCAGAAGCCAAGGTGACTCCTCCCCTTCGTAACATCCCGAATGCTGATGGTCCTGCTCCTCAACGTCCGGCGGTAAAGGTGGCTCCTGCCCCTCAGCCCAAGTCACCCGGCACTTGAGCAGCCCGCCAGGATCGATTGAAGGTGAATTAAAGTCGAACGGGTCGACGGGGTAACCCATGACCCACTGCACCATCCGTAGTGTTGGATATCTGACAGCTAGATCGCGTAGTGCTTCCGGCTGATAAGTGTAGAAGGGTCCATATCGTGGCGGGGGTGAAGGGGAGTAATAAGAGCGGGGGTGGTGGATATGGCGGTCGACAAATGACAGGCGCTCCAGGGCGGGTAGATTGGGCCTATTGCTGTCTTCCTGATATATCAGCTCGTTATTGCGAGTCCATAGGATTTGACTCACGTGCATCAGGAGGGGGTCCCCGGGAACGACATCCTCCGACTCAGCTCGGTAGTACTGCTGACCGAGGACGAGCGTTCTTAAGTGCGGAAAGGTCACCTCGCTTGGATCGTCCCATTCGTCCTGTACATGACGCAGAACGGCAGTGATGATCCCAGATGGTTGACCGTATAGAGCAAGGCTCTCCAGCGGGGTGTGAGCGGCCATGGTCACAAGAATGAGCTCGAGCTCGTCCGGTATGACGTCCGTGGAGAGATGAACGACCAGTGCGGTGATGCCCGGAGCGAGCGGTAAGATGTTGGCCAGCGTGTGGAAGACCGAGTCATCATCGCCGTGTACGGCTAGCCTACGTATTGTTTGAGGCATGGAGATGCCCTGCGACTCGTAGTCAAAGGGCGTGTATTCGAACCCCCATGACCCGAAGTGACAGGCGAGTGTGAGATCCACGAGGTTTGGCGTCGACTTCGCCAGGAGGGCAAAGTGGTCGGTGATCCTCGCCGAGCAGGCGAGAGTCAGATGTGTGACGAGAGGGAGCTGGAGTACGCCAAAGTCGAACACCCGATTCCAGACGTCGCTGGTGTTGGCCGTCCTCCGGATATGTTCGGCCCGCAAGATGACGCCCTCGTACCGCTCCTCCAGGTGCGCCTCCCATTGCCGATCCCGGAAGTGGATATCAAGGCTGGTAAGCTGACCAGCAAAGCGCCTGATATGCTCCCAGCCTGCCTGGTCCTGATCATCCCTGACCTCGACGATCAGACGAGATAGAAGGGCCGCTGAGGGTGGGTATGCGCGATAGTGGTCCTTGAAGCGCTTGCTGCGTACGCGGAGTAGCTCCCGCCATTCATGATCTTCCGGATCATCGATACAGCGGTGCATGGGATCCCAGACTTTAATATCAGCCAGTCCATAGATTGTTGTTGAGACCCTTTATCCAGCTGACGATCCCCCACCCGCAACTCACCGTCGGGAATCGGCCGGATGACGATTTCCTCCTCTACCAGCATCGGTCTCAGCGCCGGCTCCGCGCCCGCCCGTATCTTCCGACTGGTAGCCATCATACGCCATATAGTGACCGTCCGGTCACTGTGGCCGGCGATGAGTGCGATGATTTGCAGCGGCATCCCCTCCAGAGTGGGAGTTGGGGCCGTCATAGCGTGCGGAGTTGTCACAGAAGCTGCTTTGCTACAGCCGATCTGTAGCATGACCTGGAGCTAACGAACAATCAGCACAGCCCTACCTTGTTGAAGATTCAAGTCGTACTGAATGATGAGTGACCAAAAGTGATGGCATTATCAGGGCCTCATCAGGGGTTGAACCAATCTCTTGGAGTCGTGCAGAAGAATACCCGTGCGCAGGCTTCCTTGCCATCTCGCTCGTTGTGGTCTAGATCGCATATGGAACGTTCTTGACGTCGGTTTATGGGCATGCTGTGATGTAGAACAAGCGCTACGAGATGCTCTAATGTACCCAGGACGCTCATCTAGAGTTCGCCCCGAGCGATTCCGCCCCCGACTGCCGCCATCACCCTCCCTAGCTTTTCCCTGTGCCCCATCCCCCTCCGCCGGCCCGTTCCCCTCCTCTACACATCTTGCTCCTCCCCGCCGCCTTCTCTTGTAGTTGACTCTTCCCATCTACGCAGGGTCATGCTCCGCCGATGCCGTCGCTAAAGTACGGCTCCAACGAGCCGAGCGCGACGTCGGCCGGCCGATCGATGCAGCACCGGAGGTCCCGCTCCCGCGCATTGGGATCGCGGCCGAACGGATTGACAGCGTACGAATTGGTCCATTGTACCGTCCGGAGCTTGGGCCACTCGACGAAAAGACCTCTGAGTTCTCCCTCTGAACAGATCTTTGCCAGCGCGGTTTCTGCTCCTCGGCGTTGAAGCTCCTGGATGTCCAGGCGGAGGTCGACCAGAGTGAGGGTCTCGATGAAGCGTAATTCGGGCAGGGAGTCGAGATCCTAAGCAGCCATTAGCGAAGCTTCGACACTCCAGTACTGAGGCACACTCACCCATGAAAAGGATCCGCTTGCGATCTCCCTATCTGGGAGCGTCCGAATCGAAGACTGATCTAGGATAAGGTGAGGAGTCCGTTCGAGGGTTCCAACTGGGTACCCGTACTCTTGACGGGTGTCCAGCCATGATAGCATGGATGCGGCGGCGATGCCATACACAGCGACACCCAGCATCCGGTACCGGCGGTCAAGGATGCCCAAGACCTTGTCGACGGGGCTGGGCAATTCCTCGTCAAACGAATAGTCGTCCTCCTGGACCCGCCCAGAGAGGTGTATGAGGAGGCCCCGTAGATGTGGTACTCTGCCGCCGAGGATGTCGAGGATCTGCGCTGCAGAGAAATCGTCCCCGCAGACCGCCAGGTACTCAAGCCCGACGAGTAAAGGGAACGGCGCGACCCGATCGACGACGAGATCCCGATATTCCGGAAGGTAGCCGGCCGCCCAGTGTTGCGCGACCGTGAGCGAGACGAGTTGCGGCATGGGGAAGGCCAGTATCCCAACGAGATGATCCCCCGCGTTCGACGATATCTGGAGGGCGAGATGGGTGACCGCCGAGAAGGGCGAGCCCGGCCCCCAGGGAGCGAATTTCCGAGGCCAGAGTGCGATAGACGGACGCCTCTCGGCGTATGCTTCGCGGTAGAGTCGGATGTCCTCCGTCTCGCCCTTTGTCGCGATGACGAAGAGCTCGTCCACGATGTTGAGCTGGAGCTCTGGACAGCGGACCCGCTTGAGGATCCCCCATCCAGCCTCGCAGTCCGCCTGAAGCTCCACCACAAGTTTGCGCATGTGACCAACTGGAGGGAAGAGGTCGAGATGGCGCTGGAAGGACTCGCTGACCCGGCGCAGCTTGTGCCACCGAGAGCAGTCGTACCGTGCGATGTTTCGATGGATAGGTGTGAATACTAGGCCAGACGTCAGCGCGGTGAAGCGCGTCACAATTGGCTGGATTGAGCTTACTGTCGGCAGGAAAGGACCGGTACCCCTTGGGCACTACGATTTCCTCCTCAAGATATGGCTCCCAGGCAAGCTTCCATCGCGCTCGCAAAGCGCGATTGGTCGCCATCATGCGACTGATCGAAAGCACGTCGCATGATTCGACGATCTGGTCGTGTAGTTCTTGCGGGATGTCGACGATGGGAGCGTGAGTCGAGCCCATACTGGTGGACTGCGCTGGGACGCTTTGGAGGTGATGTGTGGTGATGCGAGCGGCATTTCGAGCAGTCCTAGCTCCAGTTTGAAATTTGACGGGCAAAGGAGGGCATAAGCAGGGCGCAGGAACAAGCATGGATAAGGTTTGGGTGAGGCGAAAGCTTAAGGGGAAAGTTTCAGGTCCGTGCCCCACGTTTCAGATCTTCCGGTCCTTCTCCTTCTCGCGGTCTATCCTTCCTTGCTGGGCTGCCGACTATGAACAACGATTCTTGCTACACAAAGAGATACCCAGCGCTCAATGCTCCGCCTCCTTCTCGCCCTCACATCAAACCCTCCACCACCCGTCCAGTCCTTCTCATACCCCTCCGCAGGTCCGGGATCTCCCTTCCCCCCGCTTCCCTCGCCCTCTCTACCACTCCATCTTCTTCCCGCCTGTCTTGAGCGGCACCACCTTCTGCCCCTTCTTGGCGTATCCCACCCCGTCGAGCCAGGGCCAGATCTGCGTCCTGCGCTCATCGAACCGCTCAATCGCCTCCTTGTGCTGGAACGTGAGTCCAATGTCGTCGAGACCGTTGATGAGGCAGTGCTTCCGGAAGGGGTCGACGTCGAAGGGGATGGGTGCTTCACCGTTGGGACGGAGGATTTGTTGATTGGGAAGATCGACGGCGAGCTCGAGACCGGCCTCAGCGTCTTTGTGGAGGAGGGCAACTTCAGCTGCGGGAAGCTCAATGCAGAGCATGCCGTTCTTAAAGCAGCTGGACGTCAGCCTCGGACAAAACGATGACCTACTTGTTCTTGAAGATCTCGCCGTAGCTAATCCCGATCAATGCTCTGCGCCCGTCAGCACTTCTCATGGTACTCGGCACTCTGTAGGCAAAGAAAATGCTCACCGAATACCAAAGTCCATCAGTGCCCAAGGAGCGTGTTCTCTGGAGGAACCGCAGCCAAAGTTCTCGCCGGTGCTGACGAGAATCTGAGAGCGGGTGTACGGTTCCTTGTTAAGCACAAAGTCCGAAACTGGCTCGCCGGTCTTTATGTCATACCGGACGGGCCAGAAGAGCGCCGCACCGAGACCGGTTCGCAGTAGGGTCTTGAGGAACTGCTTGGGGATGATCAAATCCGTATCTGTATTTGCACGACTCCATGGGCATGCGCTTCCTTGGACGACGGTGAAGGGAGGGAGACCAGCCGAAGCAGCAGCCGCCTGCTGTAGGGAGGTCTGCTCGCTGGGCTTGTCGCCGATGGGCTCGATAGGGGGGTGGGGGAGGTCCATGGGCTGGAGGTAGTCGTGGTAGGAGGTGATCTTGAGCCCAGCGTCCTTGTCGCTGCCGCTGCCCATCATCTTGCGGACATCCGTAAGGTATCCGGTAAGGGCGGCCGCAGCGACCATGGCTGGCGACATGAGGTGGGTCCGGCCGCCGGCTCCCTGCCTCCCCTCAAAGTTCCGGTTCGAGGTGGACGCGCACCGCTCCTGGGGCTTGAGCTGGTCCGGGTTCATGCCGAGGCACATGGAGCACCCGGCCTCTCGCCAGTCGAACCCGGCTCGCTTGAAGATGACGTCAAGCCCCTCCGCCTCCGCCTGCTGCTTGACCAGCCCGGATCCGGGAACGACCATCGCCTCAACCCACTCGGCGACCTTGGCCGGCCCGCCCGACTTCTCCGCAGCGAGGATGACCCGAGCGGCGGACCGCATGTCCTCGATACGGCCGTTGGTGCAGGACCCGAAGAACGCCTTGTCGATCTTGACCTCCTCCATCGGGACGCCTGATTCGAGACCCATATACTCGAGCGAACGGACGACATTGGGGCGGACAGACTCCTTGAAGTCGGCAGGGTTGGGGACGACACCGGTGATAGGGACGGTGTCCTGGGGAGAGGTACCCCAGGTGACGGTGGGGATGATGTCCTCGGCCTTGATCTCGACCTCGATGTCGTACTTGGCTCCCGCGTCCGTCTTGAGCGTCCGCCAGTATGCGACGGCCTGCTCCCACTCCTCACCCTCGCGAGGGCTGAGCGGACGACCCTTGAGGTACTCGAAGGTAATCTCGTCCGGGGCGATCATGCCGGCACGGGCACCTCCCTCGATCGACATGTTGCAGATGGACATGCGCGCTTCCATGGAGAGGGAGCGGATGGCCGAGCCTGCAAACTCGATGACGGCGCCGGTTCCGCCGGCGGTACCGATGACACCGATGATGTGGAGGACGATATCCTTGGACATGACGCCCTCGGACAGCTCGCCTTCAACCGAGATCCGCATGTTTTTCGACTTGGCCTGGGGGAGGGTCTGGGTAGCGAGAACGTGCTCGACCTCCGAGGTACCGATACCGAAAGCGAGAGCTCCGAAGGCACCGTGAGCTGAAAGTCAGCGAATAGTCCGGACGCACGGACTTCAAATTTGGGACTTACTGGAGGTGTGAGAGTCACCACAGACGACAGTGGTACCCGGGAGGGTGAAGCCCTGCTCAGGGCCGATGATGTGGACGATACCTGACGATCAGCCGTGTCCTGGCATACATTTCGAAGTTCAACTCACCCTGGCGCTTGTCGCTCATTCCAAAGTAGGTCAGGCCGAACTCCTTCACATTGTCCTCAAGCGCCTCGACTTGCGCGCGAGAGTCGGTCTCGGTGATAAAGCTCGAGACGTTCTTGAAGCTCTTGCGAGTCGTAGTGCTGCACGATCAGCTCAATTCGCGATTCCTGGACAGATTACTCACGGGATGTTGTGGTCGACTGTCACAAGGGTGCAATCTGGCCGTCTGACCTTGCGGCCGGCATTACGAAGTCCCTCAAATGCCTGCGGAATTTCGAAGTCAGCTCATATGCTCGAGATGTAGGAGCTCTAGGTGATGGCAGATCATGAGAGAGGAGGTGTAGACCAACCTGGTAACTTCGTGGACAAGGTGCCGGTCGATGTAGATAAGGGTATCTCCCTCGCCAGAATGGACGACATGGTCCTCAAACACCTTGTTTGCCATCAGCTGCCGCCGGCTGCATATATTGTACATTAACTCACTTTGTCGTAGAGAGTGCGGGGTCGGGAGGTGGGGACGGGCATCGTGAAGAGCTCTTTTTTTCGGTTGGAAGTTGAGTTTGAGGTTTTTGCGGGCAAATCGAGTGGGACCGCTGTGATGTTGGCTGTAGCTGTATGTTCTGGTCGTGCGGGGTGGATGTATGTCAGAAGTGAGATGGAGAGTTGAGGAGACGAGGGGGGATGGATGAGATGGATGATCTTGCAACGTCTTGACTCCAATTGGCCGCCGAGAGTCGATTACGGCATGAAAATTACCCAAACTAGTAGTTTCTCTTGCATGTGTTCTTGCTGGTCGGCCGAGGATCGGCCGATGGACCCGATGGTCCAGCTCCCCTCGGGGCCCTCACAACTACAATCTTCCTCGAAGCTGTACCTGCTGCACTCCCGCAGTACCCCTGCCCACCCCACCGGCCCGCTCCTGATCTGCCCACGCCTCCAAAGCCTTCACCAGCCGCTCCACCACCTCCATCCCCATGTCCGCCCGCAGGCAGATCCGTACCCGCTCACCACCGGGAGGTACCGTCGGCGGAACGACAGGTCGCACAACCAGACCCCGTTCCAGCAGGAAGGCCGATAGTGCGTGGGGTCGAGGAGTAAGAAGGCCGATAATGGGTGAGAATGGGTCGGCGGGGAGTGTGGGGTGCCGTTGCCGAGCTGAAGCGAAGGGTGCTGCGGCTGCAGGCGGGAGTGAGAGGGTAGATCGAGGGGTTCGAGCGAGGATGGGTCGGACGAGAGCGTGGAAGTTGGAAGACAATGACATGAGTTTGTCCCGACGCTGTACGATTAGCTGTGTCGTCCTCTGCACCCAAGTAATCCAGCCCACCTGATCTCCATCTGTGCTTTGTAGTAGGTCCCAGGCACATTCCAGCGAGATCAACGTTGAGTGGGGTATAGCGGTCGAGAAAATGAGCGGTCTCGCAAAGTTAATCAGGAATGACCGTATGACTGGCGAACATAGCAAGACAGCTACCGCATGAGCTGTGACCAGATCGATGGTGGAGGGTAGAGAACTCACCTCCGGAGCTCCCTACTGCCTTGCCAAACGTCATTAACCTGACCCCCACTCTCCCGTCTCCCGCCTCCCCTATAGCATGGCCCACGCCTCTTCCACCTGACCCATATACGCCAGTGGAGTGCGCCTCGTCCAACACCACACACTGCCTGTCCCTCGGCACAACCTCATCCATCACGTCCAGGAACGCTGGCAGACAGGCCAGGTCCCCGTCCATCGAGTACAGGCTTTCCAGCGCCAGAAAGATGACGCCTTCCTGCTTTGTGGAGCTGGAGGGTCCCGCATCCTCTTTGCGACGTATACGTAGCAGCACCTCCCGCAGGGCGTCCGGATCGTTATGCCGAAAGGGTATCCGCCGTTCCGGTCGAACGCGTGATGCCCGCATTCCCGAGTGTACCGAGGCATGTACGAGCTCATCGTACACCACCCAGTCGCTTGACTGCGGGACAGTACCGAAGAAGGAGACGTTGGCGTCCCATCCCGAATTGAACAGGAGAGCTGCAGGCGAGTCGAAGAATGATGAGAAGCGCGATTCGAGCGCCGAGTGCGCCGACGTACCCCCGCTGAGCAGGCGCGATCCGGTCGACCCGAGGATGTGTGGCGAAGCAGCCAATCTCTTCAGGTACTCCTGACGAAGCTCTGACGAGCTGGTCAGCGAGAGGTAGTCATTAGAGCTCTGTCCATCAGCTGATGGGGCTCGAAAGAGGTCAACGAGGGCACATACAAAATCGACTAGCTCAGAGGAAGTCGAGGTATTGTATTCCTTCAGCGATCTGAAGCGGTTCTTGGCCTTTCTGTCCTGGAGCAGCGCTTCCAAGCGCTTGTCGAGCGCGCCCATGCGTGAGGTATGATGGGATCCTGACCTTTGTGAACTTCTAAGTTCAAGCTCATCGTGCCTGTGTGGAGGTTCTAGGTTCTACCGACGATTAGCCGGAAGATTACGTATACCCGCCGTGCGCCGGAGAATCTCCCAAAGTAGCCACTTTGCTTTGCCACTTATTTCCTCGATCACTCCGAGAGATAACGACCAGTGACGAACACCGAGTGGGTCCGGGACATCTCGGGCGGGGATAAGAGACCTTACCCGGCCCACTTGAGCGGAAAGATAAGTCGGAGAGCGTTGATTGGCTGATAGACCCCTCATCTGGGTTGCCCAGTCTGAAACCCGGTGTCTCCCGAGATTGAGCGGTCTAATCAGCAACGAATCTCACGTCGACGATGCTGCAGATAGCAACAGAGAGATCTGATAGGGCGGGGACGATCATGGGGAAGAGAACGAGCCAAGACACGAACAGAGTATTATAGGACGCGCACAAGACATCTGTCATCCGCCTTTTTCTCATCTTTACCTCGACCATCTCTAACTTTTCTCTCCAGTGTGTGTGCGGACTACGAGTCTTCCCTAACCCACGTCAAAACATCCACCTGATCACACGATCAACATGGTGAACGCCACATATGGTAGTCTGACCGCTGGTGCGGCAGAGGGAGAGACCGTCATCAACCCCTATGGTACCGACTTCATCTCGACGAGCGATGGTGGCGTTGTCACCGGTGAGTTTGGGCGGTATGTCGTAGATACCTGAGCTGACAGCCAGCGTTCAACCCAGGAGATATCGGATATCTGCTCTTCTGCGGTGCTCTCGTGCTCTTCATGGTGGGTCCACTCATGAATAAACTTCACTACAATGCTGACCTATAGATTCCCGGTCTCGGTTTCCTCTACTCTGGTCTTGCACGGAGAAAAAATGCCCTGTCACTACTGTTCATCTGTATGACATCGCTCGCAATCGTCTCTTTCCAATGGTGGTTCATCGGTTATTCTTTCGTCTTCAGTGAGACTGGAGGTGTCTTTTGGGGTGATGGACGGTGAGTAGCACTTCAATAGCAATAAGGGCTTTGCTGATCTTCAGCAACGTCGGTTTCCAATCTGTCCTCGACCGCGCTATGCCAGAAACGAACGGCAAGCAGCCTGAAATCGTCTACGCCATGTACCAATTGGTAAGCTTCCCATCCACTCGAGTCGACTGGATCTCAGCTGACTTGCAGACCTTCGCCGCACTTGTCCCCGCCATTCTCATCGGTGCCGCCGCCGAGCGCTCGCGCATCCTTCCCGCCATGGTCTTCATCTTCTTCTGGACCACCCTCGTCTACGACCCCCTCGCGCACTGGGTCTGGTCCGTCAACGGCTGGGCCTTCAAGTGGGGTGTCCTCGACTACGCCGGTGGTGTCCCCGTCGAAATCGCATCCGGTATCGGCGGTCTCGCTTACTCGTACTTTATCGGCAAGCGTCGTGACTATGGTACCGACCGCGTCCTCTTCAAGCCCCAGAACGTCTCGCAGATCGTCCTCGGCACGGTACTCCTCTGGGTCGGATGGCTCGGATTCAACGGTGGATCCTGCTTTGCCGCCTCCCTCAAGGCCGCCATTGCCATCTTCAACACCAATCTGGCTGGATCCGTCGGCGCCATCGCATGGCTCATCATGGACTTCCGCTTGGAACGTAAATGGTCGGTCGTCGGTTTCTGCACCGGTGCCATTGCCGGTCTTGTCGCTATCACCCCTGCCGCCGGATTCGTCGGTCAGCCCGCTGCCGCCCTCATCGGTCTCGTTTCTGCCGTCGTATCCAACTTGTGCACCCGGCTCAAGCACACCATGCGCGTCGACGACGTCATGGACATTTTCGCCGTCCACGCCTTGGCGGGTATCGTCGGTGTCCTCATGACCGGTCTCTTTGCT
Source organism: Dioszegia hungarica (assembly GCF_025882075.1). Classification (NCBI taxonomy): domain Eukaryota; kingdom Fungi; phylum Basidiomycota; class Tremellomycetes; order Tremellales; family Bulleribasidiaceae; genus Dioszegia; species Dioszegia hungarica. The sequence continues at coordinate 1,109,245 of NW_026515766.1, read as the reverse complement.
CAGGCTTCCGTTGCTGCCACGGACGGCTTTGCCGTGATTGACGGTGGATGGCTGTAAGTTTTCACCTTGTTTCAAGTAGATCCTTGCTGACCCATAGCGACCGTAACTGGATTCAGCTCGGAAAGCAAGTTGCCTGGGCCGTTGTCGGAATCACTTGGACCTTCGTCATCACCTACGCCATCATGTTCCTGATCAACCTCGTCCCCGGTCTTCACTTCCGCGCCACCGAGGAGGCCGAGATTGTCGGGATGGACGAGGTCGAGCTCGGCGAGTACGTCGCCGACTATGCCTTCTTCGACCGTGATCTCGAGGGACAGTACCAGCACCCCGGATTCAAGGACCACTACAAGCTCTCGCGGGCCATGACGGGCAGCAGGAGGGGACGTGGTGAGCGGTCGGCGTCGGCGGGACCTACGGGGCCGAGGGAGGCGGGTGCGGCGGGACACATGACGCGCGTGCATGAGGAGGCGGTCGTGCCGGATGCGGCGTCGTCGGGCTCGAATGAGAAGATGTAGTAGGCAGAGGGGTTATAGATATTTAATTTTTAGTCGTGGAGGTTTCTCTCTTTTAGTGTATGTTGCAATTCGATAGATATATACAGATGCAGTCGATAGACCAACTTGAAGACATTTGTCAGTACAAGGCAGTAGATCCGAGTACACGAGACCTTCTTCGTGAAGAGGTATATGGGGGCGAAAGAAGGGGCAACAACCAACACATCTGACTGTCTCCCTTTTCCGAAGCTATACAGGTCTGCGGACCAACAAGGCAAGATGACGGTCATTTTGGTCGGGAAAGATCGAGATACAACATAGCAATACATCTCCATCTCAAGAAGAGCTAACTCTCCTGCCCACCGCCGCCGCCTCCGCAACATCGCTCACCCTCCTCGTATTCATATGAACAACACCCGGTGACCTTCCCAACAGACTCCCCGCCTCCCCTCTTTCCGCTCGATGACTACTCCGATCTCTCCGTGATGCTATCGCAGTAGCGGGCGGCGTAGACCCCAGCAGCAGGAACCCGGCTTGGGAGTTGATACCCAGGGTATGGATCTCGCCTGTCGAGTTCCGCTTGAGAAGGCGCACTCCCCGACCGCGGATGGAGGGAGAGAGGGCGTGGTGGTATGCGTCGGAATGGGGTGATGGGGCGATGAGGAGAGGGGTGCGCTCGGTCCGGGGCAGGGGTGTGGGGGTTGTTTGAGGGGATGAGGTGGATGATGGTGGAGGAGAGGGGGAGGGGGTAGCGGGGGAGTGCATTGAGGTGAGGAGATGGACACCGGTGAATGTGATTCCGATCTGTGGTGTCAGCTTGGAAGAGCGAGAAGTAGGGGGACTCACGCCAAAGATAAAGTTGATCATGCGGGTGAGAGGGATATCGCGGAACTCCTGGTATAGTACTCCAGAGCCAATGATCGCTATAGAAGTCAGCTTTGCCCATTCTCAGACCCTAAAAGCTTACCTGCCAGCGAGAAGAAGACGAATTGGGTGGGGATGACTTCCTGCTTGATCAGCTTCCTCTCCCATCTCCTCTTTCCCAAGTACCCACCTTGCTTTGAAACGTCATCAACGCCTTGTTCAGATACTTGACCTGCGCCAAGCTCGTCCCCACCAACACCACCACCAGGCCCCACGTCACCGGGTACTCGAACGCCTGGAGAAACATCGTCGACAACAGACTCGCCATCGCCTTGGTGCTCAATACCGTGTACCCGCCAAAGATGGCACAGATGCCCACGTCGACAGCGGCGAACCGGCCGCCCCACGCCGCCGAGCGGGAGAGGTACATGAGCATCAGCAAAAGAAGGAGGTTGATGCCTGTGTAGATGAGGAAGGGGGGCTGGGTGATGGCGATGACTAGTTCAGAGGGGTCCAGCTGTATCTTGAGCGTAGATCTTGGGAGGCTTGTCATTGGCATTGAAGAGGTTTGAGCTTGAAGGGCTGGACCTACGCGAGGATTGGTATCGCTTGATGCGTAGACGACTGTCACGGCCCCGAGGATGGCAAGGCCCATCCCGATGAGCTCTCGAGGCCGGAATCGTTCTTTGAGAATGATAGGGGCGAAGATGCAATTGGCGACCAAAGCCTAGACGTCAGGTTCTTCACAAGAGCTTGGACTGGAAGAGACTCACAACAGTACCCAGAGGCGCTACCACACTCGCAGGCGCAAAGGCGTAGCTCAAAAAGTTGCCCCCTTCTCCAATCGAAATCATCGCTAGCCCGATCCACCACAGCTTGGACTTGAGGTACGCGCCCTCCTGTACCCCCTCCCGCCTTTCGGGGCTCTCATCGTCGCTGGACTCGGCTGGCGAGTCGAGAGCGGTAGGCGTGGAGTTTCGTGAGGAGGCACCGGACGCTTTGCCGTTCGGATACGCGGCACTGCGTCCCGAGGAGGCCTTCAGGAGCCCCCTTGATTCGTCTCCTGCTCCCGCAATGTCCCCAGCACCACGCTCAATGTCCTCGTCCTCGTCGGCTTCATCGTCCGCGCGACCGTGGTGTGCCTCGGAGATCCGCCTGTGGGCAAGCTTTTGTATCGTCCTAAGAGGTCAGCTACGATCTCGCGTTTCGTGGTCAAAAATAGCGCACAGAGCAAGACTGATCAGGACGTTCCCGCTGCAGGCGATCGCGACGCCAATGAGGGATGAGCCAGAGACTCCAGCTACGCCAGGCATATCGCCTCTGCGTGGGGTCCGAGCGTGGGGGTGGAGAAGGAGTCACTACGTGACGTGCGCAAAGAACAAAAGCGACAAAACTGAGCGAGTGGAGGTCGGTTGGCTTTACTTTTCCGCTCCGCGATGTCGATGTCGATGACTACGCAGGTCAGGACAAGACATGCTAGATACATACATGATACAAGAGCTGTCTGACTGACTTATGCTATGGGTGGGGTGATACTACAATGGACAATTCCTGCCCGAAGGGAACTGCGTGCACACCTCCTGGAAGAGATGACATCCCTTCGCTCGCCATCCCCTCGCCAGACTGTACGGCTTGCACTGGACCCTCCTTTCTCGTTTACCTCCTCTCCCTCTTCATCCGCTCCTTCCTCTCCCTATGCTCGCGCTCCTCCTTCTCCGCCAGCTCATCCTCTCGCCTGGCTATCCGCGCCGCCCGCCTCTCTTCCTCCTCGACATCGCTCATTCCAGCCTCCATATCGCTCGACGCGTCGCTATCGGCGTATTTGGCCGGTTTGGCACCTGGCCGCCGGAACAACGCTTGGATGGTAGCAGAGACACCGGCGACATCGTCCGGGTCCAGGTCTGGCAGGCCGCGGCGCGGAGGAGAGGCAGACGAGGATGATGTAGATGGAGAGCGTGGGCGTGGGCGTTTAGTCTGTACCGCCGAAGAGGACGGACGCGCAGAGGACGATACCGGTGGTGGCCGAGCCGAAGACGGTATGGGTGGTGGACGAGCTTTCGGCTTGGCCGAGGCCTTTGCCGGCGATGTGCTCCTTGGCCTCTTGACGCCGACCACCTTCGACCCCGCTCTGACCTCATCCGCGCTGTTCGTCCGGCCCATCCCCTCCACCTGCGGCCGCTTCGCCTTGAGATCCCTCGCAATCTCATCGATTGACCGCCTGTCCCACCCATCCCGCCCCGGCGCAAGCTTACGCATCTCATTGGCCGCACCCGCCCCCTTCTTGCCCGGCGCAATCATCTTCCTAGCAGCCGCCGGGGGCGCGACGGGCTTTTGCGGTAGATTCGGCTGATACGGCGCCCTCGGCGCAGGCGAGATCGACCCGCCCTTCTCGTCTCTGTTTACCAGATGCCGGACCGAGAAGAGCGACTCGTTCTTGCCCGACTTTTTGAGCTGCTGCGCCATCGCGCGCGCGGCCTTCTCTTTCCGGCCGAGATTGAGCGGTGGTGAGTCTTCCCGCTTGCTCCGTGCCTTTCCGCCTGTATTGCGGGCAGTACCGTTCGACGAGGCCTTGGTAGAGATGTTGGCGCTGCCCAACTTGCCGCCGCCAGGGACGAGCTTGCTTTTCGTGCTCGGGCCGGCGAGGGACGAAGGGGCAAACTCATCCTCCGCGAATGGGTTGTACTCGACCTGTCGAGCCGAGAGGGGTACCGGGGCAGGAGCAGTCGTGAGAGCGGCGTTTGCAGCCATGAGCTCTTTTCGCCGCGCTTCGGCTGCAGCTTCGTCTAGTCGCTTCCGCCGCTGAGAAGTCAGCTCAGCCGCACTCGTACGTCTTGGACAGCTTACAGCCTCCAGGTCCTTGGCAGCAGCGAGGTCCTTCTCTTTCCGCGCTGCCGCTTCCCGCTTGATCTCTGCATCACGCTCCTCCTGCAGCTGTTGCGCGCGGAGCTTGGTGCGATGGTACTGTCTCATCAGCCACCTCTTCAAACATTGAGAAGCGGTGGCGCACGTCGGTCATATCGGCACCGGGAGACAGCAGACCTGCTGCTCTGATTCGGTTACGGGGTTGAGCTGTACCACTGGCTGTCTCCTATGGAGGCTAGACAGCAGTATATGAGGCGTTCTAGGTGAGCATAGTAGAGAGGCAACAAAGGAAGAGACAAGGTGGAATGAGGCGCATTATAACCAAGTCATAAACGGGGGGACAAAATAGCTTTCAGTCAAAAGTGGAGGTCGCGCGTGGTCATCGCATTCCTCGCACATTCAGCTCACCTTCACACCTTACATATACTTCATAGACACCTCTCAGAGTAGCGTACAGCCCCCATAGCTCGCAGCCGACTCAATATCGACCTGTCAGACGAATCGACTCGACCAAAATGAACCCAAACATCATGAGGCTGCTGGAGCAGATGGGCGGCGCAGCTCCTCCAGGGCGAAGGAACCCTCAAGGAGAGACTATCCTGGCGGACAAGTAAGTCCCTCAGTATATAATTCCGGCAGTCGACAGGGCTGTGAGGATCAGCTGACGATTTTAGCGGCGAGACAGTCCACATCTCCTCTTTGGCCCTGCTGAAGGTGCGTCAACTGACCAAAGCTAACGAATCTAACGGCGCTGATGCTCAGATGCTCAAGCACGGCCGTGCCGGTGTCCCGATGGAGGTCATGGGTCTGATGCTCGGAGAGTTCGTTGACGACCACACTGTCAGTATCTGCCTTCGTCGCGAACGAAGCTTTGTTAATCTGAGCAGATCTCCTGCGTTGATGTCTTCGCCATGCCCCAGGCCGGAACCACCGTTACCGTTGAATCGGTTGACCACGTCTTCCAGACAAAGATGTTGGATATGCTGAAGCAGACGGGAAGACCAGAGATGGTTGTGGGGTGGTACCACTCTCATCCTGGGTTCGGGTGTTGGTTGAGTAGTGTCGATGTGAACACGCAGCAGGTGAGCTCATACGCGCTTAAAGGCGACCCTCGCAGGACGAGCAAAGCTTACAGTACAGTCATTCGAACAGCTCAATCCCCGCTGTGTGGCCGTCGTGGTCGACCCCATTCAATCCGTCCGAGGAAAGGTCGTCATTGACGCTTTCCGATCCATCAACCCCCAGAGCCTTCTCAACGGGCAAGAGAGCCGGCAAACAACCAGCAACATCGGGCACCTCAACAAGCCAAGTATCCAGGCATTGATTCACGGTCTGAACAGGCATTACTACAGTGCGTCCTGTCCACCCTCCGAAGACTTGTGCTGACTTGCAGGTCTGGCGATAGATTACCGAAAAACAGAGGCGGAGCAGGGAATGCTGTTGAACCTCCACAAGAGGGGATGGACCGAGGGATTGAAGTTGAAGGACTTCAATGCGCAGCAAGAGGGGAATGAGAAGGCCGTCAAGGTGAGTTGCATCTTGCGGAAAGTTGGGCAAAGCTGACACGATAGGAAATGCTCACTCTCGCTTCATCATACACCAAATCAGTCCAAGAGGAGGCTACACTCACGCCCGAGCAGCTCAAGACGCGGCATGTTGGAAAGCTGGACCCGAAGCGGCATTTGGCGGATGCGGCCGAGAGGGCGATGGGGGAGCAAGTCAGCAGGAATTTGGCGATGGGCGTTCTTTCGGAGCTCTAGGGCGGGCGTTGTAGCATATGGAAACGCGCGAGTGATGCAAGACTGGAAGCAACGGATTGTGACCGTTTGGGACGTCGAAGCCAACTGTAATACTCGGTTACGCTGCGTCGCTGGGCTGGCCATGGTTCACCGTGCCTGAAAATCTGAGGAATGCGACGCGTAAAGTAAAGCCGTCGCGTCCTTTCCGCCAATCTCACTTCCGAACTCGAGCTATAGCTCGTAGATACCATAGCAGGCTCGCAAGATCAGCTGAGCTTCCCCAGATCCACTTCCGTCAGTTCTTTAGTGACAGAGCCAATCTGCCATTAGCTGATAAGACCAGACCCCCTTCCTCCACTTTCACAATGTCCACGGTAACACCCATCCCTGTCCCGCTCTCACTCCCACTCCCACTCTACCCCTCCTCATCCTCGAAGCTTGAACTGCTACCGCATGACATTGTCCGACTCATCGGGGATCACGTGGATGAGCTGTCGGTCTGGCGGTTGCGAGCGACGAGCCGGGCTCTCCGGACCGCCTGGGCATCAGTGCTCCTGCCGTATCTGAGTAGGAAACAGGTCATGGCCAAGCCTATAATCGGCACAGATGGTGAGGTCTGATTTTGTTTGGTGGGTACCAGCGCTGACCAGACAGTCCACATCGCTATCGACGACGGGCTAGCAAAGGACGATGATGCTCGCCGCGAGTCATTGCGGCGAGTCAGCGATCGCTTCCGCGCCCACCTCGCTGCATTCCCCCATTCAGCTACCGAGCTACGCCAGCTTCAGCTCGAAGTGCGGGACGACGACGATATCGCAGGCTGGCGCTTCCTACGTCGCTTCGCCCCTCAGCTGGAGCGGCTGGAGCTATTCTACATAGACCGGCTATGGCAGATGGCTCTGGCAAGACCTCCGCCTGCGAGGCGGGCGCGGGATGCTCCTCCCATGTCGGACGCAACAGTATCGCAGCTATCGGCCAACACCTCGGACGTCTGGCGGCGCGTACTCGACCGGGGAAATATCGTCTTTCCAGCCCTTACCAGCCTCACCATCTCTGCCACCGCTCGTATCCACGACCAGCTGCTGGGCATCGCGCGGTCTACCCCGAATCTGCGGGACATCACCCTATCCTGCCATTTCATGGACCATGGCCGCTACCATTACGAAGAAGACACCCTTCTCTCCATCGACGAAGACTTCTGTTTTCCAAAGCTGGAAAGAGCCACCGTCATTGGCCATACGACAATCGCCTGTTATGCGGCACAGGAGCTCCTCCAATGCAGCAGGGACCTTCCCAGGCTCACCCTCCATCTCATCGGCAATGTAGATCTGCCACGATCTCTTCGGACGGACGGCAGCCTCAAAATGGAGTATCTCATCGAGACGATTAAGTGTCCGGTTGAGATTAGGTGCCTGGCCTTGTATGGCTGCAGGGCAGGGGAGGTACTGGCGCGAATCGCAGGGGCCTACGAGCATTCGCACGGAGGGGAGCCAACGATTCTCGACTATATCGAAGAATTGGTGCTCGAAGGGGCAGACAATCTGTTTGGTGAAGAGGGTGGGCCGTATCCGTTACTGAATGGGGTATGTCAATTCCTTTCGGTTTCAGCATGGGTCAGGCTGACATGTATTCAGGAAGACAAATACTGCCCTGACTTTCCGGCCCTCAAGCGGATCACTTACGTGGACCGCCTTATCATCGACAACCCCAACCACTCCCCCATAGACTACATCACCCGGAAGGAGGAAATTAGGATCTTCGAGCTCTATCCGAGTCTTGAGGAGGTCATCTGGATCGATGACTTCCCATCTGATCCCTTCAATCCCCACGACAAGCACAACGGCAAGGAGTTTTACCGGATGGACAGGTCAGGCTGGGCGGGTGATGAAGAGGCTGAGGCGGACGATGAAGAGGCCGAGATGGGCGATGAAGGAGCTGAGGCGTAAGGCAGGGGGCAAAGTCCGGGGAGAGCAGGTGGATCTTGCAGGATGCGCAGTGTGGGAATCCAAGGGGAGGCGGATCGTCTCGTTTTAATCTGCGGACGTTCGGATGCTGTGAGTTAGGTCTCTTGCCGGCTTGTGCGTTGCTGGCGCTGATCTTCAGTTGCTAGTCCACTTTACCGCCGGGCCGGCTCGATCTTATTATGCGATTTAGACATCTTCTGGACGGGCTTTTGGCGAAGGACCTCGGCGAACTCGGCGGACGTATGGCGTCGGATCTTTGACTTTGGCAGTGTCAAGATGCCAAATCTTACGGCCCTCACAATCTGCGCGACATCCAGAGTCTCCGATCACCTCTATCACCTCGTCCAGATCGCCCCAGACATCCGCAGCTTGACGCTGAGTTCTTATTGGCGGAACGCAAACCGGTACGGATACGATCCCATCGACCCCTTCTCCGTACCGGTAGACTCGGAGTCTGTATTTCGGCGGCTCGAGCGCGTCTCGGTGTCAGGAGATGCGGGGATCTGCCGTTTAGCCGCACAGCTCCTATACTGCTCACGCAAGCTGTCGGATCTCACCCTACACATGATCACTGATGGGTGCGCATCCACCACAGCCTTCATGCCTGAATTGGTCGAAGCCATCGGCCAATGTCAACAGCCGGCAAGGCTTGCCTTGTCTGGCACCGAGACGGGAGATTTCCTTGAAATGATCGAGACCGACGATGACTCGCCAGAGACCGCTACGCGCATGCGGTGCGTAAAGAAATTGTATCTGGAGCAGGTAGACCGCCTGGGTGACGGAGGGGAAGAGCATTTCCCTTATCCCATGCTCAGCTCGGTGAGGCATCTCAGTTTCGCTTTATGGAATGGCAGGTTAGCTGACACTGCAGTATGAACAAGTGCCTCCTCGACCGAGATTCCTCGGTCTACAACGGATCACATACGTTGATCGCAGGGGACAAGGTGTCCCGGATCAGAGGCGCCTGGCGAAGGAGGAGGGAGATGAGTCTGTTGCCGTGGAGGACCTCTTCACCCTCTTCCCGACCCTGTTATCCGTTGATTTCATGGACGACTACCCATCCAATCCCTTCATCTCCGACGATCCGCACGACGGCAAGGTGCGACATCGGATCGAGCGACCGGGCGGAGGGATCCAAGGGAGCGATCAGGTGTAGGAATCTGGCAAGAAGGGATGGAAACTTATGAGACAATCACAATCTGTCGTGAGTCAAACATTCTGACAGTCCCGGGAACGTGGCTGATGTCTTCAGCTTTGGCGCCAGGCCTTCGTAGCGGAAAGTCGGAAATGTCATCATTCCCTGGTGTCCGCCTACAGCCCATGGTCACGATCGACTACAAGGGCAGCACACTGCTTCCTTCATGCATTCCTTTATCTGGTTGCTGTAGCATGATCTGGTATTTCTGTTGGTAGATGGCTGTCAGGGGGTCTGGTCCGCACGACGCTTGATGTATAGCGCATTATTCATGGTCGTCCAGGCCAAGCTCCGTTGAACCCGCCTGCGCTGGAAGCTCGAAGCTTGCCAGGATCTGCTCCACATTCCTCGACATCGTCACCTTCGCATCCCCAAATCCTCATGCTTCACGATAGATATCATAATCGCTCGCACGGCTGATCAGGTTATAGAGACGCCCTGTAAGATATACACCGGCTCATTGATCCACAGCGTCGCCGGTGCTAGATCTCGGCTGACAAGTGTGCAGTCTTTTCTCAGACCCTCCTCCCCTTTCACCATGTCGAACACGCAAGCCTCGCTCATTTCACTTCCCGTCGAGCTGCACATGCGCATCGCTTCATCGACCGATGAGCTCACGGCCTGGCGGATGTCGGCTGTAAGCCGAGATATGAGACTGGCGTGGACGATGGCGCGGGAGCCTTATCTCAAACGGAGGACGGCCGCGGTTTCTCCGCCATTCGTAGAAGATAGTGAGCTTTCAGACTCCCTCCACAAGACCATATCAGCTCCTTGATACCCGAAAGTGATTGCTCAAAGATGCTGACTAGTCACTTTATGCGCCCATCGAGAGAAGATTCGCTCGGCAACACCTGGAGCGGCGGGCTGCTCTCAAGCGTGTGAGCAATCGCTTCGACGCCCATCTCGCGGCTCTCCCCTCCTACACGCCCGTCACCACAGACCTCACCGTCGAGCTTCGCGACGATGATGACGGTAGCGTCTGGCCTTCGCTCAAGCGGCTCGCTCCGTCCCTCGAGAGCTTCACCGTCCACATGTACGACCGTCCTTTCCAGAAGGCGTTGACAAGGAAGCAGGGAACGCGGACCGGGCATATTGAGCCAGAGCCGGACCTTTACAACGATGGGAGGAAGAAGCGCAAGAAGTCCAGGATGGGCAAGCGGCTCGGACTTGTCTATCATGAGGTGGTAGACGAGGGGGAAGATGAAGAAAGCGACAACTCGTTGCACGAAAGGCAGGAGACATAGTGGCATCTCCTGCCTGAGCCTGATTGTCTTGGGTTCTGAGAGTGCACTGCCCTCCTCAACTGATCTCTCTCATACGGTTAATGCAGCGTTGAAACCGCGCGACTTACTGTGTAGGTGTAAGTTTCCTGTTCACCTGCCTTATACGTCACCTTACACTCGAGAGAGTCTCTAACGTTCGGAGTGAGTCCGCCCAGGGAGACAGAAATCTTGGCCTTTGCTCCCACTTGCGGCTTTCCACCGAAAAGAGGGGGCTTCGTAAAGGTGAGCTCCGTGCTCTCCCCGAGCTCAATATTGATCTTGGGCACTTTCGGGTCTAGACTCTCCTTGGAGCATTCGAGTTTGAGAGGACCACTGTCCCCCTTGGGCAAGATGCTGCTCCGTATGTGGAACTTGGCGTCGGCGGTCTGCGCTGCGGTAACCGTTAGAGTGCACTGGAGCCGATCAGCGGATGGACCGCTGCAGTCTCAAGTCTTCCTAATCACTTACTGTCGATACAAAAGTCCCCTCGGACCTCTCCTGCCACATGTACCACTCGACTGAACGAGTGGGATCAGTGATGGCATTAAGCTGGACTTGTTTCCCGGGGCCGCCGATGATGTCCCCCAACGCTAGCAAGATTGAGAGGCTGGAATCAGGGCGAGCCTGGGGAGTGAACCTGATCTGAACGTCTTTTGCTAACTCGAGGGTGATGAATTTGTTTGGTACGGGAGCTGCTTGTGAGGAGCTGGCCGGTGCCGATGAAGTAGAAGAAAGGCTTGATGATGATGACGGCACCGGGCTCGAGGAAGGGGACGATAGCGACGAGCTGGTGGATGTTGTGACCACTGGAGGTGACGCTGTTGAGGTGCAGTCGACAGTAGTTATGGTCGTCACCGTCACTGTCGAGAGACTTTCCGCCAGGACGGCGACTGTACTGAAGACCAGCACAGCCATGATCAAGGACGCCCGCAGAGATGACAACATGTCGGCCTTAAATCGAGATGGAGAAAAGAGCCGACAAATAGTGCGAGTGTAGTGTGTTGACTCTGTGCGATCTTGAGAGCGCAGGACACAGTCCTTTCACTTGCTGCCCCCACCGGTATCAGTCTCTGACTACCCCTTGTGTCGGTTGATCGCGACAATAGAAGATAGATAGTCGTCGATCCTTTCGTGATATCCTGCAAAGTTGGTTGTTACAGACTTTAAGGGGTGGTAACGAGAGGGATTGTTGGCATCAAACAGGTTTGAAGTCCTGATAGATGATCTACACGGATAGATCGCTAGTATGAGGTAAGTGCATCACGGTGAACGTCAGCGGATTTCAGCTCGGTTGGTGCCTGAAGCGGGGCCGTCCCATCAGTCAACACGCCGTGCCCCTCCGTGCCCGGCCTGACTGATATGATAGGCGGCGCCGTAAGAAACTGCCTGACCACCAGCCTATGGCCACATTTCCAGGGATCTCTTCTGCCTTAAGATACAAGACCATGATGCATGCGAATTTCTCCTCCTAGCAGGATCAAGCGTGGCTTCGTCCTGTGTGTAAATTAGGACATTGTGAAAAGTCACAGCTTCCGCTTCGGTCGCCGCTGCGAGGTGCACACGATACAACCAGGACACTGCTTAAGACTAAAGTACTACAAATATTGACTATACGAAGCGTTCTCATCACCATCGCTCATCAATGATCTTGATCACTGACACAGACCCCATTCTTCTTGTGGCAATTGCACTCGGCGACCACTTTCTCGGACTCCCTTTCCTGATTCAGATCGAAGTACGCCTTGTTGCTATCATCGTAGAGGTTCGTGATTGGTTGGCGGGCGTAGCCGAAGACGGTATCTCCAGTTTGAGCTTTATTGTCCCGGATGGTCATCGTACACTGACCCCGTGAGCTCATTTTCTTTATATAGTGACGAGCGAGCCAGGCTCCTCCGAACGAGGGATACAAACGACTGACTGTGTACGTGTGAGTAGATCCTGCTTTGCCTTTTGTGTAGCCCCAAGTCCCTTTTTCTGGGACCGTATAGACTATTGTATAATCGATTCTGTCTCGGCCGTTGGGGTACAGCCCACCGATAGTGATGAGAGGTTTTGCTGGTCCGCCTAGCTGTGGCTCCCCATGGTAAAGACGAGGATTGGTGAAAGTGAGCGCTACGCCCTCTGACATCTCGATCTTGATTCTGGGGATATTTGGGTCCGGGATCCCTTCGGTGCATTCGAGCTTGACGGGACCACTGGTACCGCTCGGCGTTTCATAACTCTTGATGCTGAAAGTAGCGTCGGCCGTCTGGGCTGCGGTGACGGTCAATTTGCACTGATATCAGATTAGCCTAGGGCCTCATCGACGACGCTCGCTAGCGCGTGGACTCACCGACGATACATAAGTCCCCTCAAATCTGTCCTGCCACATATCCCACTCATAGAATTGGGCGGGGTCAGTGATGGCGAGGAGCTTTCTCGGGTCTTTCCCGCCGACGATGACATCTTGTCCGAGTAGCAGAGCGTAATTCGTGTCAGGTTGGGCCCGCGGCCTGAACTTGATTCGGACGTCTTTCGCTAGCTCGAGTGTGGTAAAGATGCTGGGCGCCGGGGGAGGCGGTGGAGGTGCGCTGGACGTGCTGGATGGCGCCACCGAAGTGGAAGATGAAGTGCTGGACGATGATGATGGCGCGGGGCTCGAGGACGACGGTGGTACCATGGATGATGAGGAAGGGGTCGGGCTGGACGACGATGGTACATTGTTGGCCGCGGGGCTACTGTAGGATGCCGAAGAGGATGGGGTCGGGCTGGACGACGAGGGTAGATTATTGGCCATGGAGCTACTGGATGATGCCGAAGAGGATGGGGTCGGGCTGGAGGACGAGGGGAGTACGATGCTCGAAGATGTGGCCGGTAGAAGCGGCGTGCTCGATGATGAGGGTAGCCCCACAGGTGAGGATGAGGATGGTACCACTGCCACGCCCGAGGACGAGGAGGACGGGTCCATTGCGAATGAGAACATAGTCGCGCTCTGTAATGCTGCCGGCAGGCCGCTGGATAGTGTTGCTTCGGCACCATGCGGAACGACAGGCTGACTCGTTGAAGTTGATGAGCTGGCGCCCGCTCCGGCACCAGCGCCGCATTGCTCAAAAGTGACAGTTTTGTAAACCGTGGACGTTGACGCTGTCGAAGACCGTAAGGTGGAGGGACAATCGACAGTAGTAAAGGTTGTCAACGTCACTGTCGATGTGGAGACTGAGGGCAGTAAAGCGGCAACCTGTGAACTCGACTCCTGAGGTTTCTCTTGCAGCGAGGCGAGGACCGGGGAGCCGAGCGCCAGCACGACTGAAAGCACCCTTGTGAACGGCCGCATAGCAGCGTTGTTGTAGGCCAGAATAGAGACAAGTGCGACATCGCGCTTGTCAGCGATGAGATCAAGCACCCCCAAAGCTCGGTCGCCCATCCTTTGACTTGTAGCCGATAGGTAGTGTACCCTGAATAATCCGTTGATATCTGAAAGTGGTGGAACACCGATCCTTTCAGTGATTCCTCCATACGTGCTTTGATGCAGCAGGGGGAGACGTCAGGTTGCTCAGGGGTCTGGAGCTTTGGCACACGTTAGGGGTTGGAATACGTCGATCCGGTACGCGCGCGATTGTGCGGTTTCGGTCAGTTATGCTAGTCAGCAGATAGACGAGAGGGTATGCATACAACACGATATACCAGACATCATCATGAGCGACAGCTGCTCAGCGAGAGACCACAAAATTGAGCGATGAAGAGGTACAGGATGATCTGGATGTTAGCAAGGTGCCCCTCCCAGCTCACATATGTGACTCACCACACCGACGACCCCAGTCAATACCATGATCCGAGTATTGCGCCACCACTGCTGTCTCCTCACGTTCCTTGCTCCCCTTCGGAAAGCGTATGCCTGCCCAGCCAGCGTATCCGTCTTGTCCACCAGCAAGTCCAGCCGTTCGCCGCGCTGAAGAATAGAGTCGATGTTCTGTACCATGATGTCTTTGCTAGCGGGTCAGCTTGGAGGCGTTCAGGTCACAACTCCGAGCGTTACTTACACGTTGTCGAGATCGCTTCGAGCTTGCTTCAGCGGATCGGCGGGTGGAGCGGTGGTGTATTGGTGCATGAGCTATACTAGTCAGTGATGCTTACCAATCCGAAGTATCCGAGACATACCTTTGAAAGCTCCGCTTCAAAGTCCCCCAGAGAGTGAGAGCTGGCCGAGACGATCTCGTCCGGCGAGAACATGTTGGTGAAGCGTCGCTCAACCTCGGCAAGGAAGGCGAAGGGCATTCTCCGACCAACACTGTCATCGGCCATGACGAGATATATGACCCCTGCAGAGGATACGTAGTGGATCAGTCGATCTTGCCAGACGTCTGCAGATATCAGCGACTCCGCGAGGGCTCCGAGGAGCAACGAGATATCCTCACATGTCAGTTTGCTGTCATTTGGCGGAATCTTTCCGAGGATCGCGATTTGAGCGGCTGCAGCTGTCAGTACAGATCTCCAGTGAGAGCAGCACTCTGTGATGACTTCATGCTCCCCATTCGAGGTCCTGCAAGCGCTGCGAAAGCATTGCAAAGCCTGCTGACATCGAGACGTACCAGGCTTCAACTCAGCAGCGCCCCTCCCCGCATACTCCGCCAAAACAGTTGTTCCTCTCGCCACCAGCGTATGAATGAGCGACATTTCCGCTATGGCAGCTGTCCAGTACTCGTGGATCGGCGTGTTGAAGCTATAGCAGGGCAGACTGGGTGTATGTATAGTGGCACAGACATGCTGCGCTCGAAAGGAAGGTTCAGGTCGAGCGTGTCATTACGTCATGCGGAGAAGACCGAAAGGGGAAATCTGCACCAGCAAGCCAACATTTGGCTGTGTTGCTCCTATGACTCACTATCCCTACCACATCTGCCCTATACATCATCATGTCGGACCTCGACAGCGAGCAGAGCTGGTCAGGGCTCCCTGCTGCTGAAGTCCTGACGTACGCGGGGCTCCTAGAAGAGTTCGAGACGGTCAATGTCCTCGCTCCTCTAGTGCGCTGCTCCAAGCTGCCCTTCCGGCACCTGACCTCGCTGTACGAGACACACGTCACGCACACGCCGATGATCCTGGCAGAAGAGTTCTCCCGGAGCCAAAAGGCTCGGACGAGTGATTTTACCACATCCAGGGAGGAGAGAGGGGTGTTCTGGATGGAACCTCGGAGGAACGGACGGCGGGGAGGCGCAGTAGGGGCGGACGAGCTGGACCAGCCAGGTCCATCGCGTCGGAGATCACAGACGTGCGGATCTCTGCCTCACAATCGACTACCACCATCGCCAAGCCCTCCAACATCGTCATTTCGGTTGGTCCGAGGCTGCCTTATCGCCCAATTCGCCTCGCCCAACGGTCCGTCTCTGGCAGATGCAGCCGAGCTCATTTCGCCCTACGTGGACGGCCTGGACCTCAACTGCGGATGTCCTCAGAAGTGGGCGTACAACGAGGGGATAGGATGTGCATTGCTAAGAAAGCCGGAGCTAGTGGGCGATATGGTGCGATGTGTCAAGGACAGGATGGGGTGGGACTTTCCCGTCAGCGTCAAAATCAGGATAGATCCAGAACTTCGGTACGTTCTTCGTACTCCTACTGGTGCTCGAGCTTACGATCAGGCAGCCTGACTGAGCAACTCGTGCAAACAGCTATTCACGCTGGAGTTTCACATATCACAATACACGGTCGAAATCGGCATCAAGCATCCACCGAGCCAGTCAACCTTGATGGTATCAAGTTTGCGGTGGAGTGTGCGAAGGGAGAAGTGCCATGTGTGGGGAACGGAGATATATGGACCATGGAGGAGTGCGTCAAAATGAGAGAAACGGGAGTTAGGGGTGTAATGGGGGCGAGGGGTCTGCTTGCAAAGTGAGTCATTTGCTCCGCTGACTTGAGAGTCTAGCTCATCAATTTCCAGCCCGGCTCTCTTTGCGGGCTACGAGAAGACTCCGGATCATGCGATCGAGCAGTTCATGAGTCTCACCGTGGACTATGGGCTCATCTTCCCCTTATTGTACGCCTACACATCTTTGCAACACATCGTGTCGCAAGCTGACCTAGCAGCCAGAAGCACATGGCCTACATGCTGGAGTCGCGCCTTGCCCGTCCACAGCGGGCCTGGTTCAATCAGCTTCCATCGACGGTAGCGGGGATCGAATATCTGAAGGGAACGGGGCTCGATTTTGAGAGCAAGAGGGGGACGGTCTGGGATGCACGTAGAGGCAGATCGGCGCCGTCTGTTCCAATATAGATAACACTCAGATCAAGGCACCATAGATAGGCATCAAAAGGGTGATAAGCTTGCGCAAGACCAAGAGCTATCGTCTCGTCGACGTCATTCGGCATACCGCAAGTGAAACTCGCCTTTTGACTTTGGCTGTTTCAGCTTCATCTTTCTACCGAATCTTCATCATCCACCTCAGGATGGACCCCGAGATCGACCGCCTAGCCCGGAAGATACTCTCAGTATTCGCTGAGTACGTGTGAAGCCTCCAGGAGTTCTGAGCGGCAATCACTTCAGCCCGGCCAATGACAAAATCAGACTTGTAGCTGACTTTTGCAGGACACCCAAGGACCGACGCTTGCTGATTGCTATCGCTGGGCAAGTCACGTCTCTGACCGATCTCAGACCTGACAGCTGATCTCTAGTGCTCCTGGTTCCGGCAAATCTACGCTCGCCTACCCGCTTACCGCCCACCTCAATGCTGTCCTCAGTGGGCGACCGGAAAAGACCTTCGCTGTCGACTCGAGTACCGGTCTTATCCCTTCCATGAAAGCTGGACCATCTTCACTTCCAGAATCACCAATCTCAGCGGGTGGAGGAGGAGACGAAGTAGCCATATGCGTCGGCCTGGATGGCTGGCATCACTCCAGGAAGGAGCTGGACAAATTCGAGGATCCCGACCACGCTCATTTCCGGAGGGTAAGCGCTTCACCCGCTCGACCTGGTGCGACACATCCTTCACAGGCGGCTTAGCTGATATAGTCAGGGCGCCGCCTTCACCTTTAATCTCCCCTCTTACCTCTCCTTTGTCCAAAGACTCCGCATACCGCTCTCCCCTTTACCCCCACCCCGCGCCATCCCCTTCCCCACCTTCAACCACGCCCTGAAAGACCCCACACCTTCACCAATCTCCATCTTACCCCCACACCGGATAGTCATCATTGAGGGGCTGTACACCATGCTGGACCGGCCAGGATGGAGGGAGTGTGCGGAGATGATGGATCTGCGAGTATGGGTGGAGACGGATAGGCAGGTATGTCGGGAGAGGGTCATCAGGCGGAACTTCGAGGCGGGGATAGTGGATGATCTCAAGGCGTGTGAAGAGAGAGGTGAGCCCGAGAGCATATGACATGGAGGGTAAGCTGACCGAGTAGTGGACGCATCGGACATGGTCAATGGTGACGAAGTCCGCCAGAACCGCTATCTGCCTACAGATATCATCGAGCCGAAAGACGATCTCAGCCTAGGCAATGGGAATGCATCAACGTGAAAGCTAGAGTCAACTATTACTCTTTCGACCTCGTCATCAAGAATAGCGTCCCACAATATCCTCCTACCCCCACCCTCGCGCCCCCACCCTCCCTCAGCCTCCTCCTACCATCCGTCGAGATACCCCCAGGTCGTTGTGTGAGAGCAAATACGACTCGCCGGCCGTTTTCAGAGCGAGAGGGAAGACCGAGTGACGCGTACAGCGCCAGAGATGGTGGTCAAGGTGTCTGTGACAGTGAAGTAGTCGTCGGTGCGGGTGACTGCCCATTCGACTCGCTGAAGGGAGGGGTAGGAGAGGAATAGGTCGGGCAGGGACGCTACAGGACGGTGTGTTTTCAGAAGGGTGCCATCGTGTATACTATCGATGCCGATTCCGCCAAGGTGATCGACCGTCTGAGCGGAATGTAGTGTGGAGCTGGGCTCAGCGCGTAAGAAGGATAGATGAGTGAGACGGGGGAGCTTGAATCTCGACGCTGGTAACCCCTGTCCAACAGTCAGCCATGCTCGACGCAGAGACTGGTGATGTAGCTTACGGGTACCACAAAGTCGGCGACACGGCTTCTGATGAAGACCTCATGTTGCGCTGCATCCCTATGAGTCTGGTTATATCTCTCATGGATAGTCTACACGACGATCAGGTCGGTAAGACCCTCAAAGTACGCCTCCTGAGGATTCTGTTGCTGGAGCATCCAGATTGTCCGCAACCGCAACGCCAGTGTGCCGGACAGCACGAGTCCAGTCAAGCCCTTATGTTTTGCAAGGAGTTGGAAGATTTGGCTGTGATTGCATGGAGGATGACCGTTTGACAGATGATCGGTAGTATCAACAGTGAGGAGGCGAAGGGAGGGGGAGGCGGGGAGGATGGCGGCGAGCGATTTCTCCAGCATCCGACCGTCTCCGGTCAAGGTGAGATGGTGGAGATGGGCGAAGACGAGGTCGTCACTGTCGAAGCAGGGGACCTGGTACGACACGTTCATGTGGGATGCGAGTGTCAACGACCGTAGCGCCGGCATGAGACGACCGAGGGCGAGAAAGTGCTCCAGGACGTTTGCCGTAGAGAACATGCGGAAGTGAGTGAGGTTGTTGAACGCCCGTCCGCTGTCCTTGAGGGTGTTACCGAAGGCATGCCATACGTCGGCGGAGTCGGAATCGATCCCAGTGTCCCGGTCGTCCCCGTCCTGCTCTTCCTCCTCCGCCGTCTCCCGGTATTCATCATCCTCCAGCCCATCCAGGACACTCCGCCGCCATTCCGACTCATACACCTGCACCTCTAGCTTTTCCAGCTGATGCGCGAATCGCTTGAGGTGTGAGAATCCCCAGCGACCGCTTTGGTCGTTGAACTCATATGTCAACCGCTTGAGCGCACGGGATGCAGGGGGATAAGCATCGAGATAGTCCTCAAAGCGCATCCTAGCGGCATCAAGCGACCTGTACCGCGCGGGGCTGTCTCGAGCGAAGAGATCGTCGATAGGACGAAAAACTGAATGATTAGCTCCGGACGCAGTCTTGCATTGCAGATTGGCTTACTGTCCGTCACGAAGGGCGGCCTAGCCGTGACCATCCTCTCCGCCAGGTGCGGCTTCAACGCCCCCTCTGCCGCCCGCCGTACCGTCCGTGAGGTCTTCATGAGACTCCATATCGTTCGCTCGTCCTCGGTGAATGCGGCTATCGCCTGGATGATATGCGCGGGGCACTGGTCGAGAGATCGGCCGCGCTCGACGGTGTCTCCCTTGGCAGAGATAGGCGCCACAATGCAGAAGGGAGATGAGGTGTCGAGGTTGCAGGAGGATGATAAAGAGGCCTGTAGTATAAGCATGGCGCGCAGTCGAGGTAGCAGGGCGGACTGTCTGACTTACCTTTTGCTTAGGGCGCTGGAGACGATGGCAATTTATACCAGCTCACGGCTCTTGTATATCCTGCAGATCTACAGGTCAGCTGCTTGATGTTTCACAGGTGGGGACACGACTGACTCTGTCTGAGCCAGTTTCTTGGCCGTAAGACGGTGGACCGGGGTGGAGCGAGGCGAAGCTGCGATATGTAGAAACGAGCGGACTCAATCGCAAAATCCGGCGCGTGAAGACCACGCGTGGGCGCGGTGGTGCAAATGACAAGTGCTCAAGCGGCAGCACCGCACCCCCTGTCGGCACTGGCAGATAGACTATACCCTGCTCTCCTTGCATTCTTCACGAAGTCGCTGCCAAGGATGTGCCGGAGAAAGGTGAAAACGACCGTTTGCCCTGCGACACTGTCCATGGTATCTGGTCTACCCCCTTCAAACGGATATCCTCCCGCAAGATTCACCCCTATGCCTATCTGGACTACCGCGACCCCTCATTCCTCCGCCCACTCTGCCCGACCAGCCTCCATCAGCTCCGCCATCTTCGTCCCCTCGGACGTCTTCGTCCTATTCCCCGCTCGGTCCACCTTTAGTTTGAGATGTTGCTTGATCCAGCTCGGAGTGGGAGGTGTATCGATGGGAGGGAACGCCGAAACCAGCTGTATCTCCTGGAGCGACGGGTACTTGGTGAACATGGCGGATACGGCGCTGGTAGTATTGAGGTCGACCGTCTTTGGGGTGTCGCCGCCAATGAGGGAGTATTGGTCCCGACCGCGATCGACGTAGATGAGGCGCTCCAGACCGGGAAGTGCAGGGCGTTCGGCAGGTTTCTGCAGCCAGTTCAGCTAGATATACTTTATGCTGAACAAACAGACTCACATTGATCATGATTGGGAAGATACAATCCGCCAAATCATCCAGTTTCGACTGCTCCTCCAAAATCAACGTCGACAGGCCCTTAAGGAGTCCCCGATAATCCTGAAGTCCTTCCCGCTGCAGCATCTCCATACTCCTAGGCACTCTCCCCATACAGCGCCAGCGTGTGTAGGCGCGACGAGTGGTTCAAGCACTCGAGTAGGTTCCGGATGGCGAACCGCTGGGAGAATTCCTGGAAGTAGCCGGGCGGGCGGATGATGAGGTGGAGGAGTTCGGGGCAGTTGGGAAGGAGGAATTCCGCGACATCTAGGGCCATCCGGGCGCTACCCGTGAGCGTTATGCGCTCGATCTGAGTTGGCATCTGCTCGGAGAAGTCTGGGCACGAGAGGTCCCGGCCGTACTCGTTCCAGTGACAGCTGAGTACAAGCTCTTTGAGCGCCGGTACGAAGGGAAGGATGTTTCCGAGGTGTTCCGCCGGCCGCGCCGTGGTCGCCAGCGTGAGCTTGGTAAGCTTGGTGAACCGAGCCGGGCGGATAGTGCGCCAGATCATGGGTGTTTTGGCGCACTGTTGGACGACCTTGTATTCCGCGTCTTCCTCGTAATTGTTCTTCTCCGCCAGCAGCCACAGCCTATCATGCAGCATGATGGTGCACTCGACGAGCTGTGGCGCGAAGCGCACGAGGAGAGGCCAGCCCGAAAGGGGGTCCTCGTCCCTCACCTCTACCGCCAGCTTCCGGAGTAAATTCTGAGCAGGGGGATAATGGTCGAAGTGACGGAGATGTCGGTCCGTAGTCTTCCCGGAGTTCCGCCCGCCGAGCTTTGTCCTTCTTGACGTGACCCTTGTCGAATACCATCCCATCGACTGGTAGGGTCAGCTCAAATCCCGTTATTAGGAGGAAATTGGATATACCAAAACCACTCACTATCTGGTACAAGAGAATCTCGAAATGCGAACACCTCCCTCTCCTCCAAATAAGGCTTTAGCGCAATCTCACTGGCGGCTCTGATCGCTCGGCACGTCGCCATGAGCCGAGCAATGGTCCGCGCTTCGCTCAGCTCAGCGATCCTCCGCAGAACATGCGCGGGCAGCTGGTCGAGTTTGGCCGCCATCGCGGACACTGGCATAGAGACGGTAGGGGTTGTTTGCTGAGGTGTCCTGACATGCACAGTGGATGAACAGAGTGCGATTGATGGTGTGAGCTCAATGTGAGCTTGACGCGTCTCAGCCTGCGAGAAAGTGTAAATGCACCCCCTAGCTAAGACATCATAGATATCTAAATGATGCTTTATACTGAGACAGAGCTGTATCACGGCGAGATCGTTGCGTGATTTGACCCGACGCACCGCCCTAGCGACCATCGCAGGATGTTCTGGCACACGCCGTCTCAGATCGAAGCCGCAGCGGGCCTCACCCCTCTCGATCGGAACTCCTCATTCCTCATCGCGGGAACAGATCAGGTTGCTGAAACCTGCTGAAACACACGGGGTAGCAGCGAGATTTTTCGGCGGCTGATGAAGTTCCGCAGACTCAGCCTCCGGCGATTCGGCCTGTGTCGCGCCGTATTTGGGTAATGGAGCGGGGCTATACTACAAGCTGCATGATTGTGATGTGTATGAGGTCCTTCCTTTCTGCATAGTATGATCCCATCCGCGCCCATCTTGTCCGCCTAAGTTCGTCCGTCCTCAATGTCTATATTCCGGTGATCCCTGCTCACTCCGTTTATGCATGATTTCCTCAGACCTTATTGTCTCCGCCACCTTCATCGGTACCGCCGATGTAAGTCCGCCAGGTCGACCAGCTCCCTCAGACGGGGTTGTGCGGCTTGAGCAGCTGCCCCGGAGCCGGTCGCCGGACGCAGCATCGGACGTTCTCGGTCGCCCAGTCGACCGGGAATGTATCTGCGAAGGGGTCCGCCGGGTACTGAGCGAGCCATCGCGCCTCTTCGAGTTTGGGATATCGATCGAAGAGGTCGTACGTCCGGTCAGAGTCGTATATAGCGGGGGAAGGGCGCTTATGAGGTCGAGGGAGGTCGAGGGGGTTTGGGCGAGAGGCTGGGATATGGGCGCGGTATACCCAGGTGATATGCCGCAGAGAGGGGACGACCGGAGTAAGACCCTACGACCATCAGCTTCTACTGAGCTGTCGGGCAAGCAAGACAACTCACGTCGTTCAGCAGATGATATGTCGCTGCACCATCGCGCGCACCGATAGGCGGCGTTTCCCACGACCGCTCCACGACTAGACGCTCGAGATAGTCGAAGCCATCACCATAGTTGGAAAGAGATCTCAACGCCATCAGAATGGGGGAGAAGCCCCTAGCCGCCGTACCGTATAGAGCCAAGAACTTTAGTCGCTGTTTGCCTGCGGTGAGGTGCCGAAGGAGGTGAACGGCGTTACATGCCGGGAAATTGCAGTGCTCATGGGCTGAGACAATGAGGGATTGGAGCTTCGGTGAGTGCGGGAGGATTTTGGTAGCGATACCTTCGACCATGTAGCTGCTGCCGATCACGGTGAGCCGCTGAAGCTCAGCGTAATGGCCGGCTGCGCCGGATTCGGACGGAGGGAGTGGTGCGCTGTGCGGATAGCCGATGAGGGTAAGGTCGTGCAGGTGGGGGAAGTACCGGAGAAGGCGCGTACAGTATGCAGCATCACCGGTCTGTGACAGCTATTGAGACCGTCGTGACGTTCGGAAACGGCGTGTCCTTGGGACTGACGAACAGCCGGTCCCAAATGTCCCCGTCCCGATGACTGTCCTCGTGCCATCGATGCGTCTCGGTGTCCAGATCTGCCTCCCGAGGGTTGGTGATGATGTGGAAGGACACCTTGTTAAAGTTAGCGCATGATAAGGCTCATCAGCTTGGCATACCGGAAGTGGTAGCTATCAGTGGACTATCGAAGCGATAGGCAATAGCTAGCGATAGGTTAGCTATCGCTAGGTTGATAGCTTAGGGCTATCGATAGGTTAGCTATCGATAGGCTATCAGTAGGTCGCTACGTATCGATAGCTTGATAGGTTAGCTATCGATAGGTCTGGAATATATAAGAAGAGCCAAACGAGTCGTATGCATCCCCAGTCTGCTCTTGAAAACTTAACACACCTGGGTCAGGCGAGGAGCCAGGCGTTGGACTAGATACCACCCGCCAGACAGCTTGCTTGCGTCCACCTCGACGGTGAGGTGCCGAACGTAGGAGCCGATGCCAGGATGAGTGCCGAGAAGCGTGTCGAAGCTCGCATACCGCATCCGGAGCTCGTAGTCGTCTCGCGGCTTGGTAAGGAACTCGATTGGGCAGTACGCTGAGACATCAGCTCTGGCTTCTTGGGCGTGGAAGTAATGCTAGTCAACTCGAAAGCCAAAGGAGCTTACGGTTTCTGGCGGAGACGATGGGGTTCTGCCCTACTATCCGCGTTTTCGCCAAGAACTGGGTAGGTCCCCGGCGATGGTCTCGTCCTGACCCATTTCGTAGACGCCCCGAGGAGAGTACGAGGGTGGTTAGATTCGGGAGATGAGGAAGGATATAGGCCGCATGCTCGCCGCCCCGGGATGTGGTGATGATCGTGAGGTGGGTGAGATGGGGAAAGGTCAAGCCCTTCAGGACATCGTTCCAGACCTGAGGGGTCATCATAGAGTTTTCAATGATGGCCGACCGGGCGTCATCGCCGAACTCTTCGTACTCGAGCGAGTTCGTCCAGTGGCAGTCCCGCATGTGAATGACGAGCTCGACGAGGTGCGGAGCGAAGCGCTGGATATGGGCGTAGCCGACGGACGACTTGTAGTCGTCCATCTCGACCGTAAAGTGCTTGACCGAGGTAGCGGCGGAGGGATGAGCGGCAAGGAGGTCGTCGAACCGCTTGGACCGCTTGGAGATTAGGAGGTCGCGCTTCGAGTCCCTCTTGGCGAATTTTGGGTGTATGGGCTCGAAGACTAGGCTTGTCAGCTACATGCACCGGCTGATCTTGCACGTATGTAGTTATGGAAGTCTGACGTACTGTCTTCTGTCAAGATGGGAGTACCCACGATCCTCCTCTTCTCGAAGTACGGCTTCAAGGCTGGCTCCGCCCCCAGCCTGACCGCTCTGCACACCTTCATCATGCGCCATACCCCCTTGACATCGCCAGTATACGCGGCTATCGCATTGATGAGATGATGAGGAAGCGTATCGAGGCTGGCTGGCCTGTCGGTCATTGTGATAAGCGTTGCGGAGTATTAAGTGAAGGGGAAGGAAGTCTTCGAGCCAAAGAAGCTGATGAGCGCGGGGAAGCTCGATACAGTCGGGGAAAGGTCGGACGTGGGCGCGTTGTCCTCTATGTCGGTGATGAGCTGAGCGGGACAGGTGTTGTCTTGAAGGCTATAGAAGGAGACCAAAGCATGAACGCGCGAAGTTGACGGTCTTGAAGTTTGAACGCGAGGAATGCGGAGCTGGCAGCGACGGCACTTCTGAGCTCTGGTCTGTAATGCATCCTCCCCTTTATATCTTCACGTCGCCGCATTGCAGCGCTGTAGTGCCAAAAGGTGCCAAGAGATAGCATGATGACGTGCATGATGTATATACAATCTGACCTGTCCGAATCGCAATGATATCAATACGTACTGACCCCCTATCGTTTCCCTCACCCTGTCCGCCTAAGGCTCACCCAGACCTGTCCACCTTCCGGCCCCGCCCTGCTTCGCGCCCCTCCCTACTTCCGGCCTTTGCTGACCCTCTGCCTCTCCGACTTCCTGGTAGGTACCTTTGCCGCCGCCCTGGCCGCTACCGCCGCTTGCTCGACTGTGGGAGGCGCCTCGACTCGGATCGGATAGATAGGCCGAATGGGCTGATCGTCGATAGGACGAGCGGCGTGGCAGAAGATGTGTGCAGCCGACCAGACGGGTTCGAGTGGGTCCGCCGAGATATCGCTCGCATATGCGTCAAGCCAATGGACTTTCTGGAGGGTAGGGTACTGATTGAAGACGTTCCGGAGTTGGGCAACGCCGACGGAGTGATTGGTGCGCATGCCTTTGGTATTGGCGGATCTCTGGCGGTGCGACCAGAAGATCTGCTCGATAGCTGGTAACTCGGGCATGTGGATCTGGCGCATCAGCTCGGCATGTCATAACTTCGTGTAAGGGCAAGTCTTACGATGTCCAGCAGGTGATGGATGCTGCCTCTATCCGCATCCATCTGGATCTCGTCCAAGAACAGCCGCTTCAGATTCTCCAAACTAGCGCCCGGAACTCCCCGCTTCTGGAGCGACAGTAGAGAAGCGCCGAAATGGTACGCGGCCTCGCCGTACAGAGCTAGAGCTTTGAGCTGCTTGCACTGAGCGATCGAGCGTAAGAGGGGGGCGCACGAATGGAACCGCCAGTCCGAGTACTCGTTGGGGGTAGCATCTGATATCTGCAGGGTAATGGTGGTGAGTTTTGGCGAGTGGGGGATGATGCCCTCTGCGAGAGCTTCGACCGGAGCACCGTGACCGGCGAGGACAAGGTGTTCGAGGTTGGGAAAGGGCGCAGCTTCCGCTAACGGCTCGGCGAAGATCTCCTCCTGGGCAGTCGCGTGCTCTCCCCAAAAGTGAGACGAGATGACGAGGCTTTTGAGGTGGGGAACGTGCGAAAGGATGTGAGCGGCGTGTTCCCCACCACGAGAGGTGGAGATGAGCTCGAGGTGCGTGAGGTGGGGAAACTGGATACCAGCCAGAACGTCGTCCCAGACGTGGGGCGTATCGACCGAGTTCTCGAGGACGACCGAGCGGACCGCGTCGTCGTACCCTTCGTTAGCGATGGAGTCTTCCCAGAAGGAGTCCCGCATGATCACCGAGAGAGCCGTGAGCTGAGGAGCGAACCGCTGGATATGGGCAAAGCAGACCGCCCGCTTATAATCGTCGACCTCGACAGTGAGGCGTCTGAGTGATGTACCGGCCGATGGATGAGCGGCGAGGAGGTCGTCGAACCGCTGGGACCGCTTCGAGATACCGAGGTCGCGCTTCGAGTCCCTCTCTGCGAACTTTTTGGGAATGAGTTCGAAGACTGATGGCATCAGCTACTGCCCCCCATGATGATCCTCTGAGCTTCCAGCACGGTTGAGAATCTGCGACTCACTGTCGGTCGTCAAGGGTGGGCTACCAATAATCTTCCTCTCCTCAAAATACGGCTTGAGAGCTGGTTCCGCTCCGAGCCGGACCGCCGTGCACACCTTCAACAACCGCCATACGCTTTTCGCATCGCCTGTGTAGGCAGCGATCGCCTCGATAAGGTGTTGCGGGAGAGTGTCGAGGCTGGCTGGCCTGTCCGACATCGCGGGCAAGGAGCGGTAAGAAGGTTGATTGATGGAGCGAAGGGGATGGTAGATCTGACGCGTCACGCTTGAGCGCTGAGCTGGGAAGCGGTTTGGGTCCCGCCTGAGTAGGAGTCACTGAGGTTACTGGAGAAGCCTGGGGATTGAGGAAGGCTGTAGGCTGATATCCCGAGAATAGAGGATGAAAGGCAAAAGAAGAAAGAGGGGTTGGAAGAGGAGCGCGTTGCACTTGACGAGGAATGTGGAGTTGGCAAAGCGCGCTAAGTCGTCCACCCTTTTTC
Organism: Dioszegia hungarica; assembly: GCF_025882075.1. Lineage (NCBI taxonomy): Eukaryota > Fungi > Basidiomycota > Tremellomycetes > Tremellales > Bulleribasidiaceae > Dioszegia > Dioszegia hungarica. The sequence goes on along the minus strand of NW_026515766.1, from coordinate 1,082,111 downwards.
AAACCCATGGGTCCGCTGCTCGTCATCATCTTCGTTCCTGAGGCCTGAGGACCGCATACACACTAGAATTACATGCAGACGATTATGATATGAACATCAAATCCCGGCTATGCACTATTTCATACCCAGCCCGATGCCCATCGCGCCAGCCCATCCTAAGCCCGCCTTCCCTCCCTACGTTTGGATCGCCTGTACCAGCTGCCGCGCAGATCGACTGGTCGATTACGCCGTACCCTCAGCAGCGGTTCCGATGTCATCGACACCAGCACTGTCCTTGTCCATAGCCGACGGGACTTCGTTCGGGAAGACGGGGTCCAGCGGCTGGTCGTCGCGGGGTCGCAGGACAGAGCATGTATGATGCTGCGATGCCCAGACTGGGTCAGACATGCTGACGAATGGGTCTTTGGCGTAACTGTTGACCCAGTCCAGGCGAGAGAGGCCAGAGTAGTGGTCGAATAGACTTCGGACCGAGTCGACGAATGGAGGAGGAAAGTCGAGCTTGGGTTCGGGTCGGTCGGTGTAGCGCGACTTGGACTCGAGAGTGATAAAGACCAGTTCCTTCAAAGCAGGAAGACTCGGTCGAGAGTTCTGCGTCATTAGCTAGGTCGCAGGCAGCAGAATACGAGTCAAGGATCACTTGCATCGTCCACCATGTAGTGCGTGGGTCTCGACGCGAGCTCATGTGATGCCAGACCCCTCCCGTCCGATACCAGCCTCTCCACGCCCAGCATTGCTTGGGCTCCTCCCATCCGCTCAAGGTCGCGCAGTACACCCGGGAAGTAGTACGCCGCGTAGCCGTACAACGCCAGCATTTGCAGTCTGGAGCATTCCACACTCCAATGTATAATTCGCCTCATCGTCGAAGGGGTGATGGTGTCATACATCGAATCTTTGATGTTGGCCAAATGGATGGTGAGGGCCCGCAGACTTGGGGTCTTTGGGAGGAGGCGTCTCGCAAGCTCGTCGATGAATGTGGCGTGGCCGGCGAGGATGAGGGTCTTGAGGTGTGGGAAGGTTGCGGACTTGGGAAGGAGCTCAGCGATGATGGTATGCTGCCCTTCGTCGAGATCGCTGTGCTGATGGCAGGACAGAGTGAGGGACTGGAGGTTTGGGATGAAGGGAGCGAGACGGAGGAAATGCTCTCCGACTCGAGAGGTGGTGACCAGGGTGAGGTCGACGAGGAGCGGGAAGCTGATCCCCGCGAGCGCTTCGCCCCACACCCGCGGTGTGTGCTTCCACCATACGAGGCTGCCGCCGCCGCCGGAGCGTAGGACCTCAATCGGACGCGCCCATGTCGACTCCCGAACATGCACCTCGAGCGACTGCAGCTGGGCTGCGAAGCGCCGGATTTGGGCCCAGCCGGGCGAGTTGGGCTCGTCTGTGACCTCGACGATGAGTCGGCGGATCGCGGTACCGGCCAAAGGGATGAAAGTGGAGAGTGATTCGAACCGCTGGCATCGATGGACCATGCTCTGGTTCCGCGCGGTGCTGGTCGATGCGAGGTCTGAGTCTATTGACGTGAAGACTGTACCATCAGCCGGGTTCCCCATACCGCTTGACTGAAGACCAAATTTCGAGGAAGACTTACCGCTCTCGGTCATAGGTGGAATCGCCAGTATCCTCCTCTCCCTGAAGTAAGGTGTGAGAGCCAGCTCAGCGCCTGCCTTCAACGACCTGCACGTCGCGATGATTGCCCATATAGTTGATGGATCCTCCGTGCTGGCCGCTATCTCGCGCATGATGTCTTGCGGGAGCGAGTCGAGGGAGGGCCACTCGGTAGACATGACGCTGAAGGTGGTAGACTGAAAAGCTGAAGGTGGATGATAAAAAAAGAAAGAGAGAATGAGGAGAAGGTGGATTGCCGAGGTGACAGGGTTGTCTGGCCAATCTTGAGGACCGGTCGACCGTGCCTGAGGGCCTGAGCGTGTTTCAGTTCAACCTGGGCGCCTGAGCTGCTGATACGTCCTCTCGTATTCATTTTCAACGTGGACCATAATAGCGAGATGCGCCCATGGCTACATGATCAGGAGTATTGCAGAGAGGGCATACATGGAGACATGACGCATGGCTATGAAGTTCCCTCTTCACCTAGGTCCCTGGACCACCTATAACCTAAAACCCGCCCTCGCTCTTGTAGCCATCAACCTCACCACTCCGCCTCGCCAGACTCAAGGCACCCAAAGATTGTACCTGCTCTTTCCCCTGCTACTCCCCATACCCATATCGCCTCCTCCACGCGGACTACCGCCCCTCGGACTCCTATCCGACCAGCAGTAATCCGATTCGGGCGAGAGCGGCGGTGCCGACCCGGGGATGGAGGGCTGTCTGGGCTGTCTGGGCTGATACGCTTCCGCCTTGAGAGGTAGACCTCTTCTAGCGAGGTTGGCTATGTCCAGCCTGGGCCGGAGATGCGGGTCGGCCGGACCCACATCGCTCCCTCCACGCGGGCTCCCTCCGCTCGGACTCCATCCACTCTGGCTCCCTCCCCTCGGACTCCATCCACTCTGACTCCCTCCCCTCGGACTCCATCCGCTCGGGCTCCCTCCCCTCGGACTGCCTCCCCGTGTGCTCCCGCCCCGCAGACTTCCTCCCCTCGGACTCCATCCCCTAGGGGTCCTATCCGACCAGCTATTGTCCGACTGGGGCGAGATCGGGGGTGCTGATCCAGGAACAGCGGGCAGTCTGGGTCGATACGCTTCTGGCTTGGGCGGGAGGCCTTCACCAGAGCTCGCGGTGTTCCGGTTCTGACCCGCATCCGGCTTGGGCGATAGGGGCAGTGTCGCCGGACTGGGAATGGGTGGGGCGGGACGGAAGGCGCGAAGTGGGGCATCCCCATTCTGACGGTACACCGTGCACTTGATGTGCTTGGCCGAGGTCGCGCCTTTTGCGGTGGTATGCTCATTCCGGAAGGGGTCGGAGGGGTACGAGTCGAGCCATTGCGCATGCGAGATGGGATACCGCTCGAACAAAGCACGGAGCTGGTCGTCTTCGTATAGCTTAGGGGCAGGAGGGGACTCACCCGAGGTGCGACGACGAGGAAAGAGGTTGACGACAGGCCGGTCGATCCAGGCGAGACGACGGAGAGATGGTAAACTCGGCGATACGCCCAATTTCTGCCAGCACATCAGCTACATGTCTCTTTGACGGACCAAGAAGTACTCACATCATCCAGCAGATGAAACACCCGCTTATCTTCGTCCCGCCCCAGAATCAACCTGCTTAGCCGCTGAAACGCCCCATTCCACCCATTCTCCCCATCCTGTACCGCCCGCAAACACCTGGAGAAATCGTACGAGCTCCAGCCATACAGCGCCAGACCTTCCAGCTCGCGCCCGTCGTCATTGATGAGCTCAAGAAGAGGTTGGATGGAGCGGAAGGGCGAGACCGAGAGGGTAGAAGTGGAGATGCGCTCGGAGATGTGCAGGATGAGGTGGGTTATAGGGGCGTGAGGGAGGATTTCGCGTAGTACGTCGATGACAAACTCGGCGTGTCCGGCCAGCGTGAGACGCGCGAGGGAGGGGAATGGAGCGGCGTGGGTGATGAGCTCCGGCTGGTCCATATCTTCCGGACCGCGAAAGTGAGAGGAGAGGGAGAGCTCCTGGAGCTGCGGAAGAAGGGGAGCGAGACGCGCGAAGTGCTCGGCTCCTCTCCCAGAGCAGATCATGGTCAGGCGGGTGAGGTTGGCGAAAGTCTCCGTGAGGCAATCATCCCAGCACTCGGGCGTGCCAAGGTAGCCAAACCTGGCGACCGAGTCGTCCCCGCCATATTGGACCGAGTGATCAAAGTATGTGTCGCGCACGTGCAGCTCGAGGTGGTGAAGCTGCTCGGCGAAACGATGGAGGTGTTCCCACGCGCGTGCGGCGTGATTGTCGGCGAGCTCGATGGTGAGCTTGCGAAGGGCAATAGCGGAGGAGGGAAAGTGGGTGATCTGCGCGTCGAGGATGTCGCTCTTCTCTTGAAGACGCGTGTCCCGAGCTTGGCCGGTCCAAGCCAATATAGGGTCAATGAGGGTGAAGACTGCCGATCAGCGCGCTCCCCATAGACCCCAAAACAGACGTACCATCTGGTGCCAACGCAGGCTCAGCGACGACCCTCTTCTCTGTAAAGTACGCCTTCAACGCCGGCTCCGCTTCCTCTCGCAGGTACCGCGAAGTCGCCATCAGCGCGTAGACGCCCCGTTCGTCCAAGCATCCGGCGATAGCTTCGATGGCGTGTGGGGGGAGCGAGTCGAGAGAGGGGGGAGGGTCGGACATGATGCCGGTAAGTACCCCCTCGGCTGCGTTCGGGGAGGTTGAAAGTATGCTAAAGAGAAGGTGAAGGGGAGATGGATAGATGGAGTCTGAGTGATAAAGTTGTGATGACGAGTCGAAGTCAAAATCAAGATAGATCCGTTCCTGAGCTGGGTGTGTGTGTGTGCATGTTTCGGATCTGACGTCAGCTTGTGCCCTTACCGAAAATTTGCTATATCCCCTACCGGTAGGTAGGCAGGAGAGTTGACGGCGACCGCAAAGCCCCTAGCCCCGACAGGCACTGAGCGATACAGACCCCGCTCTCGGCGGAAAGGCTTATGACTTACATGCCATACACCATCTATTCACAATCTCTCTACCACGGCCGTCCGTCCCACGACTCCTCATCTTCCTCAACTATGCGACTACGGTCAGCCCGAAGATGGGCTGGTAGCGGGCAAGACTTCGTAGGTCGACGGACGCAGCAAAGGACTGTCGGATCGTCGACCGCCGTGGGATCAAACGAGAAAGGGTCGTCCGGACATGTGGCGATCCAGACGACATACTCGAGAGACCTGCAGAGGTCGAAGAGGGTGGGGAGGTGGTAGACCTCAGGAGGGCCGTCTGGGCCGACCCGTCCGACAATCACGATCTGCCTCAGCGAGTCGAAGATCCAATCATGGTGAGGATTCGCCTGATTATTAGCTGAAGATGTACGGCTGACTCACATCTGCTAGCATTTTCAACATTTTATCAGCCTCGGACGGCTCACTGATCCCTGCGCCATCGAGCTCTTCCTCAAGGACCAGCATCTCCAAATTCGCCCAGAGGTACGAGAACTCCTCGTCCTCGCTTGTTTGCCCAGCTTCTAGAGCGACTTCCAAGATGTCGGCAGCCGAGAAGCCAAGCAGAGCGAGTCCTTTCAGACCGTCACATAGTCCGAGAGAGTTCCCGAGCCACTCCAGGGTGAACTCTTTGACCAACCCCGATTCCTCCCGTACAGCGACGTAGCGAATGGATGGGTAGAGATTGAGATCCGCCAGGAGCTCAGGCATGTAATCGATAGATCCTGTCGCGAAAATGTGTTCTAAAGGCGGCATCTCTTCTACTTCGAATGTGATGAGGGCGCCGTCAGTTGGCTGGTTTGTCGGCGAGCTGATAGTGAGATGCCGGAGTAGGGGAACCGACGCGCGGGTGAGAAAGTGTCGGAGATGACCCATCGGACGCTGGCATGTAGCGATGACGAGGTTGGTGAGGTGTGGGAAGGAGATCTCTGGCCAGACCTCAAGCGGCAGGTGGGCATTGCGAACGGTGTCCCAAACATGCACTTCCAGAGCCGAAAGTTGCGGGGCGAACCGTATTGCCAGGTCCCAGCCGACTTGTTGATCATCCACTCCGGTCTCGACGATGAGCCGACGTAGGTGAGTAGTGGCAGGTGCATAGGCTAGAAGGTGCGCGTCGAAGCGGTCACCATAGTGGCGCAAGACACGAAGGCGGTTCCGACGGTACTCGGCGATGTTCGGGTGGAAATCGGTGGGATCCTCGGTCTTATATGATTCTGAAAGTTCAGCATTGGAGCAGATGAGCTGCATGTCACGCGACGATATAGCCAGCCAGCCGGGGTGATAGACATCCACTCACTGTCCGGAACCAGCAGCGGCGTGCAGATCACCTCTTTCTCCGCCAGATAGGGGCGTAGCTCCGACTCAACAGCCTCCCGTATCCCTCTGCATACCGCCATCATCCGCCATAATGTCTTCTCGTCCGAGTAAAATGCCACTTCACGGAGGATATGCTCCGGCAGCAATCCCAAGCAGGCGCGGGAGTGGATATCATCGGCCGGTATTCCGCCGATCGAAGCGAGTGGGACGGCCATACTGGAAGGGGGGGACCAAGTGATATGGTAGTATCAGGAAGGTTCACTATCTGACCTTGTAAAAGCTGTTTCGGATGAGAGACATAGGCAGATGAGCGGAAAGAGAGAATGAGCGAAAAGCAAGGAATGTGAGCGAGGAATGAGCAAGCAAAATCGGAGATGGCGGTAACGTAAAGACCGGCCCCGTCCGAGCCGACGACACGATGATGGAGCTGAAGAGGATGAGAAGTCAGTACCAGTATCAGAGAGAGCTGAGATCTAGGCTGAGAAGTGTACATGATGATGGTGCGTGCATAGTCGTCTTCTCGAGTTTCTTGCCTTCTTGCCGATCCGAGTAATATATGTCGGTCCCCGTTCCAGCCTAGCCTGTCCGTTCTTATCCCTTCAACCCCTTTCCACGTTTGCTCCGACCCCCTCCCTCCATACGCTCCGTACCATGACCATCCCCTTCCCCTGGACCACCAGCTCCGTCACCGATACCTCCGCCGCCAGCCGGACCTACCGCCTCACGAGACGATAGGGTAGAACCGAGGCCGGAGTGGCTCGTACCCGATCGGTCGGTCCACGCGGCAAAGGACGTTCCGGCCGTCTAGAGTCCTCGCCGACGTGACACTGGGAAAGGGGTCTACCGGGTAGCCGTCGACAAATTCGACAAAGTCAAGACTGGGATAGGTATGGAAGACCTCGCGGAGGTCGGTGTCGGTATAGTAGGCGGTAGGTGTCAGGTCGGCGGGGAGGTAATTTCCGTCGAACCGAGACCGCTGGGTGTTCTTCGTCGAGATCCAGGTTATGCGCTTTAAGGCAGACATAAGAGGCCGCTTATGAGTGTAATCCTTGGCCTATCAGCGCTGTAAAATAATGTGAATATGAGAAAGCTTACTGTGAACAGCAGCGGATACACCATTTTCCAACCGGTCCCCTCGCTCCTCGTCTTTGATAACACAAAGTGCTGGACGTGGTCCAGGCACTTATTGTAGAGATCATCCGCCCGGGCCGCCGCGAGGATGCTGATAGCCGCTGGACCGTAGATCGCAAGCTGTTCGAGGGCGTTACAGTTGTCGAAAGAACTGAGCATGTATTTGACGCAAAAAGTGTGGAAGGAGCCGGGCGAGGGGTTGAGGATGATCCTCCGAAGAGGCCAGGGCTTCCTCGCGCGAGTCGCTATGGGCAAGAAAGCATCGAGAGGGCCTGCGAGGGAGATGCTAGTGATGTGAGATCCGCCGATGACGTTGTCGAGCTTGAACCGACCGATCCCCGTCCAATTGCTCGCCGGACGGGAGATAACTTGTAAGGCGTGTAGGTCTGAGGCACGCCGGGAGATGGCTTCGAGACCCTCGGAAGGATCGCCGGTGGTGAAGAGGGAGAATTTGAGCAGTTCCGGAAAGGCAGGAGCGGTGATGGGTAGCGAGCCACTCCCGACGACGTGGAGAGATAGATACTCGAGTTGCGGCGCCAGGGAGTTGATGAGAGGCCAGCCAACGTCTTTGCTGTCGCATCTGACCTCCATGGCAGCTGGCGAAGCGCGCTGGCAAAGCGAGGGAATGTGGCGAGGTGGGAGGCGAACCGGTCAATCGCCTCTATGAGGGCGGCCCTTCGGGCCTGTCCGAGCTTCCCTCGCGCTTGGGTGACAGCGGGAGAGACTGACTCCGACACTCGTAGAGGCGCTGTATCGTCAGCTCTGAGAATATCTGCATCCATCATCAAGGCTTTTCGAGATGCACCTACCCTGACTGACCAACGAAGGTTGGATGATCACCACGACGCCCGTCAACTCCTTCAGCTGCACCTTCACTGCGTACCGGGTAGCACGGCAGGTAGCGCTCAGCCGCCGTATCGTGGCTTGATCCGAGTGTGACGCGATCGTCGCGTAGACGTGCTCAGGAAGGGAGACCGAGCCGGGAGGAGGATGCGGAGGCTGGACCGGACGTTTGGGTCGGTGGGGCATGATGCAGCAGACAGCGACAGGGGAGGAGGGGATGAATAGGAAGGCCTCCTTCCTGCTTTCCGTTACTGTGTCGACGAGGGGGTCTGGAAGAAGGGCAGGAGGAAGGTAGAAGCTGTATGTTGGATGAAGGATGATGGAGAAGTGCGAAATGTGGACGCGAACTCGAAGCTGCTGATGAGGCAGATCCGTGCGTCCTCTTGAAGGCTCTTGTGACCTCGCTCAGCTCGTCAAGAAGGGTTTCTCGCGAGTATACAGAGCAGGCCGGTGATACAAAGGGTCAGATCAGCGTCGAAATCTGAAGCTGACAGGCTTGATATAGAATGCATGGTCCGATCTCGCCTCGACTCGCCGTCCACGTAGAAGCCCCAAATGATATACCGTATCCCCTCCGGTGTCCCAGACTGTCCGCCCGCTGACTCCTCCAGCATCCTCATATCACCCACCCATCTACATCCCGCGCCCGCCCGAAAGCCCCTCCATGCTGGCCCGTCGCCTCACGGGGCGATGGGGTAAAAGCGAGGCCGAAGAGGCTCGTCCGCGTCCGGTCGATCCACTCGGCAGAGGATGTTTCGGCCATCCAGAGTCCCTGCGGATGTCGGCTCGAGGAAGGGATCGGAAGGGTAGCCATCGACGAACTCGACGTGGGCGAGGTTTGGGTACTTGGCGAAGACCGCGAGGAGCTCTGAGTCCTCGTAGAATACGGTAGAGACCATTTGGGCCGAGTCGAATGTACCGCTGGGAGAGAGCAGGCGTTTAAAGGTCGATATCCAGGTGATATGCTGGAGAGCAGGCATGTCTGGACGAAGATCTGGGTGTTCCTGTAAGGTATATTAGCGGGAGCCCGTGAATCATGGCAATGAACTCACCGCCCACAGCAGCGGGTAGACTATGCTGAAAGTCTCCTCGCACATCGTCCTGTCCGAGACAAAGTGCCGCACTCGGTCCAAACACTCTTCCTGACCGTTCCACCCTGCTGTCCCCAAGATCTCGATCGCCGCCGAGCCATAGATGGCGAGACCCTGCAGAGCTTTACACGAGTAGATTGATTGGAGGAGGAAGTCGATGATCTCGCCGTCGTAGGTCCCGGAAGTGGGATTGAGGGCGATGTATTGTAGAGAGGGTATGTGCCGAAAGTTGGATGTGAGGTCAAAGAGGGATTCGATATGACCGGCGACGACGATGCGGGTCAAGTGGGGAAGGGCGAGTAGCTTGTTGAGCTTCCCGTAAAGCTCCGTCTCGTACTCGCCATCCTCGCCATCCCACTCTGAAATGACTGTCAGGGAGCGGAGTTTAGGGGTATGTTCGAGCAACGCGGTGAGGTCATTGAGCGGGCGATGAGTGGTGAAGAGGGAGAGATCGAGTAATTCGGGGAAGGATTCGGCTGTGATGGCCGAAGGACCGCCGATCATGCGCAGGTCAAGACTTCGGAGCTGCGGGTATCGACTCCGGTCGCTCCTGGAGGGGCTAATATATCAGCACGTTCCCGGTCGAGAAACCGCAGTAGTCAAGTAAATCAACCTACTGTGGCTGACGAGAGGGTTGCCAACTAATACCTCCTGTTCCGTCAAGTGCACTCCGAGCTCCGGCTCTACGGCGTGACGGAGCGTCCGACATGTAGCCATCATCCGCCATATCGTCAACTCGTCCGAGTAAGACGCGACATTGGCGAGGGCGTGATACGGCAGATCACAGAGCAAAGGGCCGGAGGGTAAGCCGAGATCGCTGGCCGCCTGCGTCTGATGATGTATTTCTGGCGAAGGTGGCATTCTAGGCCGGACAAGTCTGGAATACCGACGGATATGGGATCGCGTTGTATTGATTCTCGGGTCTGGGTGTGAGGTGGATATATGGACGGTGGAAGAAGCCCGAGATGGCGCAGACCGCTGTTCTTCTCCGGCGCCAGCGCCAAAAGCAAGTCCGTGCGTACGAATCCGTTGAAACTAGCTATAAGACAAGAGATTCACGTAGACTAGCCCGCTCTCTCGCCATCCCTTGCGCGCCCGCATCCCGCTCTGACCACCCTGTTACGCCGCAAAAGAAGCTCCACCCGTCCCGCCCATTCGCTCTTCCCCAATTCCTCAGGCTCTTCCCCCACTCCTCGAGGAATCCTTCTAGGACGGAACGAGTGGTCCGATAGCCCGCATAGGTCCGCCGCCCTCCGGTCTAGTGACGAGGTATAGGACGTCGGGCCCGAGTACGGTATGATCGACAGCGAAGTGATCGGGAGGATACCCCTCAAGAAACATGACGGAACGCAGGGTGGGATAGGTATCGAAGAATTCTTGAAGCTCCTCGTGTACATAGAGCACGCCCGGACAGAGCGGTTGGATTGGTGAAAGGTTTGGATACCGCGCATATGGGATCCGCTCGAGCGAGTTCATGTCCGGTTTGGGGTTGTAATTTTCCTATATCTGATCAGTGAAACGCCCGTCAGAATCGCAGATCAGCCTTCTCACCGGCGGCACCATCATTGTATAGCCTTGGTCCCCCGTCTCATCGAGCACCAGGAGCCGGATCCCATTGAGACACCCATGCTGGGAGGGATCATGGGCTTCCGCCATGAAATCCAAAGCAGCGGGCCCGAACAGCGCGAGGCTGTGCACGGTCCCGCCCTTCCGGATGGATCGAAGGATGTTGCCCAATTGCTCTTCGGAGTATGTGTCGCCAGAGGGGTCCAGAGTGACGTATTCCAGCGCGGGCAGCGTACTGAAGACCCGCGTGATATTGACGAGGGATTCAAGGTGACCGGCTAGGTAGACGCGCTGAAGCTTCTGTAGAAGGGGAGAGAAATCGTCCTCAAGGACGATAGGCATTGAGAGCGGGTCCGGGATGACTGGGTTCCGATAACCCGAGAGGACCTTGAGGGAGCGGACTTCCTTGGCGGTCTCCAGGAAGCCGAGGAGTTGCCAGATTGGCGCACCAGTGGAGTACAGCGTCAGATCCGACAGCTTTAGCAGATCAATCTGGCCGGGTCCATCCTGGGGCCGAACGACGAACATCATCGTGAGCTGCTCGAGCTCTGGGAAGCGATCTAGCAGATACCAGCTGGCGTGATCATCCTCGTCCCATCTACACTCGATAGTGAGCCGCTTCAGTGCGATGAGGGAGCGGGGATTTGCGGTGAGATGCTTGTCGAATCGCTTGACAATTTCCAACAGCTTTGACGCGCGCTCCGCATCCTCGACCTCGACTTCATCTTCGACAGAGCGAAGAGGTACTGATTCATTAGCTCACGTACGATAAGGATGTATGGAGTCTGAAGTCTCGACACTCACGATGCTCCAGCAGACATGGATGACCGACCAGCTCCCGCTCCGCCAAAAAGCGGCCTAGCATCGGCTCCACCGCCCTGCGCACCTTTCTTGAGACCGCCATCAGCCGCCACACTAAAAGCTCCTGGCAGAAGCCCCCAATGACCGTCAATACCTCCTCCGGTAAGGCGGAGAAACCAGTCCCATCGGACATCTGGGAGATGGTAGGCGGTAGCTGACGAAGATGGGATAGGTCTCAGGGCCAGTTCTGTGCGAGCACGATGCGAAGAGATGGAGTGGATTGAAGCAGGACAAATGTATGATGTCAATGCAGGACAACGCTAGCCAGAGGGACTTGATGTTTTGCGCACCAAGCGCAAGCTGCAGCTAAAGCAGGTCCGTGCGTACATTTTCATTCACATGCACTGAGCTGCTCTGAGTACTGAGCCTCGACGAACGTCGAAGTCCGGGAGACGCGCCCTCGCCCACTGATCCGCCAAATCCACCTCCCCCGACACCCACTGTGCTCTTCTCATCCTTGACCATCCACAACGAGTCGCCATTCCCCCTCATTTCGCCTTATTCCCCCTGTCCACCCCCTCCCACGGATCACGCGGAGCGACATGTGACCCGACAGGCTGCATCGGCCCGCCCCCTTCCGGCCGAGTGACCCGGCAGAGCACATTCGGCACGTGTACGTCATGGTCGACCGCGAAATGGTCGAGAGGATAGCCGAAAACGACGAGTACAGATTGGAGGGTGGGGTAGTGGTCGAAGATTTCTTGTAGGTCGTCGTGTACGTATAGGATATCTGGCCAGGCCGGTGGTGGGGGCTCGTAGTGGAGAGGGCGTATATAGGTGATGCGCTCCAGGCTTGCCATTTGGGGTTTCCGCTTATTGAATTCCTGGGCATGTCAGCAAGGCTTCTATGAACCCGAAAACACAAAGGGAACCCACCTCATCCATAAGCAAGAAGCCAGCATCCGCCGTGTCGTCCAGCACAAGATGCTTGACTCTATCAAGACATCCCCTCTGTCGCTTCTTCATCGCCTTTGCAACAAAATCCACCGCCGGAGCTCTGAACACCGCCAGACCCTCCAATTTCTTGCATTTTCCGAGAGATCGGATGATCTCTGAGAGATGGTAGGTCTCGTATGAACCGCAATTTGGGTCTAGGGTGACGAAACGTAGGTTGGGGAGTTTGGGAAATGCCTCTGTGACGTCCAAAAGAGATTGGATATGACCGGCGAGATATACGGTGTGGAGGTGTTGAAGGGAGGGAGCGAGATTGGGTTCGTCGAGCCGAAGAGGGTATACTTCCGCGTCCGGTCCGTGTTCATCCTGATGATCGGAGTAGACCGCGAGATACTGGAGTCGCGTTGAGGTCTCCAGTATCTCTGCAAGCTGCCAGATCGGCAGACCGGCAGCGTACATGGTCAGGCGAGCCAGGTTGGGCAGCGAGACCTCCCACGTGTCGCAATCCGGTGCAATGTCAACTCCTCGAGGTTGTGACCGACTTCTTCTAGAAGATCCCAGCCGATTTCCCCGTTATCCCAGTGAGTCTCGACCGTGAGGCGTTTGAGAGATTCGGCCGCGCGGAAAGGCATCGAGGTGGTCATGGTAGAGATCGAATGCGTCACTGAGTTCATCTTCGCGATCCCAGCCGTAGGGATCGGATGGCGAGGGACGTAGTGGTGCTATATGATAAGCTAGCGTCTCGGCGATGTATCAGCGGTCGTAGCTTACCGTGTCGCAAAATTCTGGGATGGGCGATCAGCTCCCTCTCCTCCAGATATGGAGCCAGCATAGGCTCCACCGCTGCCCGTATCTGCTTGGAGACCGCCATCATCCGCCATATCGCCAGCTCCTCCCCCATGCGTGCAATGTCCGTTCGCGAGGAGCTCGTCTGGGAGAGAACTGATGCCGACAACTGGTGACTTGCGGTCCCGCGACGCGTGGGAGGACCGGGCCATGCGAGGACCGGACGACTTCGCGTCTGATGAGCTTGATGCCTTCTTGCGTCGTGGCGGCATGACGATGAAGCGGCTGAGGGAGTCTCAGCTATAGATAGCAGCTGATCAGGTGAGATGTAACAAAGATCAAAGTTGCATCTGAAATCGACGCGTTGATCCTCTCCGTGCGTTTCATGTATGCCGTCATCCTCCCCACCCAAATTTGCTTCCGCCTCGTGCCACTGAAGTGGACGCGTAAAAGTCAAAAGCTCCTCTTGCCACCACCTCATTCCTCTCCTATACAGCAATGTCTACTACCACCACGATGACCCAGACAGCGCCCGCGCCCGATCTGGATGCGTACGATGAGGAGCAGGTCCGGCTCATGGAGGAGCGGTGTATCTTAGTAGATGAAAATGATAAGGCGTATGGCGAGGACAGCAAGAAGACTTGTGAGTCAACCTAGTGATAGGCGCTCGCGCGAGCTGCTCGCGTGGACATAGATCAATGAGATAGACAGGAGAGTCGAGCTGACATTCAGGTCATCTGATGTCCAATATCGACAACGGCCTCCTACATCGCGCATTTTCAGTCTTCCTCTTCCGCCCATCGGACGGACGGCTCCTCCTTCAAAAGCGGGCAGACGAGAAGATTACCTTCCCATCGATGTGGACCAACACCTGCTGTTCGCATCCTCTGAGTATCAAGGCGGAGCTTGTGGAGAAGGACCAAGCTGGTGAGCTAGCCACGACTTTGCCCATGCCAGGGAAATCCAAGCTCATAATTCAGGTGTCCGTGCGGCTGCTATCCGGAAGCTTCCACATGAGCTCGGTATCAAGCCAGAAGAGCTCAAGGCGGAGGATTTCACGTATCTGACAAGAATACACTACCTGGCGCCTAGTGATGGGCTGTGGGGAGAGCACGAGAGTGCGTTCCCCACTCTGCGATGGAGTGTCTGCACGCACGCTGATATCTCAGTCGACTACATCCTGTTCTGCGCACTTGACGTCACCCTGAATTTAAACCCAAACGAAGTTAGTGCGGCCGAGTACGTCTCGAAAGACGAATTAGAAGCTATGTTCAACGATCCATGTGAGCTTTGTCCTTGCTCTCACCTGATACCTGGGACCTCAGCTGACAACTTAGCCAACTCTTTCACACCTTGGTTCCGCCTTATCGCCCGAGACCTGCTCTACCCATGGTGGGACGAGATGGCGAAGAAGTCACGAGAGGCGGGATGGAGCCCGGAGAAGGGGGAAGGCAAGATTGATCCGAGGGTATTGCAGGCGGGGGCGAAGAATGGGGAGGTGTTGAAGATGGTCTAAACGGGGTATCTGGGGGTAAGGGGCATAGAGAGAGACTTGGTGTTGAAGATGGTCTGGACGGGGTACCTGGAGGGTAGGGACACAGAGAGAGACTTTTGGGCGCCACATCATGCACATTACATCCGTTTCTACTGCTTCTTGCTGAGCTATCGAGAACCGCGTGTTCTACCACCGTGACCTCAAGCTGATAATTTTGACTGGTGGAATCAGCTCATCTTCGCACAATCTGCAGGCGTGGCCTACCATCATCGACTCTGTATCACTTGCTGGTCCCTTTGGCCTTGGCGTCCGCCTGGTCATTACTGGCCATACCCTTTGCGATTTGGTGCGCTTCGGCATTGTCGGCCGATTCCCAGGGCTTGAGACCGTACGACAGGCTGAAGTTGGTCCAGCCGCCATAGTCTTTCACGACTGCCTTCTCCCCCGGGGTCAGAATAGGTTCTATCCAGTCAGCGTACCCCGCTAGAGTCATGAGAGGCGCCTCGCTCGGGATTTGGGGGCTTGGGTCCCCGCGATGGAGGGGAGTTGACTTACGGAGTCCATCTGAGGCAGGCATGTTGTATATCGGCTGTAGATGGTGATGATGGCAGGTGTGATAGGTGAAGAGCTGATCATGGAGGGTATCTCGCCCTCGCCACAGTCACCTCGCGTCGACGCGAACGGGCCGAAAGGCGCCGAGGCGGTCAGTGACGAGATCTCCGTGTTTCAGGTCGCTTCCGACGGAACTGGAGGGCGCACACCCAGCTGCTGGAGCAGAGCTGATGGAACGCCCCTTTCAACTGTACCTCAATCTACTCGATATGTAGGTCTGTGGCACCTTGTGATGCGGCGCTGGCGCTGATATTCAGGCCCAAATTCGTCAAGGGAGGGTTCCACCCTCGCAAATCCAATGCGTCCACGCCCGGTCCAGGAGAAGAAACCGGACCTGCAAGTTGAACCTGCTTGCTCTCACCTCAGCCTCGAGCTGACAGTCCAGACCCTAGCTGACCGACTCAACTACCACGACCTTCCTAGACCCTTCAAGAACCCACACTTTGTCTCTCGCTTATCCGTGCGCACCGCCTCAACATCCACCACGGGCGTCAAGAAGAACGCCAAGCAGATCCTCACGCTCGAGCGGGAACGCGTTTCGGGCGGGGATGGGTTTTTGTCTGCTATGCAGGTCGGACAGAAATTGAGGGGCGAGCCGATAGATACGGGTGGGAAGAAGAAGAAGGGGTCAGCTGCAGAGGCGGGGACGGGACCGGTCAAGAAGGGGAATATCGCGAATTTGATGAGGGGGCGAAAGAAGGCTGGGCGGCCACCCGCTGGGGCGAGCGGCGTCAGTACGCCGATGGATGTGGAGGGAGGTGTGAGTGGGGCTACGACGCCGGCGAGAGAGGAGAGTCCGGATGAGGAGGAGGGAGGGGAGGGGAAGGCGGTTCTTACTGGGCTGGAAGGGGTACCGAGGAAAGAGGTCTTTACTTGTGAGCTCTGCGTTTTCCCAAGCATACGACTGATGCGGGTCGGGACCATACTGATGCTCAGACCATACACCTGCCGCCCCGCCCTCGCTACTTCCAGCCAAGAAGTATTGCGACATCACCGGACTCGCGGCGGCATATACCGACCCAAGAACCAAGCTCAGATATAAAGGGCTGGAGCTATGGCACGTCGTGCGGAATTTGGTAGGTTACCTCCTGTCTACTTTGTGATCTGATGAGTACACGAAAGACGTATGCTGATCTGATAGGGACCAGGTGCGGATCAGGCATATTTGGCTCTGCGGGGAGCGCAGACCAGTCTGAAATGAGCGGAAATGACTGTATAGATAGACCTATGTTGTAATCGGAAGCTAAGCGATAAGATGTACTAAATATGTACTGAATATGCGAGATGCGAGGAGAAGGCGTCTACACGATTGAATGATGCGAGACTGAGCACAATTACTGATCCTGGTCGCTCCTTTTCCACCTCTCTCACAACGAAGCACTGCCTATCTAACCTTGGCCGCACCCGCGCCTTGACTCCGCCGCCCTCCACCATTGCCTGACCCTGGACCGGACTCCTGTACCTCAAAAAAGCCAGTGTCGTGGCTCCCAGGCTGTGAGGCATCAAGTGTAGCTGAGTCTGATGCGAGCTGCGACATGGAGACTCATCAGGTGACACACTGAGGGTCAGGATCGGGCTGCCGGATCTCGGGAGGGTCGGCTCCAGGAAAAGTTCAGCAATATCAATGTCGCAGACTCGCATAACTATCACCTCAAATTGCTAACGGCTAATACACCTCTAGTCGACCTCGTACCCCTGCCCTGAAAATTCATCATCGACTCCAGCGCCCGTCCTGCCTAGCTCGGGGTCATAAAGTCAAGGAAGACGAAGGACCAGCACCGCTGCTCTCCTTCGGTCTGGAAGACACGCGCGACGCCTTCTTTGTCCGGCGTTTGGCAGCCTTTGCAGCAAACGCCCAACGGACAGCAAGGCCTCTGAGGTGTTTGTTTGAGAGTGTGAGCATCTCTGCAGGGAGCGGAAGCGACACGAGTACGTCATCAAGGACCTTCTGTGACGGTACCGGGCGTTTCGGGTACTGCTGGCTCGGGAGTGTCGAGGTCCTGTCTTCGAGTTGCGCTTCGCTGTGTTTGCCTGCCATGGGTGCACCGCTGTCGCCATCTTCCGCGTCCGAGGCGCAGTCAGGGGTCCCGTCTCCGGGCTCTTCTTCTGTGTCTTTGATCGCGAAAAGATTGATCCCATACTTGGCAGCCATCTGCTGCAGATGCGACGCCAGCTGACTCGCAGTGCTGGGAACGGGACTTGTCGCTCCTGTAGGAGAGACTTGGGCCGAGAGAGTGCCGAGAGTGTCCCAGCCGGGACGGTCAGATATCAGGGGCCGCGTGAAAGTGAGGCAGTCAAGATTATGCCCATGTTCGAGCTAAGTTTCACGCAGGCGGCAAAGGGCTGCTGCTGCTCGTGCAGCTGTGCCATATTCGACACCCTCTACCCCACCACGTCACCCACCACAGCGACGGGACGTGAGGCCCAACTGACTAGTAGCCTTCCATGTGAGTACTATCATGGAGCTTGCAGTGTTGATGCCAAGAGGCTGAGATGAGCGGGCCTCATGCTGAAGATGCGTACTAGATGGATGGAGCATTTGCCACCCGGGCGAATGGGGCGCGGCGCCTGGTGGTTCAGATACGTGCTGCAGATAGATATTTCAAGCTGCGAATACCAGTCTCTGGCGCCGCACAGATTACTGCCGTACGGCTCAGGTAGAGCTCTCCAATAGTATTAGTAGCGGAAAATACCAGCCTGGTATACTAATACCAACGCCTCTGGTATGGTATAGTACTTCTACCAGGTGCCAGGGCTAGTATTAGTACGGTATTTGGTATCGCCCTCGCCAATTCCAGTAGTAGCGGGTATTACCAGGTATCAGGGCTGGTATACCAAAATTACCACACCTTTTCCCGCCACTCCTCCTTCCGTGAGCTGCCTTTTGTGTGGCGGCGCGGGTAGAGTGACTGCGTATCTCAGTCTCAGCTCTCAGGTAGCCCTGAAGTACCTTCTGGTCTGCACTGGCGCTACTCCTGGAGCTATGACCAATAACGGGCACAACTTTGTCCGAAGTCAGACACCACTCTGTCCGAAGTCAGCACCGCTTTATTGGTCCACAGCTTCGAAGCAACACAACAATGGCCTCGGGAGAGTTGAAAGGGCGATGCTCAAACCACATTGCTGCTCAGTCAGAGCCCAATGATCGCATGAAAGCATCCATCACGACAATGGTGGGCGGACTGGGGTGGCAACGGAAGCAAAAATTGCTCCTCATTCCTTACTGGAACTCACCCACTTCTGGACATTCGGTACGAATTGGGCAGGTCTAGGCTCGGGAAGAGTGCTCGGGTTCACCTCAACACCCTTACAGCCTCATAAAGCACCCTATTGCACGATAGCGAGTCGTCTAGAGATGACTTACCGGGCCTGGTATACTATGGTATACCAGCCTGGTATCGGTATTCTACCAATACCATGCTCTCTCGCCTGGTATAGTATTAGTACTTACCAGACGATCATCCTGGTACAGAGTACGGTATTTGGTATCGGCCTCGGTCGGCGCGCTGGTACTGGTATCCCTACCAAAATACTTTTGGAGAGCACTATACGGCTGGAATGGCTCGGTGAAGAACGATTCTGACGCCACTGATGTCAAGTACGACCGAAGGTAATGACAATCACATCGCATGTATGAGCAATTCTCCCTTACGAACACCATGGTCCGCCCTCCATCCCTTGCAAACTTTGAACCGGATCCTCGAGCTCATCCCGACCTACTCTGCACATGTCTCACGCGCAACAACACTGGAGGAGGCCGTGGAGCGCTTTGAGGCCGCAGCTTCCCGCCGTCGGACTGCCAAACCCTTGATGTGCTGGTCGCCGATTGTGAACAGATTCGTCTGGAAGGGAACCAACCCAGTAATGTCCTCGACCACGTCCCCTGATTGCCGCTCCACGTCAGGCGCGAGTCCTTTCCTGACCAGCTGAGTCTGGTTCAACAGAGTCTCTCGAGCGCTCTCGAGTTCCTCGAGCTTGCTCTCGTACAGCGTACTGTCTGCCCCTGGCGGTCCGGTGGGCTCTCTGCCGACTCTCCAAGCCGTGAGAGTTTCATGGTAATGGCTGTCTTGGGCTTCAGCTGCCTGCTGGTGCTGCCCTTTCTTGGTGGCACGTGTAAGTGTTAACTTTTCCAGGGACCAGGATGGGCAAGACACTTTTCCGACTGCAGAGTGAGGATGCATTGGACTCGAAATGACCTCCTTATATATTCCAGCCTGACAACTTCCTACAGAGTGTAGGAAGTTCCTACGAGTTCCTACGAGTTCCTACGAGTTCCTACAGATCTTCCTACTAGTCCCTGAGATCTTCCTACAAGTCCCTACGAGTTCCTACACGCCATAGGAACTCCTACTGTGCTAGGACTTCCTATAGTCCATACACAGCCTACTTGGTCCATGGCTTCGACGCCCTCAGCGCGCCACATTGACCTGCCGCCACTGCCCTAAGCAGTACGGCATGGGATTTTGCCTACTCAGGCGTCGCACTCTCTGGATCTCCTACTCGACATAGGAGTTCCTACTCGCTACCGAGCTCGCCTCCGAACAGGGGTGCCTCCTCGCTACCTATTCGCTTCCCGCTTCAGAGAGCCTAGAATCTCAGATTGCTAACAGTAAGCCGAGGACCCTGGACACCAAAGATTGAGCAGCTCCGTAACATCACTCTCAAGACCGAGCGCATGGTTGAGAGAGCCGAGGAAGGACGGCCCGGGCGTGCCGAAGGAGTCCCGCGCGGCAATCAGTACGCCCTGGAGGCCATCCCAGGTTGCCCTTGCGTTCTCCAGCCAACCCTGCACCTGGCAGGTATGCACATCATCTTCTTTGGGCCCAACGACCTCTCTCTTCGAGATCAACTCCTCAAGCTCACTGAATATGTCAATGCGCGGGGATAAATCGTTCAGCGAGGTCTCGTACTCCTCCAGAGCGGTGCGAATGGTGGACTTGGCTTCCTCGCTGACCTCGATCGAGACTTCGGATTGCACATCAGGGACAGGATCGACAGATTGGTCGTTCTTCTTATGAGCAGTATGAGGACTGGACATCGTGGGGAGATGCTGGGGGTAGGGATGTACGAGCGGCGAAGGGGAGGTGGGATATGTATGAAAGAGGATGAGGGGGAAGAGGTATCGGCTTTTCTATCAGGCACTCGCCTTGGCCCTAGGGGTAACATCAGAAAGGATGCTCGCAATCTACGAGATCTCCCCCTATTTCGCGTTTGGGTAAATGACGATCGAATCGAGCACAAATCGAGATCTCGATCTTCCATGTGAGTGGCTTTTAGCTGAAAGGTACATCAACTCATGAAGGGACGATGTCAAGCGCCTTGGACAGAGTAAGCGCCGGCATGACCGGTCGGGTCTGCACCAGACAGTAGAGGTCAGCAATCCCATGTCTAGATGACGCTTGCCGGAAGAGCCGGTACAGCATCACAGCACCCATGCTTTACCCAGATCAACATGAAGCGTCAGGGATTACAGTATGAGTGATTCGTACATGGAAAAGCAGAGGCAGCAAGCGGTACTGTTATCGCCTCCGCGGGCGGTGCTCTGTACAAACATTTGCTATAAATGTGGCGGTTCCTGCGTGGTAGATTTGCTTGCTGCATGAGTTGCTTTTATCAGAGTATGCAGGATAGATCAGTCCGGCGTTAGCCTAGTCAGAGCCGCTATATCCTACATGCCTGTCCAGTCCTTCTGACCCCTGAAGACCCCTGCTATCCCCTCCCAGTCCCACCTCGGCCGTGTCCCCAAAACAAGCCTAGCCTCCCCAGATATACCCTCTCGATGTCATCTCCCGGTCCCTTCCACCATCCGCATGATCCCCACACGCCCTCCGCATCTTCGTAGCGAGACCGCTCGCCCATCCTCCAATCTATGCCTTGACAGCCTTGACCGCCTCTCCCGCCTTCTCCTTGACCTTGTCCACCGCATCCAAAGCGGGGGCGCCCAGTGGATGTCTCTTCTCCCTTCCGCCCATATACCAATAATTGACAAACCGGCCGGTCTGGACCGTCTGCGCAGCGGCGTTGGTGAGGTGGCAGGCGAAGAGGAGGTAGTTACGGGGTTGGACGCGCCAGGCGAATCGCATGAATACCATCCTGGAAATCAGCATCATACCCCTTCTCAAACGAGCAAGCAAGCGGGCAAACGTCAGGAGGCAGCTGCTTCCTGCTTTGGAGGCGAGAAAAAAAGAGGCAGAGGACGATTATGAGCAGAGAGAGCTTACGAGTAGGCGCCAAGAGTCGGGGACATAATCGGGCTAATCATGCTCTCGTCTTTCCCGACGATGTCCGAGAGGGCAGCGATGGGAAGACCCCAGTTTGCGATCTGGTGGGTCAGCCACAACTCGACCATCCCCTGCGTCAGGGGCGAGATCTGCGAGATCGAGAGGGACGCACCGGTCCCCAGAAGTGGGTAGCTGTTCCAAAAATCAGCAGGGATCCTCGCAGAGGGCAGATAGACACTTACAGAAGAAGTATTGGCGAGCAGCGGGCGATTTAGCCCATGCCATGAAGTTTCTGAGAGGTCAGGATCTGCTCTCCCGGAGATTTCGGGAAGGGGAAAGCGTACGCTCTGATCTGTCAGCTCTGCTTGTTGCTCTGTCAGCTGTACTCACGCCATGTCTGTATGAGTATCCCCAGAGGTATAGGCAGGTAGGCAGAACAATAACAAATACAGAGTACACCGTCGAAAAGTCCTTCTGCAGCAGCGCGAGGACCGAGGCCGTTAGCCGGGGGGCATAATTACGAAACCTCATCCCGCCCCGCCTCCACTGCCTCTGTCCGCCTACAATAGCTGCTGCATACAAGTTTCTGCACAATACTGACTAGCATAGATAGACTACAGATACCCTACTCCGGTCCAGAAATGACAGCCTTGATGACAGTCTTCCCATCCGCCGACTTGCCCGCCTTGGTCACTTCAAACGCCTCGAGCGCATCCTCAAACTTGAATTCGTGCGTGAGGAGCGGCTTCAGATCCACCAGACCCCTGGCGACCAGATCGATCGCAAGTGGACTATATCGTTAGCCTGACCAATCACAAGATACGAGGGATCCAGCTCACTAGTCACCCGGCCCATACCGCCAGCATCCCTTGAGCTGGATCTCATCCGTCGTTAAGCGGAACATGGGGATGGTGATGTCGGGCGGTCCGAACCCAGTTTGAACGCATACACCACTGTCATGGTCAGCTCTTGGGCTGTAGCCGAGTCGGGGCTCATCGTAGCTCACCCTGGCCTGACTGCGTTGATACCCATTTGAATGCAGACTTCGGCGCCTGTGGCATCCATGACCAAGTCGATCGACCCTGGTCCTCTGACGGGGACACCGAGCGAAGAGAGCAGATCCTTCGCCGCTCGAAGAGAGTAGTCCGGCCTGGACTCGTCGGCATTTTGCTTGATCTAACAGATCAGCTTCACTCAACTTGCGCTCAAGTCAGGAGGAGAAAGCTCACCGGTGTGTAGATGTCCGTCGCGGCGTAAGTCTTGGCAAATTTCAACCTCTCCTGGTTGATATCCACCGCAATGATCCTTCCGGCTCCCAAACCCTTCGCCACGCCCATGGCAAGCAGCCCGACGGGTCCTGCGCCGAAGATGAGGACGTTCTCGCTTGTGCGCAGCTTGCCGACGTTGGCGATACCGTGCACAGCGACGGAGAGCGGCTCCATCATGGCTCCATACACGAGATCGACCGAGTCGGGAAGGGGGTACACCAGGTCCGCGGGGCTAAGGGTAAGCTTTAATCCTTGATGAAAAGAGGGTAGCGTACAGCTTGTAGTATCGCTGGAGGGTACCGTCGAAAGGAGGATACGCAGCAAAGGCCATATGCTCGCAGATCTACCTGTCAGCTATAGTCGACGCTTCCGATGTCTATACAGCTGACCTGATATCGTCCACCCCTGCAGTCCGGGCACATACGGCAAGTCACTCCCGGCTCGAGCGTCACCTTGTCTCCTACCCTCAAGACCTGCTTTGCGGGTCCTTTTGCAGACCCCTTCTCGGAATCGGCCTTGCGCGCCATAGCGGCGAGGTTGGAACCGAGCTGGGCGATATAGCCGGACGACTCGTGGCCGAGGCACATGTCGCCGGTGCAGGAGACGAGACCCATCTTGCCGGTGTTGTAGACTGGATATCAGCTCGGGAGCCACCTCACGTTGAGGGCGATAGAGCTGACAGTGGACGTCCGAGCCGCAGATACCCTAGGCATATAAGCTACAGACCTCGCTGCGAAGATATGCGGTCGAAAGCTTACGGTCTTCTTGACTTCCACCAAGACCTCATCGGGACCGACGCTTGGTACAGGCAGCTGGAGGCATCAGCTGTCACAATCGTGCAACAATACGAAATGTATAGCTCACCTCTCCGAAGCTCGTACTGAGCTTCCCATGAAGGATGAACGCAGGGTTGTTGCGAGGCTTGAAGTCTGCTGGCTCAGGCTGGTCGTTCGGAGCCTGGATGTTGGCCGAGGCCATATCTTTCGAAAGGGGAACTTGGTCTGGCATTGCTGCGTGATGTGTCGGTGACGATGGGAAGGTCGCTAGGCGCTATATATATAGTCTGACAGGGTGTCAAGATGGACAAGGAAGAAGAGAAGCATACAATAGCTTCGCTTGACCAGCCCGGACCGGCCGGGTATTTATCCGGATATCCGGGGAATGTGGAGACTCCGGTCTTTACTCCGTACGGCGATCCCCGCTCTCACCTGTTGGGTGGCGGCAGCAAAAGTTGGAGTCGAAAAGGCCGATCCTTTTCTATCTATACATCGTTCAAAAGCTCATAAAGAGCATCCTACCCATCCCTTACATCCCCCATACTCCACACAGCATGCTCCGCTCGACCCGCCTCATCCGATCCATCCCCTCCACTTCCCGCGCCGTCGCTTCTCGCTCAAAATCTACTAGCGCCGTTCAAAATGCCCCTCTGCCCCGCGAGAAGGGTATGACCGTAGAGGGCAAGGCGCGCGTACGCGATCACGTACGGCGTATCCAGTCCAGCGCAGCTTCAGGAGCTGCACCAGTGGTACGACCGACGCCAAGTCCCAGCTTCCAAGTTCCTCCTCAGGCCCAGATCAAGGAGAGCCCGCAGTACATCGATCCTCTCCAGGGTGATCCGCAGGTCAGAAATGGGCTGGACTACTCGTGAGTCCACTCACCGAGACACGGACTGGGCTGACCTGCAGCTTTATTGGAATGTCCGGTGGCCAGATCATCCACGAAATGCTCAGACGACACGAGGTCAAGAAGGTGTTTGGCTACCCCGGAGGCGCCATCCTCCCCGTCTTTGACGCCATCCACGACTCCCCCAACTTTGACTTTGTCCTCCCCCGTCACGAGCAAGGCGCAGGCCACATGGCCGAGGGCTACGCGCGCGTATCAGGCAAGCCCGGTGTCGTGCTCGTCACTTCCGGTCCCGGAGCTACCAACGTCATCACGCCCATGCAGGACGCGCTCTCGGACGGTATCCCCATGATCGTGCTCTGCGGACAGGTAGCGACCAACCTGATCGGATCGGACGCGTTCCAGGAGGCGGACGTCATTGGCATTTCGCGCGCGTGCACCAAGTGGAACGTGATGGTCAAGGACATTGCGGAGCTTCCTCGGCGGATCAACGAGGCGTTCAAGATCGCCACCACCGGTCGGCCTGGACCCGTCCTCCTTGATCTCCCCAAGGACATGACGGCTGCGATCCTCCGTCACCCCATTCCTTCCAAGGCCGTCCAGGTCGGCTCATCCCCTTACCTCCCTTCGTCCCCCCTCAACCCCGTTACCCACACCGGACCCCGTCCCGGAGACGCCTCCCTCATCTCGGCCGCTGCCAACATGATCAACAATGCCAAGCGCCCCATCGTCTACTGCGGGAACGGTGTCTTGTCGTCCCCGGACGGACCCCGCCTCCTCCGCGAGATTGCCGACATGGGCTCGATCCCCGTCACCACCACCATGCAGGGTCTCGGCGCGTACGACGAGCGGGATGAAAAGTCGCTCCACATGATCGGAATGCACGGTGCGGCGTACGCCAACTTTGCCATCCAGGAGGCGGACGTCGTCATTGCCCTCGGCGCGCGGTTCGACGACCGTATCACCGGCAAGGTTGACACCTTTGCGCCAGCGGCTCGCGCGGCGTCCCTGGAGGGCAAGGGTGGTATCATCCACTTTGAGATCCAGCCTAAAAACATCAACAAGATTATCCAGGCGGATATCCCGGTTCTTGGGGATGTGGTAGCGAGCATGGGGGAGTTGCTGCCACAGATCAAAAAGGTGGATCGGTCGGCGTGGATCGGGCGGTGCAAGGCCAACAAGGAGAGGTACCCGTTCACCTTTATTCCGAGCCAGGAGGGGAGCAAGTTGAAGCCGCAAGAGATTGTGCGGGAGTTGAATGACCAGGTCGAGATTATCGGGAGTGAGTACAGCTGTCAATCTCCCCTGCGAGTCGAGCTGACATCTACAGAGGAGAAGGTGATCGTCACTACCGGTGTCGGACAACATCAGATGTGGGCTTGCCAGTACTACCGATGGTCCGAGCCCCGCTCGTGGGTCTCGTCCGGCGGTCTCGGGACGATGGGCTACGGTCTCCCCTCGGCTATCGGCGCCAAGGTCGCCGCACCGGAAAAGATCGTGGTGGATATCGACGGAGACGCTTCATTCTCCATGACGGCGATGGAGCTGGCGACTGCCAACCAGTACAATATCGGCGTCAAGGTGTTGCTGTTTAACAATGAGTTCCAGGGGATGGTGGAGCAATGGCAGGGTGAGTTCTCCTTCCCCTGGAGAAAAGGAGGGGTATGGCTGACTCTCAGACCTGTTCTACGAGAACCGATACTCGCACACCCGGATGCACAATCCCGATTTCATCAAGCTGTCCGAAGCGATGGGCGCGAAGGCTCTGCGCGTGACATCGCTCGCGGACCTCCCGGCCAAGATGAAGGAGTTCTTGGAGTATGATAATGACCGGCCGATCGTCATGGAGTGTGTGGTCAGTAGTGAGCATGTGTACCCGATGGTACCTGCTGGAAAGGCGCTGCATGAGCAGATTGTGAGTTCTGCGTTGTCTGGGTAGATGGGGATGGAAACTGATGAAGTAGCTGCACCCTTCGCTGAGGGGGAAGAACGCATGATTGAGGGGATGCGGACGGAGTTAGATTGGGCGGTATTGTATATGAGACCAGGCGAGGGTGGGTATCGAGGGAGTTGACGGGAGGATTGATTATCTTACGAGCGGACTACACCATTTGTTGGTTCATTCAGGTTGATGCAGACGTGGTAATCACGCCTGACTTACCCACATTTGCTTTGACTACCAGCTTGACTCACGTTCGCTCTGACTACCAAGCTTGCACCTGCGTGGTGCCTACATTCGATCCTTCACCATGTGGTGGAGGCAGGAATCTTCGTATGGTCTACAAATTCGTCCTCAGCTCCTACCATGCGCGCGACAAGGCAAACCCCGCGAAGCGTTCTGGAGACCACTCTTTCAACCAGGACTAGCTCTTCTGGGCGAGCTTGCTCATACCCCCGTGATTGCGTGCGCAAGAGCCGCGATATTATGACCCGACAAGGCCTGTAGATCGCTGTGGTACACTCGGTCATGCATATCGCTCATCGACACTCACTCTGCTCACTACCAGGAAGGAAACCGCCGCATCCTCAGCACAGCCCGCTCGGCACATCATTTTGCCCCAGTAGAGCTCTGGGGATCTGCAGCTTCCGGCGCCTCTTCTCCATCTACCGGCAAGTCTTCCCCACCCGTCACTCACACTTGCAAGAGCTGCTTGGCATCTCGCTCCAGCTGCTTCCGTTCCTCTTCTTCCTCCAGATCAGACACCGTGCCGATATCACCATCGGCCTCATCACCAGAGCTCGAAGACTCCGGCTCAAAAAGTTCGAAACTCAGCGTCTTCTTCCTGGTCGTATTGGGTGCAGGCGCAGTGTTGGCGCTGGCGCTGGCGCTGGCGGTGTTGGTATTGGTTCTGGTGTTGGTGTTGGTATTGGTGACGGTGACGGGCTGATCCTCGCCACAGGTACTGGTTGTGGACATGTTGAACGCGTTGCACTGACTCAGGTATCAAAGGGCAGTAGAAGCAGCGTTTGTGTGGTCGATAGAACAAAGATCAAGAAATCGCTGTCGCAGGCAGGGTATATATAGGTCAGTCTTGGCCCCTGTGCCTGTTTGAAACATGTCGGTCCTCCAAAATTTGCCTTTCCTGCCATCCCGCCCGCCATCGATGCTCTTGATGAGAGTGGATTGAATTAAGGCGGAGTGCGCCTCGGCTCATCATCGGCCTTCTGTGTGAGTCCAACGTGCGCGATCGCACCCCAGTTGCAGACGGAACAAAGGCCTTAGATCACCGATCTAAGGGCATCGGAGCTCGGGGTCTGGAGATTGCTGTGCGCGTTCAAACGTGCGCTATCGACTGCTCAAAAGGAGTCAGGCCTGTTCAGATGCAGATCAGTCATTTCCTCGCGTTCGCGTTTCAGTCACGGGCATCCGCCTTCCGATTGTCGCCATCGCGCAGGCCGGGTGTCGGCTGAGGACCGAACAGGCGCAATAGTCTTTTCCTCCTTCGCATGAAACGCCATGACAGCTCATCTGATAATCAGATTCAAGAGAAAGGATCACCTAGATCCTTGGTGACTGGAAGGCTTTCAGCGATACACGATCTTACGCGCCACCATATATACGAAACGACTCGACTGGTGTGACCGTCGGACTGATGACTCCGAACAAAGGATACTTCAGATTCTGGGATCCTCAGGCCGCAGCTTTCCGAGCTGGCTCAACGACGACAGGTGCATCTGCGGTCTGCTAATCATGGCCGAACGGGGCGGTGAGTACTGAATATTGGTCAAGCGTGACCTGTTCAGTGCGGTGTAAATCTGTGCAGTAGCCATGAGCGTTCTTGACAACACCAAAATATCTATCTTCATGCACAACTGGTTCTGATACGATATGATACTAGCTATGTATATACAAGTTCTACGTCTTTACAAAACTCTAATGATACCCGCTAGCTCCTGCAACTCCCCCTCGTCCACCCCGACCCCCAATTCCGGCAATGCATCCATCGCCACACGCACCGCCCCCGCTGCTTCATTGTTCAAAACCCGCCGTTCCCGGACATCGGACGGTGGTCGGACCCAGGCGGAGAGGGTCATGAGCGCCGAGAGGAGCCGGTATAGTTGTCGCGTGGCGTCGGTGTTGCCATCGGGAGGCGAGAGGAGACGAAGGGCGGTGATGAGGCGATTGAGCCCATTCTGGGTCGATAATGGTGTTGGCGGATTAGAAGAGGGGGCGGGAGAGGGGTTCGAAGAGGGGGAAGAGGAAGGGAGAGCGGCACGAATGAGTCGAGCGAGGTGGGTGAGGCGAGCTAGAACATCAGTAGGAACCGGGACACGGGCGGTGGGGCGGGGAATCCGAGAGGGAAGAGGGGACGAGGCATCCTTGAAAGCGAATGATGGGCGAGAGGTAGATGTCGATGGGGAAGAAGATGACGACTGGGTCCGACGAGGTCGAGTCGTGAGGGAGACTGGGGTGGACGTGGCGATGGGTGCTGGGAGAGAAGAAGGAGGCAGAGGAGGAGAGACGAGATCCGCCTCGATCTGCATGCCGTCCTCTTCGGCTTCGACTTCCGGGGTCGAGATCTCCTGCGGTGGCAGGTCCGACGTCCGGTCGAAGGGGATACCGCAGAGGTGCAAGATACATGTGAGGTCGGGAGTGGGAGATGGAATGGTCGAGATATCGTTCGCCTCAGCCTACATCGTCAGTTTTCATGCGCACCCAGACCCAGTACACGGTCAGGCGACTTCAACTCACGAGCAGGGACAAATTCCTGTCCTCCGTCCACAGCATGACATTGCCTCCGCCCTGCTCCCGAAAGTACAGTGCGCAGTCCAGCACCCTATCATCCGCTTTACTCAAGCGCTGCGCGCCTCGTTCGGACCACCGCTGACACCGTACTGCGCCGTACCCCGTTTCGCGGCGATGTCGGTTGACGGCCAAGAGCCATGTCGTGGCTTGACGGGCGGCGGCGAGGGTGTCGGGACGCGTGGATTGAGATGAAACTGTGGAGCTCTGCTCGGTATGGGCTTGAGACGCGAGTTTGTCGAGCTCTATTTGCGTCAGCCGAGTGACGCTGTCAGCAAGATAATAAGGCAAAGATCCAACTTGCCGTTTATGACCACTGTTGGTACGAGAAGGCTCAATTTATGTTGTCTCTGATACTCGGAAAGTATCTCAAAGACACTCTGAACAAGGTTGAGATGATTGATGAGTACATTCGTATCGAGAGTGAGGTATCGGTGTGAGCCCTGCTCTTATCAGCTCTGCCTATCGACACCTTCCGACCGACGTGGCTGAGACTTACAGTGCCGACAGCTTGGCTGCGCGTCGGAGTTCTCATCTCGGGCTGCTCATACTCTTGATGATTCGCGATATACTCGGCCGCTTCCATATCCACGTCTTCCCATCTGGCCGCTCGAACTTCGTCGGCCGCCTCGAGCTGAGCGAGGTATGATCCGGACCACATTTTGGGGTCAGCGGAGGGGAGCGTCGAGGATGAAGCCGCGAGCCAAGGGTGAGACTCGTACACCTCCATCTTTGGGCATGCTCGCGCGGGCGAAGAGCAGTCTATAGGTGGTATATATGATGATGAGGAGGAGGTTGAAAGGCAAATTTAGGCCTTGAACTGCGAGATGAAACGCAAGGGGCAATCAAGCAATTTGGCGGGTTAAACGAGGCTGCCACGACCAGCCGCTGCTGCAGCGATAGTGTGCTCTTTATACCGCTTCATTTATACTAAGGCAGGTCGACCGTCATGTCGCTATACGGAGGCATCAAGTTCACCACTGCCGAACTCGAAGCGGCGGCGCTGAAAGATGCTCAAGCGGAAAAGCCAAAGGCCAGCGGTTCGTTCCCCTTGCCTCCCGCTCTTGTTTCGTTACCCTTGGCTGATCAGACAACAGCTACGACTCAAGCTGGTCTATCAGTCTCAAACCCAAAGCCGCTTGTCAAAGCTGCAAAGCCTTCCGCAGCGATCCTAGCCTTCGCGCCAAGAGTCAAGCAGGCAAAGCCGTCTCAACCGACTAGGCCCCTCGGGAACTATACGGCTGCTCCTGTAATCGAGAAGAAGCCGGACCTCGTTCGCTCAACATCGAGTGGTGAGGCATCGCCGGCCGCCTATGGGGGGATCGAGGTTTCTAGCAAGTCCAAGGCGGAGATTGAGGAAGTAGTAGCGCTGGGACAGGATGGAAGGCCGTTAGCCCGGGCGCCGGCTATGACTCTCGGGATCGCAGGAGGCGAAGGGAAAGACAGGGGCATGAAGCGCGACCGGGAAGAGGAGAAGCGTCGGAAGAAGAAGAACAAGGTGAGCTGTAACGCTAGGTCTGAAGACATATCGGGTGAGCTGACAAGGTGCAGAAGAAGAAACAGCAGCAACAGCAGTACATGTCCAACTTTGCCCCAGATGAGCTGTACGACCCGAATCGACCCAACGATCTCGGCGAGTATCAGGCGTACCGGAAGCGCTTGCGCGCAGAACGCAAGGCACAGCTGGTGGCGGATAAGCTCCGAAAGGATAGAGGGGGAAGTAGTGGCGAGAGCAGCTATTACTCGGAGAGCGAGGAGGAGGCGCCAAGGAGAGACGGTATGTTCAGCTAGCGACTCAAATAGGTCGAGTCAAGCTGATAGCATAGCCCCAAAGATGTTCGCTCCGCCGAGATTATACACACCTCCTGCGTCTATCGCTCCTCGGATGCCGCGGCCTGAGCATCGCCCACCATCCCCGCCGTCTTCATCGTTTACCCCACCTCCTCCGCCTTCCAGCTCGGCCCCGCCTCCGCCTGCTGACGATCCATGGGCCAGACGAGCAGCGATGACCCAGAATCTGGCTCGCGAACCATCCTCACAGAACCCATACCTTCCAGCGGCTGCTCCACCTCTGCCAATATCGATGGGCTACCCACCAGCTATCCCAGGCTTCGCTCCCACCCTGCCCAACTTTGCTCCTCCGAATCCTCCAGCGACGTTCGTACCGCCACCCTTGTCGGATATACCGGGCTTCGGAAGGTATTTACCCCCTGCACCACCTCCGACCGCTGGTGCCCCAGCGCCGCCTCCAGATGCGGTCTCTAATAGCGGAGACGCGGCTAGCGCCGCTGCAGCCAAGTCCCTGGAAGAGCGCAAGGCGGCTGCGGCGGCTATTGCAGCCAAGTTTGCAGCGCTAGCGGGTGTAGCGGCCGGAAGTGGGGGACCCGCGATGTCTGGGGGTGCGCCGGCGTTCGTTCCTGCCAGACCGGCTGTTCCAAGGGAAGACGAGTGAGTTGCGTGGAATGCAGCAGAGTTCAGGGCATGCAGCTGACATCTGTAGGACGGGCACGTTCGCCGAGAAGAGTACGTCTGCTGAGTACCACCGTCTCGAAACAGATAGCTGACCTTTCAGTGATGAAGCGCTGGGGCCACGTCGAAGGCACCGGTATCGGCGCGCGTCAAGACGGGATCGTCCACGCCCTCTCCGCAGAGCACGCCGGTCCCTCCGTCGACCTCTCCACCCTATCCAAGCGCGCCCAAGCGAAAGCCAAAGCTGCAGCAGCGAACGCCAAAAAACGAAAATGGGTCCAAGCACCCAACGCCCGCGGAAAGATCGTCAATGCGAACGAAGATCTGCGGGCTGCGGAAGAACGGGATCGGCTCGGCGAGGCCAGTCGAGTTGTATGCCTGACGGGACTGGTGGAGGGGGAAGAAGAGGTGGATGAGGAGTTGAGCGAGGAGGTAGGGGAAGAGTGTAGTAAATGGGGGATTGTGGAGAGGGTGGTGCTGCATATGGTGGAGCCGCCGCCGGCGGATCCGAAAGAGTGTTTGAGGGTGTTTGTGGTATTCTCGGGGTTGGCGGGGGCTTGGAGGGCGACTAGGGAGCTGGATGGGAGGTTCTTTGGGGGCAGGAAGATCGTGAGTGTTTCTGCGCGTCGGTGGCGCGATGGGGAAGAAGAACGGGCTGATCTGGTAGGGTGTCAAGTACTTTGACGAGGCCAAATTCAACGCTGGGGATCGGGATGGCGCCATCTCGTAGACTCACATCTTAAGGTCTAGTCATACATATATACAATGTGTCACTGCTTACAATACTGACAAGCTCGATGTGTATCTACAGTCTCACCGCTCCAACCCTGACCGCCCTATTGACTGCAATCGGACTAGGCGAGAACAGCGCCGAAGCCTGGAACGACCCCAACCTATGGACATTCGCCCGCCAGGTCTGCTGCGAATGTCCCATGAAGTTGGAGAACTCCCCTTCTGTGACTCGCAAGGCCGGCGCAATAGCCTTGGGTGGCGACGGAGTGCGCAACGCTGTACCGCTCGAGACAGTCCGGGTGGTGGAGTGGAAGACGAAGGGGTTGAAGGCGTCTGCTTTGACCGCAAGCGAACCCGTTCCAGCCGATACGGGAGCGGCGCATCGGGAAGACTCGAGCAGGACCTTGCGATGGAGCGCAGTGAGAAGAAGTACGCGCATATCATCATCATCGGCATCGGCGGGGAAGCCACTGGCGTCGTAAGCCGGAGGGGAAAAGAGCGCCTCCTTCTTCAATTCCATTAGCAGATCTGTGAGTTCTTCACATCGCTGCAAGAAGGCGGTGCGGATGTCCTTTTCGGCGATCGTTCGGACGACAGGGCTGAGGCGCTGGATGGTAGCGACGAGTGGAGCGAGAAGGGCGAGATATCGAGCGTCTTCTGGCTGACGCTCGGGCGAAGGCTGGGAGGGGAGCACGGGGACGTCAAAGAGGGTGATGCTTGAGTCGAGACTGCTACTCTCCGAGCAAAGGTGTTTCGCTTCGTTATCGGGGCTGTTCCGCACGGAGGACGACCTGTTCGCGGAGCTTTTGCGGTTGAAGCGGAACTTTGAGCGAAGCTGGGAGAGGCGAGAGGTCTTTTGCGAGCTGACGAGGGTCACTTGGGAATCTGCAGGCGGAGGAAAGGGCTCAGACTGGGCGGGAGGCGAGGGGAATGGCTCAGCGTCATGTTCTTCGTCTGGTGCATCGAGCAATTCAGCCCGAACCGAGTCGATTTTGCGTTCCAGCTCTTCGAGCTCAAAGCTGTCGGATCAGCCGTCGTCTTATAGGTGTAGCAGGTACCGAGCATAAGCTCACCCTATCGTAGTGGAGTCTTGCTCAAGGATGACTTCCATGACGGTTCAGTCTTGCTCAAGTAAGTGGCAAAGAGCGAAGTGAAGGTCGACGGACACCAATATAAGGGTATGCTCTACGCCCTCCCAGCCTAATCATATGATTGTGGTGCAGACCCATCACTCCTGATACCCAAGGGATGCCCTCGCCTCCTTTCCCGCCCCGTCCCCCTGTACCCTGTCTCATAGATAAGCTGAAACACGCTTCAGAATCGCCACTCTACCCCTGGATAAATCTACTTCCGCGTTTCGACGCGTCAAGCGACGCGACCCAACTCCTCATACCTCACCTGCATCATACCTTGCCTTATCCCTTCACAACTCAGCAGTGCGCTCCAGTGGGAGTATCGCCTGTGCCCCATAACATGTCGACGTCACGGAGAGCCAGCGGGTCAACCGTACCATTTACGCCGAGACCGGCGAGGAAAGCGAGCGGGTCGAAGTATAGCTTGACGGATCAGGAGTTTACAAAAGTTTGTTTACATTTCGTTGATGGGTTTCGTGGGTCTTGAAGGGCAACGCAGAGGTATCAGGCGGCTCGTCTGTGGTCGGAGGAAGAATGAATGAATCAAGACGAATGTGGCTGACCCATAGGTCGCTGGAACGCTCGCTTCGGTCCGGAAAGTAAGACCGGACGCTATCGTCGAAGAATTGGACGTCTCGGGGGATGCTGCTACTCTGCTTCGACAGAAGCGTAAGTCTGTATACCTGAGATACACTGAAAGAGAACAAGCTGAAGGGTCAGTGAACGGCTATGCCACTCATACTGTCTCAGCTGCCGAACCATCTCGGCCTTCCTCCTCCCGGTCTATCCCTTCAGACCCCTCATCCTCCCGTCACGCCGGTCCCTCTTCGTCTTCACACCACCGATCTTCCTCCTCGCAAGGGTACCTGCCTCGCAATGGAAAGGCGGCAGAACGCATCCGGGAGCGGGAGATAGAAGTGGATGTCAGGATAGAGAATAGGGTGATTGAGGAGTATGAGGAAGAGGAGGAAGTAGCGCCCGAGGTGGCCGAGCGGTTGCTGGATGGAGTACCGCTGGAGGTGCAGGAGGCGTGGATATGCGAGGATCTGATGTTTGTGCTGCAGGTGAGTCCTACAGCGGGAGGTGGAGTAATTGGCTAATGTGATAGGGTGTCGAGGGGCAGCTGATACGGTATCATGAATGTTATGACCCGCTTGATGAGGTACAGCGGTTGAAGGGAGCCGAGTGGAGGGTGGATCTATCATTAGGTATGTCTCTCTCTCTTGAAGCTGGGGCGCCAACTGATCTCCAGATCCATCGTTACTATCACTGGTAGAACGCCTGTTACCCCTAGCATCTGCCTTCACATCAGTCGAGGCCTCCATGGAGCTCCGGTACGCCCCTATTTCGGTGCTCGTGGTCATACTGACTTCGCAGCGGTAACCCAGAATACGGAATGGTCAGCCACGCCCTATGCAGCGGTATTCGCCAAATGCTCAAGGAGTACCGAGTCGTCACCGCCCAACTCGAATCCCTCTTTCTCCAGTCTTCCACTTTCACCTTGCAAACCCTCTACTTTCACCTGCATCCGACGCTACACACCATGACCCTCCTTTCCGCTTTATGTCAGTCGCTCGAGACGGACAGTATCCCGATGGATAACTCGGACGCAACAGACGAGGACGATGATGGGCTTGGAGGGATGGCAGCGGAGCTGGGACTGGGAGGCGCGGGGCTCAAGGGACTGATGAAGAATCTTAATGCGCAGGAAGGGCTGGATGGAGGTGGGCTTGTCTTGGGTGGGGAGGTATTGGGGATAGTATCCGACCGGGATGCGACGATGAGCGGGTGAGTCCGAGTGAAAAGGGTGGAGAAGACAGGCTGACGGAATAGAGATCCCACAGCGTCAACGCTACACTCAAATCTGCTACTACACGCTTCTCAGCCGTACACCCGGATGCTGCTTCGGTGGATCACGACCGGACACCTCTCAGATCCATTCGACGAGTTCATGGTCAAGGAGAGTGGGCATATTACTAAGGGCGTACTCGAGAGTGACTATACCGACGAGTACTGGGAGAGGCGGTATACGGTCAGTTCACCAAGCTACGATCCGGTAGTTCCGAACCTGACAGTCTAGCTTCGAGACGGCTCATCGATCACATCCGCCAAAGTCGGCTCTACCAAGACTCCCACACTCTCCGCTGCAGCTCCACCACCTCGTCCTGGTTCAAATCGCCTACCCGGAGGAGCGTGTATACCGGCCTTTCTCCAGCCGTGGAAGCACAAGATACTGCTGGCGGGCAAGTACCTGAATGTGATTCGGGAATGCGGGATCGAGGTGAAGAAGCCGGAGGAGGCGGAGGAGGCGGATATTGTGGTCGTGAATGAAGCAAAGTGGGTCTTTTACGCATTCGGGGGAACAAGTCTGATGAGCAGGTTCTACAAGCGGATAGAGGACGCCTATATCCACGCCAACAAGACGCTGCTGAAGTTGATGATCGACGAGCAGGAGCTTACACCGCATCTCCGGTACGTTTGAGTTGAACCGCGTAGGATATAGCTCACCTGCAGATCCATGAAGCACTGGTTCTTCTTGGACCAGTCCGACTTTCTTACCAACTTCCTCGACCTCGCTGGTCCCGAGCTGCGCAAGCCCGCCAAGAGCGCGTCCCTCGTCAAACTCCAATCCCTCCTTGACCTCGCCGTCCGCAATCCCTCCAGCTCGAGCTCGAACGACCCATACAAGGACGATCTCAAAGTCACTCTGCAGAGCCAAGGGCTGTATGAGTGGCTTTTGAAGATCGTCTCGCGTACGGGGAACGTCAATGACGATGGCGAGCTCGAGTTTGTGATGGACGAACAAGAGGATACGGCCAAGCGAGGCGAGAAGGAGCGGACTCTCCTCGCCATCGACGCGCTAGCATTCGACTACTCGGTCAAATTCCCCTTATCCCTCGTCATCTCCCGCAAAACCATCACGCGGTATCAACTCATCTTTCGCTTCCTCCTTCACCTGCACTACCTCGAATCGGCTCTCTCGGCGATGTGGCTAGAACACAAGGCGCCGCAGTGGCGGAGCGACAGTGGGAATGAGGATTTGGAGAAGTGGAAGCGGCGGATCTTTCTACTGAGGGATAGGATGCTGGCGTTTGTGCGACAGATCCTGGCGTTTGCGACGGGAGAGGTGCTGGAGCAGAACTGGAGGATATTGGAGGGGAAACTGGCGAATGTCCAGACGGTGGATCAGCTGCTGCGGGATCACGTCGACTTTCTGGATACGTGCTTGAAGCAGTGCATGTTGACGACGTCAAAGCTGCTCGGAGTGAGTCTATCGGCTTTGCAGTAGGGGCTGAGCTGATTTCAGGTCTACGCCAAGCTCATGAATACGATGTCGACCTTTGCCCTTTATCAAACCCGCTTCGATGAAGCTCTCGCCAACTACGCCCGAGATCCAGATGGCGAGTCGGACCCTGCCAAGTCGAGTCAGAGGTGGACTGTGCTCCAAAAGTTCGAGATCAACTACAACCACCATACCAAGCTTCATCTCGATGCTGTAACATAGTGAGTTCATCTCGGCGCGACGGTGTATGTGAGCTGACTTTTCAGTAATGCCGGATCGGAAAATGTCGCTCTGCTAGCTCTAGTAACCAGGCTACATCAGACTACATTGCGGACATGAATCTGTTATTATCTACCTATTCCCCAAGATGCTCAAGCAGCTAACCCAGAATGAAACCCTAGTGCTAAAGTCCGTGTCCCTTCAACGCCTTCAACGTCTATTCCATGCAGTCCGTCCAGCCCGCCCCTACGACCATACTCTCCGAAGCAGCCACCTCGCCCGTCGCGTCCCGGACGTGTACCCTAAGGTGGGTTCCCTCGGGGTAGTCGATGATCCACGCAGCGGTATTGGAGGAGCGGACGATGATGGGGTCTTCTTCAGGTGTGAAGAGCGCGTTGTCGTCGGCGAAGTGGATGGTGAGGTAGTAGGGAGCGACAGTGGCTGTCCATGTGAATTGCGCAGGGGCACACTGGGCAAGCTCGGTCTGAGAGTCAGCGGGTGTGCTTATGAGAGCGGGAGAGAGGGCTTACTGGTGTGGAGACACGGAAAGGCTGCTGAGCCATGGGCTTGGCAACGACCAGCGAAGCGATAGCGAGGGAGAGGAGGGTAGTGAGGAACATCGCGAGGATGAGTAGAAAGAGGTAGGTCCGAATGATGTAAGGTGTGGGAGGTAGTGGTGCAAGCGAGCGATCTGGACCGGCCAGATGAGTCGAAGTGCGAGTTGTAGGGTTGATTTGATGGAACAGGAAGCGCGGCTTCGAGTTATGAATTAAGATGTGACGTCGCAGACGTCTAGACAGTAACAGTAAAGATCAAAAAGCGAAGCAATCAATGCTTCTCAAGGTCAAGTGAAGTGATGCGAAGTGGGTGAAAAGCTCTTTTGCGCGAGACGGTGCTTGCTATATATGAACAAGCAGGTGGTCGATGACTACCGATCATAGACTCTAGTAACGCCGTGTTGCGGGAAGCGTGCCACGCACCTAGAACGGTCGTGATCAAAGGGCCAGACATAGGGCGATCACCTTACGAGACGTAGGGTGCAACTCAGCCCTGCTGATATCGCCGAGATATGGGCGCCGCGGAGCATACTGGGAGCCTCTGGGAGCATACCCTAGCGATCTCTCAGGATCTCTCGCCTCATAGATCATCGCAGATCTGCCGAAGACAGTGGCTTCACACCGGCGCGCAATGCAAGGATGTGAAGACCGAAAGAGGGGAATTAGCAGTGGCGCGTCTTCCCGGTGCCTCGTCGCGGGAAGGGTGAGACATTCTTATCCTTATCGAGGCCGAAAAATCGCCGGAAGCGGTAGATTATATCACGGCATTTGCCGGCATATCCGAGCTGACTCCTTCGGCCGAGCCTGAGCGTGACAAGAACGCGTCACGCTCCGAAGCGCTCTCACCTGCACTCACCTACATGCTATTGTGCAGGTGCCGCTCGCCCACACGGTGAGGGAACGGGCTGGACGGCGCGCCAGCCAGAGCTGCAGAGAGCAGTTGCGACAGGAAGTGGGACGGCCGCTCAAGCTGCAATCTGATCTATGATCTATGGCCCTGGCTCGCTGGCTTCTGCTTATGCCCCGCTGCCATACTGAGTCGGTCGCGCTCCCGCCTCAATCAGCTCCTTGGCGCGCATCTCGACGTAGTCCAGCCTGTCTTGTCCCCAGAAGATCTCGCCGTTCACGACATAGTTGGGCGTCCCAAAGATACCTTTCCATCAATCGCCGGACGCTCCGCAGAGAACGGAGACTCACCCAGCTGTACCGCCTCTTCATGGTTGCGCTTCCACTCCTGCACTCCAGCATCCATCTCGTCTCCTCTCCGATCCACGACGTCTTGCTCCACTGCCTCTTCCGATAGTCCACACCGCCGGGCAATCCCTCGCAGCACCTCCACATCCGTATGATCCCCTTCCTCCGTCACCCAGATACACCGCTGAATCTCGTATGAGAACCTTAGCGCCTCCTCGGACCCCACTCCATGACGCCTCTGTACCCGTATGATGGCTTGACCAGCTAGCTCGATGGTGCCGGGCGCTTGAGGATAGTACTTTGGGGAGGGCTTCATGGGGACACCCAGGAGCTTGGCGGTGCGGTACAGGTCTAACGCATGATAAGCTTGTCGTGCCTCATGTCGAGATTTGAGCTGCATGTCAGCTCGTCTTTCGGACGATACCAGGTCGACTTGACACTCACACGTATCCCTCCATTCTCCTCGACCACCACAATCGGCTTGAGATGAACTCTGAGGCCGTACCGCTGCGCTATCGCTTCGACTCTCGGTGCGCCGAGCAGAGCCCATGGGGAAGAGACGCCATAGTATACCTCGAGTGTGATTCGGTCCGAAAGGGCGGGAGGTATTGACCGGTACACTATCGTCGTGGAGGACTGAAGGGACATACTGGCCGACTGACGTGGGAAGGAAATGACGAGATGCTCGAACCGAGACGATGGGAGGTAGAGGAATGGGGTGTCCTGAAAGCGCGGATCACAGCGATCTTTGCGAAAGAAAGCATGCGTCCCCTCCGACATGCTCTATACATACTCGTAGAATGACTATTGCCATGGCATCCTTGCACACACCTCCTACACTGGATAAGTCGCATGAAACAGCGGCATAAACAATGGCCTCGCTCCCAACAGAGACACAGGACAAACACTCTACAGGGCAGAACCATCTCCTCTTCAGATCAGCTCCAGCCCATTCTCTATCCCTCCAATACGGACCAGAGCTCACCTATTAACTTGCTGACCATCCACAAACTTCGCAAGGGGGTGCGTCGAATATCTGATTGATTTCCCATCGATGAAACGCCTCCTGCCCACCCGGAAACACCTTTCTGACGGGTGAATCTCCCAGCTCATTCGCCAATCGGCCAACCACATATCTCGCCGTAGCCCGCCACTTCTCCTTCTCCTCGTCCGATACCGGAGGCTCTAGCTGATCGTCCGGCGCCATATTGGCGTACAGGCTCCATCCGAGATCCCGAACTCTCCCAACGTTGCCATCGCCCACTCTTGCGCGATGCTGCATAGCACGATAGACCCCGTGTGAGACCCCGCCCATTATTCGCTCCTGACGATCACCGTCCGGCTCCTCCACTCGGAAGTGCATATAGTAGCGCGGACCGCCGCCCGGGGCCGGAAGAACAGATATAGGATAGGGGCTGTGGGTGTGGATGTTACGGGTCGGTCGATTCGTACCGGCCGATGGATTCCTCCCGGCGAGGGCGAGTGGACCGCAGCTGAGCTCGCAGTAGTGAACGATCGAGTTGACGCGCGAGACCAGGGACGTGAGACCGTCCTCGACGGTGAAGAGGGGATCCTTCCACTTGTCGAGGTACCGGTTTCCAGGCCGCTTTTCCTTCTCGAGTGGCAGGATAGCCCCAACGGAGAGGGTCCGGAGATTCGTGAAGATCCGTTCCGCCTGCCCATACTCCTCCATCCTCTGGGTCCATCCCTCAGTTCGCTCGCTGAGATCCCCTAGTCTTCGCTGCTTCGCTAGAGCCGCTATCTCCTTCAACGTCATCCGCCCAAGTATCACCATCCACTCAATTCTCTGTGTGTACTCGTCCCGGCGAGGGGGCTTCTCCCCGTTTGGATCATGGTACTCGAGGAATAGCCTCTCGACGAGACAAA
Source organism: Dioszegia hungarica (assembly GCF_025882075.1). NCBI lineage: Eukaryota > Fungi > Basidiomycota > Tremellomycetes > Tremellales > Bulleribasidiaceae > Dioszegia > Dioszegia hungarica. The sequence goes on along the minus strand of NW_026515766.1, from coordinate 1,041,612 downwards.
GCAATGCGACCTTTGGCGTGGTACCGGGCACAGGGGCGTCAAATACCCCCATGAGCAACAGAGATGGGGCATCCGAGATGACGTGGCCGCGATAGAGGAGGGGGGCTGCGTTGTTGTAGAATTGCTATGCTGATCAGCAGGAGGTTTACTAGTATCAGATAGCTCGCTCACCTTGTTGACGGTCAGACATGAGCACAAGTCGGTCTGGCGTATCGATGATCGCTCTGGCCGTGTGGTATGTGGGAGAGGGGACGGCCGGCGGAGGTGTTTGAAGATCTCGGTCCATATCTCCGCAGGGAGCGACATCTTGATATGTATATTTCCTGATAGTCAAGCACTACGGATGCGAGCTAGAGTGGCCTACCTTATCTGGATCGTTTATATTGGTGAGCGAGAATATGTGAGGAAGGGAAGGGAAGTGCAGGTGACGCGGCAAAGTGCGGATAGGCATGTCGGCTCCGAAGTAGCCGTTGCCAACTTGGGTGATGATCTGGCTTGCAGCTGAGGCGCTGAGGCCTCAGGCCTCAGGCTTGTGCAAGATGAAGAGAGACAAGAGCCGCACAGATGCAACGAGCCAAATCCATACAAACGACATAAGTCGACTAGCATGTAACAAACAGGATCAGAGTCTGTACAGCCAGCTGACTCGCCCACCCCAAATCTATCCAGAAGCGACCAATCTCCTTCGACCGAGCTGACCCGTAGTCAGAGCGCCCCGTTCACTCCTTGCTCCTCCTCACTATCTGCCCTTCAGACGTCCCCTTCCACCTCCGCCCGCTCTAGATTGGGCAAGATCTGCAGATCCAGCTTCCATCCTTGGTCGTAGAAGTTTGGGGCGACTCACTCCTCATACTGCCAGCCACACGCCTCACAGGCAGGCGCATCGTACAGATTCCGTACAGCGAGATCCGACTGCCTTATCGCCGACCGAGGAGGATATCTTGCAGCATGCGCGGCCGGAAGAGGTCGTCTCAGCTGCTCAAAGACGACTCGCCAGATCTCCGGCTGGAGTTGAGGCAGGGTGGAAGGTATCTTGCGGGCGAGAAGAGGTTGAGTGTGGCGCCGAGGCATTGCGAGGGTGTGAAGAGAATAGCTGCCGCGCGTTACTGACCACAAATATAGAGTGCCAGCCACGACAGGCTGCTGTGTTATAGCTGTGATTGTCAACAAAACCTTCTTCGGGCAATGATTTGGCTATTTTCTCCAGCTCCTCATTCCTCATGTGGGCAGGAAATTTTGGTCCCTCGAGCTATCATAGGGGACGGCGTCCCAGTGTACATATATCTAAGCGTCTACTGTGCGTGTCGGAGCACATCTCTATCAACTGTCGCGTGCGCATGAGGTCGCTTGGATTGATCAGATCGAATCGGCAGGCCGTCTGGCGCGGATTGACGGACGCATGCGGCCGGCAGCTTGGGTCATGAGACATGATGGTCATGGAAGATGTTATGAAGACGACTACGTACGTTGGCTCTGCTAACTGTATCTGCCAGATGTGAGTAAGATAGAGGATAGAAACGGTCATATGCCCTGCTCAGGGGACTTGAGGTATATAAGTGGCAAGGAAGCGGACGATGCAAAGAATCGGGAACTTCCCGAATTCGAACCGGCTATAGGGTCACCGTCCGGCCGAAGTCGATTATGCATGCTGATCGTACTCTCCTCACATCCCTTATACACATCTTGGACCGCAGCTCACGGAGCACCATCAAGACTTGCCTACTCTAGCTCTGATCATGACCGCCCGCCCCCTCACTGCCCTCAGCTGATTCCTCACCAGGCTGACATGGCCACATCGCTGCGAGTACCCGGCTAGTAATCGCCTAGGCAGTCAGCTCGGCCTGACGAGCGCAGTTTATGCTCACCTCTGCAGAATCCTCCTCATTGTCAGGGTCACGCGGTCGATCAAGCTCTACTTTCAATACCGCCGCGCCCGCGCATGCCCGCTCCTTCACTTGGGATATGAGCCACATCCCTCGAAATTCTCGATGCCTTTACTCACTTCTTCGGACCAATTGTCAATACCAAGACGGTCCAGCAGCTCATTTACGCTCTCCACGGCTGACGCGGTCGCTGTTGCTGCTGCTGCTGCTGTAGATGCTCCTCCTCTGAACAAGGTACGCTCCCTATCAGCGATTCAACTAGATTCAACTACTCACGGGATGCTTCTCGTAGAGGTAGCCGTATACTTTCCCTCTATACCTGGTATCACGCGAGTAGAACACCTCGTCGTCGTACAGCATGACGTCCTGGTCGAGGTAGATGGCGGTATGGTGATGAGCGTCGTCCAGATAGAGGGTGGCGAAAGGTTGGTAGAACTACTATCAGCGACATTCCGCAAAGACTCACGCTGTCTTTGACTCCAAAGTCCCACAGGTCCAGCTCCATTGGGGGACTTGCTTTCCCTTGCTCATATGTATCTCTCTCGAGTTTGATGAAGAGATACCGAGGGGCGTCAATGATGGTGGTAGTAGCTGTGACAGAGGGAGTTTGGCATCTGGGACTGGCATCAGCTGAGATCACAGTCGAACTCACTTCATACCGGGACAAGATGCATCTCTGATCTTCCTTGAGCTCAGTCCCATACCGAGCGACCGGTACAGATTGCGAACGTAATTGCCGGCAGCGTCTGTAGCTGGTACTGTCAAGCTGATGATGGCCTGCTCCTCACTGTCGGAAGCACCGCAGGAGCAGGTCCTGATGATTTGGACGCGTCCATTGAAGAGTTCGAGCTCGACGCTGGGTTGTCAGCTAGGGAGTAGCTAGGGAGTAGCCATATACTCACTCCTCCTTGAACATCCGGCTGATCAGCATGGTGAGAAAGGTATAAGCAGCGTGCGGCAACTCGAGCGATGTCAAGTCAGTTTCGACGTCGGTGACTTGGTCTGCTCATCAGCTGGGTATTCATCGGTGATGCTAGGACAGACTCACCTAGGAGCTCCTCAATGTAATAAGTCATATCTGGAGGAGCAGTCACGCCGAGAGTGGCGCGCAAAATCTGAGCCAGAGGACATCGGACGCAGTCTTTGTCGTTGCCTGAGGATCAGCTCCAGCACTGCGTGATACTTACATTCCGCTTTTCTTTTCAGGTGCACCTCGAGCGCCCTTCTAATCTGAGGTATCGCGAGCAGCATCTGAAGGACTGAGACTGCCCAGCATCGTTTCTCCTCGTCGATCATACCAGACAGATCGCCTATGGTGACGAATCACGATGGTGCTGGTATCCGCAGCTGGGTGGCTGACGGGAGGTTGACGAGGGGTTTCATGCTCGGTGGTCGAAGAGGCATTCCCAATCTCTTCATGGAACAGTCGGGAAGATGAGGGAAGGACCACCGGGTTGTGGATGGTGATGGGCTTGGGAGCGAGCTTGGTAGTTGGCTTCTTCGGTTTCGGTGTGAGCTTGGCCTTTCCACCAATTTTTGTGGGTGAGGACGCCAGAGCGACGTTCTCGACGGCGGAACTGGCGTGGCCGAACACGAATAGCGACTGATCTGTGGAGCTGTTGGCGTTCGAGAAGTTGAACATGGTGTGTGATGATTCAATTGCAATGGAGCGTTGTCAAGCTGTCTACCTGACCAGACTGACCAAAATCTGTATCTTACCCCGTGTTTCAGGTTGAGGGAATGCGCGCCGCCAGGCTTTTGCCACTCAACTCACCATCGCTGACCTTGACTACGATCATACATCTGACCTCTCCTTGCAAGCCGCAGCTCGCTTCGACTCAGTGGTCTCTCAGGCACTCAAGCAGTCGCAGATACTTCCAGCCCTCTTCAATACCACCTCACGTCAGTAAGATACCTTCAAATGCGGCACCAAGACAAAGACCGCTGAACGTTTGGCGAAATCGTAACGGCTGACGGTACAGAAAGAGCCTTGAACTCGAACCCCATGTCCACCTTACCTCATACCGCCATAGCATCTCCGCCTCCTCCAAATGAGTCCGCTGCGCCAACTGGCCGGACCATCCTTGTCGGGTTCCGGCACCCCGGTCAAACCCTCGCGCCTTACATTCTGGAAGGGTTGGAGCCGTACGATGAGGACGAGCTTGATGAGGAACGTTACCCCGACGACGACGAGTGGGAAATAGATAGTGGGCTCTCTTCACCGCTATTACTGACTTCAAAGAGTATGTTTGTGTTCAAGGAAGTGACTCTGCTACCACGTCGTGAGTCTGCCCGAATTCAGACGCTGATCATAGCTGCTATGGCTCCCGTCCAGCCTACGGTGCTTTCCAGGGTCCCGGGACAGACGATCCCGCCCTACATACTCTCTGGTATACAGCCTGTTACCCAGCGTAACGATCGACGGTACGCGGGTGTCACTCGGCGGATCAATCTCGGTATGTTCGACCTTTCTCGAGCGGTCGAGGTCTGAGCTGACGATCAGAGGCGAGCCCGTTCAGAGAAGTACCTCAGCAGCAGCTAGACGAGACCGTCCCTAACTCGCTCGGACTTGAGGGCATCGAGCAGTTGACTGGTGAGTCTACGGATTGGTCAGGCTTTCAAAGACCGAGCTGATTGGCAGCCTCGTCGACAGGGAGTCAAAGAGTGCAAGCTTCTCGGCGAGTCCAAAGCTGGCGGGCGGATCTGGACAAGCAGACAGAGAAGAGCGATGTCGCGCCGTCTGCGAGTGAGGAAGCGGAGCACAGTGGCAGAGGCGTTGGGGCAGGTATAAGCAAGGACGAGGCTGCACACGGCGACGGCAAGGTCGAAATGGTGAAGGTGGCAGATAGATGAGGATGGGAAAGTATGCTCTGAGGATAGACCGGATATGGCGTCGGACCACATGCATGTGCAGATCCTACAGACGACATGAATGATACACTATAGCTAGATCCTGGCTCTACAGATCTACAGCCCGCCAGTACCATACACCTGTCCAACTCAGATGAAACGTCTCGCCAAACCCAGTCCCTCCTGCGATGACCATAACCCCGGCATCCCTCTCCGCAGACAAACCCTTCACTACACGCCCCCTGTCTTCTCTAGCCCATTCAGCCCAGCTCGGCGGTCCGCGTGAGCCGTCGTGACGAGTGCTAGGCCGAACCAGACACTGAGTCCACAGTTGATGCCGAAGCGATAGAAGCTGACCGATCAGCTACCAGCCAAATGCCATGAGAACGCAAGTCTGGATGCTCACCTGATTCGTCCCCGATCCAGCCACAAGCACCACACGAAGGCGAGTCGGCAAGTACGCGAACTACCAGGCGGTCCTTATTACCCCATCGCTTGCCCTTACGGCGGAACGTCTTTGCCGCCATAATCCTGAGCTCGACCTCCAGCGCCGCCGCCGCATCCCGATGGACCAGCATATCTTGCTCCCAAGGCCCTGTGCGCTCGCGGTGGGGCTTGTGATCGACGCAGAATTCCAGGTCGAAATACGACCTCGGACCAGTCCGCCGAGGCCTTGACGCGGCGCTTGTGATGGCCCGCCCGATAACGTCCTTTGCCATGCTCCAAGGTACGTGCGGCGCGCGGCACTCGGAGGCGGTCGCAGGCGGGCCGTCCTCGAGGTAGAGCCTGAAGGGTACGCCGGCCCGGATAGCGAGAGGGGAGGTGGAAGTTCGGGAATGAAGGGGCGCGTGCATGGTGATGGTGGATTGCGACGGCCACGTGCCCTTCTTCTCGACCTCGAGCTGTAGCGCGCCCTCTTGCGAGTAGCAGACAGAGCGGAGGGAGGGGGTACCCGTGACGAAGCCGGCGAGCGCTTCCCGAGCTTCAGCGGGCGCATTCGCGATGGCAGGGGGAAGCTTCCGGGGGACAAACAGTGTCTGTCTTCTGTCGTCTCCGTACCGCCATGGCTCGTCTTCCCTCTGCTGCTGGGCCCGGCGTAGGGGGAGGAAGACCTCGGTGGATAGAGTACGGAGGGACGCAAAGACGGGCTCCGGGTGGGCGTCCGTACCGAGGCAGGCATGCCAGGCATCCGCGAGATCCGCCGCTTCCTTCATCTCCTGCACATCCCACCATACCGACTCGAGCGTGTAGCTGGGGTCTGACGTGCTGGACGCCAGATACTCCGCGAGGCCTCTGAGCATGGGGGAGGGAACGGTGTGGGTATTGCCGTGTTTGTAGCTGTACTCGATATACAGCCGGGTGGTGAATTTGAGGAGGTCACGCTTTGAGATGCACTTGGCGATGGGAGCATGATGGATATCGGAAATCAGGATGGGTAGGGAATCCGTGACGATGGTGGAGTATAGCAGTGGTGCTGCAATGTTGTAGAAGTACTTATCTATCAGCGGAGCACACATAGCCTCAACTCTCAGTTCCGAGACAGACGGTAAGAAGGAAGGAAGCTCACCTTGCTCACTCGGAGAAGCTTGGCCAGATGAGGTTGGCGCAGTGTCCAGCGCTTATTGTCTTTATTGCGGGGCTTCGGTAGGGGCCGCTGGAGATGCTGGAACACCTGCAACCAGACCTCTACCGGCAGCGTGACCTGCTTTTGGGGAGGGGATGAAGATGGTGTAGGCATTTTGTCGCGCTTACGGTGGTAGCTGATGCTTGAGCGAGGACTACCGCGGGCTCGAAAGGTTAACCAAGCAGCGGGATGGAGCGTATGGGGAGCTTTGAGATGTGTATGTCGGGTGTCTGGTGTCAAGTCAACGGACGAGTCCAGTCAGCTTGATCTGAAAGCTGTGGACTTCGATCGCGGACACGGTCAAAGAGCTTATCTCCGCAAAATGCCGTCACTCGCGCCGTGCCTGGCCTGGCCTTGCATGGCCTCCGCGTCAGCTGCAGCCGAACGGGTTGCTTATCCCCTCCACCTTCATTCCTTTCAACATCTACGTCCTTACCCATTCACCTAATACAGCCTCAGAGATCACTTACAGACTACTCCGGAGCCTCTAGATGCGATGCCCGAAGACCTGACCCTTCTAGATGAGCTCGAGCACTGGATTGAGTGTCAGATCCCCCGCAATCTCGGGGACCTGCCCAGGCAGCTGTTCGATACTGTAGAGAGAGTCACTCAAGAGATATGTAAGCTATACTCGTCGGAACGTATCCTCGACCAGACAGCTGACTCTCCAGTCGACACTTTGAACATTCACGGTCCGCCCTCCCTCTCCCTCCCTTTCCCGCCCTTCACCCTCAACGAGCCGCCACCGCCCGCTCCTCCCCTTCCGCCTCCGTCTACTCTGTCCACGTACGGTCTCGAACGCGTCGAGAAGCTCGCGAGAGCACACCCTTATGCCTGTGCAGGTGGCGCGGCATTGGTGTTGACAGTGGGGCTCGGAGCGGGGTATGGCGCGTATAAGCGGGGCGGAATGATGATAGGGGGTAGGGCGGGAGTAAGGGGTGTGGTCAATGATGGGATGTTGAAGGATGCTATAGGTAAGTTGCGTCGCCTTCGCTGAACTCAGGGCAGACATACGGTAGCTGACACGGCAGTCATCCTGTCGCCTTCGCCTATGCCACCCCTGCTCTTACCGCTCGCTGTCAGCCTGCTCCGATCTGGCTACATCGTGCTTATCGCCGTTCCGCACGTGGATGATGCGGAGCAGCTGGAGAGGAAGTTGTCTGGTCTGGAGGAGAAGAACGCACTCAGAGTCTTGATTTATGACCCGGACGACGTGAGCTCACACTTTCACGTTGATGTGAAGTCTTCAGCTGACAGACCAGTCATCCACCTTCCCACCTTTCCATCGCTCACTCAACGCCACATTGACCCTCCGCTTCCCCTCAATCCACACCAAGGGCACGTCAGACCCGTACAATCCTCGCCCAGACCACATCCCGCACATCTACACATACATTTCGCTATACCCTCTGAACCCCTCACCTCCCTCCCAGCCGAGCCCACTTCCGGCTCTCCCCACCCTCCTCGCGCCCACATCCTCTGATGCGCCCGCGCGACTCATCACCATCTACCCCTCCGCCTCGACCCTCGTCCAGCCCGACTCCTTCGCCACCCAGCTCCTCGCGGCAAACCACCATCTCCTCTCGCGCAACCTCGGGGCATTCTCCCACGCCCGCTCCGTCTCGGTCTACATTGGCGATATCCACCTGCCGCTCCTCCCTACCCTGATCATCGGGGGCGGGGCGCAGGTGTCTCGCCGACAGCAGGCTAAAGCGGCACTCAAGGAGGCGACGACGGCCAAGAAGGCCTCGATCGTCAAGGACTACATCATGGGCTATTTCTCAAGCCTCTATACCCGCTTGGCGGCGTATACGGGCCTCGGGACCGCCGGGCGCGAGTATGAGCTGTTCGAGTCCTCCTTCCTTCGTCTTGTCCGGGCGGATCGGTCTTGGCGTACCCGGTACCACTTGGGACAGTACTCGTATCTCACCCTCTTCCTCTCTCGACTCCCTACGTTCCTCCTTCCTCGACTACTTCCCCTCCTGCCGGTCCTTCCTACCGCTACGGGACCTACTACCGGAAGCGGATACGATGTCCCGCCGACTCGGGGGGGGACTCAACCTCGCGGACCTCGGCCCCGTACCCCTCTTCCTACAGTGGCTAAGGGGAATCTCACTGCTACGAGTACCAGCAGCAGCGACGAGGCGGAAGCGGACCTCGCGAGCAGCTTCCATACGACCGGGACTAGTAGTTCGAGGGGTCAAGCGGATGCGGGGAGCGACAGCAGTGCGCGGAGCAGGAGCAGCGAGGGGAGGGGGTTGGGGGATAGTTGGGTGGGTGTGGAGGATGGTGGGAATTAGCCTGGGGGAGGCAGGGGGTAGGGGTTGCCTGCGGCTGGTCTATGGTAGGTCGGGGCGATGTACATCTCCGCCCCGGTCCGTTCATGTCTCTGCTTCCTTCCCACTGGCTTTGACTTTCACCCCTCAGTTGTTTCATACCTGTACAGTATCTTTTCGTTGTCAAGTAGTCGCATCTCTGCCTGTGTACCTTTTGCCTTGTATGTTCCGTCCTGTACCCGAGCACCCCACTGGCCACTCACATACATACAAGCGGAGAGTCTTGCTCCACTGACACTGCAAAATACCCCCGAGAACAACATCACCCGTCGGATCCGGCGGAGAAGCATATCCAAGCCATGCTTACGGTACGCAGATCCATCCGCGGGCGATCAGCTGGGCGATCTCACTTAATTGAATGTGGCGCCCGCGTTGGAGACCTTCCCTTACTTTGTTGATCTTTTGCAGACGAGGATGCGGATCTTGTATTCTCTTGTCTCGCCAGCCTGATACACTGGGGTGTCTGTCGCTGTGCGGATTTGCCAGTGCGTCTCAATGTGACTGGTTCCCGAGGACCGTCCCTCCCGCTGCGAAAGACTCTGAGAGTCATCTCTGCAGCTGTCGACCTGTCGCCTGCCGGCGGCCGCCTGTAACCGGATCCTAATGAAGGTACGGCAGGATCACGGGGGCGGCGGCATTGGGGCGTGACGAAGTACCGCATATAATTGCCCCATGGAGTCAAAAGCGGCGCCGTGCCTTGGAGAGTTGCAAGTCCCGTGCCGTCAGCATAGTGTCACGCCGAGCATAGAACGTAGAACCACGGCACGGAGCATTTGGACTTGGAGTCAGCAAGCCATTCCGGTCGGCACTCCGAGCTCCAAAGCTGAAAGCTCCCACGACGGCCCCTCTGAAAGTTTCTGGCACTTGATGGTCTTGTTTGTACACTTACATACGAGGTCATCGTTGTACCAGTCCTCGAGTCTCCAGAATTGTGTGTCCCTCTCTGCGCCCGAGACGCTTTGCTGACCTACCGCAGAAACCCATAACTCCGACACAACGGGTTTCGGAGTGCACCTTTCGGACCTTGGACCTTCCCCCTCGATCCGATACGCACACACGCACATACACGATACACACAGACAGATCTGAGCTGAGGCCGATCTCGCCCTCAAAGGCACTCTGACCCGAAGCTTACGGGTGGGCATTGGTACGTCGCCCTTGATCTCCTTCCGCCCCGCGGCCAGCCACCCACACAAGAAGCGCAATTAAGCCTTACCTTACCTTATCTCAGATTCAGGTTCTCAGCGGGATGTCTCTGATGTCGTTATAGGCCTATTCCAATGCCTTTCCGCCCATTCTTGCGCTAAGGCTGGCACTCCATACACAGCTCCACCGATCACTACAAGTATAGCACGAATACTGGTACAAGGACGAGGACGGACACACCATTTCATTTGCTCCACTACACTACGCTCTTAGCGGATAGTCCTTTATCATCCACCCCACCCTCGCTCGGACCTCGCGCCTTTCCTTTCCTTTCCTTTCCATCGCGGCGGTACAAGGCGCCCCCGAACCTTATCAGCCCCGGCCCTTCTGCCGGTGCGGCAGACACGGACTCGCCCTCTGCTTCGCTCACCCCGAAGGCCAAGGCCGAGAGAGTGGGGGCTGACTGCAATTTAACGGTGACACGGCACCCCCGAGCTCCGAAACACCTGTGCGAGATCAGATCTGGGTCTGGGAGGCAAATCAAAGGATAAGGCGCAAAGGGGGAACGTTTCAAAGCGGCCGCTACTGCGGCAAATACTGGGGACTGCTTGCGGCTGTGAATGTGGAGTTGTATATACCGTGAGCCCATCTCTCCATCTTCCTTACATTCCTCCCCTCCCCTCTTATCTACCCAGCATGGAGAAGGAGACACCCAAACGCAAGATCTACCCGCCCACGGGGTTCGACTTCTCTATCCCCTTTCCCTCCCCATCTCTCCTCACCCCAGGAACCAACTCGAACCCCCATACTCCCTTCCCCTTCCCTACGCTCTCGCACAACGAGCGACTCCTTCCTGGTATCTATGACCCCTATTCTCGCTCGTCTGACCTCCAGCAGATGTCGCAATACTACTCTTCATCCGAAGCGGGCCCTAGCTCGGGGTACAAGACCTCCCCGCCCGACTATATGGGTCCTCCCCTTCCCCTTGCCCACACCATTCCCCCTCCGCCTCAGCAATACGCCGCACCGCCCCCGCTCATATCGACCAACTCGTACCCCCCACCTACCATCTACTATGCGCAGGAACAACCCCACCTCTACCCTCCCCCGCTCGAGCACGACCGCTCTCGCCCCCCTATGGCTCTCAATCTGCCGCACCGCCCCACCTTTGACGAGCGGGACTATTCGCAGCACATGCTGAGCTACGCGCCAGCAGCACAGCCGCAGTATACCTACGCGCCTGGGCAGTCACCGTACGGCACACCCGGCGAGATGATCTATCACAACACCACACCCGGCGAGGTGATTTATCACAATACTACACCTGGCGCGCCCGACTCGGGGGGAAGCGGCCACATGACAGAGTACTTTCCACCGTTTCATGGGAATCCTCACGCCAACGCGCCTCATCCGGGAGATATGGCCAACCTCGGTGGTCACTCAGCCTACAACCTCGGCCCGCCCTTGATTTCACAAACGTATCCCGCACCCCCGCCGCACAGGGCATCGCTCGTCCCCGTCACTTCCACGCCCGTATTTCCACCTGCGAGATCATCCGCGTCCGCAGCCATAGCGGCAGCCGGCCCGTCTACACACCGGCCGAGAGGCGGGCATACGTCCAAAACGAGCAGACAGCAGTTTTCGGCGTGTGGCGCCTGCAGGCATAGGCGGGTCAAGTGCGATTTGAAGGAGAAGCAGGATGCATTGGAGCTCATGGCGGCACAAGAGGGGAAGAAGGGGGCTGGACCTATTCGGGGAAAAGGCAAGAATAGGCGGTTGGCGGTGTGTACGAATTGCGAGGAGAGGGGAGTGGACTGTGTGTGAGTTGATATCGATATCAGCTATTGTCGCGGAGGCTGATGAGCAGGGACGAGTACGCACCTATCAAAGCGGCCAAGCAGCTTCGGCGAGGAAAGAGGATATCGGAGATTGAGACAATATATGGACGGCAGGCGGCGAGCGCGGCGGCGGTAGCTGCGACTTTGGTGGAAGAGGGGCCACTACCCGAGTTGACAGCTGCTTTTTTTGACTCTCCATTCTTTCGGCGATTCCAAGTCCAACGTGAGTCCTACCATCTACAAAGCTGATCTCAGGCCCTGTGCTCGATTCTCGAGACTTTACTCAACGCTACCTCTCCCACTCACGCCCATCAGCCGCCGCCATGGGCCCGGAAGGCGCTATCCTCTGCCACGTCCTGTACGCCTGGGCGCTCTCATACGGCGTCGACGCGAACGGGGAGCTCGATGTCCCCGAGGGCGGTCTCGAGCCCCTCGGTCCCCTTCCCCTCGACAATGCCAGCGACAACGAGCTCCTCCGCGAGCTGGACCGCCAGCGTCGCTTTTCCAATATGCGCGAGGCCGTCGAAGTGGTGTTGAAGGAGATTGACGAGTGCGGTGTCATGCGGAAACCAACCTGGGATGGGGTCCGGGTCTTGCTCTTGATCCTGCCATTGACGGAGGGGATCTCGACTTCGGTCGAGCGGCTGGCGATGTATGAGACGGCGCTGAATCAGGTGTATTCGCTCTGCTCGTTTGCGGGTATGGGGTATGACGGGCAACCGGCGGCGACGAGTGGGGTGAATGGGGGGTCGGATGGGGATGACGACGAGGTAGCTGGGACGGGGCAGAATGTCCAGATGATCCGAGTGAGGATATACTGGTGTACGTCTTTCTTTTGATGGTTGGGGTCGAGCTGACGGGCAGACGCATTCGTACATGAAGGGATAACGACCGGACTCAAAGGCGGCCGTCTACTCCTAGATGACGAAGACCTCGACACTATGCAAGACTCGATCCATAATCGCGCGGTCGTCCTGCAGAATTCGTCGATCAAAACATCAGTCAAATTCGCTACGGCCCCCATCAACCTCGCGCTCGCGTGTCGGCTCATCAATCGCGCGCTGACCGGTCCGTCGGCCCGGCGAGCCAAGTCGGTGAACGGGACATGGGTCAAGGAGGCATGGGAAGCGCTCGAGCGGAGCTGGGAGGAGTTTGAGGCGTTGAAGTACGCGCCGGACGCGTCGAGTATATATAGTACGATGGACGAGGTGATGCGGTTTGCGGATGGATGGGTGAGTTTTGTGTGGGAAGAGGAGGGAAGGAGCTGACGAGGTAGAAAATCTTCTTGTTCGAAGCGCAGAACGTTATAAGGAAGATCCTCGAGGAACGGTATTCGAAACTCCTAGCCGCCAGGGAATCGGCGTTCATCTCGGATCCCAGTTCGGAGGGGGTCTCGCCTGGATTCGACCAGGAGCGGATGTCGGAGCTGGTCAATCTGCAGAGATTGCTGGATATTAGTCGGGCGAAGTGCGAGGTCCAGTGCAGGCAGATATTGGATATGGTGCGAGTACACGTGGGGTCCAGGTGAGTATCTCTTGGGATCAAGATGGGCTTAGCTGACTGGTAGGTTCTTTGAGTGGGATGCTAGTCTGGTCAGAGATGGGACGTTCTATGCTGCCAAGCTCTTGCCTAGGATGGGCGGGGGCGAGGAGGACATCGCAGTGTGTCTGCAGGCACTCAATGTGAGCTCTTAGCGGGAGACACCCCTACACCTGACCCCGGCTGATGAGCAGGAACTCCGCTGGGCACATGCCAAAGCCCCCGACCGGTCCGCCGAGCTCCGGCAAGAATGGGCCGACTCGCGACAAGACGTCTCGCCACCTGTCGACCTTTCCAGCTGGACTACGCCCGGCTACCACCCCGTCCAGCCCCCTCATTCCGCTCCCCTCCCCATGCCCCACAACGTCTCTTACGTATCGTACGACTCCAACCACTCGCTCAACAACTCGCTCTCGGGCTCGTCAGGCTCGCCCTATTCCCCAGGCCAGCACCGGGCGAGTCAAGGCTATATCCCGGTTCACGACCTTCAGCAGCCGCAGCCGCAGTATCAGCCTCACCCGACCCAGGCCCAGCCGGGCGCCGGCCACGGGTACTTTGATCCAAACTCGATCCCGAGGGGTGGTTCGGCGGGGTACGATATGACCCGCGCGCAGTGGACGAATGTGGAGCAGGGGATGGGTATGGGTATGGGCGTGGGCATGGGCGCGGGACAAGGGGCGGAGATGGATCTCGTCAAGACGGAATGGATGGGCGGGATGGACCAGGGATACCCTGTGTATGGGCATGAGCTTGGACCGCCGCCTTTGGGGGATCCGCGAGGGGGAGGAATGATAGGAGGAGTGAGGGGGTACGAGGGCGGTGCACCGGGGTTCGAGGGGTATAGGGGGCCACCGGGGACATAGGGTCTTGCGCACGAGTATACACGGCCAGTACTATCGGGTTTACCATACCATTTGTAGATTTTTTTGTAATATCAGCAGTGAAGTCTGGCAACAAGCGAGCTGTGGCAGCGGTAGAGGACGGTGAATTCGCACCTGCTTGAATCTCGGAGTAATGTTCACTTTAGAGTTACAAGGTGGAGGCTGCCGTGAGCGCCGCCCTCTGGATGCTGCGCCGTGTTTCCCTTTGACTCCGTTCCTTTCCGACCCTGAGCTTGAATCCTTGTTCCTGGCTTTATTGCGTGACTCGGGTCGGACTCTGCACTCTTTCCTTGCAATTGGGAACAGCTGCCACAAGCTTGTAGAATTTTACTCTCACTACATCTTGCCGCAAATTCATACACATCCGCTATCGCTGCTATCTCCTCCAGCTTCAAGCAGGAAACAGTATCGACAAGCAGCGATAGACCATTCGAGCCATCGCTCCATAAGCAATTATCCCGGCTATTCGCCGCAGAGAGACTCCCGGCGCCACAGGCCTTTCTTGACGTCCTCGGGCGACCCCTTCTCTGGCGTAGGTAAGTGGCGATTGAAGAGCAAAGGAGAACAGCAAGTGTGTCAGGACTGGCTGAGGAAAGCGAACAAGAAGAGGCGGAGCGGGAAAAAGGGATCCTCGGCGAAAAGAATCCTTTGAGCGCTTCTACCCCTCCTGCCCCTCGTCCTTGCCGCTTTGCCTTCACCCCTGCGTCATGTCCGTCACTGACCCCCAGCCGCCACTTACCTTTCGTCCATTCGGCACGATAGCGACTTCTACCCCCTCCCCACCCTGGAACGGCCCGTCTCCACGGTCAGCCACCTCGTCCAAGTCGTCCCCAGGCTCATCCGCCTCCACGGGGACAACCCGACTCCGCGCCATCCTTCCTCGGCCATCCGGACCGACCACTTCGACAGCTACCACCACTGCGTCGACGCTCGGCGCTGCTGGGCCTAGTGGAAAGATGGACAAGACGCCATGGCGGACCGGGACGGGGAGTAAGAAGGGGCCATTCACGGTGGATTCGGGCGGCGGGAAGGCGGGGACGACGAGGAAAACGGTTGCTCAGCCAGCGGCGGGGCCGTCTAGGAGTGGAACGGGCATGTCGAAGGGGTCCAACCAGTTCCAGAGGCCCGCGGCGCCCAGTCGGCCCCAGCAGCAACTGCTGCACCAGCTCCAGTCGCAGCAGATGCCCCAACAGTACCCGTCAGCGGCGCAGCAAATGTCGACTCAATTCTCGCCATCCACATCCCAATTCCCATCCCTCCACCAACATCAGCAACAACAGCAATTTCTCCCGCAGCAACCCCCGAACCCCATGTCGATGCCCCAGCACAACCGGCAAAACTCCTACCATCACGACCCCTACTCCTCCATCTCCACCACGCCCAACCCCCAGACCCCGCTCGACATGCCACAATTCGGATCCGCTCCCCTCACTTCCCCCTTCGCTTCCTTCTCGCAAGGATCGCAGGGGTTCGCACAGCAGGGGATGCAAAACATGTCGACTACCCCCCTCGAGGCGCCCACTTCGTCCCCATGGGCCGGCTCATTGCCCTCGCAGTCGGCCGCACAGTCTCCCATAGACTGGACGAGTCCTAGTATGGCATGGCTGTTCCCGCCAGGTCAAACGGCCGGACCGGAAGAGGCGGAGCAGAACCTCCTCAACAGCCTCGCGGGAATGATTCACGAGGATGCCTTGTCCAAGGAGCCCTCACCACAGGATATCGACGCGATGCTGCAGTCGGCTTTCGACGCTACCCGCGTGCAGACACCGCCCAGCATTCCGCCGGCGCAGACTCCGCCAATCATGGCGCAGCAGTCGAGCTTGCTCTCCCGCCAGATGCAGCAGCAGCAACAGCAGCAGGGCTTTGCCGGATCGCTGCCGCAGACCTCCAGGTCATACACGCCTGGACCGGCCGTACCCACCCCTCCGCAGAACTTCGCCTCGAGCTTTGGCAATGCCAAGCCGAGCATGTCAATGTGGCCCCTTACGGACAGAGGGAACGTGTACAATGAGACACCGGTGACTACGCCGGGAGGATCAGACCTTGGCTTTGGGACGAGTCCAGCAGAGGTACGTTCTACTTCTGGGCAAGCTGACAATAGCCTCCCTCTGCGTCCAGAATGCAACCTCCGCCGAATCGCCGTACTGCGCCGCAACCCTCCAACCCCTTCCCCTCATTCACCACTTCTCCGCCTACCGTACCCCCTCCGAACCCATTATCGGCTGGTCAGACTCCGCCGAACTGGCCGGCCGGGATGAGCCTGTCTGGCCTCCCGCCGCTTCCACCGGGACTATCGATATCGCATTTGGCGCAGTATGGGCAGTTTGGGTTGGAGATGGCGATCAGGATGGGAATGGGGATTGGGATGGGACTGGGACAACACGCAGCGCAGCAGCAGGAGAATTCGCAGCCATCCTCGAGCAATCAGAGCCCCGTCGCTCCTGCTCCTGCTCCCGCCAAGAAACGGTCCGGAAACTCTCGTCCTCAGCCGGTACCTGCCTCTCGCCGACCTTCTGTGGAACCGACCGCCGCGCCAGACCCTCGCGCCAAGGTCGTCTCCAATATCCTCAATGATGACTTTTTCGCCGCCCGCTCGCCCATGTCTCCCGGTTCCGCCACCTTACCCACCATGCTCGATATCCACCCGCCAAGCCGGGGCGGAGCGGGCAGTCCCGAGCCTGCATTAACGTCGCCCGTCAACGAAGTGGCCGATCCGCTCGCTACGCAGGTATGGAAGGCGTATGCCAAGGCCAAGGACGGATTGCCGAACGGGCCGAGGATGGAGAATCTCACGTGGAGGTTGATGCACCTCACGCTGAAGAAGCAGGAGGAGGAGCAGGGCGCATCTGGGATGAGCAAGAGTGCGGGGACGAGTCGGGGGTTCCAGGCGGGATCGCTGGATACGGTGCGGGAGGAGAAGTCGGGCAATTCGCCGGCGGCACAGGAGGAACATGGGTCGAGAGAGAGCTCGGGAGAGTTTGAGAGGGGGAGGAGTAAGGGCAAGAGTAGGGTTGTGGGGTTCCACAACGCCGCTAGTCCCCAGGACGCTCCCGCTGATGATGGGTGAGTCGCCGCCCTTGCTGCCCGGACTTGGCTAATGACCAGTGGTATGGACTGGCGAATGGCAAGCCGATCTCGGTCACGCATACAGCAGGATTGGCGGATGACCTCTCGGTCTCGGTCTCGGTCGGTCGCTCCGCGCAGCTCGGCGTTCGGGTCCGGATCGGAACAGCGCGCGTTGGACCTGCTCTCTCACGGTCCGATGCTCAATGGCAGCTTTGGCCAGAGCATGCCTCCGCCCGTCACCAACTGGCAGTCCAGCGGACTCGCCGGTGTCCCCTCGTCCGGTCCCGCCGACTACAATCCGGCTTCCTTCCCTGACAACTTTACGGATTTCAACCTCCTCAACGACCCCAATGTCGGTCTGCACGACAATGCCTTTGACCCGCTGGCAAACTCGCTTCCGCAGGATCCGAACGGTCTGGCGCAGCTGTCGGCTATGCTCGGCAGTCCGACCAAGAGCGGCTGGGCGCCCAATTTGCCGGGTATCGCCGGACCGGGGCTTTATACCCAGACCGAGGAGAATTATCATCCTCAGTTTGGGTTCTTGCCTCGGCGGGTCAGAAAGACCAGCTTTGACCATACGATCTATCAGTCGCCGGAGAACGCGAGCCGAATGCTCCCTCCCTCGGATACCAACCCGCGTAAGCGCCAGGCGGAGGCGTCACCTCGGGACGGTATCAACGCGCCATTACCAGACGAGAACGGGTTCCCCTCGTCCAACTTTACGTTCTCCTTTCCCCAGTCCCTCGACAACATGTTTGATCTTTCGGCGGTCTCGACCCACCCCACTCCGGAAGGCACGGAATGGTTCTCCCAGTCACAACCCATCACGGCGGATACGTCGGCGTACAATTCGCCCTCGGCCGGACCATTCGGTATGGACCCGCGGGTCCTGGCGCCTCAGCAGGCCCAGTCGCAGTCCGTCGGGACTGGAGAGGACCCTTACGACTTCCAGCAGCTCATGTCGATGTACCTGACCAACTCGTCCGCTTCGCCATTCACGCACGTCAATCCTGCGCAGGTGTTGGGAATGGGGGATGGGGGATTGGCGGAGTCGGGTCTGTCGGGGTCAAGCGGGGAGCAGTTGGGCATCTCGGCTCCTTCGGCGAGTGGGAGCTATGTCCACCAGTCGCAGTCCCCGCAGGTCAGGCAAAAGCCTCCTACGAAGCCAGTACCCAAGACGGTCGGCGGCAAGCCTGTCGCTAGCGCCTCGGCATCAGCGTCGGTACCCGCCCCGCCCGCCCGGTCGAACTCGTCACCCAACCTCCAGGCCTTACGGATGCAGGGCATGTCGACCACATCTGCTACTGCCTCCTCCTCGCGGCCGACGACGAGCAAGGGCGGCGGTGGACACTCGAAGCAGTCGTCTGTGGCGGCTCCGACGAAGAAGGCGAGCAAGTCGGGGACGGCTACGCCTGCTACGGAAGGCGGGGCGAAAGCGGGGGATATACTCAAGCAGCCGGCGGGCAATGGGGATGCGCCGATCTTCTGCTCGAATTGCTTGACGGTTAATACGCCGCTTTGGCGGCGAGACGAGGATGGGAATGCTGCGTGTAATGCTTGTGGATTGTTCAGGTGAGTTCCAGTCTTCCAGGACCGAAGGGGGTTGACTGATTCCTGCAGAAAGCTACACGGTGTCGTAAGGCCCTTATCGCTCAAGACGGACGTGATCAAGAAGAGGTGAGCTAGTTGATTTGCTGTTGGCTGGGGTCGAAGAGCTGATCAAACAGAAACCGCGCTGGTCCAGCTGCGAAAGAATCCTCTGCGAAGAAGGCCGGAAGTAACGCTTCCACGAATTCTTCAAAGTCCAATAAGATCATACATTCGTCCCAGTCCAAGCCGTCGTCACCGAGTGCGGCCGCTGCGGTAGCCATTACGAAGAAGCAGCGCCGGGTATCAGATGGGCGAGGAGGGAGCGCGGGAGATGGAGGGTTTAGTGGGCCGGGGAGCGCGGGGAGTACGTCTGGGAGGAATGGGTTCCAGGCGCAGGCGGGGCTGAGTATGTCGAGCAAGTAGAACTTGAGGGTGGAGGGCGTCCAGTGGCGGTTTGATTTTCATAGACGGATGGCTTTGGTTTGTTGTATTATCAGTATAGTACTGCTATAGGATCTCGATGCAGGATCAGCTAGATAGAAGACAAATGGCTACCTTGTAACAGGAGCAGCAATCAACGTGCTGTGTATGCTGAGGACTAGTATTACGGCATGGCCATCGCTCCCACTCTAATCAGCGCGCAGCGCACGCAGCATTGCATCCTCCTCTTACCTCTCGTCCGTCCCATCTCTCATACGCTGCGTCTCTCGTGGGCCAGACATACAGATCACACTACGTTCGGCACGTTCCAAAATCATCCGCTATATACACACGGGGATGTCTGCTTTACCCGTCAACACCCCCCCCGCCGCCCTAGCGGTTCCGCACCCTGTTCTCCCTCCTGAGGTCTGGCATCGCGTGCTTCTTCATACCATTCAGCCGCTCCCAACGCCACACAATATAAGCAATTTTCGGAGCTTGATCCGCCAGCCTACCTTGGCGGTAGCTATGCGTATATCCAGAGTCAGTATACTCCCCTTCATCTCATTTGTGGACTTGCGGCCAACGCTCGTCGCCTAGCCCCCGCCTCTAAGGGCACTCATCTTCCCTCTCTCACAAATCCTTACCTGCTCCGTACTATACTGACTCATGTAGGACTTCAATTCTCTCGCAGCACCCATCCTCTATCATACAGTCGTCACCGACGACCTCCTCCTCCTCATCCGTGGCATCGACGAGCCCCCTATCCCTCACCTCGCCTCTAAGATCTCCCTCCTCGGCAAGGTCCGGCGGCTATATCTTGAGTATAGCCACACGTACACGCATCCCGCCGACGCCCCTCCTCACGTACGTCAGGCGCTCGAAGAGCGCATGGCAGCACATATCAGCAGCACGGTCTACAAGCTGGAAGAGGTATGGGCGGAATTGCAGAGGATGAAGGAGGCTCAAGATCTCAACTCAGCGTGGATGAGGATTCTTGGTTCGTGGGAACCCCAAGCCTCGGACGGAACGCATCTTCACGTCCCTACACACTCTCGGGACTGAGACGTTTCTGCCGCGCGTGCGGAGGTCGGCCACGCTTGACTCCCCATTCCCCCTGCCGGTCAGACGCGAGGTCGCCCGCGCTAGTCGCAAGCTCTCCGATTTCGTGCACGGCACACACACCCTGCAGAGCTATTGTACCACGCGGCCAGGCTCACTGCGGATTCAGCCCGACTTTTTTCATCACCGCGGCCCTCGTGTCAACACGCACCTGTCGTTCTCGTCGGATCAAGCCGACTTGGCCTTCACTCTCCACTCCGACCAGACAGTCCGAATCTATATCGACGACCTGGCTGTCGGTTGGGACCTGGCGTTAAACGCCATCCGGCGCATCATCGCCCATTCCGGCCCTCACGGCGCAACGCCACTGCCACATGGTAGCGTTTTCTATTTGCGCGTTGCCTCGCATCACCTGGAACTGTACCTCAACGTCCTGGAGCCCGGCGCAGTCGATAGGGAATACAGGGAGGAAGACATTGACAGTTGGAGGGAGACCGCGGCGGAATTTGAGAGAATGATCAGGAGCATGATGGCCGAGAGGCGCTTGACGTTCGAGCCGGGAGGGTTCTTCCCTGACCGTATGGACGTCAAGATCTTGGCGGATGCTCCGCCATGCGGTGCCTGTTCCTGGATATCAGGCCTGATATCAGGAGCTGGAGGTGAGCCCCTGGTACTTATGGGCTTTTACGACATGGGCAGTAGCTGACGAAGCTTCCAGCGTATCATCCATCGGGATGATCATGGCGAGACTTGTCCTCTGTGCCCCGCTCTGAGCCTCACCTCTCGCCCAGCTCGTCCATACGCAATCTCCGGCATTAGCGAGGTGGATCTGAAGTGACGGTGATCTCGGCGAGATGGAGGATCTGAGACGGGGATGGGGGAAACGTTAAGGCTTGCGCTGGGAGCTGTGCGGGGGGGGGAGCATGTGATTTCAACGATATATCTAGCTTCGAGTATACTTACTTAATTATAGAAGATCATTGATATAGTTTGATTTACGAACATTTTGCAGACTTGCTTGACCAGTGGCATCTCGCTAGATCGTGAGAACGACCTCAGGAGGAGACTATGAGAGGGGCGACCCGAAACGCCTTTGAATTACCCGATTAGGCAACTTGCTTCTGCTCCGCGACCAACAGCTCCTCGAGCTTCGATCCTGATTCTGACATCGACCTTTCTCCTGCTCATTGGCGTATTTGGAATATGTTCTCTTCATCGTCGCTACCGCCAGAGATCTGGAGCATGATCATAGCCCTGCTACTTCGGCCGGCACCTATCCCCCATTCCCGCAATAATATCAGGTCGTCCATTCGCCAACCAGATCTTTGCTCGTGTCTTCGCGTAGACAAGGTATGTCCTTTTCTGAAAGCATGAGATCGTAGTAGCTGACGGGGTAGCAATTCTACAACACTGCAGCTCCCCTCCTGTACCACTCAATCATCGTCGACTCGCTTCGTGACCTCGTCACCGGGGCGAACAATCATCCTACTCCAGATACCACGTCGAAAGCGGAGCTCAATCGGCACGGCTATCTATCGAATACGCCGAGATATCTCTGAAGGCAGATACTACACCAAACGATAGACGGGAGAGGATTATGGGGCGGAAGGATACGCTCGACAAGCCCTCGCACGTGACCAATCGTGAGATGTGGTCGCAGCTACAGGCGAGGGAGCAGGCGGAAGGACTGGCGGCTGCCTGGGACGTCATCCAGCTGCGGCCAACATTACTGCGGTCTCTTCGCACACTCTCGACCGAAACATACCTTCCTCGCGGTCCACACTGGTACTCCGCCGCTCCGTTTCCCCAGATTCAGCTCCTGAATGACCGAGCACAGACTGCGCTATTCGACTTTGTCGCCACCCACGCCGGTCTCGAGCACTTTTGCCATACCACCTGGGGACCTCTATTCTTGAGCGACCAGCGGTATCCCCCCAAACGCACACATGAAAGCTTGGCCCGCCTCGGCGTGGCTACCCACGGGGACCCGGTGCGTTCCCCAAATCAGACCCTGCGGCTCGGCGGAGAAAGTACGATCTACCACCATCGTCTGGACGAGAGCGGGGCTCAGCCTAGCACGTACGAAGCTGTTCGCCGTGTCGTCCTCAGGGTATGGAGGGTCCGTGACCGGGCGGCCAAGGCTTCACTCAACCCCACACGCCCCCTCCACCTTCAGGTCTTTGCGCAGTTGCGGTCTACGCACAAGCCTGCTGAGCTTAGCGACGAGGGCAAAGAGAAGTGGCGGCAGACAGCGCGAGAAATCGAGAAGGAGCTGTGGGATCTGATCAGCAAGCCGGGTGGGGAAGGCGGATTGACTCGGGCTGGAGATAAGCTCGTCTTCCGTCGGTTGTTCGATGCGGACGAATGCGGGTCGTGCGGATGGTCACCTGGAGATATAGGTATGTCGTACTCAAGTTGTGTACCTCAACCGCAGCTGATCCGCAGGACGGTGAGAATCGGACAACTCTGGATTTTGCTATTGCGTCCGCGATTCAACGACCTCGACATACCTCCTGCACACACTACATCCCTCCTCACTCACGTCGGCTGGAATAAGCGTAGAGAACCCCGACACGGTGCAATCGGGAAGCGTAGGGGGCAACGGGACCCTAGATCGGGAAGGCGAAGAGCGCGGTACGACTTTGATACTTTATCTTTTGTTTTAAGCTGAGTTCGACGATTATATATAAATGCACTTGTATACCGAGCCTCGTCCTCCCGCGGTGATAACGTCCGGCAGCTACAGGCGGAGCATGCTCCCTTCACAGCGAGCGTGTCTAGGCAGTGAGGTATGCGGGGGCTTTGAGTTCCACTGACTCCGTCGGAACCATCCCCATGCAAATCTTCCTGCAAGCTGAGTTCGGGTTACCAAGAGATCACCTCTCCCTCAAACACCTCCATCATCTTTGCTGCAGCGATGATATCGTCACTGCCGCAACCTGGAACGGATTACAGCAGCCAGTATGGCCGCTCGCTGCCACTCGAACTTCTCACACTCATCTTCTCCAATCTCTGCGAACTGCCTGTCGCTCACAGGCCATGCTGGACGGAGCCTGCTCGACCTAGCTGTCAATCTGCATTGGCTGCTCTTGTACGGACGTCGAAGGTGAGATGATCCCTACTGGTCGTAGTAACAACATAGAGTCTCGAGCTGATAATGCAGACATTCAGCAAGCTCTCATCCCCCTTCCTCTATCGGTATCCTGCCGTCCGGTCCCTCCCCCTATTCGTAGTGGGTATAAACGCGGTGCCTGTCAACGGTCTCGACTCCAAGCTCTCCCTCCTCGGCCGAGTGGAGAGGCTCTTCCTCGATTTCCTCGAGGAGGAAGACCACAGCGTTGAGGTCGACGAGGCCGAGGTGCGCCGGGCGTGCATTGCTCGCTCGTCCTCAAGTGACGCCACCTCTATGGACTGGACAATCGGGGAGGTACGGCGCATGGAAGAGGCGGAGGGAGTCCATCGGGCTTTGCGGATCGTCCTCGACATGTCAATCCCAGGGGCTCACGTCTTCCCCAAGCTCCACACCCTCTCAATCGGTGCTCTCCGCGGTACGCACATAACCTCAATCCAGTGGCCCAATACAACGGCCTCGGAAGCCTGGAGCGCCTTCGTGCGGGCCTGCCAATATACGCTACATGACTTCATCGTGTCGCTGCCCAATCTCGCCAGCTTCTGTCAAAGCGGTGACGGTCCCTTCTCGGTCACAGCCTTTCGCGGCGAGAGCACTGGCCGGCTCACCATTACGACCCACTCCACGGTCTACGGGCTTCCCGCTCTCTACCCTACCTGCTTCAGCACACCCACGCGCTGGATCCTCCACAGCAACGACGACATGTACCAGAGCGGCATTGAGCAGTATGTGGGCGAAAAGGCGATAGAAGTGATAGGTCAACATCTTGTTGATCGCTTCGATCTGCTGGAAGATCTAGAGCCCGAGGAAGACCCGGTCGTCTCCCACTGGAGTATCCTCGGCGGTCTATACGTGGGCGTACCGGAGACCTACGGCCGGAAGACACGGGAGGAGGCCACCAAAGCGTGCTTGGCGGGCGCGGCGAAACTCAATGCTTCAGTGGCGGAATTGGTGCGGGTGGGGGGAACAGACCTGCCCAGGGGCATGGTGGTGCGGGATCTCTGGGAAGTCAAGTCGCTTCCCGAGGCCAAGTGTTCCGCATGTAGCTGGAGTGGGGAAGGAGATGGAGCAAGGCGGCCGCCGGGATGGGATGACCATGTCCAAGCCAATGTCGACTTTCACAACTCGTTGCCGACGTCCAGCAAAGTCCCGAAACCGCTGGGAAGAAAGCGTGCTGGCGTGAGTGATGATGCCTTCTCGCTGTGTGGTCGTGAGCTGACGATAACAGGGATAAATTCGGACGCGCTGTTGGATTGCTCGCCTAGTCTCTGACCTGCATGCATCCAGGGAGAAGTCCCGAACAGTCATGGGTCCAGAATCGCTGAGCTCAACTCACACGGTGCCAAAGAACAAGGGTGCATTGAGCGAGAAACTCTCTATCCATCCCCGCTGCATAGACTACTCTACGCCTGACTGCCCTTCATTATTATCCTCGTCCGCGTCCTCCTCCGAATCTCTTCTGATCTGACCTCCGAGCACAGCTACGACATCTTTAAATACAAGACAATCCTCCTTCTCTCGATATGCTATACTTAATCGCTCCGTGCCGTTCAACATTGTACCGATATTCTCGTCATTGTTGCGCTTCACCTCCCCTCTATCCATCATAATCCTCCCTATCACCGACATCTCCCGCGCTACCGCCTCGATGCAACCATGCTCGATGATGAACGAAATGATGCCATCCTCTCCGCTCTGCACCACCACCCACGCTATGTCCCAACCCACGCTATGTCCCAACCCACGCTATGTCCCACAACGCATCAAATGCCCGAGTACGCGCCTCGTACGTTCCTCTAGCGACTGTGCCATCTACGATGCCATCGACAGCCGCGTAGATTGAGCTCTCTATCTTCACCGCCGCGATCCCCTGCTCCTCCGCCGACAGGTAGTAATATTGTTTATCGAAGTGTTTTGCGACGCGCTTGTAGAGCTCGTTTGCGGAGGGGCGAGCCTTGGGCTTGGGGGGCGCATCTTTGGCCGCTTGTATGTGGGCGCGCGCGAGACCTGCGAGGGAGGGGTGGGCAGCCAGCATGGCGATGATGAGGGTGCGACATGCAGGAGCGGTGAGTGCGGCGATCTCGCAGTTGGCGGGGACGGGAATCTGGCGAGGAGGTATGGTGGAGGAGGATGTTTGGGTGAAGTTGAGGATTCGAGCGCGCTTGGCAGGAGGGGCCGTGCTCATGTTGATCGCACAGAAGCGAGACGAAGTGCAGTGAGGAAGCTAGAAGATCGTGCGTCGCGTTCACTTTCTCCGACGCGACTTGCCGGCATGAGGAATGTGGAGTTGGCGGAGATACAGCTTGACATCTCCGCAGTCAGTGGGCCCTGGGTGGCTTGGCCCCTGTTGGCTTGTCTCTTCTCTTCCCTCTCCTCCCTCTCAGCAGCCATGTCGTTGCACGACAAGCCCCTCTGCCCACCTCTCAGTCCGGAGACCTGGGAGGAGGTACTCACCTATCTCAGCGGGCCCCCCATCACACATTCCCCGGATTGGATCAAGACAGATTGCGCTGCACGTCAGAGTAGTCTTTACGCATGCTTGAGAGTGAGCAAAGTAAGTGATATGTTGGGTCGATGAACCCGATAGCTGACAGATATAGACGATGCACGATATAGCTGGTCCTCTTCTATACAAAACTCCCGCAGTTCGCTCCCTACCGGCTTTCCTCAGCGGCGTGTTCAATCCCGGCGTCGGTGGTGTATACTCAAAGCTTCAACTTCTCAACCGAACGGAGCGACTCTTCCTGGATTTTTCGCACGGAGCGGGCGACCGGCTGTCGGTCTCACCAGAGGAAGTCGCGGGACATCTCGCGGAAAAGGAAGATGTCATCGATACGCCTGATCTCCGGGACGTTATCTTGCGGATAAGGGAGGCGGAGGGGATCTTGCGGGCGTGGGAGACCATCCTGCCGGACCGCGTCAACGAGGTCTTCCCCAAACTCCGAACCTTTTCGACAGGGGGTATGACGGGCTTACAAAGGGGCGTCTCTTGGCCCAAGGCGGATTACAGTGTGAAGTGGGGATCGCTCCTGGGGGATTGCCAGGAGGCTGTACTGCGCTTCGCTCAAGAGTGTCTGTCACTGCAGCGGGTCTGCCAGACGCCAGGCCTGTTGAGCTGGGACGACGACACTCTCTTCTTTCCCTGCCGGCAGGGTCCGCCCGGCGTGGAGTACAGTATCAGCACTCATTCGTCCATCCAGAGTCCGGAGCTACGGCCGTGCTGTATCGGTCGCCGGACGAGCTGGATCGTTCATACCTACGATGACTGGCTTGACGGCTCGCAAGACGACGAAGCCAGTTCCGACACTCGGCAGCACGTCCGCAACCTCCTCGACATGCGGCGCCAGCACGCGTCCGATCCCAAGTATACCGCCCAGCTACCCAGCGATTCTCCCGCCTGGACCATCACTGGCGGACTGTATCTGGGCATTCCCGAAGCGGAGGCGGATCCGGAAAGGGAGGCGCAGAAGATCAAGTGGGGGGAAAGTGCGAAGTATGAGCAGGGACTGATCGACGAGATCTTAGCGGCTGGCAAGGAGGGATTGCCGGAAGGGATGGAGGTGCAGGATAGGTGGGAGATGAAGACGCTGCTGGACGCGAGGTGTGCGGCGTGCGGGTGGAGTGGGGAAACTGCGCGCCGCCCGGTTGGGTGGACGCGGTATCTGATCGACAACGCCCACCGGTTCCCGTGACAGCTGTATGTTGATTGGGAGGCCTTGACTGGTGAGTTCCATCACTCTGGACGGAGCTCGTAGTTGAAATCCAGCTGATGTCGAGCAGTACTGTGTCACAACATGGCGGCGGGAGGTGTGCCGCGCCGGCTTGATGAGTCCTCACAACAAACAATTTTAATATCTATCATCGAAAGCGGACATCTCGGGCTCAGTATGCAAAAGTATGGCTAGGAGCACGCATATGTCTTGTCATCGGTCAGAGCGCTGAGAGCAGAAGCGCTCCAAGTCTCCATCGCCGAGCCCAAAGCTGAGCGCTGGGACGCTTGAGCCCTCCACTGCATGAAAGGCGAACGCACGGACCTCCGAGCTACGGTAATATGTAGCTACCTCGCCTGCATCAAGCATCTCTAGCCTTTCACTCACTCACTCACTCATCACAACGTCCACCTTGCGAGCTTGTCCCTCGCCGGTCTTCACTCGACTACATCAGCTTCTGACTGCGCCATGACGCAGCTTCCAAAGGAAATTCTGCTGGAAGTCTTGCTTTTCGCCCAAAATTCGAACCCACGACCCCATGCTTCCCCTCCCCCGCAAAGATCTGCGTCCCGCCAGGCAACTTTAGCTGCTTGTATGCGCGTGAACAGGGTGCGTGCTACACTCCATGATCCAGCATGAGCTCGAGCTGACTGGAGCAGGACATGTACAGTCTAGCTTCTACCCTGCTGTACGGCCCCATCATTATCGCGGACTCCCTACCACTACTTGTGCGCGGCGTCAATGATCCGCCTGTTCCAGGCCTCACCCCCAAGCGCGAACTCTTCGACCGCATAAAGCACCTATACCTGGAGTACTCGGACAAGCGGGACGGTCTCGCCCCAAGCGGTACCTTCGTGGAAGGGGTGGATAGTAGGGTTGCCGAGATGGAGGCGGAATTGCGGGGACGGCTGGCGACACCCTGGGATCACGAGGTGTCGATAAAGGCGGTGCGAAAGAGTCTGAGGGAGGCGGTACAGCTTGAATGGGCATGGGGGGAGATCATGGAAGGAGATCGCCCCAAGCCGATCTTTATGTCACTCGAGACATTGAGCATCGGGGCGATCTTCGGGCAAGATGAGGAGGCGGAGGAAGGGCAGAGAAGCGGAAGTCTCTCCCAGCAGGCGCTCTGGGATTTCTATCGGACGGCGCAGACGGCCCTGCTCAACTTTGTCGCTCATTCCCCGTCGATCAAACACTACTGCGTTACCGGGACCGGTCCACTGTCGTTCGGCGGGCACAACTTGAGGCGATTGACGTGCGACAAGGACGCCAATCGCCGACGTGCGACAAGGACGCCAATCGCCCCACCATCGCGACTCATACCTCACTGCTCGATTCAGATCCCCCGCAGATGTTCCTGGGGATGCGGAGCCGCTGGTATTCCCACACACTCCCGCCAGAAGCGAGGTCGCTTGGCACCCTCGTGTCATCATGGCTCCTGGACGCCGCCCACGAGTGCATAGTCGAACGGGTCCGGTTAGCGGGGGAGGATGCACGCCGTGATGTCCCGGACTGGAACATCACCGGCGGATTCTACTCTCCATTCCTTCCGGAAGATACCTTCCTGCGCGTCACCGACAGCGTGCTCCAATCTCTGACGGAGTCGGTCAGGGACACTGTCAGCATATTTCATGACCAATCGGGCCACCCGCGACCTGCCGAGCGATCTGCGCGTGCAGGACAACCTCGAGATTCTCGATATCCATGAAGCCCCGATGTGCGAGGCGTGCGGGTGGAGCGGCTCCGATCTGGGAAAGTGTCAGTCGGCTCGTCTCATTCCGCCAAAAATACACAAGCTGATCAGCCAGACATCATGGATGACATTGAGTAGGGCGTACCGGGAGGGTCAGGATAGGAAAGACACATGATTGCGGAAGGGGTTGGAGACCGGCAAGGCCTCATCGAAGGCTGGAGCCGAAGGGCATTCAGTGACTGGAGTGATGCAAATCCTCTGAGTGGTACATCAGCAGCTTGTAAGATCAGAAAATAGCAGGCTACATGGTCGCACCCAAGCTTTATTAGGCAGATTATCCCTTCTTGACCTCCTCGACCTCCTTCTTGATA
Organism: Dioszegia hungarica; assembly: GCF_025882075.1. Lineage (NCBI taxonomy): Eukaryota > Fungi > Basidiomycota > Tremellomycetes > Tremellales > Bulleribasidiaceae > Dioszegia > Dioszegia hungarica. Next base: position 1,012,473 of record NW_026515766.1, on the reverse strand, counting down.
TTCTCCGCCACCTGATTCGCCAACTCTGCAGTCTTGACCAGAAGCAGATAGCTCGCCGCCTTTCCATCATGATCAAAGCCCAAGAATTGGACCCTTTTCCCTTCGACCGTCGGGTTCAGGGATGTGGTAACGGCCATATTCTGCAAGATCAGCGTTTCTCCCTGCACGCTCTGGTACTTGACTTACCAAGATAACATTTCCTCCTGGGTCCGTCCGCATCAACAATCGCCTCTTTCCGTTCTCTTTCGCCTTCTTCATTCTGAACACTCCGAGTCCCGTCGCCTTCCACGCCCCATCCACCAGCCTGGACAACTTCGCTCGCTGCTCAAACACCGTATCTTCATTCTCCTCCCCCTTTCCTCCGCTCGCTGCGAGATTGAGGCTCGGTTCGCCTGACGCCAGTGGTGCGTCATCTCCGCCCTCCTCAGTGTTGGTCGGCGCGGACCCGGTAGATCCGGACGAGGGGTTGGCCGACATGGAGGTGGCGGTGAATGGCTGGAAAGAAAAGCCCGTTGCGGGCGTGCTGGAGGATGCGGGAGTGGAGGTGGCGGCTGACCCGAAGGAGAAGGAGGAAGTGGCCTTGAGCGGTTCGGCGGGTTTGGCGCCAAAGGAGAAGCCGGCCGAAGCGGGAGGAGCAGCGGGAGTGCCAAATGAGAAGGTAGACGATGATGGTGCGGCTGGTGCGGCGGGGGCAGCGGGGGCAGCGTTGAAGGAGAAGCTCGATGAAGGAGCAGGCTGGCTAGGTGCGGCCGGTGTGGCACCGAAGCCAAAGCCGAAGCCGGTCCCTGCGCTGGACGAAGCAGGGGCAGCTGACCCACCGGTAGCTGCGCCAAAGCCGAATGAGGATGGCTTGCTGGAAGCGGTGGCAGCGCTGGCCGCCGCAGGACTAGCTTTGGCCCCGCCAAAGCTAAGCTGCGGCTGACTTCCACCCGGACCGAATTTGCCTAAACGGGCAGGTGACGCCTCTTCGACGGATTTGGAGGGAGTAAAGGTTTTGCTGTCGGGGGTGGTGGGGTGGATAGGACCGGATGGGGCGAACGAGAAGAGAGGTGCGGGCTTCTTTGTGTCTGACGCCGGGGGTGTGGGGGCCGCTGCGGACGGAGAGCCGAATGAGAAGGGATTGGAGGGTGGTGCGGCCGGGATGGGTTGCGGCTTCTCAGCGAGAACGTCCTGCACGACTTGGCTAACCTCGGCCGAGGGCTTCGCCTTTGGTGGCTCGGGAGCCTTGACCGGTGCGGTAGGAGTGGCAGTAGCGGCCGGCTTGCCAAAGTTGGCGAAGGGGTGGGAAGGGGTGCTAGACGCGCCAGCGGGGAGTGTGGGGATGAAGCCACCGCTCGCGGGTGGCTGCGAGGATGTGGCTGCCGGAAGCTTCCAGGAGATCGTTGCTGGTGGGACCGGCATCTTGGCGGGCGCTGACGCTGGCTCAGAGAACTTGATCCCCATGGTGACCGGAGCGTTCAATGCTAGAGGCCGCCATTCCGCGCTCTTCGCCGCGGTGCCGAGGTGTTTCTCGTATTGCCTGGCGAGACTGGGCAGAATTTGCCTGAGGTCCAGGAAGGGATCGTCCCGGATGGATGTAGCCAAGAACGAGGAGATCGCGGTGTTGAGTCCGCGCAAAGCGGTGTAGTAAGATACCTCGCCTTCTGCCGGTGGTGCAGGTTCTTTGGGCGCCGCCGATCCGAAGTTTCCGAAGGGGTTTGTTGGAGCTCCGTTCGTCGACGATGCGGGACCAGAGGCAGAGGGAGGTGCGGGTGCTACAGAAAGCGGTGCTGCTGCTGCAGCCTTAGCGCCCGCGATATCGATGGGTGAACCAAAGCTGAATGGTGTAGGCGAAAAGGCGTCGGACTGAGGCGCTGAAGGCGCTGCCGGTCCGAAGGAGAAGCCCGCGAATGGCTTCGGAGGGGCGGCGGATGCGGATGCATCAGCAGGAGCAGCAGCAGGCGCACCGAAGCCGAAGAGAGCAGGTCGGCCGGCGCCGGGAGCACTCGGTATTGCGGCAGCTGGAGCCCCAAATGAGAAGCCAGAGAAGGCGGACTTTGCGGCAGGGGCTATTGGTCCAGGTGCCTGAGAGTCAGCTCCGCCATCTTATATGGCAGGTAGCACTCACCGATGGTGCTCCATTCCCCAGACCCTTTCGCTTTGGCATCGGTCTGACCCTGAGGACGATCAGCTAGTGCGGGCAAGTACTGAAGATCAGACCCACTGTCGGCCTTCTACAGGCGCCAATGGCTGAGTACGGACCCCAGGCTACCACATCAGCTGCGTCCCTGGAGGTCTGAAGGCTTTGAACTCACATCTTCCTCGTTCTCCTCATCGCTGTCATCCCGCCCATCTTTGGTAATTTGCTCTTCCGCCCCTCGTTTTGCCATTTTTGCTGCTCCAGATTTGATTTTTTTTCGAGTGTGTCGATCTAGAAGTGGTTAAGCTATACTCTCCGCTGGTATGCGCTTTGGATTGGTGGTATAGGTAGTATAGTATATGGTATGTATGCAAGATGGACAAGGGTTGAGCGAGGTTGAGAAGCAGAGCCAGATTTGGTCCCGCTGCTTCGGACCTGACGGCGGTGGAGGTCTTCGAGGCGATGATAACTCACAATCAGGCAGCGAAGTAGATAGTATCGTCAGTCTGCTCATATACAACAGCGGTACAGCTATATAGCCTGACATCTGGGCATTAGAACGAGTGGGGACTGGGATCAGCTCAGGAGCTACAGCCAGGTCAGTCCGCTTGGCTTGATCATACGAGCCCTTCATTGCCTTCCCAATGATGGCATACCGCAGAGCTGAGGCTGACCCCGCAGTATGACGCAGGACGTACCCCCTCAGCCTGTCGGACCTCGCTCGCCATCTCGCTCTCCCTCAAAGTCGGCATCCATGAATTCCACCTACTCCAATGCCCACCTCGCCTCGTCCGGTCCCAGCGGGTCCCCTACCAAACCCAGCAAGGCAAAGCCCCTCGGTCCGCGGTCCCCTCCATCCCGCTCGAACTCAGAGCTGGCTACCCCTCTGCCCCCGCTGTCTCAGAACGTTGATCGGGACGACAGGGACCGGCCCGGATCATCACGTACGAGCGTCTACACTTCGTCCAAAACGCCCAAGGCGCAGGCCTCCATCCTCGGCATGGACATCCATGATGCACCTACGCAAGACGCCAAACTCATTGACGACACGGAAACGGACACACCACATGCTCCATACCGCCCTCCAGAAGCTGTCATCGAGCCGGAGGAGGAACATCCGCCGGGGTATGTTCCTGGCGTAGTCGAGGGATATATGGAGGATGATGACTTCATCATGCCTGTCTCGCCCCTACGGAATGTCCATGACCTACCGGATACGGCCGGTATCAGTCATTGGCAGTCCAGCGTGCGGGGATATCCGGACGATCGGATGGACTTGGACGAGGGGCCGTCGAGGATGGAGAGACCGCAGATTGGGCCGGGGGTCCTGCCTCGGCGATGGCTTCAGCTGGTCCACGGACATGAGCTCATTCAACCCCACATCACCGAACTACCCCAACCACCAGCCAAGAAACCTCAACCTCCACCCTCAGAGGACCCAACCACCCAAACCCCCACCGATATCCCTACCTCCCCACTCACCGCTACAAAACCCGCTATAGAACCGTCATTACCGGATTACGAGCGTATATGTACGCAGGCGGACGTATGGGATGCATGCCCAGGCGGAGAAGAGGGGTATGGGGATTGGTACTTTTGCGGTACCTGCTGGGGATGGATCAGGATTGTGGCGAGGCACGGGGATCTGCCGGAGGTGGACGATATGGAGCAGTGGGAGGCGATCATCCAGAGTGGGATCTCGGAGGGACTGACATATCCCGGTATCACCTCCGTCGACGATATACCGGCTGCGCGGTCCAAGCGCCACGCCGAGTACGCCCGGCTCAAAGATCTCAAAAGCGCTATACCTTTCGCCGACCCCACGGAACACCATTTACATGAATTCCAGACCCTCCTCTACCCCACCCGCGAAAAACGGCTGGATCGTATCCCAAATGACCACGTCGACGACAACGCCTTTCCTCATCTCGAGATGGCGTCTCTCATCGATCCGGCCTGGGAGTCCTTTGACGTACCCACCCAGCCATCTCGGCTATTTGTCAGCTGCTCGTCAGACTGGTGGATTCAGGTCGATGACCTGATTCCAGGACAACTGCCAAAAGCGCTCGCGTTGGCCTTTTCGTCAGAAAAATGTGCCAATCCTGGTCCCGGCATTGAGGGAAAACAGAGCGTAGCGGATGCCTGGAACATGCTCATCTTGTGAATTTTATCTTCATTTGGTCGAGAAATGCTGATGATCCAGGCTACTCAGTAACGCTCTCTTCAAGGGTCAGCGGGGCTGGATCAAGCTGGACAATCGTCGATTCCAACAATGTTTGGGCATGTCGGAAGCCATGTGGGTTTATTTCGCTCATCCACGGGTGCACAGCTGATCTTCTTAGTTCTGTGATGCTGTATCATGTCGGCTTTGGGTGTCGACAAGAGACCGAACATCTCCGAGTCGGACCATACTCGAAAGGAGAGCACATCACCGCTTCGGATGTTCAGCAGATGGACCGGTACATGATGCGTGTCTGGCTAGAGATGCAGGCGTTCCTCACTTCCTATTGTCATCGTCAAGGTATGTACAGGAGTACTTGGTCGACCAAGCTGACTAGCAGGAACGTTCACGTCCGGCATGAGCTGCGTCACGGTCAAGACCCTCGAGGACTCTCTGCCTGAGATCAACATCAAGGCTTATCCAAAAAGTGCGTCTTTCAGTGCGGCACAAGCTGATCCCTAGTGCTGAACGGCTATCCCGCGGCAGCCCGGGAATCTTGCCATCTCCTCGGAGTCTCTTACCAAGATGTCTCCGGGACTGTCGACAAGGCGTACGACCTCCAGATATCGTGCGACTCGCGGAATACCTCCAAGTACCTCGGTGCACTTCAGATCATCTCGGATCAGCAGGTCACCGGGAAGGAGAGTCTTCAGATGAAGCTGGTAGTGGAGCGCTCGTTGGGCAAATACACTTCGGGTTAGCTTTACATCTTCCACGTGTCTTACATAGCTGATCTTCCAGATGATGTCGCCGCCGCCTACAATGCTATTGGCTACAACAACGAGTACGCCGAACTGATATCTGTATCCGCGGAGGAAGCACCCGACTCGCACATCTACGACCTGCACAAGGCGGCGACTCAGAAGGCGTACAGTCTGGCCGATCGAGGTGTCCTCAGTCGGGCGCTGGCGTTGATTGGGCAGGCTAGGGGGTCTGACGAGATGCGGCTGATGGGCGAAAGGGGGCAGACGGTCATGTCGGTGGATGATGCGTATAATGCGCTTGGCGCACCAAGGGACGCTGTCGATGATGGACTGATCATGTAAGTCTGCTGCAACAGTCTCAACGAGCCTCGGCTGATTCGACAGGCAATATGAGATGGCTGTAAGTATCAGTGTTTTTGGCTGGTAGCTCGGACTGACTAGCTAGGTCGGCGACTTCCCTGGCAAGAAAGACCACTACCGAACATGTCTCTCCATAATTGCGTCAGCTCAGGGCGAAGAACGGCCGGGTATCAAGACCTTTTTGGAGACAGGTGCAATGGGTGAGCTTCGTATGTTTCCTCACAGTAGAGATCAAGCTGACTTGCGCCAGTGGTAGCTCCGCCGCCAAGGCAGGATATACCGGTTGGCCTGCAAAATATCGGGTGAGTCTGATTTTACCTTTCCAAAGAATCGCAACTGATATATCAGAAACACTTGGTCGGTCTGATCCCTCGGTTCGCTACCTGGAGTCTAGCTGATATCTAGTTATCTCAACTCCATTCTGCAGTACCTATACTCGATCACGCCCCTCCGCGATGCCGTGATGAACTTTGAGCAGGATCCTCTGGACTTCATGCCTCGCAAGGCCGAAGCGGAAAGATCCCGGCGATGTAAGTTCGCGGATACATTTATGCAGGGCAAAAATAGCTGACAGCGTCAGTCGTGCGCCAGCTTCGCCTCCTCTTCCTTCAGCTATACAAGTCGGAGCAATCAGCCGTTCGGCCAGATGAAGAGCTCGCCTACCTCGCCATCACTCGCCCAGAGGTAGACGCCATAGTCGGCCCGACCACCACTGCGTCTGCCTTCCCTACTCTCGACTCCATCCCCGACATCCCTTCCCCCTCCTCCACCCGCGTGGCCACGCCAACCCCATCTCGGCCTTACACGCCCGATATCGTTGACGTGCCATGGAACCAGTCTATGGACGACAGCGACCCATTCGCAGAGCATACTCGTACGATACTCGGAAAGCGGCAAAGCCAGGACCGGGACTCCTTCTCGGACACTTCGCCCGCTGAGCGAGCGAGGCGCAAGTCAGAAGGTCCTGACCTAATCTCCGTGGATCACGATGCAATATCAGAGGGATACGAGATGGTTCGCTCCAGCTCGCCGTCGACAGCTCCTGATCTAGCGGATCTCTCCCTCGTCCCCGTTGACGAAAGAATTGGAGACCAGTCTACCGTAACTCCCTTCCCGCCACCACCACCTGCACCAACTGTCGACGATCCTCCACCACCCGCAGATGAGGACGTCGTCATGTATGATGCCCCTTCCGTACCCCCTCCTCTACCTGCCCGACCAGGACGGCGCGACTCGACACTAGCCTCGGGCCTGCGATTCGGGCTGCAGCAGGATTCAGCTGAGGTGCTCATCAATGTGCTGAGTCAGCTGGAGCTTGCGTTCGACCCAGGAGCGGCTGAGGGCGAAGCGCCGGCGCAAAATCTCATATCAGGGTGAGCTCCGTTTTCTCAGGAGAAGAGGGGTCAAGCTGATATTTAGACTCTTCTCGTGCAAGTACAAGCAGCAGATGTTCTTCAAATCGGCCGAGGGTAACTCCGAGGGTCAGGCGCCAGTCGAGTCGGTCTTTGTCCACCCTATCATCGGGGTAGAGGAGGAAGGCAAGGATCTGTATGACTGTCTGGGCGAGCTGTATCTGAAGGGGAGCGAGATCGAGTACGAGGGGAAGAAGGGGTACATCATGGACTTGATGGATCAGTTCCCGCCCATGCTGTATATCCAAATGAGGGTGAGTGATACGTTGATCTGCTAGGAACCAAGCTGATATCTAGCGCTCTCAATACGACATCGCCACCGGCCGGGAACGTAAAACCAACACCCACATCCCCTTTGGGCAGACCCTCCAAATGGACCGCTTCCTCGCCACTGCCAACCCCGAGAAACGTGACGCCTCCATCCTCCTCACACGAACCATGACCGACACTCGCTCTCGCCTACATCAGCTGCGCGATCGCAAGCCCCTCTCGATGCCATCTACATTCAAGCACGTCCGTGAGGCTTTACAGCAGATCCAGGATATGCCTGAGTTGGATATGGCCCCGGACTTCTTCACGGCGCTGGAGAATGAGGAGAAGAGGGTCTCGGAGGAAATTGAGAGGTTGCAGGTGGGGCTGCGCGAGACGAAGGCGAAGTTGGACGAGGTGTGGAAGGAGGAGAGGGAGATGGAGTACGAGCTGGTTGCGGTGTTCATGCACCGGGGTAAGTTGGCTTCGTTCTTCTGAACGTTGATGTAAGCTGATCGGTCAGGCAAGACTAGCGGAGCTGGGCATTACTGGACCTACCAAGCACATCTACCTGATCACCGTACGTCTTCTAGCTGATGCTGGAGGTATACAGCTGATAGTCGCAGCCGAGAAATTCTTCAAGTACAACGATGAGACGGTCACCGAAGTACCATCATCCGAGGTGCTGCAAGATCGAACAGGTGACGACGCCAATCCCGCATTGCTCTGCTACGTCCGTAAAGGGCAAAGCCTGGTCGATACTTTGCATCGCCAGGTTCTTGATCGGCCAAAGGAGCTTGAGGATGAGGGACCCGTCGTGGATGATGCAGCGGCGGAGACGAGCGTGACTTTGATTTAGCTTACGATCTTGCGCGTTCGCGCGCTGTGCATAGACTAGCTAGATTACATGCACCACACCATCAAGCAAGATGCTTACCCGAGATCAATTACAAACACATCTACAAGCCAAAAATGAGCCCCCGAAGCCTCTATTACAGTCTCAGGCTCTCTTCTCCCCTGCACTGGTAGTATGGCTGATCGTCTCTACTTCCTGGGCGGCCTTCTCGTTCCGCAGCTGCTTGGGCAGGAGAGCGAAACCGGCGATATATGCCACCGAGGCGACCTGGTTGATCAGCCTCCCCTCCTCATAAAATTGGCAGTCCAGCCTACCGCGACCACTACAGCCCATCCCGCTATCCACCCACTTCCGACCGCACCACTTCCCGAATATCGCGGCCACTCAATTGTCATGCCCGTATATACAGCTGCAAAGCCGATCGCCATTGTGGTGATACCAAGACCGATATGGACATAGTTGGTTGGTCCACGGCCGAGACCCGACGAGGTCTTATTGTGTCGGGGCTTGATCCAGTGTACACCAATTCCAAGGAGGACTTGAAGAATCATCAAGATGAAGAATGTCAAGCCAAGGGCCTGTCAAGTCAGTCTGTGTGACTTGTTGTAGATACCGGACATTGACGTACAGGATGAGTGGAGTTGTAACCACGATCAAACTTGGCGGAGGCATAGCCAAAGGCCGCGATGGCGAGGACAGCGCCCAGACTGTTCAAGACTGCATGAACAGGGAACCACCATCGGCTGGTATTCCATCCTCTGCCGAGACGCGGTGTCAATACACCGAGAGGAACCAAAACCATCGCTGCCAGTGCGCCGAGGACAACGTGCGTCAAGATGACGCCGTTGCGTCCGCCTGAGGTACCAGACTGGCCGCTGCTGTCCGATACTACGACCCCTGTGGGTGTGATGACTGGCGTACTAGTTCCCGAGCCTGAAGGCGAAGCTGATGTCGACGCAGCAGCTTGTATAGGCGTCAAGAGCGCCAATGTCATAGTACCGTGACCAGAGTGTTGGCGCATACTCGCCGAGGCAGATGACCCGGGGTTGTCGGTCCCGAACGCCCAGATCAAGCTTGTAGAGTTGGACGTCGAGTCGGAATTGGACGGGATAGTAAAGGAGATGCTGGTGGATGAGGTGTTGGAGAAGGACTGGGCGCGGAGTAGGGACGCCGCGCGAGGAGGGCTGGAGACCACTGCACACATCAGCTCGAGGTCAGGACTCGGCGGTTGCGGCGGGGACTAGGCAGAAGACATACCTTGAGGCATGCTGTGGCCGCTGGCCTGACGCTGGCTGAGGAGGATGCTGCCATCTGAGCCCGGCCAGCCAATGATCATAGGCGAGCCACCTGAACACGTTAGTATGTCAGGCTTGGCCGAGGTACCGGTGTTCTCACCCATTTGCGTACCAAAGCCACTACAATTGTCAGCAACTGCTATGGTGCTGCATTTCAATTTGGAAACTCACATCGCCATATACCCGAATTGGGACTGAGGAATGGGTGAGCCTCTGGGAGGGGCCAGAGTATCTGCAGCTCGTCAGTCCCGCTGATCGGACGCCACAGAAGTGGCTCACAGGTGTCCGTATTCGTGTCACTGTCATGTAGACCTGTCACACACATGTACTGCTGAGTAAGCTAGTTATCACACATCTGGCGACTCCAAGCAGGGTGCTACGTACGGTGTTGCAGCTGCTCTCCCCAGTGATGAGAGCGCCGACCTGGAGAGCCAGCAGGGCAAGGGCGGTGTAGGCTGCCAGCATTTTGCGCAGATGATTGTACAGTAGCAACAGAGATTTCGGGTAAGAGTCGGATCATTTGAGGCTCCGGCGCCAAGGCGACAGCAGCTAGATCACCGCAGCTGTGATAGGGCATCCAGCTAAAGAGCCTAAGAACGCGCCGGAGGGCAGCTGGGCCCAGCGGGCCTGGATGCAAGGAGGGAGGGACAATCGAGGCAGGCGGGCCGGGTCCGGCGATCTCTCTCGTAATCGGGCTGCTCGTCCCTGAGCTAAATCTCATGTCCAGATCTTAGGCACGTGCTGCCGGGACTGTAGGGGTCGGGACGTGCCAAGAATCATGATTGTAGCAAGTCTACATATGCCAGTCTGGTCCTCGGGTGATCATATCTGTATAAGTCGGCCATTCGGCAGCAGGCCGCCTGCCTCAATCCACGTTTTAGGTCAGTCGGTGTCAGGATGGAGTGAGCGACTGAGAAGAAATGTCTCAAGAACACTCGACAGACCGTTGAAGTCTTCACGGTGAGACTGGTTCTGCCCAGACCAAGCACGCTTGCAATTGGAGTCAGGCAGAGGCTCGATGCAGATGTATGACATCATGTACTATCTGGAATCAGCCTAAGGATTGAGACTACACCGCACGGGCCTGCTTCTGCTGCTGCTGAAGAGGAAACCCTTCGGGCGCGTCCCGCAACTGCTGAGCCGACGCTTCTTTCCGGAGCAGCTTTGGTAGGAGAGCAAGGCCCGCGATGTAAGCGACCGAGAAGACCTGTTCGTCAGCTTTGGCTTGTGGCCCAAACGTCAAGACTCACCCCCACCACGACTGCCCATCCTGCTATCCACCCAACCCCGATATCACCAGTCTCCAGGTAGTTAGGCCACTCGAACCTCATTCCCGTATACACTGCCGCAAATCCAACGGCTATGGCGGCCAGACCGACAGCGACGTGGAGATAGTTGTAGATCCCACGGCCGGGTGTTTTGATGAGCCGAGGCTTGATCCAATGGAGACTGGCGCCAATTAGAACTTGAGCCGCGACACCGATAGCAAAGACCTTGCCGAGCCCCTGTACCATCAGCAGCTGACCGAGAGTCATATCTTTGTGCGAATCACAGGATGAGCTGAGACGTGTTCCACGTCGAGCTTGGCCGAGGCGTAGATGGCGGTGGCGGCTGCGAGGATGGCCGCCAATGTGTTGAGCACGGCGTGTACAGCGAACCATAGCCTGCTCGTCGTCCATCCTCTGCCGAGACGAGCAGTCAGAATGCCGAGCGGTAACAGGAGCATGGCCGAAACAGCGCCCAGCACAGCATGCGTTATGATAATTGTGCGTCGATTCGAGAGACTGGTCGTCTCGCTCGACTTGTCCGAGACCGTCACGATGGCAGACGGGTTGCTGGTACCGGACGAGGATGTACTCGCCGCTTGTATCGGCGTCATGAGGGCGAGAGTCATTGTGCCGTGGCCGACGTGCTGGCGAATGCTCGCTGAGGAGGACGAGCCGGGATTGTCGCTTCCGTAAGCCCAGATCAGGCTGGTAGCGTTGGATGTGGAATCTGAGTTGGATGGGACAGTGAATGAGATGCTGGTCGATGAGGAATTGGAGAAAGATTGGGTGGCGAGAAGGGATGCTGTTCGAGGGGGACTAGAGACCACTGCGGATACGTCAGCCAAGGTACGCGCATCAGTTCAGGAGTTCGACAGACCTTGGGGCATGCTGTGGCCGCTTGCTTGCCGCTGACTCAGGACGATGCTACCGTCCGAGCTCGGCCATCCGATGATCATGGGCGAACCGGCTAGGCCTTGTCAGCATTGTCGCTATCGGTGTGAGGCAGAATATACTCATTTCGGCACCGAATCCCCTGTGAGCGTCAGCCAAGCTCACCTCTCCTGTCGGAGCTACGCCGTGCCTACCGACTATCGACTCACAGCGCCATGTATCCAAACTTGGACTGCGGGATCTGCGACCCCATGGGAGGTGCCAGGGTATCTGCATTGCATCAGCCGAGCTCGAAGCCACTCTGAGCGTCCATCGACGCGAAAGACAACGCACAGGTGTCAACATTCTTGTCGCTGTCGTGCAACCCGTTGATGCAGAGATACCGCGAGAGGTCAGCTGAATCACTACGATGATATTGAGGGCAACATACAGCATTACAGGCTGTCTGTCCGGTGATTATGGCCCCCGCCTGAAGAGCCAGAAGAGCTAGAATGATACAAGTTGTCATCGTGCAGGCTAGATGGAACTGTGAGATGAAAGGCAGATGAGCGATGATGCTGCATTGAAGTCGAGGCTGTAGTTATGCATAGGTTGGATCTGATTCGGAGCTGGCTGCCAGACTGCCCGACCAAACAAAGGGATCGCAAATTAAAGGAGGTCAGCCAGATCTATTACGGTACTGATCGACCTTTCGGCTCCTCGGCTCCGGCTTTACCGGAGATCTGAAACCTTGTCTGAAACAAGGTGGAGGTGGAGGTACTTGTAGAGTAGGTAAGGCTGTAGCTGGGATCTTGTAGGATGATCGTCTGATAGAGCCATGAAGCATGAAGATGGGGGTGTACAGGGTCCCAGTTTTGCGTCAATGGGATACGGTCAAGACATATCGTAGTAAGAGTGCGCGGGAGCACGGTGTCTTGACCCAAGTTGAAGTCTTCAGCGAGTCGATGGCATATGCGCAGAGGTACCGCTAGCAGGCTAGCTAGGTTATACTCTATGCATGTAGAAGCTTGCTTTCGATCGGTAGCTTATATGGTACGATATGCACCTCAACGACCTCCAACAACGGGTAATCGATAACATTGCTCAAGACTTGTGGATATCCGCAAGTCCATCAAGATTTGATCCGCGCGCACTTGACTCCCACGTTCTCCTGTGCGGGCCAGTCGTGTGCTATCGAGTCGAGATCCCGATCGGTAGGGATCGCCATCTGCTGAATCGTGAAGACGACATCTTTCGTCTGCGTTTGTCTGCCTCGAGTACCGATCTGGCACTGTGGATGGTCAGCGGATGAACCAAGGGCGCAGTGATACTATATATGTATCGACACCGCTTCGGACACTCACGGAGTAGCTAAATCTATCAGTTATGATGACGAACTCAACGTTATCCCATACATCCACCACGACACCTCTGAATACTGCCTGTCGCATCGAGGCAAAAATATCACCTCCAAACAGCGCAGGTTTCGTAAACTTGATCGAGACACCGCGGGGGTCAAGGGTGATGGACGGCCCACTCGCCGGGTCCAGTGCAGCCTGCTCACAGTACAATCTGTTCTCCGGCCCCGCTACCCTCGTTCCAGTGCTGTCGAATACGAATGACTGATCGGCGATATTGGCATCTGTAGGAAGGTGGCACTAGGCACAGTCAGCCTGCGTCTTTTGCCTCGTGGGCCGGGGAAGTCGACTCACCTGCTGCAAATACACCCCCTCGACCCTAGTGCTCCATATGTTCATGCCATAGAAGTCTGACTCAGTCAGAGAGATCTTCGCGGGACCAGATATATCGCCCCGACTGGCGACCTCGGCGGCTTTGCCAGGAGTCCAGGCTGTCAATCTGAATTTGGAGCCCTGGGGAATGTCTATCGCCACGACAAAGGTCGAAACGGGCTTAGGTGCCGCGGTGCTCGACGAGGTAGGGATGCCAGATGATACTGAGCTGAGACTACCGCTGGTAGAGGACTCGGAAGAGACGCCTGTATTGCTTGTCGACGTCTGTTGAAACTCGCCAGGTAGTGTGCTGGTGGAGGGGGTCGCAGACGATGAAGACGGGCAAAGAACGGTCGTGACTGTCACTGTAGTGCTCGAGATGACTTGAGCGTTGACAGAACAGACCAACGCGGTCATGGTCAAAAGTAGCGCTGCGAGACAGAACATTGCGACGTCGCTGGCGGCTGATGCAAAAGTGCGAATCCCATCGAGGCCCATGCTGTGTTTGCGCTGCAAGACTAGCTGCCCCGTCGATAAAGCACAGGCGAAACGAGTCTCAGAGTCTGGCTCCTTTCAGTATTTGAGTCAAGGGACTGCTTTGATGAAGCTGTCTCATATATCGTGACCTGTAACAGCTGTCAGCTGGAGATACGTCTCATACGGGAGCTCGGACCGATATTCACGGTGCAGCATGAGTAAGGGAGGCTTGTGAGATACGTCACCGGAACCGCTCGACCCAGACACTCTCCCGAGTCTGATGCGCCGCTTTGACAAACGACAGTAAAGGGGCTAAAGTCCGTTGAAGTCAGAACTCTAGTCAAGCTCGGACTCAGAGTGAGAACGATCGTGCGGGTGGCGACGTGCAGGTGGCTTCTATATCGGTCCATGAGGCTTCCAGTATCATCGTCTATCGCTCTCTAGCTGACACAATTCCATCACCGAGATTCCGACACATGATACGCAGTGCATCGATGGATCATCAGACTCTGCTACATTCTATGCCTACGTTCTCTTTCGCCTCGAACGTCTTGGGAATCACGTCTCCGCCTGCCGAGGCAGCCTGTGGGGTGATCTCGAAGGTTACGTCCTTGCTTTGGCTTTTCAGCCCGCGCGTTCCTACTGTGCACTGAGAGTGTCAGCGACGGCGCTGCTCCAGGAAAGCGATTGGCACATCGCAGGCTGCCCATACCTTGTAGCTGTGCGTGTCAGTCTTGACGACAAACTCGACATTGTCATACTTGTTGAGGATCAGGCCATCGATAATCGCTGGTTCCTCCGATCCGAAAGACTTGCCACCAAAGAGGGCGGTGGTGAACTCGAGGCTGACTCCGCGAGGGTAGATTGTGAGGTATGGTTTGGCGGGGTCTGGGACGACAGGAGCGCAATCCAATTTTGCACCGGGCGAGAATATCTATGTTAATGCATCGCCTTCAAGCGAGAATATAGCCCATTCATACGCATTGACACTTTGGGGTTGCGGCAGCTTCATATGGCACTAGATAAGGGTTAGCCGAAATCTCGGTCATCCTCCAAGAACAGAGCACTCACTCTCTCTAACCATGTGCTTCCCCGCGCAGCGAAATATAGATTCCAGTTGTAGTAAGACGATCCATTCAGATTCACCTTCGCCGGACCAGACAGTCCCGGGCCTTCCATCAGTTCTTTGACCTTGGGACCCTTCCCACCCATCATTTGCAATCTGATTCCCTGGGGGATATCTACTGTGGTGAGGAAGACCGAAGGCTTTGGCGGGGTCGTGCTGCTGGAGGTCGGCACTGGCGGGACCGCACTGGAGAATGATGACTCTGCTGCAGGGAGAGCTAGGGAAGTCGATGTCGCGCATGTGTCGGTCGTAACGAAGACGGTGGTAGTCGAGACAGAGACGGATTGAGCGTTACTGGCAATGGCCAGGACGAAGGCTACTATTGCCAGAAAGTTTGTGAGGGAGAACATGCTGTTGCTGACCGTTCACAATCCGTTGAAATCACTGTATTGTACTGTGTCTTGTATCTGCAAGTACTCTGGTGGATCCCATAACCATTGCGCCCTATAGCAGCGTCAGTCGTGGGAAACGAGGGGAAGAGTCTCTTCCTTTGGATGTCTGTACCTTGCAGACGGAGACGATCTGATCGATGGAACACCCTTTGAGATATGACATTGAAGCATTCGTCAGTAGCAGAGGTCGGTGAGCCTTGAGATTATTTTGCATGAATCCCTGGACCCGTGCGAGCATCTCGTCAAGACACGCCCGGTTAGTCACGACTCACGTCATAGAGATTATACGTGTACAATGTGAACCGCTATTCAGCCCAGGATCACCTCCCGGAACACGCTATCCCCCGCAAAGCCCCCTCTTGGCATACCCACGTCGAACCTGAGCCCTTTGCCTGTCCTGCTGCACCCGTCGTCCCAGCTGGCAGCTAAACAGCCGACGCCCGCCCCCTCAACATCCATCCCGAAAGAGAGCTTGTCAAGTGACTGACTCGGATCCGAGAGCGTGATGACCAACACCGTCTGCCCGGCAGCGTTGACCTTGGTGGCAAAGAGATAGATGGCCGGCTGGTCCGAGCGGAGAGTGATACTGCCAGCTGGCGACCAGCCGATAGTGGCGAGAGGGATGGTGATGCTGGTAGATGAGCCGGGGTAGAAGACGACGCTGAGGCGCTCGAGACCCGCCACTGCGATCGTGCCGTTCGAGGAGAGGACGACTGAGCTTGGACTGGCAGCTTCAGATGCGAGACGCTCGGCCGAGGTGGCAGGGAAGAAGGCGTAGGAGGAGATAGCAGAGGTATTGGTGTTGAGAGTTGTGTAGGCTGAGAAGATGGGGACGGTGGTGTTGCCTCGGATGGACGTGGAGATGGCCGACCAGTTGCCTGTCCGATTGCCCTCGGAGAGGGTGAATGAGAAGGGGGAGCCGTACGATAGGTAGCCGTTCCCGCCGTAGTAGAGTGTAGAGCCGTTGATCTTTGTCTGGGCAGAGAGGCGCGTCTCGACGCCATCCACCCATGCCGAGCCGCCGACGGACGCCCGGTTATCAAGTACCGAGACGACCGGCCGGCCAGATACGCCCGCCACCGAGGTATTGACGGATAAGGCGGAGGTGGTGACGATGACCGAGTCGTCCAGGAAGAACCATGCCTTGCGGTACGACAAGCTCCCATCAACCGAGTCGACATAGTCCATGACGGACGTCCCGACCCATCCGTCGCTCACGACACCGACATACGTCTTCTTTCCCGCCCGACCAACATTGGTGGAGTTCAAAACGGGATGACCGAGGAGGACGGTCGTACCAGGGATAAGATTCCAATCCCACGCTGCTTGGATATCGAGGTACTCCCTCCCGGTGACGTATGAAAATAGCGTTCCTTGGCCGAGGTGCACCCCGAGGGGATTGGCGGTGTTGGTGTACTCGGTGGTGAAAGAGCGGTTTGATAGGAGCTTGTTGCCCAGGACGAAGCTATTGCGGCGGTGTAACTGTCATGTAAGCCATGTCTTGGAGTGATCAAGTGCTGTACTCGCGACTTGAGCTCACCATATAGTCACCAGCGTAGAAAGCCTTGTTCCCCAGCAGCTTCTCCGTTCCGTTCGACTGCAGCCTCCGTACCGTCGCGCTGATATCATTCGCCCCCTCAAAGTCTGCTGTAGCAGTGGCGAGCTTGCTGACATTGAAGTTGATATCCGCATTGGCCTGGAGGTCCGAGACGGGAAAGGCGATGAAGCGTCCCACCGCATTCTGTCCACTCAGCTTTTGAATTTGCCTCATATCCGCACTCCAGTGCTCACCAGGTCCCACTTCTCCTGCTTGGTCTTCTCGTCAACATAGATCATCCACTCGCTCCCCCTAATATCCGTCGCAAAGGCCTCTCGAGTCGAGCTGTTGGCTGCAAAGGAGGTCCCGATCGCCTCGCCCTCAAGCTGGATGAAGGCATTGAGCTGACGATCAGCCACATATCCAATACCCGTTGACGGGACACATCAGCTTACTAGGTCCTTGCCGTAGTTACCGCTGTAGAGGATACCGTCATGCTGCAAGAAGGACCCATCTCGATGGATACCATCTTCCTTCGGCTTGTCCGAGTACTGAAGCATCAGCAGGTGCTCCGCTCGGATGAGAGAACTGACGCACAGTGACTACAGCCATAGCCCTATCCAGGGTATCTGTCAAGGTGGTCGCATTATTGGTGAACAGTGCCATCGATACCGAGTTCTGCATGACGTTGATTGTCTGTCCTGTCAGCTCCGTGGATCAATTGCTACTATCAGAGATGAGACTCACGTTCGCACCCGTGAGGTAGCCCAGACCAGGTATGAACTGATCCCTCCTGGTATACGCCCTGTTCGGAATCCGGAAACACCCATCCGCCTGCGCCTGCGAAAGGCCAGAATCGGCAACGAGCAGACAAGCGGTCGATGCGAGCTGAGGGATGAGGATGACTTGGCCGAACCAGTTGGTGTTCCACAGCCCTGGGGTACCGCAGGGACAGGTACCGTTACTACCCTGTCAGCTCTAGCTCTTGTCCACACTGTTGAAAGACGCTAGCTCACTCCTTTCCACCTGATCCGACACAGTCTTCCGATTTGAAGTCGTTGGCGAACCACCAATCCATCCCCTTCTTCGTGGCCGCAAGGAGCGGAGCTGAGTCCGTGTTATTAGCCGAGGACGAGGGGTTGAGGCCAGACCAGGCCGAGGCAAAGGTGATGAGCCTGATCCAGTGTTGCTGGATTGGCCAATTTGCTCGTTCTACCTGATCAGCTAAACTCGCACCCCAGGCGCGGTATGGATGGGACTCACGTGCATCGCAACCTGTAGCGTAGTTGACGTCCGGCCATGTTCCATCGGACTTCTGCGTGCTCAGCCAGCTGGGGATGCTAGCGAGATTGGCGTCTGTCGGAAACGCCGCGAGGTCGACTCGTCGGCGCTGGGTGATGAGATCGAGCTCGGCCTGGCCTGGTCCTTGACCGTGGGCAGCGCCGATAATGTACAGTAAGGAAATGAGGATCGTCCACATAATATGAAGCTGAGTGGTAGACAAGATAGTCATGACAGTGAAGGGGGACTAGTCAGAATTATCAAGGCATCGAAGACCTCCATCGACCGTCGAGCGAGCGGCCCGGTACCCGGTGGACAGGAGCGGGTGCCTGTCCCGGCCGGCGCGCATAAGTGTCGCAAGGTCAGCTGATCAGCTGACAATCCAGCCATTCCTGGATCTTCCCCTTCTGCTAGCTCCCGCCTGCGTCTCTCCAGGTGTCGCATGGTATATCCGCTGAGCTCGGCAGAGGGACAGGGTGGAAGGCGAGAAAAGAGAGCGGAATTCGGATCCGGCCGAAGCGTGGGGTCTCCAAGTAGACTTTCCGACGGAAAGAAAGCTCTGATCAGCTTGAGATGAAGATTTCCATGGTCCCATTGATCACCTCTCTTCTCCCTATCTACCTGACACAGACCGAACAAAGCCCAAGCCAAGATGTCGCGCCCCGAAGAGATCGCGCCGCCAGAAGTGGTCAGTCTGACTGAAGGACACCAGGCCTGGCGCGGGGACTAGAGCTGATCCGAGCAGTTTTACGGGGACACCGAAGCCACCAAGTATACTCAAAAGTGAGCTCGACTGCCGGATCTTGCACCAGCAACAATACCACGCTGGTGTGATATGAAGAGTGGAACTGACGGAGTAGTACTCGTATTCAGTCAATTCAGGCGCAAATGACCGCCCGAGCACTAGAATTGCTCGCATTGCCAGAGGACGAAGTGGCGTTTCTGTTAGATATAGGATGTGGAAGTGGGCTCAGCGGGGAGATGTTGGATGAGGAAGGACATATTTGGGTGGGGTGCGATATTGCGCCGAGCATGCTAGGTGAGCTCGACGTTTCTCGCCTTCCTGGAGGGCGCTCAAGCTGATATGATAAGAGGTGGCACTGGAGAGGGAAGTAGAAGGGGATCTGTTCTTGCACGATATTGGACAGGGATTCGGATTCCGCCCAGGAACCTTTGACGGTGCTATCAGGTACTTCTTCTCATATCGAGCCAGAAGCGGCCGCTGATCAAGCAGTATTTCCGTGATTCAATGGCTCCTCAACGCCGACGCGACCTCCCACTCCCCCACCCAACGCCTCACCCGCTTCTTCACCACCCTCCACGCATCCCTCCGGAATCCCTCCCGCGCAGTCTTCCAATTCTACCCCTCCTCGGACGATCAAGTCCACATGATCACCTCTGCTGCCCAGCGCGCGGGATTCGGCGGTGGTCTAGTCGTCGACTATCCCAATTCTCGCAAGGCGCGCAAGATGTATCTGGTGCTCATGGTGGGATCGCAGGAGGTACCGAAGGGACTGGACGGGGAGGAGATGGCTGTGCAGGGGAAGAATGGGGTGGGGGCCGAGCGGAAGAAGGAGGAGGTGCGGAATGAGCGGAGGAGGAGAAAGGAGGAAGGGAAGAGTAGGAAAGGAAAGAAGGAGACGACGGGGAAAGAGTGGGTCATGAAGAAGAAGGAGCTGTATCGGGTCAGGGGCAAAGAGGGGTACGTCTATTTCATCAAGTTCAGTAAGGCGCTGTTGCTGATCAGCAAGTGTACCGCGAGATTCGAGGTATACGGCCCGGAAGAGAAGAGTCCAATTCTGAGCATGCTCATCGGCCTGTTTCTCTACTTGTATCTGCTCCTGATCGCCTCGTGCTGTGTACAATAATGCATTTCTACGGACAGCTTTTGCCTTCTTTCGGAAACATACTGAGGTCACTGGCAGGATCAATCACAGGAGGTCAGGTCGAGCGTTAGTAAGTCCGCTGTTAGCAAGATCAGCCTATACAAATCAATAGCGCTCGTCCTGGACACTTGATTCCGACGGGCGTCATTTACACTATTTGCATCGAGTCGCCCTCGGGTCTTGTATTGACAGACTACCCCCCGCCTCGGTTTGCTATCGCTATCGACAGGCGATCCGTCGACCGGTGGCCGCGGTATATACCGCGGCTGAGAGGCAGGCGAGAAGAGTTTGGGGTTGATGAGGCTGGAGGAGCGGGTGGTGATTATACACAATGTATTCGTGAAAAGGGTAGTCGTAAATCGTCGTTTGATGTCGGTGTAGATGCGTGCTGGATCGAGACTTTTAGATATTGACAGGTTGTCGGCCTTGTTTGGTTTCTTCTAGTACCGAAGCCCCTCTTGAGACGGGGGGTAGTGGTGCGAGCGGTACGGCGAGATTGAGCGGCGTCTTCTGGGGCTGCGGGGCATCAGCTGTCGTCTGCATCCGACTGTCAGAGCTAGCTGACCTTGGCGATCGGCGTCGGTCACGCTCATAGTCGTCTCGCCTACTTCGGCCGCCGTACGGGTCGTAGTCGTTCCTGCAATGTGAGCTTTGAGCGCCTATACTCAGAACATCTTGACTCACCTGCCCCGCCTGTCCCACTCGTCCCGCCCATCTCTGGCCCGCCAATCATCCCTCGGGTCCCGACTCAACTCCCTGCTCCCACGACGCCAATCACCGGCGCGGCGATCATCGTACCGGTCATCGTATCGATCGTACGGCCGGTCATCATACCGAATGTCGCGCCGAGGAGGTTCCACCCGTTCTTCAGCTGCTTTGTCAGCTTACTTTCCACTTGGACAGAGTTGGTGACCAGGAACTGACGGAGTGGCCGCTTTGCACCCATATACTCCCCGGGAGTCGGATTATGCGGTTTCTGAGTCGCCGAAAAGTCCACTCGCATCTCGCGCCCATGCAGCATCTGTCCGTTGAGCTTGTCGACGCATTCTTGGGCGTCTTCGGTCGTACGCATAGTGATGAAGCCGAACCCGCGAGATCGATCAGTCTGCCTCAGTCAGCTTGGGGTTACTTGTAAATTGCAGTCTTCCGTCCGGCCTTCTAGTTTCCTTCTTCCTCCCCGACCAAGATTTACCGCCTTGCGTCACCGACACTTGACTTTGCTTGAGAAATTGCGTTTTGCAGGAGAAGGACTTGCCCTTTGGTCGTACACGATGACCACCTTCTCGACCTCCCCATGCCTTGCAAACTCATGCTCCAGGTCCGCCTCCTTGGTCCGGATGCTCAGCCCAAATACACCCAATACGGGATTCGCCCCCGCCTTGAGCGGCCCTCCCTGTTTGCGAGCCCCGCTCGACCCCTCGCCGTCGCGCGAGGGGGCACTGTGCCAGTCCCGGTCGCCGCGAGGCTGAGGAGGTGCGCGCCTGTTGTTATCGAAGCGAGCGGCATGCATGGGTTCGGCGATGGGTGCGGGGGCGCGGCGGGGGAGGTAGCGGTCGTCGTACCGGTCAGAGCGAGCCCGTTGATGGTTGCCGTTGTTGTGGTTGTTTGAGCGGGAGTCGGTGCGTTGATGGTGTTGGTTTTGTTCAGGTTGAGTTTGATGGGATTGATGATCGGAAGGGGGAGAAGGGGTGGTGATGGCCCGCGCGGGTTGTTCGTCGTATTCCATCAAGGCGGGATCGTCGCGGGTATCGCGAGGCGAGCGGGGGTAGTCGAGATCGTTGTACGACATGGTAGAAGTGGTTCGCGTTGAGGTGTAGTCCGAGATATGTCCGATGTCGAAAGATGCGGCCGAGGTTGAGGTGGATATATAGTGAGGAGTCGAGAAAAAGGGAGAATGGAGAATGGAGAGAGAAGGGAGGAACAATCGTCAGCTCCTCTTTCGCTTGGACAAAGGTTCTCCCTATCGCTAGCACGCACATACCGCCTTCCTTTGTATTATGATCACCTGACCCCCTTCTTCCTCACCCTTCATTACCCCGTACTTCTCCCTTCATAGAATCAAAGTGGACAAAGCAACTCACGTATCTGCGGATCTCCCTTGTGCATCCCCCCGTCTCTGCTCTTTCCCTTCTCCATGTCCTTGCCCCTGAACCCCATTCGCTATCCCCGCAGGCTGTGATGGCGGAGCTGTCGACCCCGAAGGCTGACCGCCTGGCTGAAAGGAAGGGCCCGCATTAGCCGCCGCCGGCAAGACCGACGCTAGCTTTGTTGCTGTCCTCGGCACATATGCTGGAAACTTCGGCTTTGAGATCGTTCCAGTAGGCAGAGTGCTTGAAGCGGTACCAGCAGATGGCGAGATGATACCGTATGCGAGCGAACTTGATGGTCGAAGGGGTTGAGGTGGAGGTGATTTCGGGGCCCAGGTGTCCCTTGCTATAGGGACATTGGCGGAAGAGAAGCTCTGGAAATCAGCTCATGCGTCTTAGGCAGCTGAGAGAGGGACTGACCATGTTGAGGTGTGGTTGCTATTAGAGGTGATCGAGCTGTTGATGGGTGTCTTGAGCTTTGGGCTTGTGTTGAGTGAAGGTGAGGTCAGCTTGATCTTTGGCTGAGTTGACCGGGAGCAATTTTGGGTGGTGCCTGAGCGCCGAGCGTGACGGTAACGGTGGCGGGTGGCGTCCACGAGGATCGACGCGCCGAGCAATCGTGCTATCTAATCTCTGAGCGATACATCGGCAAGCTGGATACAAGATAGATGCGGACAGATGTCTGAGGATTCAGATATGCAGGTGGAACCCTTGGACTCTCTTGGACGATCTACATAAGATGTCTTGCAAAATAAATCTCGGAGTCCCCGTCAGATGCGCCGTAAGCGTGACATCTTCCTCCGGCGGCTCTCCGACGCGTCGGTCCCAGCCATACTTTTCGACCTCGTTTCAGCCCGGCCATACCAAGCGATGACGACGATACATCCCCCTGGGCCTCGATGCTGTGGGGAATGACTGCGGAAGGAGAATCATACCGCGCTTTGGATATCTTCAGGGGTATTAGTGCGTGTGTTCAGACCAGCTTGACCTTTTTTCATTACCCTGGATCTAAGTTCCAGTCTACCTCCTTCGCGTCCGGGGCTGGTTAGGAAAATCATATATAGACTCAGAGGTATCGCTTGGTTACCCCTTCTCTTACACATCTCTTTGACATACATACTCATCTGTCCTTTCAGCTACCAACCCCCTTGTCTACCCAAAAACAACCAACGGTCTTTACAAGCCAACCCAACTTCCAGTCTTTACCGAAAAACTTACCATACCTCAACCCCAATCAAACAAGATGCGATCCGCCGTCTTCCTCGCTGCTCTCGTCGCGTCCGTCTCGGCCCAGCTCAAGATCGAGACTCCTACCAGCTTGATTGAGTGCCAGCCGGCCAAGCTCATGTGGTCCGGTGGAACCGGTGAGTATTTTTCGCCTTATCCCTTCGCATACCTCGTCCACCTTGTTTGGGCTCGACCTGACTTTTCAGCGCCTTACTTCCCGGCTGTTATCCCTGGTGGACAAGCCTCAGCCGCTGCTCTGTAAGTTGTCATCACGCCGACGGCGCAACAAAGAGCTACAGCTAACTCCCTCAGTAAGACCTTCCCCCAGACCAGCGACACCTCCCTCACCTGGACTGTCGACCTTGCCACCGGCCAGGAAGTCACCCTGAGGATCACCGACTCTACCGGTGCCATCAACTACGCCGAGAAGGTCCCAATCCGTACGTCCCTGTAGCCGACTCCGATGATGGCTTGAGCTAAATTTCCAGAGGCCGGCTCGAGCAAGACCTGCCTCAACGGCGCCGTCGCTGTTGGCGGAGCTTCCGGTAGCGCTTCAGGCGCCGCCGCCTCGGGCAGCGCTACCTCCTCCGGTGTCCGCGCGTCGGCCTCTTCTGCCGCCGGTGCCGTTGGCATGTCCGCCTCGTCCGTCTCTTCCGCCGCTAGCGGCATGGCCTCGAGCGCTCGTGCTTCCGTCTCCTCCATGTCTGGCAGTGCCTCCGGTGTCGGTGCTTCCGCCTCGTAAGTTCACATCATCCCTCTTCATTCTTCAAAAGTGACCCCTGCTGACAATCCAGCTCCGTCTCCAGCGCTGCCGCCTCCAGGGTATCCGGCGCCACCTCCTCCTCGGCCGCCGCCTACCTCTCCACCGAGCCCAAGGTCGTCGGTGGTCTCCTCGGCGTCATCGCTGGTGTCTTTGGCATCCTCGCGCTCTAAGCGTGCGCCACGACCTGTTGACGACTGCTACGACCTCCATCATGTTGCACATCACGGCCCGTAACGCATAGACCACACTTTCATCTGTATATGTGTTTCGAGCATTTATCTCATGCATGGACATTCACTTAGCTATGGGCTCAGCCTGCACGGGCAGTACTTGTGATGCGGGCCAGGCCTTGGACCTCAGCTGGCATGGCTAGTTGAAAGCTTGAAAGAGGGCACGGTGATCCACCGATGTCAGAGATCAGAGGGTATAAGGTGTCCACTTTAATCGAGCCCCATTTATTTGACTTGAGCGCGATCGCGAGGGTATATGTTAGGCCTTGACGGGGTTATGCGGCGTTTTCTGAACCGCGATTTCAGAGCATCTTCGGGCTTTACCCGAATGCTCAGATACGGGAATATGCGGCGATATAGCGAAGCACTGCGAAATAGATGGGCAGGGGCGAGATGAAACGTTGCCCGTTTGGACCCTCGTTTCATCATGTGCCCCGCTCTCGAACCCCTCCGAATGAAAGCCTCAGACATCTCCGAGATCGACATGGCAGCTTGGAGAGCCGTTCGCGGGGCCCGCTGCCTCGATAGCAGCATGCTCGGTCGCCTCGACTGGGCCGAAGACGAACAAAAGAGAAGGTAGCAGTCACGCTCCGCCCCGCATTGCGCTCGGATCGGTAACTATGCAAAGGATAAGGTTCGCGGGGTGCGAGCGTACAGGTTTGCCAGGCACGAGCTCCGACGCCCGAGCATCGGACAACCTTCCTTTCCAACAGATTTGATTTTTTGACACACCCTCCCTTTCCTTGGAGATCAACAAGTTTCATCTCGCCATCTAGCGGTTGATCTAGATGAACGACCCACACAACACCACCGAGGCCTTTTCTCGGTGATCGCCTATCCCCTACATCTCCCTTCTCACGCTCCTTGCTTTGACTCTAGACGGCGACAGATCCCGCTGGTAGGGACCCATCGACGACACCTGTCTACCGATCTCCTCCCGGTTCATCTTTCGTCACCGCTACGACTACGATGGGGCTCAGGAAGCCCAAGTCGGAAAAAGACCTTCGGGGCAAGCTGCGCAAGCCGCGTGCGTCAGATGAGGCTTCGACAGCGGTAGGTTGCACCCACACATTCTGCTCAGGCTAAGGCTGACAATCAGTCGAGCCGACATCAACGCCTCCCTTCCGTCCCCCCCATCATCCCCCTTCCCTCGCATATCGCCCGTATCGCCCCCGTACCCACCCATATCCCCACTTCGCCCACTCTCCGACCCCGTCATCCCGCCAAACGAGCCGTACATCACCACCGGCGCTCCAGATCCTTCTCGACGCTTACATCTATGATCTCGCCTACGCTCTCTGCATTCTCCGAACAGCCCTGGCGGTCGCGGGACGCGTGGCTCGCCATACATGCCAGACCGTCCTCTCCTCCGCCGGTGACTGTACTGCCTACTGCCCCCGGAGGGTCCGATAAGGGATGGAGAAGGAAAGGGAATGGAGGGTTCTTTGCGAGAGAGCTGGCGGGGGTGGGGGAGGCGGCGTTACCGCTCCCTCAGATGGCGCCAGGGCGATTAGGGATGGGAATGGGCAGGTCCCAGACTACGGGAGACCTCGCTGGGGCGGTGGAGAGGCCGGAGGTCAGGCGAATGGTCAGCGAACCCTCTCAGCCTGAGCTACTCGAAGACGAAGGGGTGAAGGGGCAGGGCCCCGGGCTGGACTCAAGTCTAGAGGGGGAGGAAGACCAGCTCGCCCAGCTCCATCTAGGCGACTGGAAACCCGGCTTCGCCTCTTCTCTCTTCCGCAAAAAGACACATCGGGCGTCCCTCCCTTCCCCTCCACACGCGGACAGCGGGTACGAGGAAGAAATCATCACGCCTCCCGCACCCAGTCGGCCCGAATCTCACCTCCTGCCGGAATCACCACCCCCTCCTCCCGCATTCAAGCGACATCTCTCCACGTCCCGCGATCCGCCGATACAGGCACGGTCTTACTCTACCTTGTCGGGGTCGGTCCGGACCTCCCAATCTTCTTCGGTGCACACCTACGAGACCTCCGATCTCGAACATCACCATCAGGCCCACGCCGGTTCCGCGTCTGGAGGAGGATGCGGGGTGGACGATCCTGCCGGATCAAGATTGATCGTTTCCACCTCGTCTACCTCTTCTGAGCTCCTCTCCCCTTCCTCCAGACCCACCTCCCTGTCGCGCCATTCGGACATCCTCGAAGCTCCTCCTAAACGATCTTCCTCTCTCCTCGCACGGGAAGATCTGCCCACCATCATCACCCCCACTTCCAAATACTACCACTTTACGGCCGGTACCACCTCCGCTCGGTCCAGTATCGACATCCACCCGCATACCCATCCCGACACTGTCGCCGGCCACTTTGATCGAAGGGGGAGCGAGGCGGATATCGTCCCTTATAAGGCTAGGACAGGACCGCCCCGCCGCGCATTGCCAAAGCTCCCTCATGAGCAGCATGGACGGGACGAGTCGTTGCCCCCGTTACTACCGCCGGCGGACATTGCGCGGGTACGATCGGGACTCTCTATGGGCGCCAGGCTGCCCGTTCTGCCGGAAGGCGGTGGCGGTGGAGGTGGAGGGGTAGGGGCAGAGGTGAGGATGAAAGGCGTACCATGGGCGCGGGCTGTGCGTAAGCCGGACGAAGGGGAAGAAGGGAGACAAAGGGTCATGCGCCAGGTGACGGAGATGGAGGCGGGCCTGGGTGCTCGAGGACAAGAAGGGGCGGAGAGGTGGAGTAGGGGATCGGATGTGAGTCGGAGGGGGAGCGAGGCGAGTCAGGGGGTGGCAGTCAGGGGTGGCTGGGTGTAGAGAACGTTCGGGCATTTGAGGTGGGATTCCGATGATGGGGGACATGCCGCGATAAAGGGATCAAGTCAGGCCACTGGATGGCGCGAAGTCATATACATGCAGCAACATATAACATCGAGTGAGATGCGCACCGCCACTGAGAGTGAATTGTCCTATTATCCCGCCTCAAGACTCGACACCCTTATGATACAAAATCCCTTCACGGTCGTCCTGGCGCATCATGCCCACTTGCCGATAACAGCCATAGCGATCATACCCATAATCATCAAGCCCATCGCGAGTGTAGGCTTCCATACTGGCGCGTCTCGGAGGGGGCCCTCGGTGAAGTCTGCAGAGAGCAGCTTGAACGCGGTGTATAGCTGCAGAGTCAGCACTAGCTTTGGGCAGCGCATGCATAGGGCTGGCGGTGAGAAGACGGGGAGGGGACGAGGCTTACGAGGATACCGGCTGAGAAGGAGTTCAGGACGCCCACGGAGATGAGCTCGGCGATTCCATTTTCGGAGAAGAATGAGCGGACACCGATTCCGATTCCGATACCGCTAGACACCCTCAGCGCTGATATTGCTGTCTGAGCAAGAAGATAGGTTTACATAGGAGTGATAAGCTGGTAGAGTCAGCATGAGGTTTCCGTGCAGAGTACAGCTGGGATGAGAGGGGGACTAACGGTAAATGCCAATCCCATGAGGGTAGCGCGGGTCTTGGATATCCATGTGAGGACAGCTATACGTGCGCCGAGCCTAGTCGTCAGCTCGGTTCTATCAAGCAGCCGGGACGAAGACTCACGCAGCCCCCTCGAAGAACTGGTGGAATACGATAACGATCAAAAGGGTTGTCCAGCTATCGCCTGAATCTGCGCCTAATGTTACGCCAATCATGACTCTACCTGATCAGCTTGTCTGCCAACAATCGAGCGGGAAAAAGGACTGACGAGTGGAAGATGATCCCAGCTTCGAGTAGCATGACCTGCCATCCCTGCTCCGCCTGGAAGATCAGGTCGGCATGACAACAATCCCCATTGCTCATCATCGCCGGGACAGGCAGACCCGGGGCGGGCGCTTGTTGTACTTGCCCACTGCTACCGGTTGTCCCATCGAGATTTTTGTCGTCCCCCGATATCGACGCTCCCGTGGCCCGCTCAGGCCGAGTAGAGAGCTCGAGTGACGCATTCGACTTCAGTGTCTGCCGTTTGAGACTGGCCATCCGCTGCCGAATCCCGACAAAGTCAAGGACGAAGGTGACGAATGCGCCTGCTAGTGCAATAGCGGGGGCTGTGGGATCGTATGTGACATTCCCGACGCAGGGGTTGGCGAAAGTGATGAGGCCTTCATAGAGGAGGTGGATGAAGGATGTGGAGAGGATGATTCCCTGTCCATCAGCTTCGCCTTCCCTTCTTCTACCAGGACCGCGAGAACAGACAGTACGCACAGTCCCAAAATGCCTAGCGAGGAAGAAACAACTCCTAACCACCCCTTCACCCCGCCCTACCGCTGCCGCATCACTCATGCCCGCCGGTCGACCATCCCGCCCCTTCGCGCGACCCGTGATGAGCGGTACCCCCACGCCCAGGCCGGACGTGATGAGGACGATAAAGACCGCAGCTATGTGGAGGGGGAGATTGTACTCTCCTAGTACGTTTTGGCTGCAGTCGCGGGTGCTCATCTTGCGTGGAGGCTGATGTGAATGCTGTCGATCAAGAGGACAGCTCGCCGTCGTCGGGGTGGTGATGTGGTCTACCTTTGTCCGGAAGATAGCTTTGTCGGGCTTGTGGACGTCGAGATGTCTCCGGGACGCGTTTGGGTATTATATATAGCTGAGATGAAGTAGCCTGCAAAGTGAAGACCGAGCAGGTCAACATCTCATCAGATCTGCGATCGAATAGGAAAAGTCTTGGCGTTTAGTGAGCTCACTTGGTGACCTTGACTCGGCTTGATCAGACGACTGAGATTTCCTTCTACGCCATAGAAACGCTCCCGCTGCATCTCACCCTTTCGTACATATCATACTTGGGAGCTGAGGGGGTGCTGCCTGTGCAGGATATGAGCGGACTAGGCAAAGTTTGAGATCGTCAGGCAATTCAGCAGGTCCGCGTTCTCAAAACTTTATCCAGACGCGTCGGGACGAGGAATGTGGTGTGGCTCCTTGATGTTTTCAAGCCTTGTCTAGTCGTCGCACCGTATCCTCGTCGACTTGAGTCCAAGATGACGCTATTTGAACCCCTCTCGAGCTCGACGCTCTTCTCGCTCCCGTCTCTACGGTCAGAAAAGACAGGCGACCGGAATGTATTCAGTCTGCCAGGGCTGAAAGAGGTCGAGCCATGGTTCGCGCTTCCGAAGCTGGACGAGTATGCCGCTGGCGAAGATAGGATGATGACGGGTCTAGAGGATGGGGCTTGGTGGGGACTCAGGAAAGCGGGAATGGGTGGAGATGAGGTGGGAAAGGGAAAGGGGAAGGGGACAGCGCAGGCCGCGGAGGTGATCGTACCGGTCGATCCCGTTCAAGCGGACACGCGAGACGAAGTTGCCGTAGAGGAAAGAGTGGAGAGGTCAGAGTGGACGATTATGGCGGATAGGATGGGAATGGAGGCTGAAGCTGGACCGAGTCGGCCTCGTGCCTTCAAGGTATGTCCATTTCTGTCCAAAGGATCGACGCGAAGAGTAGCTCAAGTCGTAGCCGATTCCGACATGGGATGTCATGGACGAAGTCGACGCCCAAAACCCCTTCGCCTCGGAAGGCGGACGGAGGACGTTCGAAGCTATCAATCTCATGTAAGCTGTCCGGCCTCTGCTCATCAGGCAAAAGGGAGTTGAGAGCTGATGCCTTAGTTCTGAGCCCTCCGTGACACTCCCGAAACTTCGCTCGCAGCCTCGAGCGGCTCCTACGGACCCAGACGAGCTACTCCATCTCATGATTCGTGCCACATTAGGAACGACGACGACTGAGTCGCTCAAGTGGGACAAGAGGAAGGGGAGCTACGTATGGGCAGGCGGGACGGGACGGACTGAGGGTCTCAGCAGAGTCGCTTCTTCCGGGTAAGCCTTCGACCTATCAAGAGGTTCGCATTGAGCATGTAGCTGATCCCACCAAAGGGCTGTTTCTGACTTCTTGGAGATAGCGACCTCCCTACGGAGACTAGATGAGCTCCTGGACCGTCAAAGCAAATAGTAGGCCTTAGGTCTGCTTCGTTGTCATACCCTAGCTGACAACAATCAGCCCACTCACTCCGACGCATCATGCCCTCTTCAACGCGGTCTCGACCTACCTCTCATTCATCAAGAACCGCCTCTCCGCCGCGATCGGAGAGAGCGAGCAAGAGGCGGTATCGGGGTGGATCAAGTGGAAGGCGGCTCTCCGGGACGTGAGGGAATTACTGGGCGTCTTGCTCGAGATCATGGGCTGGGTACGTCCGCTGTCCCATATACTCATACGACACAGCTGATGATACAGCCTGTCTCAGAACCCTCGTCCGGCTCAATACCGTCCAGAGCCTCCGCACTCCTCAGCCATCTTTACTCGCACCTCCTCGCGCATTTCCAGACCTCTTCCCCAGGGTCTCCCGCTTCGCAAACGGTCCTCTGCCTCGCGTACCTCCTTCAGTCCTCCTCCGCGCCATTTCTATGCTGTCTGCATGCTTGGGTAGGCCTCTCCGACTCGCCAGCCGAAACGGCCTCTGGAGATCCGGCAGACCAACCCTGGTCTGATCTGGGCATTACTAGGCTACCACGGAAAGGCCCCAACGTCGCAGCAGAAGATGTGCGCTGGGAGTATGAGTTCTCAAGCAAGCGGATGCCGGCATTTATACCCAAGGATGTCAGGCGGAAGTTGTTTGAATCGGGAAGGAGTCTGCGATTATTCAGGGAAGCGAACGGGGAGCATCCGCTTGCGGGCGGTAGCTGGGGGCTGGAAGGTAGCTGGGGCTGGGGATCAGATTTCAATGAGTAAGTACAGCTGAGAAGATCGTCTCTCGGTCGAGGAGACGGGTCAAGAGCTGAGATGTACAGTGTACATGCGGAAGTCAAAGCTCATCTGAGGCGGATCGAAAAGGAGACGGAAGGGTGGAGGCGATCAATACGGGAGAGATCGAGACCACCCTCCGGGAGCTCGGGCTGGAAGGGCTCAAGAATCGGAAAGAAGCAACGGAAACGGATCCCAGCGGACTTCTTCGGTGCTGCTTCCTCGTCAAGCACGCTAGCGGGCCTCTCCGACCCGAAGGCAGACCCGTCGCCCCCGGTGGGGATCGACAGCAACTTCTCGCTCGTACCGAACACAACGACCAACGTCGAGCGTCAACTATCCGACTTCCTCTCACTTCTCAATCTCACCCCTGGTTCGCAAGCCCCAGCCCAACCCGCCTCAATATGGTCCTCCACCCCACTCGACGCCCTCCATTCCTTCCTCACGTATCATACGACGCGCCCACTCCTTCCTGACCTATACCCCACCTTCCCCCTCTTCATCTCCCACCACCTTCTCGCGCCCCTCTTGGCGCACGCCGAGCTCGTCTCGGCCGCTCTGGTCTCGCTCTACCTGGACGATATGGGGTACCTGGACCATTTGGATATACTCTACTCGTTCTGGTTAGGCGGTGACGTGGGGTTCTTTGAGCGCGTCAGTGGCGCGTTGTTCGGGAAGGAGGATCAGGAAGTGGGGCATGTGGCAGGGATGGGTCGGCGAGCCCGGACGAGGGCGCGGATGGGTCTTGGAGCGGCTGGAGGAGATCCTGGGGGAGGAGAGACCGGTGAAGAAGCAGGAGAATGGGGTATCGCGCTAGGTGTGGGCCTGAGCGACCGGCAGAGATGGCCGCCTGGAGGGGCGGAGCTGGCTTATGCGCTCCGGACGACGCTGGTAGATGATCTCGGGGGACATACTGGCGCGAAGAGGGATGGAACGGCATGGGAAGAGGTGGAGGATAGGGTCTCGTTCGCGATCAGGCCATTGCCGGAGGATGAGGGCGGAGTACGGGCGAAATGGATGGATCCGCAGTCTATCGAGTGAGTCCCAGTGCAGTCCTTCTGTCGCGATACTGCTGACGGACGATAGAGCCCTTGACTTTTTGTACCTCGCCTACTCGCCCCCAGTGGCCATGTCGGTCATCCTCCCTCGTGGCATTCTTGCGAAATACCAAACCATCCACAACTTCCTCCTCCGCCTCTGCCGGGTCAACGCGGTGGTCCGATCCATGTACTCCGATCTCCATAAGCCTGCTCTGGACGATACCCCGGGAGACGCGCCGAAGAAGTCCGGGGTCGACATCCCGCGGACGAAAGCGCAGGTCCGGGCGACACATCGCCTCAGGCCCCAGAGACGGACGATACTCTCCGCGGAGCCAGAGTTGGAAAAGACGATCCTCCGCCTCCGTTTCGGGATGAGCCATTTCGTTTCGGCCTTGATGCGGTATATCGTCGACTCGGCCATCGGGGTCAACTTTGATCGGATGCGCAGGCGGTTGGAGAGGCTAAAGCGGAAGGATCGCGCGGGCGATACCAGGCCGGACATGCTGGACGATGATGGGTATTCGGACTTTGCGCCTCAGGCCAGCAATGATGTCGAGGAGGCAGATGGGCAGGAGGAGGATTCGGGATCGATCTATCAGCTCAAATCGGTCCATTCGCTTGTCGGGTACCACCACCTCACCCTGGACCGGATCATGCGCGCTTCCCTGCTGTCGCCTGCGGCGGGTTATGATGTGGCCTTCAAGCTGCTCATGCGCTTGTTTGGGCTGATTTTGGATCTGGGAAAGGTGGTCAAGGAGGTGGAGAGGCGGATGCTCGAGCCTGCACAGGCAAGGGAGAGGGTGATGGTCATCAAGAAGGAATGGGAGGAGAAGGAGAGGGTCTTTGTGAGTCTTTCGTCTAGACACGTAGGGTGTTGGAGCTGATATACCAGATACTAGCGGTCGAGCGGCTCTCACAGAAGTCGGACAAGCGACATGGAATGGTGGAAGGCGAAGGGGAAGACGGAGCGAGGGATATGGAGGTCCTGGATGAGGGAGATGGGCAGTCTGGGCATGTGAGCGGGCTGGCGGAGCTGCTGTCAAGGCTGAAATTGGGGTATGGGGATGATGCGGTGAGGACGGGAAGGTGGAATGAGGGTATCTGATGAGTTGTATCTATCAATCCTGTAGCACCGGTTCCCATAGGATTGAGCTATACAGCTTCGCTTCAGCTAGCTACCCGCGTACATGACTCTGCGAGATTTGCCACCCGGGCCGGCGAGTTTCGACGGTTTGACTTTGGCAGCCTGTTTCACCTCAAACCTTACTTTCGCCTCGGACCCTTGACTCTCCTTGACTGTGGCAGGTATAAACATCGCATACAGCACGAAAGACGGCAAGGAATACAGCTTTGAAGCCATCTGCGACCGCTGTTCAGCGTCGACACGTCCTCGCCCTCCACCAGTTCCCACGCAAAAGCACGACACACAATCTCGTTTCAGAACCGCCTCCTGGCCGCCCGTTCACTCCGAAACATATGCCCCGGTCGAATGGACCGAAGCAGAGGCATCATCCATATCCTCCAACTCCATTCCAAGCGATAGGAGCGGGCGGGGCGGGCAGGCGAGCCATTCCGAAGCGCGGAGGGTGGTGAGGGTGGTGAGGCTGGGAGGAAGGAGAGAGGAGAGCAGGCCGTCAATATTCTTCACCTGGAGGGCACGGACGCGGTCAGGCTCACGCACCGGCACGGGGACCCGAGACAACGATTATCGATTGTCGTCCGAGCTCGAGCTTTCGGTGTTACCATCTTCGACCTTGCTCCTTGACAAGTCTCACCGCGGACAACGGAGGACGGAGGATCTGATACTGCAGGTGTACCGAATACAGGCACGAGCTAGAACCCACACAGGTGAGTACACATCCACACAGCCCTAGCTGTTCCTCGACTTGTCCCTGGTCTAGTCTACGCCCATTATCATGTGTGCCTTGACAACAAGCTCGGGCTGCGAAGTGACAAACCCAAAATAAGCATTCACGCCCTTCACGACACCACTCAACATCTACATCCCTATTAGAGCCCATGTTGACATTGCTGTAGATACTCGCTCGACTCTGTTGATTATCAACAGCCTATCGACCGCTGTCGCTCTGAAGGCATCGTCAACATCACACCGAATCCTCAAGTGGGGCGAGAAGGAAGACTCTGAAGTCTGTGCGGACAAGAAGGAGCTGTGTTGAACTGGACATCTGGGCGTCTTGCAGTCTGGACTTGTCAACAATCATGTGAGTAGCTCTTGTTCTGCAGTTCTGCGCCAAAGTCCAGGCCGGTGGAGGCGAAGGTGAACTCGCACGAAAGGCACGGCCCTTTAGGCTACGCCTTGCAGACCGTCCTTTCTCGCCCTCGTTGCCCAGCTCGATGACTGCGCTGATGGAGCAGCGCCCATTCCTGTCTGTGTAGCAACTGCTCCACCCATCTCGACTGTATCGACTATCACTATTATATCATTACCACCCCCTACCCAACATGTACACGCCAAAACGGCAATCTATGGCCTCGGCGGTGCCTATGTCGCCGCTGGGCCCAATCATCCCCCGACCGAGCTCAGCAGCAAGCCAGGCTCCGCAACACCGCACGAACAATATCAGTGACGCCTCCAGCGACACGGCTGACGCGAGGAATGTCAGAGTTGGTGAGCTACGTACTCCGGTCGGTAGAGGGAGGATCAGCTAACATCTTAGTGGTCCGCATTCGACCTTCCCTCGCGGACGACTCGGTTCCCCTTCGCCTTCGCAACGTCCTCATCCACCCCACCTCCGCCTCGGATCTACGTATCGACGTCGACCCATCTCAGCTGACCGGAAACGCGGGTCTCACCACAGGCGCGAAGCGACACCCATCCTTCCAGTTCGACCATGTGCTCGGGGAGGAGTCGAGCCAGGTCGACCTATACGACGTCACGGGACGAGATGTGGTGGAGGAGTACATGAAAGGGCACAACGTGACCTTCCTTGCGTGAGTACATTTG
Source organism: Dioszegia hungarica (assembly GCF_025882075.1). Taxonomy (NCBI): domain Eukaryota; kingdom Fungi; phylum Basidiomycota; class Tremellomycetes; order Tremellales; family Bulleribasidiaceae; genus Dioszegia; species Dioszegia hungarica. Next base: position 977,657 of record NW_026515766.1, on the reverse strand, counting down.
CCGACTTGAGCTGATATCCAGATACGGTCAGACCAGTTCCGGCAAATCCTACTCAATGGGCACGACTGGCGAGGATATCGACTACTCGGGCACCGCCTTCACGCCCCGCACGGGTCTCATCCCTCGTACCGTCCGAGCCATCTTTGACCGCGCCGAGGAGATTCGGCTCGCCTCTGGCCCTGGCTCCAGCTGGGAGTGCCGCCTCTCCTTCCTCGAACTCTACAATGAGGAGATCATCGACCTCCTCTCTGGCGCCGGCGTTCAAATCACCATCCGCGAAGAACGGGACGGGCGGATCATCTGGTCCGGTATCCGCGAAGTCAAAGTCAAGACCCTCGCGGAGGTCATGCAGCTCTTGCAGGACGGAGCGGCACGTCGTCAGACGGGCGAGACGGGGATGAACGCCACGTCGTCGCGAAGTCACGCCATCTTCTCGTTGACGATGGTGCAGAAGAAGAGGGCGGGGATCATTGTCTCGCCAAGTCAGCCGATATCGCCACCGGGGACGCCAAAGACGCTGAAGAGGCCGACGTCGTTCATCGGGATGCCGAGGTCGATTACGCCCTCCGGATCGAGGACGGGCCCGCCAGTCGCGTTTACGCAGAAGCAGTCGGGCATTCCACGGCCGAATTCCATGCTCGGGCACCGGGAAGACGAGTTTGTGGTCGTCACGTCAAAGTTCAATATGGTGGATTTGGCGGGGTCGGAGCGGCTCAAGCGGACGGCGGCGCAGGGTGACCGGATGAAAGAGGGGATATCGATCAACTCGGGACTATCGGCGCTCGGAAACGTCATCTCAGCCTGTAAGCTCACAGCCACTTTAGCAGCTCGGGCCGTAGCTGACCTATAGTGTCGGATCCAAGAAGCGCAAAAGGCCACATCCCGTATCGGGACTCAAAGTTGACCCGGATGCTGCAAGGTAGATTGTTCCGTCAATGATGTACCAGGCAAAGCTGACGTGCAGACTCAATCGGCGGTAACGCCCTCACGACAATGATTGCCTGCGTGTCTCCCATCGAATACAACGTCGCCGAGACCCTCAACACGATCAAGTACGCCTCGCGCGCGCGAAATATCAAAAACACCTCAAAGGTCAATGCGGTCGAAGCAGGCTGGGATGATGTGGAGCACTTGCAGACGACGGTGTTGAAGTTGCGCAAGCAGATTGCAGCCTTGGATACGGAGGGATCGGCGGGCGGGGCGACGGGCATGGCGGGGAGAACATCACCTGGCGATGCGCAGAGGCAGAGCGAGAAGCTCATTCAGCGGCTGGCGGAGTTGCAGAGGGAGCATACCGAGGTCAGCTGTCCTGCCCTTGATATTGGAAACACAAGAAGCTGATCTGCTTAGCTGTACGACCGGTATCTCGCCAAGTGCAACGAGAACATGCGGCTCACGAGCGAGCTCAAGAGTGCCACGCCGGGTGACGCGGACGTCTTGGCGAGGTTCAACGAGACGGTCGAGCCTGTCATCTTGGAGTGAGCTCGCTGGAGCTGGGTGAAGACCATGAGCTGACTCTCAGGTACGAGAAGGTAGTTTCGGCGCTCAATATCCAGCTGGATGATCTGAGGGCTCAGCTTGTAAGCTGCTTCAATCCACTGAGTCGGTTATGAGCTCACACCGTAGTCGCTCCTCGATACCCTTTACGAAGAGCAAGGTCGAGGGTTGGTGGAGGCGCAAGAGCGCCAGACGCAGAGCGAGAGCTATGCAGCCGAGCTGCGAGCCAGGGTTGGCAAGCTTAGCGACCAAAATTCGTCCGGCGAGGTCAGTCCATAGGTCTGGACTGAGTGGTGAACTCGAGAGCTGATCAGCAGTCTTACATCAACGACCTCGAAGCCAAGCTCAAAGCGCACACCGACGCTTCCGACGGACACACAGACGCTGCCGTCGAGCTCAGAAAAGAGATTACCCGCCTCAAGGCGCTCAATGACTCGCTGAGCCAGCACTCGGCCGAGATCGAAAGTCGGCTTTCGCAATCGGAGGACAAGTCGGTCCAGCTCGTGCAGCAGATCGAACGGCTCGAGGCTGAGGTCACTCGGCGCGAAACGTCGTACAGGGAGCTGGAATCGCATATTGCTATCCTGGATACTACGCACGACAACAAGCTGCTCGTCACTGAGTTAGAGGAGCGGAGTCGGCACATTGCTGAACTGGAGAGGGAGCGGCGTGAGGCGGAGGAACGAGAAGCGGGGCAGCGGGAGCGGCTAGAGAAGCTGTTGAAGGCAGAGCGGATTACTCAGGATGAGCTTCGTCAACAGCTTTCTCGGCACTCTATCCCTACTCCTCCTCCATCTCGCTTGGTCGACTCGGCCACAACAAGCACGTCACGCGACGTCTCTACTACCTCGCAGATCACTCCGCCAGACACGCCGGAACGGAGATTGGACACGGAGGACGAGGTGTCGAAGCTCAAGGAGCAGATCGTGGCCATGGCGAGAAAGGCGGGGGAGGCAGAGGAGCGGTATACCGCCGCTCAGGCGAGGGTGGAGGAGCTCCAGACCCAGCTCGTCGAGGTCCAGGAGGCCAACGATACTCTCCCAATTACGCCTTCGATATCGCTCAACCACCTGGACGATATGAGCGAGAATGGCACGACGCTCCTGACGCCCAAAGATACCAGTCCGGGTCCTTCGCCCTCGCGCATGAAGAGGGGGTCTATGCCGATCTTGTCGGCGACGGGATTCGGGACGGCGAAAGGAGGGGGTTTTCGGGGAGGGAGGGGATACGGAGAGAGTCGAAGCAAGTGAGCTTCGCGAGAGTGAACCATGCTGCGTAAATGATAGCTGACAGACAGACATCAGTCGCTCTCGCAGGAATTGTCATCTGCGCAGCAATCGCTTACATCGTCGCGAAGCTCATGGGGCGGCTCGAATAGTTCGCTATTCGGCCAATCATCATCTAGGCAGAGTATGCCATCGATCAAGCCGTTGCGAACGCAGCAGCAATCGATGGATATGCGTACGCAGACATCTATAGAGACTGAACTGAAATTTCTACACAAGGTGAGCTGAAGTGGGCGGACTTGGGATCGGTCGTAGCTGACAGATAGGTGGTCGAGGATAGGGATGAAGACCTCCGTCAAAAAGAGGCTTATATCCGGAAACTCGAAACATCGCTCTCTCTCCAAAATCAATCGCACAATATCCCCTCCCGCAAAACCAGTGCACCACCATCTTTCCAACCGACTACTCCTCCCTCTTCTATCCCTCTCCCATCTTCTCCGGACAATCCGGGAATCTCCCTTCCGTCCGAATCGGGCTCGTCGGGCGAGTCGGTCCAACAGCTGGATACGCCCATGTTATCCGAGGATACGCATGGTCAGCTGGGCGTTCCTCCTCAAGCAGAAAGATTCTTCACTCCCGCTGGGGAGATAACGGACCCGCTTGAGTTTCAGCACGCGCCATCTCAGCCTCAGTCGGATCTACTACTGTGAGCTAGATCTCTTAGATTACTGTCCCAGATAGCTGATATCCCAGCGAAATGCAGACCAAGGAGGCGTCTCAACGGGCCATCATCGATCAGCAATTCAAGCAGATTGCGGATCTTCAGAAGATCAATCTCAAACTTCGAGATGAGCTGCATGGCGGAGTGAGTTTTGGTGCAAGGATAGACCGCGTCAGAGCTGACCTCGCAGCAATATCCCCAGCTCTACCGTAGCCTGGATGATCTCCGCCAAATCAATGCAGACCATTCCGACAAGACACTCTCGCCCTCCACACCCAAACCCTCTTCCCCCTTCACCCAGCTCAGCCCAAGTCGCGAGCTCAACGCCCTCCGCGACTCCCACGCAGAGGAGCTCCAGACCATTATCAACGGCCACGCGCAGACGATCGAGGCGCTTCAGCGGGACTGTGACGAGCGGATCTCGGTCATGGAGAAGCAAGTCGAGGCTATGGCGGCGGAATACGAGGAGCAACTTCGTCGTCTCCAAGCACACCACTCTACCGAACTCTCCTCCCGCCAACAAATCCACGACGACGCGGTCGCCAAGATCCGGAAGGACGGGGAGAGCATGAGTGCAGAGCTCAACGCCTCGTTGGCGAGTCACGATGAGGCTCGGCGGCAGCTCAAGATGAAGGCGGACCAGGCGCTGTTTGAGCTCTCGCGCGTACGGGACGAGAGCCACATGCAGCGCAATGCCGATGCCAAACAGATCGCGGATCTGCTCCAGGTAAAAGCGAACCTCGAGGAGGCTATCAACGAGCTCGAGGTGTCCAAGGTGGACTGGATGAAGCGGAATAGCGAGCTCGAACAGCGTTATTCCAGAAAGATCGTCCCTCCCCCACAAGGACCGCCGCCCAATATGCCGCTCCCGCCGACCCCTTCCACGCACGTCCTCCTGGCGGGCACGTCGGCCGGTCAGCGCTCTCCACCCGTTTCCAAAGCGGAACGAGGCCGGAGCCAGAGCCACAGCGGGTCGAGCGAGGAGGCGCACGAGTCGCTCAGCCACGCCCAGGATATCGAAGCGGCGGTACCGCTCCTCCCGGCGCATGTGGGGCAGATGGTCCAGGCGGTCATGGCGGAGAAGGCGAGGGTGGCGGCCGAAGCGGAGGTACTGCGCAAGCAGCTCGGGGATCGGGCCGCTCTGGTACAAGAGACCGTGAGCTATCTTCCGGGCATGCGGGTCGATCATAGCTGATAATATAGGAACAGCAGCTCACCTCCGAAGTCGAAAAATCCCAAACCCTCTCCCGAGAACTCGCCGATGCCCGCAAGACCAGCTCCAAGCTCCGCGCGCACCTCGAAGACTCGCGCCAGGAGACCCGGCGGCAGCAAGACGAGTGCAAGGCGCACATGGAGGAACTCACCGAGCGGCGCCAACAAGTCAATCGGGTCGAAGAGCACAAGCGAAGCGAGAGGGACTCGCTCCATACTGCCAATGCGCAGGTCGCGGCGTTGAAGGCGCAGTTGGAGAAGGCGGTGGACGCCAAGGTCAACAAGAAGATGGGGAGCAAGTTGAAGGTGAGTCTACCTAAGCGGGGTACGATGGGGGTCCGGAGCTGATGGGGACAGTGTTTCTAAAACGGTCCTTGCGCCGAGGTGTATACCCCTTTTTCGTTCGCTTTGTCCAATCTATCCTTCTGGGCTTGTAGGGTTCTCTGGTCGATTGTCGTATACCTGCTCTGTATGCTGTGCACACTATGCAGAAGATTGTGTACAAGTCATACATCTCTGATGTTACAAATATGGCCAGCCATCAAGATCCAAAATGACCTAGACTAGTACGCGAGATACACCCCCTCCTTACCGCTCAACGCCGTATTGAGGAGATGCGCCAGTCTCACTCCGCCCATCGCAAGCAGCATCTCCATCGTGTTGTCCCGCGCGAGCTTGCCGAGGTACACGTCGGTGTCGAGCTCAATAAGTGGCGATCCGGGGGAACCAGTGTACTCTTTCGGCCACGCTGACTCGCAGTTCAGCTTGTGGAGCGGCTTGGCCCATGTGTACGGGCACGCGGGGAACGGCGCTCGGCTAGAGGCCTTGACGTTGGTGGGGTGAAGAGCGAGGAGGTCATTGCTGAACCCCTCGACGGCCTGGAGGGGGATCATCTCTGCCAAGAAGGCCGAGAGTGGGGATGGGAGGAGTTTGAGGGCGGAAGCGGTGTAGCCCTTTACGGTGTTGAGCCAAAGGTCGGGTGCGGGGATGTTGGAGACGGAGGAGTGAGGGTAGGGGTCTCCGCCGGCAGGGCAAGCGAGCCAGCCCTCAATGGAGTTGGACCACCATCCCCTCATCCCTTCCCACAGGATGAACCTGACGTACGGGTCGAAGATGGCGCCGAGTAGGGCGGACTCAATCTGCTTGCTGCAAGGTCAGCTTGATTTCGTATCTTGCAGTCCAATCCGGAACTGGATGACGTACGAGGGAAGGGGCGTCGTATAGTTGCTCAGCTCCCGGATGTTCTTGGTGAGGATTCCAGAGTCCCACACGGAGTGAAGACTGAAGCATGAGCTGAGTACGTGCAAAAAGCTGTGTCGTGGAGCTCACTTGCGGTGTCTCCCCTCAAAGAGGAACATTGCGCCATTGCCACCCTTGTCTCGCCCAGTCAGATGCAGCGGCTGATGCATGTCGCCCACAAAGTGCGTCAAGAAGCGGATCGGGATGTCGCTGGGATGGGTCAGCCAAGCTCGCTCCGGAGAGTTGCGACTCACCCTTTCCCGTTCATAACTTGGCCGGTGAAGTTGGCAATGGCTGTCAAGACGTTGACGTCCTCGTTCGCCCAGCCATCCTCGCCAAACTCGCAGTGGTCTGCCGGGTGGTCGTTGATACCTGCACTCAGTCAAATTGTACTGATAGGCGGCAGGCGGCTCCTCCACCCGTCTCGGATCATGCGTCAGAGACTTACCGTTGACGTAGTGCATGGCGCCATTTCGCCATCGCATCCGCACTTGGTCCGCCCAGGCCGCTATAGGAGCGAGATGACCTTTCGCCTCTGGCGGGAGAATGTGAAGGAGAGCTTCCTTTGTCTCGGGATAGAGGTGGACCTGAGCGATGGTAGCTACAATCTCGTGCCCTGCTGCGTCAGCTCTGACCCCTGCTACTGGGTCCCAAGGGAAGCAGTCTACCTGCAGCGCCCCAGGCCAGAGCTGTGGGCACGAGAGGAGCCAGTGCGAGAAGCGGAACAAGCAGCATCGTGTCTGCGACGCGTCCAGGAATTGGCGGTGTAGTCAAGAAGAAAGTTGCCGGAGTGTGGTGTGTGCGTCAGTCGTCCAAGTTGCTGGGGTCAGATCCAAGTTGCAAGTCGATGGGAGTAGTCCAATATGCTTGTGTGAGCTGTAGAAGGATAAGAAGAATAAGAAGGGTGAGATGAGAATGCGAAAGGGTGTCTTGTGTGTGTCAAGCTGTGTGAATGGGGTCAAAGATTTGGCTCGGATCAAATCATGAGTCATGCCGATGACGTAGGGCAGAGATCCGCATTCCTCAGGCAGACGCGACGGAAAGGGCATGCGTTGTGAACGATGGTGGGGCCGACCCTCTAGCCATTTGGCCGCCTCAACGACTTTTATACTGTCCTATACCACGATAGTTCAGGAGCCGCTGGATTGATGCAGCCTCATGCGTGAATGCCCGTTGGTGTATGATGAGAGGGGCATGCCCGTCGGGCTTGATGCACGATGAGGTACAGTGGGTAAGATGGTCCTTCTCCTCAAAAGTTCGATCACTAGACTGACGACTGACAGTACTGATATACCGCGTGAATGCTTGTAGGCATGGTCCGACGTGACCGACGGGCCTTCCGGTATGCCCGACGGCCTTGCTTACAACGCCAAAGGACCTGATCACCCCGCATTTGTAAGCAGTTGCAATATCCGGGGTATCTTTGCTTAGAAACATAACACGTCGCATAAGACAGCATACTGCTATATAAGCTGGAACGGAGCACCCGTCGACTTGACTCTCTGATCCCATCATCCCCGCTCCTAATCCCCGAATACCCACTTTTGCTCACTTTCCCATCATGTCTTCCCCAACGGTCTATGTCGGTGAGTCCCATTCCGGACATCCTATACCCTACATCCCTTCATGATCCTCTTCAGCTCTTCTCCTGGACGACTAGCTGAGACTCCAGTCACTGGCGCCACTCGAGGTATCGGTCTTCAACTCGTCACCCAGCTCGCTGCCAGGCCCAATACCGTCATCTATGCCGGCTACAGGACCGCACCCTCTGCGGACAGTGACCTCGCCCAGCTCGCCGCCAAGCAACCGGAAGTCGTCATCCCCATCAAGCTCACCTCGGGGGACCAGAAGGATAATGCTGCCGCTGCCGAGGTCATCAAGGCCAAGTTTGGGAAAGTGGATGTTGTGATCAGCAATGCGGGTGGGTATATACAGCCTCTTCGGTATGTGTACAAAGCTGACTTTATATAGGCTACTGCGCTCCGCTTAAGGCCATCGCCGATCTGACCCCCAAGGATATCTATTCCGAGTTCGACATCAACCTCATTGGCGGCCTCGTCCTTTTCCAAAACCTGGTTCCACTTCTCCAGGCCGCCCCTTCCCCGAAGTTCATTACAATCTCATCGGCCGCCGGCTCCATCGCCCTGGCGCTCGGGGTTCCCATCACTAGCTATGGCATAAGCAAGGCCTCTGCGAACTTCTTGGCAAAGAAAATTGATGTCGACTATCCTGATATCATTTCGTTTCCTCTGCAGTGAGTTCTTTCAGATGTCCCTTCCTGATATTGATAGAGATGCTAACGTCGCAGCCCAGGTCTAGTCTCGAGTAGCATGGGGCAAAGGCAAGTGATGAGACTGGCGGTATAGACACGGCTGGGAGCTGACGATCCAGTGCCAGTGAGCAGCTTGGAGCCACCCTCGAGCAGCTCGGAGCCATCACGCCCGCAGAAAGCGCTACCGGGATCCTGTCGTTGATAGACAAGGCGACCAAGGAGACCCACGGCGGGAAGTTCTGGAATGTTGACGGGACGGAGCTCGCCTGGTAGATTGTAGACAAAGACGCCGATGAGATCAATGTGAATCGCTGGCAGCCTCAGAGGCGGTGTCAAATTACCTTTGAAACCCGCCACGAGCCAGCCATGACTTCATATCATCGCGACAGATCGCTTTCACGCAATGTCAGATAACATAGGATGCTAGGATTATCATCGAGTATGTTGACGGCCCGACGGCTGATGCGCCGGCATATGGTCCAGTCCTTACTGCTCGCCTGCGCCAATGTTGCATGAGGGGTTGCTACTGATGTCATCGGAAGCCATACGTTTCAAGACGTATATCCGTCCACATCGTTGAGCAGCCGGATATCCCTGACGACCGCCTCCCCCACTTTACCCACTCCCTTCAAATACCGCACATACCCCACATTCTCCTCCTTGCCCTTCAACCACCCCGTCAATGTCCGCACCGGCCTGCCCGTCTTGCGGTTTACACGCTCACCACCCTGCGCCAGCGATTCTTCCTCGGCGAGCTCGAGCAGGTCGTCCGCGAGTACGATGGAGCGGAGGACGGGAATGTAGTCGGTAAACAGGGAGAAGTGGGGTAGGAGGTTGGAAGAGAGCGGGATGAGGGGATCGAGGAGGGGTAAGAGAGAGCGGATGTGGTTGATTCTGGAGGGTCAGCTTGGCATTGTACCACCACTTGATGCAGAGTGACGAAGGGCAGGCAGCTGGATAGTTTCGGTCAGGGATTGAGAGAGAAAGATAAACAGCTGGACATACTGTTTCAACCCAAGATCCTCAGGTGATCGCTCCGGGATATGGGGTACTAGCGATAGCAAGTACTCCTCCATATCCATCTCAGCCGAATGCCCCGGTAGCGCCACCCGATCAGGATGCACCTCTGGCTTCGAGAGCGCATGTACACCCAGCAGATCGTCCGGAGTATCTCCGTACCGGTCCAGCTCATTCATCTGCAAATCGCTCAGCTTTCGTCCTCTCGATCCGACGTGAAAGACGTGAAAGACTCGGAGCTTACCTCGATGGTCGCCCACGGTCTCGGTGAGATCCACGCGTCCGCGAATGACCTCTGCTCCAGACTCTTCGCCAGGCAGATCAGGTCCTTGCTTGGGGAATCCATTGGGCGAGAAGAGGAGTAGGGCGCGACGTTCCGGTCGAGCTGCATCTGGGTGATGGCGCGGCGGAGGTCGAAGGTAGGGATAGGCTCATGTCCATTGGGAGGCAGTGGTGTCGGCTGAGCGAGGAGATTTGGGGTGGAGGAGAAGGACGAGGTGTGTAGTGCTGATGGGTCGAGATGGGTGAGTGTCTCGTGCTGGGCGATGGCGCCGAGATAGGATATGGCGAGTGAGGGAGGGGGCGCTTCGAATTGGAGTATGGCTTGTAAGGGCAGAGTGGCAATAGGTATCCTCAGTGGATCTGACCTGTCAGCTTCGGAAACCGAGGTGAGAGGAGTAGCTCACCGTTGCAAGTGAGAATGATGGGACGTCTCGACTCGGCGATAAGCGAGATTACTGCCGGCCAGAACGAACCTTCCTCGTCGAAGAGCAGATCCGCCTCGTCCAGAAGGATGAGAGACTGCCTAAACCCATGCTTCCTGTCCTCCAGTACCTCCGCCTCTTCCTCCTTCTCCTCGTCGCTGTCGTCCAGGCGCATCGGATCCCCCTGCGACCCTTGACTCGACATCGGCAGCTGATTTGCCCTCTTCCTTGCCACGCCGTTCCTGACGGCAACCGGAGCCGCACCGAAGAAGGACACGGGAACGGGCTTGGGCATCGCTGCGCTGGCCGCCTTAGCCTTCTTCGGGGTGACCTTTCCTGTAATCACGTGGTTCTTCCCCACGTCCCCAACGAGTGACATGAGGTTCGAGCCCGTCCGCCTTCCTATCCCGGGGTACACCTCAAACACCTCCCATCCTAGCTCTTCCGCGACCGCATACACCGCTGCCGACTTGCCTGATCCCTGCGGACCAGTCATGAGGATGGTGTTCGCCAGCCGACCTCCGAAGCTGGGGTAGGTCTCGGGACGAAGATCCAGCGCTGAGGGAGCCTCTTCGATAGTCTCAAAGTCCTCAGCGTCCGGATCGTCGGCGGGCTCCTCATCGTCGAAAAGGCCGATATCATCGACAATCCACCCGTCCTCCAGATGCGCTTTCCGCCGGGGGACGCGACGCGTGATCTTGGTCGTGGCACTAGAACCGCCGTCTGGTCCGACGGAGAGCAGCTGAAGCCAGTCCCGGAGATAGACCGCTTCTCTTTCGTTTCCGAGGACTTGGTCGGCTGAGAGGGGACGATACCGCTCGCACCATGATTCTCGGTGAGAGGCGAGGGAACGGAGGGGTACGGAGCGGATAGCAGCGTGGTCGGTATTTTGGGGTTGGACGTGCGGAGGGGATGGTCGGACTGGAGAGAGGGGAGGTGTTGTATCGTCGAACGTGATCGCTCGGCTGAAGAACGATTCGATGGACTGAGGTGAGGCAGGCGAAATCTTCCTCCGTTTCCGAAGCGACCCCTCTGGACCACCAGTGAGACTCGCGCAGCCGCGGTGCGACGGCCAGATTCTGCCGGGTAGCGGAGCTGGCCACTCGTCTCCCAGCTTGCGATCTGCTCCCCAACCATCCGCCAGCTTCCCTGGTACCCCTTTCGGTCCCGACTGAAAGAAGGAGTGCACCTTCTCCCCCTTAGCAGCTGCCTTTGGCCCCGCCTTGTCCTGCGACGCATTCCCTTGCTTTACAGGTGCCTGCGTAACCTCTCCTTCCGCTGTCTGGCGCTTCCCGAAGAATCCATGCACCGCCTTCTGATCCGCCGCAAAGACTGTTTTCTTCCGTCCTTCCGCTTTCCCTCCAATCGGCGATGACGCAAGATCAATGACTGGGATTAGAGGCTGCCGGGGCGAGTCGTCGATACTGATAGGATCTGCCTGGCTAGCACCTTTGGAGATGGTCGAGCTGGATCTAGAGAAGGGAGGTAGGGATGACGACGGCGATAGTATTTGTAACCTCCGCCCCTTGTTAGACGGACGAGGGAGATCGTCGTCGGACTCGGTGGAGGAGGACAGGTTGATGGTGGGTGGGGAGCTCGGCCGGCCGGTACTGGATCGGGATGTAGAAGCTTGGGATAGGGGGAGAGCGGTGTCAGACGGGGAGGGGCCAGGCTTGAGCTGGGGACCGCGTTTCCGCTTCGTATCGGATGTGCGAGGTGCGCTAGGTCCCGCCTTGCCAATCGTGCTGGACTTGCCGTGAGATACTACCTTGTCAGCTATAGCGTTCGCAAGCGGTACTCCGTCGCATACTACTGTAATATACGTACCTCCAACTGAGGCTTTTGACGAATCAGCTGCCAATCCGTCTGCGTCCCCGCCTGGTTCATCGGGAAGCCCGCTCGCCTCGCCTGCTCCTTTCTTCGGACCCTTCTTCTCGGCCTTCAACCGCTTAGCCATCTCCTTCTTCTCAGCCTCCTCTCCATCATCCGTTTTCGCCGGCTTCTTCCTGCCCTTTGGCTTGGGGGCCTCAGCACCCTCCGCGGCGGGCTCCTTGGCCAAAGACCAGCCAGAGTCTTCTCCTGCTGCCGTACCGAGTCGAGCTTGATCGGGCGCCACCGCTGGTTTCCGCTTTTTCTTGGCAGGCAGAACCGACGGAGTAGTGCCAGAGGACGACGATGCTGTAGCTGACGGACCAGCTTGACCCTTGCCAAAGTAGGCGAGGAGGCCGTTGGCAGGTCTCGCCGGGGCAGGCGGTATAGCGCCAGCTTTCGTCGGTGAGCTCGGCCCAGCTTCGGGTTCCGCAGAGGGTTGATGTCTCTCTGCAGACATAGCGAAGCAGCCTGTGCGAGATGGGATATCAAGTAGCTGAGGTTGGGGGTTATAAGGCAGGAGTCTGCTCGATTTCCGCAGAGTACTTCAGAAGCTTCGTCGCGTCGCACGGGCCTTGACGCGTCTGACTTTCTTCGATCTCAGTGTAAAAGGGAGGGCTAGAATAAAGAGCGTACCTTTACAGCCCTCACCGTGGAGGAAGCGACGCTCGATGTAGGAACGGTACTGAGATGGACAGGCTATTGACAATGCACGCGGAAGTACATGAAGTGGCACGGTATATCAGCACGAGAGCTGGCTGGTGCGGCTCACAATCTGGCTGGGGTCAAGCTGAAACGACGGAAGTAGTCTAAAATTCCCGGTAAGGAATGTGGAGCTGACGCGCTTCGACGCTGCTGCTGAGGATGACCAGACTATCTTTCTCCCACTCACTGTACTGCTCCAGCAACTGTACACCGACTTCGTACAACCCACATCATCCCGTGGTCCTTTGCAGCATGTTTGGCTCAATGACAGGATCACCTTTCGCCAACCACGCGGCGACCGACAACAACACGCCCTACCGGATGTCCAGTACCAACGATTGGAAGTGGGTACTCCTCCTCAATCAAAGCCCTGTACAGGTCGACTGCTACAGCAGGATGGCCCCTTCTAGATCAGGAAGCACTAGCTGACACCCTCAGGTATGAGATGCGTCGAGAACCACAGGAGATCATACCGAAGCTATGGCTCGGACCATTCCAAGCGTCTACGAATCTCGCCAAGATGCAGGCACTGGGTCTCACGCATGTGTAAGTCTCTTCCTCTCAGGCCTTATCTAGACTGTCTATATGACATCTACAGCGTATATGTTGTCCTAGTCTTCGAATTGTGGACCTCAGCTCATCATCAAGATTATGTGTCCGCGATAGAAGAGAAACGAGCATGATCAATCCCCGCTTTCCCACAAATTTCATCTACATGACTCTCGAAATCAGCGATTCAATCGTGAGTATATTGGATCCTTGGACCGGCTTAGTGAGCTGACCGTCAGGATCAAAATCTTATTTCCATCTTCCCTCAATGCAGAGACTTCATCGACAACGCGCTGAACAGCGGCGGGACCGTCCTTGTGCATTGTAACGGTATGTCCACATCCACAGCAGGTCTATATCTGATCAGGGTGACTCTGCTGACACACCAGGTGGTATAGCCTTGTCGCCAGCGATAGTTATCGGCTACCTCATGTTCAAATGCGGCTGGACCTCGGAGTACGCACTCCTCTTTGTCCAGAGCAAGCGCTACTGCGTCAGCCCTTCCAGCGTAAGCTGTTCTTCACCTAACAGCGTGACCCGTCAGCTGAGTGGTCAGTTCAGCACCCAGCTCAATGAGTATGAGCCGATTATCTTCGCACAGCGGATGATGGCGCTTCAAGCAACCACGGCGAACACCGGGAATGGCGGCGGAGTAGGTGGCAGCTATAGCGGGAACAAGAACAAGCGGGGGTTGGCGACTGAGTGAGCTATTTGGTTCAGACCGCACCTGACAGGACGCTGATCAACAGCCATCAGAACCCTCTGAACGAAGAGGGCGAGGTGGACTACGAGCGGAAATACCCACAACAACCGCCAGGCGGCGCAGGAGGCGGAGGGCACGCGGGCATGGACACTTCATGACAGTGCAGATGTCTCCCCCTGCCAGGCCATAGGAGCAAGCTTTCGATATATGTAGGACGGGAGGGCCACCTATACAGACCGCTCACGTAGGATTTTGAGCGAGGCCGAGTCAACCTGCTAGATGATCGCGCAGCAGGTAGATGTCCCATATGACATGTCATTTCGTGCATCATCACTGTGATCCGCTAGCCTGAGCTACGGACCCCCGAGCCCAAAAACAACATGAGCCGATAGAACCAAGGCCATAAATGAGCCGCCAGGACGTGGAGGGAAAGAGATTGTGTGTGGGTACCCGCGGGTGGTATAGTTGTTGAGGAATCGCGGCATGTTGGGAGAGTCCCTATGCGAGGGTATCGTGTTTGAGCAGGCACCAGGCCGCGCCCTTCCCTCATGACCAGCCCGGCTGCTGACCACCTGGGTATCCCTGTCCCGCCTCCGCCTGCCCTCCGTACGCCTGCCCTCCGTACGCCTGCCCAAACTCCCCAGCTTCGTATCCCGGATACGACCCCATCTGCCCATAATGCTTGTTAGGCATGCTTGCGTACCCCTGCAAGGGCGCATGGCCCGCCGACATTGGCTGTTGCGGTTGGCTAAAGTGCGTCTGTCCGCGCGGGCTGATCTGCGAGGGGTCGTAGACGGCTTGTTGCTGCTGCTGTAGTTGCTGGTGATGCTGGTATTGCTGAAACTGCTGCTGATGCTGGTGTTGGTGCGCTTCGCCGGGCTCGCTAAAGTCCGGTGTGAGATTCGGGAATATACCGGCGGCGTGCGCGCTGGCGTGTGAGGGAGTGATGGGGGTGATGGGGGTGTGGGGAATGGGAAGCTGGGGAGGCATGCTGGCGACGGATGAGGTAGAGGAGGAGTGGATGAGGTCGCCCGATTCTGGGATCTCCGGGGAGAGCGCCATAGTCGCCATTGAGCTGGTGAAGGGTGTGAGCGTGAGCCCTTCTGACCGTTGGCGCGAGTGACTCCCGCTACTCCCCGCTGCGCTGATGGTAGGTGATTGAGTCGGCGAGTACGGTCCGTCCCCGTCCAGCGGGGTGATACCGAACGCCGATGCAGCGAGTGACCCTGGCCGAGACCGGCGGAGCGGACCTTGACTCGAGTTTGCCCGACTAGGGGGAGCCGGGCGACGCGGCGAAGGTGAAGAGCCGTGATACGAGTTTTGGCGCTGGAGGTTGAGCGGTGATGGGCGGACCGATTTTCCAGATGATGGTGAAATCATCATACTGAAAGTGTCGGGATTGTGGGGTGAGGACTGGGAGCGAGCGCGAGCGGTAGAGGACGGTGTAGCGGTCGGGGCTACAGGAGGAAAGGGGACAAATCCGGGTTCTGAGCGGTTGAGCACCATACGGTCGGCGGGAATACACGCCGGGCTGGGTACGAAGGGTTCTTGGCTGGAAGACCCGGACGAGCTGAGCGTGACGGCAGATTGAGACCGGCTGAGGTGGCCAAAGTCCGCTGGAGCGGAGAGTGGAGCGGAGAGGGCGCCAGGAAGGGGCGTAGTATCTATGCGGTAGGGGATGTAGCCGAGGGCTGATTGTTGATGTGTCGGGTTGGTCTTGCCCGCTGTCTTTCTCCTGTCTTTGAACTGCATGATCAGCTCCGTGCCATCTCGAGAAGACAAGACTCACTTTATCGAGCCACTTGGCTGACGCCTTGAACCGATCTCCGAGCCCCACTTCCAGTGCAATCTTCTTGGCCTGTTCCCGCGACGTGACATCCCTGCAATCCCCACCTATCGCGAGCATCTGATCCATCCACTCCGACATCTTCTCCTCCACCGCCGGGAAGCGTCCGCCTACGGTCTTTGGCAGTCGAGGGATCGGTGCAGTCTCGATGACGGGAGCTGCAGGTACTGCTGTTTCCGTGGTCGCCAGCCAGCGGGGCGCAGAAAGGATGATCTTGGAGATGGTACTGCGGTCGACACTGCTGATCAGCCGTCGTCAAGGCAAAGTTTGACGGTACTCACCCGTATTGCCTGGCTATATCCTCTTGCCTGAGATTCGTATTCGCCTTGGCCAACTCGACGATATTGCGCTTGTCCTCCTTGGTCAACTTGACCTTGACACGAATGGACCGGAAATCCGAAGATGTAGAGCCGGTCCGTACAAGTGAGGACGCCATAGAGCTCTCGCCAGCCGAGTCGTGCCGAGGTCGCGCGAGGTAAAAGTCCGGCTGGGGTCCTGCGGGCGGGTAGTAGACTCCCGGATGGCCCATGAGATACTGCCCATGCTGGTGCATTGCGTGCGGGGGAGGATAGGCGAGTTGCGGCTGCATAGAGAAGTTGGGAGGATGCATTTGGGGGTGGTAGTATTGCGATGGATCCATGAAGTTCTGAAAGTTGTTGATCGCCATGTTGGGAGCATGGGAGAAAGACGGCTGATGCTGGTGTTGTCCAAAGGATCTGAAGGGGGACAGAAGGGGTTGAGCGGACTGTGAAGATTGGCTCGAGGACTGGGCGAGTGCCGAGGGGAGCTGAGAGGGGGGTATAGGACGTTGGGTATCCGAAACGACCGGGGTCCGCTCGTCGTCCACCTGACCCGATGGAGCCGGCGGCGTCAGATCCTCCTCTGACCTGCCGGGCAGCCCAAAGGCGAAGGTGGACGTAGAGGAGGGATTGTATCCGTAGAAGGCCCCGCCCGAGCCCTCCCCTCCCCCAAAGCCATGTGATGATGAGTGTGACGTAGACGGTACCGAGCCCATTGACGAAAAGTCGTACGCGCTCGAATCATACGAGTGGTTCCGACTTCCCGAGGCATGAGGCCCGATGGCGTCAAAGTAAGCATCTGGGTTGAAGAAGTTGGTGCCTTGAGCGTACTCGGCCGATGGGTGGTAGAGTCCGTCCGTATGCGGTCCGGCAGGGGAGATGACAGGGGTGGGACTCGTTATATCGTGAGATTGCGGTTGCGATTGCGAAGAGAGCGCATTGTCAGGTGAATGTTGATCCGATGTGGACATGATGCTGGAGATGAGCACGAGTCTGCGGCGAACGCGAAGGAGGAAACGCTCACGAAGGGAGGACAGCAAAGCACAACGCCTCGACCTAGTTAGCGCACAGCTTGTTCGCCCACGGCAGCATCCGTCCCTAGTCTTGTGACACTCTGCCGATGATCAGCTGAGAGCTTCGCCGCAAGAGTTCGTCATCAGGGGAGAGAAAGAGTCATGAGCGAAACAGGAGAGGGACGAACGGGAAAGCAGGCTGAGTGACACCTTGTCTCTGATTTTTCCTCCACCGGTAACGACCGTATTGGGTGATGTATGCTGGTTTTGTTCTACAGCTCTGAGCTCCAGGAGCTGTCTCGCTGATCGGCGAGCGATCTGCACTAGCGTCAGCAGCTGTACATGTGGGACTGCATGCAAAGCCTATCGGAGATACTGTCGGGCGCACAGACAATTAGCGGACAGGCACTGACTTTGGGGTCCGAGCTCAAAAGAGCTGTGCAAGAGCGAGAGGGGCGCGATGTCGGCCGAGCAAGATGCCAGTGGTGGTCTGCTCCGAGCGCGTGAAGGGGATATGTATCGGTCTGCAGCGAGTGCCCACTATGGGCTATACGAGCAAGGAGTCATCTATGGACCACAAGATACCCGCTTGATAATACTTGTGGTGCTGTGGCTGTGACGATTCTCGTACATCTCGGGCCAGCAGGGCTAATGATTTACATTAGCTTTACAACCTCCCGGAGGAGGTATCGGTTATCCAAGGTGTGTCAAGACGCCACAGGGGCTAATACATCCGTAAACCTAGATTGGTATGAGTCAGCAGGGAGGGGTGCCGCGTTGGACACAGGGCAAAGGAGATTAGATCTGAACACTCCGCGATCAAGGTAAGTCGCGTCGAAAAAAGAACAACGACGGTACGGGAGCGAACCGAGACGCGCCTGATCAGCTACCGTAGCTGCCTAATCTCCTATCCCCGTCTATCACAAGGCCAGGTACGCAAGTCGCCGTGTCGATAGGCCTCCGGAACCGGTGCGGATGCTGTCTTGAAGGCGACGGACAAGACGGCCTCAGGCCTCAGGACAAGCGGTCCGTATGTTTCGGGGCGGAGAGTCCGTAGGCCTTGGCGGATAACGAACTTAGGAATGCGCAGCGAGAACATGCTCAGGAAGTCAAACGCCTATTCGCTGCCGTGACAGAGCTTGTACGATAACCGTGACTGACCCTCTTTCTTCCATTACTCGCTCTTGCGTAATGATCGCGATTTCTATTGAAATGGCCTGCAGAAAAAGCAGCGTTATGCTTTGTTCTTTGTCCCTGGGCAGGAACCGATGCTTGAACTAGCGCCGATCATCGATCAGGATACCTTGGCCACCGAATTCCAGTGATCTACCGGAGCAGCAGGGAGCAGCTGCCGGGCGAACGGCATGGGTAACTCGGAGTGGCTACAGTTTAGTCCTGCGCTTAGTACTCTCAGCGATCATCGCAGATCCCGCGGATCAATATACTTGCCTACGGGAGCTCGCACATTGATGATTATTGAGGGGTTGTATGTGGAGGGCTCCAGTCGACTGCGCTAATTGCAAGTGCTAGACCTAGCAGCGCACCAGTGCTCACGCGTAAGCTCGTTTGAAGGGCAGCCCACATGTGCTACCGCCACGGCCTGGACGGAAAGTAGTACGCAAGCTCTCTAAGATCTTGGTCTGTCGTAGGGGCAGGGGCAGGCCGCAGGGGCAGTCTGTGGACGAGGATATGTTTAAAAGACGAAGCCGGAAATGTTTTTGTCCGTAAAAGACGAAGATGACCCGGAATAATGTTTAAAAGACGAATGCTTTGGACAGATATCCTCACAAGTCCGCTGTGAGTTGTCCATTGGGCCGGCAAAGAGTATCAGCAGGTAGCTCGACGTCTTGGCTACGCCCATGCCAAATTCCAAGTCCGTACGAGCGATACCGTCTGACTGAGCGTCTGCGGCGCGGAGGGGGTTTTTGGGACTTGTTCGCGTCCCCCGGGACCTCAGAAACCCTGTTTTTGGCTCTGATCTTCGTCTTTTAGACAGGTTTCGGACTCTCTTCGTCTTTTACGGACAAAAACATTTCCGGCTTCGTCTTTTAAACATATCCTCGTCTGTGGACGGGGCTCGCTTAACTTGGCGACGGCCGTGAAGCATACATCGAGGAGCCGGAGTGGCGTCCGCAGCGATCAGTTCCAGGTCCAGGTGCCTGGTGGCGCAGCGGAGTCGCGGAAGGACTTAGGGAGTACATAATAAGTGCGAAAGGTCGTGGAGGGTCTCGGAGCCACGGGTTTCCGCTCCGAAGATACGCAATTCTCATTCTCGGCAGCTCGGACCCCCTGTCGGCTTATTTTTGCAGCGCTTGTATCCTCCGAAAGACCTCCAATCAATATGCTCTCCAATGTACTGCCACGATACAGCCGGACATCGGATTGCAGTAGGGGGACTCATTTCCTAATCGAAATCGAAATTCAAATCGAAACAGAGCCAGGCGCGGTTGCGATTTGAATCGAAATTGCCCGAAGAGGCTATTCGGACATCGGATTTCGATTTGCGATTAGGAAATGAGTCCCCCTGGGTCAGGCTTTAGACTGACCACTTCAAATCCTCTAAGAGATATTGGATTTTCGCTTTGACTTCGCTACAGGTCCCCAAATTACGATGTTAAAGTTCAGATTGGCTATTTTGCTGGCGCCGCATCTTTTGATACTCTTTATAGCACCTTGTTATCATGCATGTATGGTGCTGTGTGGAATGCGTCTTAACTGCTTATAGGCCTTTCAATGCTGAAAACGTTGACGCGCGTCAATTGTTACGTCACTTGTCCGTGCGGTTTTGATTCCGCGAAATCACCATGCATGGTCGCTACAGCCAGCTCGCATGCCATGCTCCTCCGCACATATCCTCAGGTCACTAGTGCAACAGAGCATCAGTCTCGCGGCCGTTCGGTTGTCCATGTCCTCTCCGTATGTAACTCCTTCTTGTACAGGTTCTCAATGCGACGTTGCTGACTCGCTCGCAGTCTTCCAATGGCGTTCTTTCCGTCGCGTCCCAGCCTATCCCTTTAGCTTTTACCCGTTCCACAGCTCCCGGGCTTGATTGCCTCCTACCCATCTTATTGGACGACGAACTCGCAGCCATGCCTGCTCTGGAGGACACATCTCGCCTCACACCCTCCGCGCATTGAAGAGTCTCCGTGACATCTACAGTCATTCTCCCCTCGTTTACGTGCCGACCTGCAGCTGATATCTACAGTACGCTCTTCTCTTGCTCGTTCTCCCATATGCGTATAGCCACAGCGTACATGCATACCGTCTACTCTACATCCCATCTGCCGCTTGATCATCCATCGTTCCCCCGAGCAATCTCCGCCTGATGAGCCTCATAAATCCCCCACCACCCCTGACTGATATCCAGTCTTGTTAAGTCGATCTTCGACAGCGCCCTACACGCCAACGCTATGGGCGATCGCGACCTGTTCTTCGAGCGGGCAAGCAAGGATGGAAAAGGCGGCGACTGGTGCATTATGGAGAAGATTGAGGGCGAGCTCGAACCTGTTCCTGCCGTGAGTTCATTTCACTACTTCCAATATGAATATCCGCTGATCTCTAGCAATTCGTCCTCGCGATGAAATTGTCCGCCTACTTTCTCACCATCGCCAACAAGTCAACCATCAAGACTTACAACGTCAACGGCGGTCCTTGCCCCCTCATGTCCGATGAATGCAAGGAGGCACTCGTCACCTTGAGCGAGGGCTTCAACAAGTTAGATGTCGAACGGGACATCAGGTTGTGAGTATCTGTTTCTCTCAACATCCCATACAACTCTTCCTCCGCCATCTCTGTTCCTCCGGCGGACTTACACTGACTTTCAGTAAACTCATGTTCCCCCTCGTCGCGTTCAAGCACGATGCGGATCAGCAAGATGTCAATGCGGCAGGCTCCAAGGAACTGTAAGTTACCCTTATCCATTCGCTCATTCATGCTGATATGCAGGGTCTTCCCAGAGGTCTATGATGCGCGCGGCCAGGCCACCATCAACGACGCCCCCAAGCTCGCCAAGTACAAGGACCTCGCCGGGAATCCTGACGTGGCCATCGTCTTCACTCCCAAGGTATGGTCTCCGGGCGGCGGCATCAACGCTTTCGTCGGGGGCCAGCGCGCCAAGAAGGACGATGATGGAAACCCCGTTGACAAGACCCAGTGGTCGGTGTCCTTGTCCTTCGTATCCATCACTCTCCTCGGTCACAGCGGTGGTGGTGTTCCGGACATGGCTCAGACGCCTAAGAAGGCGAGAAGGGTTTGATAGTTATCTAGATATGGCTGGGTGGTTGAATGAATGGTACATGCTCTGCTCAACTGTTTCGTTCTGCCACTTTTGCCACTTTCACGGAAGCAGCCTGACCCATTTTCGTGGAGCTTGGCTGCGGCTCCACGAATTTCTAGTAGTACGTGCTTGGAAGGAACGAATCGCACTTTCGCCATATGAACTTTCCGTCTGTCTCGACGAAATGCGGAAGTCAAGTGAACGCAGAATTCTGCTGGGGCGAATGAAGAATCCAGATTCCAGACAACTGCGGAAATCGATCTTTGTGCGTAAAGTATACCCGTAGCCGAGCCTAGCCGAGCGTCAACCGAGCACGATCGACCGTCATTCTCCGTCATTCCAATCTTTGGAAGACACCTTCCATAGCTGCGCGGAGGACCAGATTCTGAGAAGGCCTTTCAAGCAAAGCTTAATTCACTTCGTGTAGCCCAGGCTCGCTTTGAGAGCTGCATGGCCCGGCACCTGCTGGGTTCTGCCTCACTGGTCCCCTCAAATTCGGACGGCTTTCGAGCGCTTTTGTAGTCAGCTTGATCCCATTTGTATGCAAGTTTTCGGACAGTCGTACTGTTCTACCTCGCACGTATCGCGTCTGCGCAGCGGACAACGCATGATTAGGGACGCATCTATAGAAGCTGGCAGACCGCAATGCCGCCAATGTACAACCCATCCAGCCAAGATTCAGTCACGTGCCGGCCGTGCCTGATGACGTCATCACGATCTGCACTTTGGCTTCAGCCTTGTTGCGCTGGCCATCGACCTCCACACGACATCTCCACCCTTCCAGTCTAAACAGCAGCACAAAGCTACTACAAAGCTCGTAGCCCAGCTCCACAGATTGCAGCATGCTATCCCGACGATTCGCCAGCTCCGTTGCGTCCTCCTCGACAACTGGAGGTTCCCGGAAGATCGTGCTCGTCGGAGCCGGATTCCTCGGTATGCCCCCTCGCTTTCTGAACTGATCAAGGCATACTGACCGTGCTCAGGCTCATATATCGCCCGAGCACTCATCGCTGATCCTCGAAATCGCGTTCAGATCGTCTCTCGCAATCCGCAGAAACGTATGTTTCCCCTGCCAGAGGGAAGCCACTTCGGAGCTGATAGACAGTGTACGACACCCTTCGTCCGCTCGGGACACAGATACTCCCCCCACACTCCTCAGATATCACGAATCCAGATACGACCGAGCTCAACAAGGCTTTAGATGGCGCAGCGGCTGTGGTGTCTCTGGTGGGTGTGCTGGCGGGCACAGAGAAGATCATGCAGGAAGTTCAGTTGCGGGGGGCAGAACGAGTGGCAGAGGCGGCGAAGAAGGGAGGTGTAGGGAGGATCGTGATGATGAGTGCGATAGGGTCAGATCGGAACGGTGAGACACCATAGTAAGTTTGGGAATATGGGCAGAGAGCATGAGTATGATACTGATGGCCTAGCTTCCGGACGAAGGCTCAAGCCGAGGACATCTTCCTTGCAACAAGTCCAACCGCGACGATCATCCGGCCGTCTATCGTCTTTGGTCCTGGTGATTCCTTCTTCAACGTATGTCTCTAGATCTCCATAAAGGTGATCTGATGACATGCTGACGCTCCAGCGATTCTCAGCTCTGGCCAAGTTCCTTCCGTTCCTGCCGGTGTTCGGCGGCGGTGTGGTCAAGTTCCAGTTAGTTCACCTTCGCTTACGTTCACCTTCGCCCAGCTTGAGGGCTAGAGCTGAAACTCAGGCCTGTATATGTTGGCGACGTCGCTCGAGCGGTGGAGATTTGCTGCAGGGACGACCCAAAAGTCGTAGAGCAGGTCGGAGGGAAGATTATCGAAGCTGGCGGGCCTGATGGTGCGTTCACCCTCTGGTTTACTGCTATGACCAGGCTGATAGCTCCAGTCTTCACATATCGCGAGATCATGGGTCTGGTTTTGAGATACTCTGGCCTGAAGCGGTTCATCATCTCGCTACCATACTGGGTCGGCATGATCCAGGGCGCTGTCTTGGAGAGACTGCCCGAGAACATCTTCACTCTGACTCGGGATCAGGTACGTCTAACCCCGCGGCGTTACTACTCCGCATAATCTGTGCTTGCATGGCTGACATGTCTAGGTGAAACAGCTCAAATACGACAATATCGTCTCCCCGACTCCACCCCTCAACTCCCTCTCTTTCACCCAGCTCCTCACCGCCTTCCCCTCCTCCCTTCCCTCCTCCTCTCCGCCCGAGCGCGACGCAGGATTGAAGAGCGTCCATGACATTCTGCCGACCTACCTCGGTCCCGCAGAAGCTAGGGAGGAAGGCAAGCGGACGCATGGACGTAAAGCCGGCGGATTTGAAGATGTGCAGAAGTTGAAGAGCAGGACCAAGTAGAGATAGGGTGTTCATGAGGGTGTGGCGCGGGGGTCAGGGTGGGAGGTGTCGAGGTAGGGATCGTGCGGTGCTGGTTCGAGCGCGTTAGGAAGACCCTACATGCATCAGCTCGCTTGACACCCGCAACCCGACAAGAATTTGCTCACCGAGCTTGACCCGGCATTGGGGACCTTCTCGATGGGCGCTCCCGTCCGGTTCTCATATCCTGATTTGATTCTGTTATTCGATGATCCTTCCCTTTGCTTGTCAGCTGAAATAATGTCGCGATCATGGAGCTTATACAGCCAAGGACGGTGACGTACCTGATCTCTGCACGAAGATCTTGCACAGACCACCAATTCGCAAATCCATAGACCACGTTCCGGCGCCAAAAGGTTGAACCGGGAAGACTGGTATCTGGCGGTCCGAGCAGGGCGTGCGCGTGCAGGTGCGCATGAGGTGACTGCGGATCCTCTGCGAGGTCGTTAGCCCCGCCAGACCCTCATCATGCCCGGATCCAGAAACGGAGTCCAACAGTGCAAGTCTTGACCTACTCATTACGTTGCCGACGAACCCGACCTTGATCTCCCCCTTGGTATGTTCAGGATCTAAGAGGAGCTGCGCCGTCTCGATGATCTTCGATAAGAGCGGAACGTCAGAGGGACCCTGTTTGATCAGTTGCCTCACTGTGGGCTGATAGGGAAAGAGCAACTCACGAATTCGTACACGCTCTCCGCGTGCGTATTCACCACAATCACCAAGTGTTTCCCCTCTGACCGTAACCGCTCGGCCCCCGCTGCAGGATAGACGGTAATATCCGGGTCGTGATATAGTATCTCTCGCCCATTGATCGTCTGGCCTATAGGGCTAGCATTCGAGCTGCTACTGCCCCCTGACGCCTGCTGGACAGGCTGCGCATACCCTTGCGGTCGAGTATGTGAAGGGAAGCTGCTCGAGCTGGAAGCTGTGCTCGGTCCAGCCGAATCTGGGCCTCGGTCCCTCTCTCCACCTCCATCCGCGCTCCCGCGCCTACTTCCTGATGGACCTGCAGATCCCGGTAGCCCATCTCCACCCGATGTAGAATATCCGAACACCTTCCGAGCCTCTCGGACCAGCTCGCACAGCTGACACCCCGAGTAACGGGATGGTATCCGCTTGGCGGCCGCTGGCGGGATGAGACTGCTCGAAGGTCCAGAAACCGAGGACAGTCGGCTAGGGAGAAGAGGCCGTGAAGTGCCGCTCGTACCGCGAGGCGCGTGAGATGGGTCCGGAGAGGGTGGTATGAGCGCGGAAGCGAAGGTGGGGTGGAGCGGCATGGGCGAGGTTGCTGGAGTGGAGGCGGGCGAGGGGAGCGACATTCTGGCTGTACGCAGCGGAAGCCGAGGGTAAGCGCTAAGTTCAAGTCTGCGTCGGTTGAAGTGGAGAGGGAAGAACAAAGAGGGGGGAAGCCTGCTAGTGTGTTGTATGGTGTCTGATGTCGCTCGTTTGAGCGTGCTCGCTGCCCAAAAGTGGCTCATCAACACCCGGAACCAGAATCTGACACCTCTTTGTGCGTCATCGACGACCTTATCCTCTCTCTTCTTCTCTCATCGGTACTTACTCTCATACATATACGCTGATAGCCTATACGACTCACCAGGATGTCAAAGCCACTCACGATCTTCCTGACCACCTGGAACACCGGGCTGCAGGGGTCGAAAGCGCAATCCCAGGACCTTACGAGTTGGCTGTTGCCGGTCCTTCAGCGGACGGCACAGGATGCAGGGATGAGTGACGACGACGGGGCTAGGGCACCGCCTGATATCTATGCTATTGGGGTGCAGGAGCTTCTGCCTGTGAATCTAGCTCGTAAGTCATCCACCTTATCAGCCTCGATGACCGGGACCAAGGAATGTTGGGCAAGAGCGGGTCGCTGGCTTGCCATGCAGCGCAAGAGGCGACACATATTACCATGCTGACAATATATTCGCCGGCCTGACAGCCCCCGTCGTATCCAGCCTGACGACCCGGATCCAATCCCTCCTCTCCTCGCACGCAACCTCCCTTTCCCCCTCGCGAACGCCCGAAAACTACCTCCTCGTCTCGCGCGTCTCGCATGGCGGAAATGCTCTCTGGGTCTTTGCGCGGGAAGCGACCATGGCTGGTCGGATGGGGAAATGCCTCACGAGCAGGCTGGGGCTGTGGTGGGGGTGTATGGGGAATAAGGGGGCTGTGGGTGTGAGGCTGGAAGTCAGGAGAGGGGAAACGAGCGGGTGGGAGACTCTGACGTGAGTGTCCTTCTAGCTTCAATCGAGAGGGACATTGGCGGCCTCTCTGAATTTGTCGGGCATCGCTGTGTCACAAGAAGTTGGGCTGACCGACAGATTTGTCTGTACTCATCTGGAGGCGTACGACAAGAACGTCCCTCGCCGGAACACCCAATTCCAAAACATCCTATCCTCTCTCCTCTTTACTTCTTCCGACCCCCTCTCGACCCCATATCAAATCACAGACACCTCGCACCTCTTCGTCATTGGCGACCTCAACTACCGGCTCGCGAGATTACCACATCTCGTCACTGGGGAACCGAGGGAGAATCCGGGAGATGCGGGCGTGACCAACCGGGCGGAAGCTGTAGAGCTGGAGAAGGAGCGAGCGGACATGCTGGAGCTGGACACTTTGAGGAGGGAGCAGAAGGAGGGGAGGGTGTTTGGAGGATTGAGGGAGGGGAAGCTGGAAGGGTTTGCGCCGACGTATAAGCGGGTCGTTGGACAGGTCGAGGGTTACTCCAGGTGAGCGGATGTAAACAAAGCTTTGTGAATAAAAGCTGATCATACAGAAAGCGGATACCAGGCTGGACAGACCGGATCCTCTTCGCGTCACATACCGACGCATCCTCTTCCGCGCCAACCACCAAGATTCTGACATACACCTCCACGCCCGCACTTACGATATCCGACCACAAGCCTGTACATTGCGTTCTATCCCTGCCTCCCGCTACCCACTCCGCTCAGTCGCCATCTCTTGCCCCTACGCTCCCAGCGGCAGGTCCGCCACATACGCCCGTGCCCGCCCCAATAAGCCGCGAGGCCCTGTTCTTCTGGCGTCTTCTGGGAAGCATCTTGGACAAGCTTATCGGGTGGCCATGGTCCCTGCTGGTGTTGATGGGCGCGGGCAACTTGAAGGCGGGGATGGGAGTGGGCGCATTCAGCGCAATGGTATGGGGCGTGTGGTGGATGGGGATCATTGGTGGAAATTGGTCAGCTTAGGGTGGATGGCTGGGGGTCGCTATGAGTGTCTGGGCCGGAGGTTGTCTATCTTGTACATATCTTTGTCGTCCCTGCCCTTCGTTTGAGCATGTCAGAAGCTGCGAAGTATTAGCGGAGCGTTGTAAAGGCGTCATCTCTGAAGCATTCCTCATTTGGCGGGACCTAAAAGCGATGACGTAGTGAGCAAGGTTCACTTCCAGATTCCAGCTCACACGCACACCTTTTCACTTCTGTCTCTCAATCATCCCACTCTCATCAAGCTCCCCCATAACGACACCCAGCTCTCCAGCATAATGTCAGCTCCTCAAGCATCTACCACCCGTCAACGGGCCAACAAAGACAAGGACTCCACCGACCCCGACGTCCTGAACCCGTAAGCTTCTTCTCCTTGACGGATCCTTGGGCTGTGGCCCGCGAATCCGAGAGATTGGACATGAGCTCACGCACCAGGACCTCGCTTGGGACGACATCCAACAAGAACGTCCGGAGGGCAGGGACAAAGCCGAATGTCGACCCGCCATTCTGGAACATGTCCATGAACAGGTTGTAAGTGAACTCGCTCCTTCCTTCTAGCGCTCCTATGAACCTTCCTTGACGTCTCTCTCCCAGAGCCATAATTCCCCCAGCTTCTTTGCCTTGGCCTTGAGCCAGCTTACCCATCATCACACTATCCTGCCTTCTATTTTGGGCTCACCAAGCCTCCCACACTTGACATGGACCCATTGCTGACTTCCAGCCTCACCTACCTCACCCTGTCCCTCGGTCTCCTCGCCGCGTTCTACATGTGGCGCTTCACCGTCTGGGCTGCCAACGCCGGCGGATACTGGAATCTCGTCACCGGCAAGCGTGCTGCGCAGAACATCAACCCGAACGTCAACACCAACGGCGGTGTCGCCGGCATGGGCAGCGACGCGATGATCAAGAGCGCTGCTTCGGCCGCCCGCGCGGCGGGGAGCCAAGCGTCCAAGGCTGCTGCCAAGGGCGGAAAGGTCAGTCTTTACTTATTGCCGCTTGAGAGCGCATACTGATGATTTAGGGCAAGACCGGCTCTGTCCCGTCCGGCAACCCCGACGTCCAGTCCCAGATCTACACCCTCGCCACTGCCCTCGGCGTCAAGCCTCACGAGCTCAGCGAGGCCATCCGTCCCCTCATCGACCCCAGCGTGGCCAATCCCGCCGAGGCTGCTGCCAAGGAGATTGAGATGCTCAAGCTGCAACTCCAGAGCTTGACTGCCGCGGGTGCGAGCGCCGCGCAGGCGCCGGTGGCGGAGAAGGAGAAGCCGAACGAGGGGAGCTTATTGGGCATTGTGAGCGAGGTGTTGCTGGACTAAACAGATCCGTCATGAGGGAGAGTCTGCATGTGTTAGTCAGACAACGCCATGAAATAGCTACGCTCTGAGCAGCGACCTGCCCTCACTGATCCCGGGTAGAAACGCGCAATCCTAGGTCAGCCCAAGAACTGATAGCAACTGACCACTACCGACAGTAGCTCTCGCATCTGCTGAGGTACGGCTTGGTCGTGAATTGCCTGATCATAGGTATAGAGAGGAACAGGTACAGACCCGCCTGGCTTGAGCTGACCCCAGTAATCGATCTTCAAAGATACGCAGTACGTGTGGGCGCAACAGCATCAATCGGCGAATGCCGTGCTCCGGGGCTGACCAGCTGACTTTCATGTGCCGGCTGAAAGGATCCCCCGACCCGATGAGACACGCAGTCAGTGCTCCTTTCAGATACCACCCAGGCGTCGCCACTAACATGCTCGTGCTCGCACTGGTGGCATAGCTGCGGCGAGCTTAGCACTTTCACATATCACTGCTGTCGCCGGGTTGCCAGACTCACGCTGAACCCCGAATTGTCAACGAAAGCAAGACCGATTGCACGCAGGATGAGCCAGAGAACGGACACTGATTGGGAGGAGCGGCATAGGCTTGGCCTTGCTGTGGCAAGTAATGTTGTCTTGTCCGTGGAGGCCAAGTACTGCAAGCTGTCCATCCAACCCGGCTCAAAATCCTATACGAACATCATCAAGGGGATCAAGTATGAGGCCGGTACCGGCCGCCTAGTCTTCTTTTGCTGGTCAGAGAGAAGCAGTGAGGAGACGCCGACCGTCGAGATCTCGCATCGGTTAGATGGCTTTCCTGACCTGACGACATTGGAGCGACTTCAAGAGGCTTTCCAGTCGTTGCCGGATGGTGACATGCTCCGGGAACAGCTAAACGACAAGCTAGCTACGATGTACGTCGATACGCGCCAGCCAGCCCGCAACGGCGTGAACAGCATCATCAGCGTCTACGTCCACCTGAAAGATCATTCTCCCACCGAGCAACCCGTCACGACAGAGTCAAGGCAGACGGAGCACGATGAAAGTCTACTTCGCACTCCAACCACCACACCTCGTCTCCCAGGAGGCCCAGCTGCGCTCCCGCATTCCGACTTGGCGTGTGCGACCCCACAACTGAGCCAGCAGACGCCTCAGGACACAAACGGAGAGGATCAAGAGGGGACTCACACGGCACCACTCGAGAGCGACTATGACGATGTTGACGATGATCGCGAAGGTGAGAGCGACGACGGTACCGGTGAACAGTACCTTGAAGACTTCTTGGACTTCCAGGCAGACGAGGGGGCGGAGGAATCCAGGTGAAAGAATGGTGGTAGGCTAGGGTGTAGCGGAGTCGAAGGCTGAATAGCCGGAATATGGGGAAGTGATGCGGCGTTTACGACTCCGGGTACAGTGTGATCAACACGTATGCTACGTTCGGGATGCACAACGGCCATTCACCTCATTCTTCTCTGCACTGTGGTGCGATGAGGATCGGGTTTGTAATCTTGTCAGCCGCACTGCCACATAGGGATTATCGATCAGCTGGGTGTGCCATGCTGTGCAGCTGTTCCCCCTTGAGTGTACGTACAGACTGATAAGATCTGCACGCGCCGCAGACGCACTATGATGTACCGGGCGCGGCGAAATGTATATAGTAAACCTTGCCCGGTCGCTCTCATCGAATGACGGCGTCGTAAACTATCGACATCCTTACAATGCTGAATGCGCGACACGCGTAAGCAGACCCCCTGTCCAGCCTTCCTTTTAGATGGTGACCCTAGGCCTATCACCGCCTTTGTCGAGGAGTACGGCGCCCTGGAATGTGCCTCGACCTCTCTTCAACTGCCCTTTGCGCCCCCTACCCCACCTGACAGTGATTGCGAAAGGTTCACACCCCCACATGCCTGGTGCCGGAGACGAAGACTACGATCGAGCAACAGAGCTCGCCGCTCTGGCGGATGTCCTCATCAACGCAGCTGCAGGAGCACCCGGTGCAGGTTGCTACGTCTCTTCGATAGTGGCCATCCGCTACGATGATACAGAACAAGTGCTCAGCTTTGAGCTAGACTCGGAGCGTCGTTGGGCGAACGAAGCTCGCCCAATCATCTCAGCCAGCTCGGAGCTATCCTGCGATATGACCGCCGCGCAGATGTTCCACCTTCGATCCTACCTTGGCTCCGCCATCGGTTTTGACCAAAGAATACACCTGATGGACGTGCTGGGCAGATTGGACCTGGACAGCTTGAGCCCCGGCCTAGAATCGGATGGGTCCACCAGGCATTCTGTCACAGTCAAAATGCCCTGTCCTTGGAGCGTCAACCCACCTGTTGCTTCGCCGGCCAGCAATGACGAACGGAGAGCGGAACCGGACACCCAACCACACCGACTGTGGCTACTGCAGCAGGAACTGGAGCCGCCGACAGCATTGGAGGCCATTGCGGACGGATGGCCCGAAGTGACGGAAATAGGCGACGGTGCCGGCCAAGCGCGCGCCTACATTCTTGACCCTTTCTGCACCGACGCGGATGTGCCAGATTGGGGCGACGCAGATCAGGGGACCGGACGCAATGAGACGGAGAACGGGCAACCGAGGCAACATGAGGGCAATACCGAGGGGGACGAAGCGGCCGATCTGCCTAGTCGCTGTATAGCGGACGAGTGTCGGGAAAGCTGGGCTAAGGAGCTTGGATACTTGCGAAGAAGGTGAATTCGATCGAAGGCGAACGTGCGCCTTCGGGAAACGGGACTGATGCCTGGAGGCCGAACGTTAGCAGCGTGAGGTCGACGGGTTCAAGTGTGTGAGCATGAATGCGTGCCTATGCATCTGAGTCGGTGCAGCCGATCGAAAGACCTCACAGAGCTCGTGCGGATCAGTACACCTCGCCGCTCCCACGCGACGCACGCAAGCATCTATTTGCTGCATCTGGCACCTCGCCCCCCTACCTACTTAGCAGCCGTCAGATCAGCCGGGAAACCCGCAAAGTCCGCCTGGTCCGTGATATTCTCCCCATTCTTGCTGAAAGATATCCGCATCCGAAGTCGTATTTGAGCCTATAGACAGTCAGCTCAGGCATTCTCACGTGCAAGAGAAGGCGGAACTTACGCCTGGAGGCGCCGCTATCCGCAATTGCTGCGTTTCTGTCCCGCCTTGCGCGACGTCCGAATTCGACATAGCCTGCATTTGTAGTTGTTGCGTCTGGACGATCAGCTACCGTCCCCGTCTGACCTCTTCAACCAGCACCTGTAAGACCCGCTACATTGCAAGACTCCTCACAATCCCGATGCGATAGCTTGACTCACCTTCGGTACCGCCACCTGGAAATTGACCCCCTGCGCGCCCTCCGAACTCGTAAACCTCGCCAGAATCTGCACCATCCCCGGCTGCCCCGGTGCCGTCCGAGGCGTCAACGTAATCTTGAGACCATGCTTCTCGTACGCGGGGTACGACTGCAATTGCTGTCGTTGCTGCGTCGGTGCCGGTGCCGGCGCGGGAGCAGGGGTCGGAGCGGGAGGAGCGGAGGATGAAGAATCACCGAGGTCGAATAGCGAGTTGGAGCCTGATGATTGCGCTGGCTGACGTGGTGGGGGCCCGGATGTGGCTGGTGTGGAAGAGGATGAGCCAAAGAGGGAAAGAATGTCGGCATTGGCGTTGCTGCTTCCGCCCGTCGCTGATGAAGCAGCGGGTGTAGAGTCGCTGCTCGAGCCAAAGATGTCCGCGAGGAGGTCATGTGTCGACGGTCCGGAGGTGGAGCCGTTCGTAGCTGGTCCGCCGGCAGATGGCGCCTCGTCGCCAATAAGGTCGACAAGCGAGCCCACGTCCGTCCGTGTCGACCCGACCGGTTTCCTCTCGCTCGCTGAGTGATCAGCTCATTCCTACCATCTTGTCAGTCGACTAGCTCACCTGTTCCGCCCATGATAGTCGCCCTGATCTCAGGTGGCGGCATCCGCTCCAGCACTCCCGCGCGAACATCTCCCCGACTGAACAGACTTCCAAATTCTACCGCACGCTGCTGGATCTCCAGCTCGAGGTTCCCGCTGAACCCAGCGAGCATCACGGCAATCCGGTCCTGCTCTGCGCTTGCCGAGGCAGTGTTGAGCTCGGCGAGCCGTGCGGATAGCTTAGCAGCGGCGGTGAGGACGAACTGGCGTGTAAGGGTATTGGTGTATGGGGAGTTGAGGACGAGGTCTAGGAGATCGACAAGGGATGCGTCGGTCGCCTGGTGTGTCAGCTTGGTATCACAATCGTCGTGAGCCACCTGGCTTACCTGTTTGACTTCCTCGCCATCCTCCATGCTCCCACCTTGAAGCAGGACATCCGCAAACTCTCCGATGATCCACACCGCCGCCAAAGTCAACGTCTCCTGCGACAGATCCGCAGACAAGGCCGAATATAGGCGATGAGCGGTATAGAACTGTAGTTCGGGGGTATGGCAGACCAAGCGGATGAAAGCCGCTAGTATCTCTTCTCGAACAAAGTTTCCGGCCTACATCATCAGCTTTGACCAGTATAGAGCAAGATTTTGCTCACAAGCTTGAGCGTCCTCAGAACCGTATCAATCTGCCACCGCTTATTCGGCGCGAATCGTTCCGCCGCCAACGAGATCTGCGTCGTCAAGCCCTGCTTGAACTCGTTATCCGCCACTTCCAAAAAGTTGAGCAGCTCGCGCGTCATGATCCGGATGTTTTGGTCATTGATGAGTGCGTAGGATAATTCGAGGGCTCGACGGCGGATCGAGATGTCGCCGTCGCGGAGACAATCGAGGATGGTGTTCCGGTGTCGCTGGACGGCCTGGGTGTCCATCGAGACGACCTTCATGAGGGTGTTGAGGGCG
This sequence comes from Dioszegia hungarica, assembly GCF_025882075.1. NCBI lineage: Eukaryota > Fungi > Basidiomycota > Tremellomycetes > Tremellales > Bulleribasidiaceae > Dioszegia > Dioszegia hungarica. Next base: position 944,778 of record NW_026515766.1, on the reverse strand, counting down.
ACGTAGCTGTAGCGATCAGCTTCTAGCCCGAGAATACAGCGGCCCATATAGCTCACCGGATGTTGTTATCCCGGTTGGAGAGGAACTTTCCGAGGATATTGATAGCCATCACCCGCAATCCACTATCCGCCTCGATATCCAGAACAGTCAAGACTGTCTCGTAGAGGATCGAGTTCCCGACGTTTTTGGTAGCGTCGGTGTTGGTAGCAACCTACACATGTCAGCTTGGCGTCATCGTACTTGCGAACCAGGCAGCTCACCTGCGCTAGTATATCGTTCATCTCCTCGCTCGCCCTCGCATCTCCCTGACCTAGCAGCCGCAACAATCGCAGTATCTTGACCTGGAGGAAAGGATCTGTGATGCCGCCAACGTCATGTTCTGGCGAGTAACCGGTAGTGACGAGCGTTTTCAGGTGTTTGACGAGCAGACCGGTGGCCTGAACTATCAGCTCTGCTCCAATGACATATACCTGAGGACAGCAGCTGACTTGTCTGAACTCGTTGCACACTCCCTCGTCCAGTGCACACATCTCAGTGACGAGCGTGATTCCAGCGAGCAGGACACCGTGATTCCGGTCCTGCAGAAGCGCCTTGGCTTTGGTGGTGAAGTGATCCATGAGGTCGGGTACACGACGGATGATGCGAAGAGCACAGAGGGCGGCCTATTGACGTCAGCTTCGACTGGAGACCGCGTACGAAAGCTGCTCACCTTTTTCCGAACGTAAGAGTTGCTACTCCCCAAGAGCTTCTCAATCTCATTCGCCAAATCCCGGCTCATCTCCTCTGACGAGATGTTGGCAAAGGTACAGAGTGCCAGACCGACGGCATACATGTTCGAGTGATTCATGTCGCTAGGAGGTTAGCTGCGCGAGCCTTCCTTGCAGCTCATGAGTCAGCTACCCACTTTTTCAACGAGTTCGTCACGAGTGTCAAGACCTCCTGATTCTCGTCCAGCAACAACATGATCCCCAGGTACCCCAACCGCTTATCCGCAAAACGAGGACTGGCGACCAGCTTCAGGCATTCAATCTGCCCAAAGTGTGCCGGGTAGCCGAGCATGTGGATGTAGAGGAGCTTGGCGATATTGTTATGGCGCGCAAAGGTGTCTTCCTCTTTAAACGAGGTCTGAGCTGTCAGCAAGGTCCCCAAGCAATCACGCGACGCCAATTACAGAAGACAGGCTCTGTGTGTAGACTTGGGCAGCCCAATAGAGCTCAAGCGCTTCGAGGGCAAAGAGAGGGACCTACGCGGATTGCAGCGGACTCCTTCTGTATCACCGCGCGTTCGTCGGCCAAGGTCTGAGAGGGTAAGCTATCAGCGAATAACGGCTCATCGTAGCCGAGCAGCCTACCTTGCATGATCGAATAGCCTTGATCAAAGCTGGCCACATCAGCACGCGCTCAGGTCAGGCATGGGGACACGGGCTCACCTTTCAAGTTGTAGTGCCCCCCCGAGGCCGCGATGGTCGCTGCGAGCTTATCCATTTTGCCAGTCTATTTCCTCGCCTACTTTTGCGCTGTGATACTGTGCACGGGCGAGGGAGTCTAGCTGATCACAGGCTGAGCTATAGCGAGTTGTTGAAGGCGTACTCTACAGGCAAAGCTGAGGAATGAGTTGACACGCGACTGTCCCAACGGAACCTTTTATTCTCACACCCAAACAGCTCAATTACGTCAGTAAAGGGCTAATCCGTGCGTAAAATCTGCACCAAATTTCAGAAATCTTCCTCCACCCAACTGATACCATCGATCACATCTATATAACAGCCATATATAAGACCTTACGACCCGCCACGATGCCCGAAGAGGTCCCCTTTGACCCTGCTACCACTTCTGTCGAGCTGGAATCGTCCCTCGCCGAGCTCGAGACCGCCCTCTCACCGCTGTTCAAGCAAGAATGGGCGGCGCAGATGGATGGGCTGGACCCGCTCGAGCGGGCCAAGATGGACGTGATGATTGCGTATACAATTGTGGACTTGATATGGAGTGAGCTATCTTAGACCTATCCTGTTGAAGGAAACGTGTCTGGAATTCAGCTGATATTTGTAGTCTACCTCAAGATGAAGGGGGTCGATCCTGCGAAGCATGAAGTCTCGTCCGAGCTCGAGCGGGTCCGGACCTACTACGGCAAGATAAGAAGTATCGAGAACCCAGAGGATGACAGTCGTGAGCTTACTCTGACCCTCGTAGGGCGAGATAACAAAAGCTGACGAGGTCAGGCAAGTACAAACTAGATACCCAGGCAGCAGGCCGGTTCATCGCACACGGTATACCACGGAATCAGCGCGTCGCCCAGCCAGCTTCATCGACGGACCTCCCAGAAAGCTCAGCCGCGGGCGCAGCGCTCGCGGGAAGGCAAAGAGCAGCGGCAGAGCAGGAGAAGGCGTCGCTTGACCGGCTCGCGAAGTCGGGGAGGATGCGGTTTATCCCTGATCAGGCGGAACGGGTGATAGTGGGGCAGGCCGGGAGGGAGGGGGCGGGCGGAGATGACGAAGAAGAGGAAGACGATGATGAGGAGCAAGAGACCCAGGGGAAGGAGCAAGAAGTCATCGAGGAGGTTGTGGACACAGGAACGACTGTGTCACAGGATGGGGCAGAGGCGGCTGGGGCAACGGGAGAGGCGGTGGACCAGGCGAGGGATGTCGTTGTGCTGGAAGACTCTGACGATGGGAAGGGTGGGGGACGGAGAAGGGCGGGTCCGGTCGGGGCAGTGGGAACAGCAGAGGTCATCGAGATCTCAAATGGGGAGGATGACGATGAGGACGAGGACTTCCAGATGCTGGATGGGCCACCGAAAAGCGGTGGAGATGACATAGAGGGGTTTATGAGGGAGGTGGATGGGGCTTTGGGGAAGGCGAAGCGGAAAAGAGCCGAGGAGTTCTGATATAGTCAGTCTACCGTCACCATAGCATAGCGACACCATACCTTCCTGTTGTACATGACATACTATCTTCGCAAGGTGACTCCGGATTACCTCCTATACAGCTAGGTCTACTTATGTTTCGTCTTCGTCGTCCTCCTCGTCCTCATCCTCATCCTCATCCTCATCCTCATTTTCATCCTCGTCCTCCTCATCAGACTCCTCATCGCAACTGGCATCTTCCGCCTCCAGCTCCTCGCTCAGATCCTGAAACAGGTTCAGATCCTTATACGCCACCCAGTCCTTATTCAGCTCCTTCAGTCCAGCTCTGAGATTTGTCCGATCCTGCCCGTCCATCCTCATCATCTCCGCCACCTCCTTGATCCCCTGCACCAACGCCTCCAGCGCATCCCACATCTGAGGTATAGCCCCTCCCTCTTGCAACATCGCCACCTCTGCGACCCGCACCAGGGCTTCAAAGCCTATCTCCAGATTATACGCCGAGCCGAATCGAGTGCAGCGCCTAGTGATGGCATTGATTGCGCCGTACAGTTCCGAGCTGACCTCCTCCCCAAAGTCTTGCGGGCGCTTGCGCTCGTCATAGGCCTCGTCGATGTCGGAGTGAAAGTTGTCCGTGATGGTTTTTAGCTCATGGTAGAATTGCTTGTCCTCTGGCTTGTAGAGAGCGTATCGCTCGGGAAGGACGACAGGAGGTGGGTCTGAGGCGGATGAGGGGTGGGAAGAGGTGGGGGAGTGGGAGCGAGTAGGAGATTGGGAGGCAGCGGGGGATCCGGAGTGGTTTGATCCAGGATCAGATCTAGTAGAAGCGGCTTGTAGAGAAGAGCGTCGTGCGCGCTTAGCAGGGCGAGGGGAGCTCATGTTATTAGGTGAACAGAGACAACCTGAAGATGCCTGGGGATCGGCGCGATGCCAAACGATGCCTTGCCCGAACCGGTGACTTGACTTACCGGTAATTACCGGTGAGAGGAATGAGTCGCTGAGCAACACTGGGGAGGGTGAGACCTGGTGAGACACAGTAGTGATCTTGACAGCCACAGCACGATCACCCCACCAATCACAATCGTCAGGACTCATGAGCCAGACACACTTGACCGAGATCAGCCGAAAGTGACTGGCGGGAGTTTGTGGGTACGGTTGTAGCTCCTACCGGGCATGTGAGTAACAGTGATAAGCTTAGGGTGAGAAAGGGCGAGTTGTTCGGCCGACAGAGGAAGACCTCCGCTGTGAGAGAGTAGCCATATGATATCAGATGATACATCTTACCCGCATACCTATCTACCTACCGTGATGCTGTCTGTTACCATTCCCGCTAGGTCTACTCTCATCACGTGTCCTACTTTCTAGCAGTCCCAGTCATACTGATCGTCATAGTAATCGTCCATATCGTACTCCCTCGGCCGCTCCCCTCGCATCGCCTTTCCCACTTCCTCCGACAGACTAGTGTACCTCTGCCTCACAGCCTTTGAACGCAGGTCGTCTTCTTCTCCCCTGCCGTCCAGCTGCCTCAGGATCTCCTCCGCCGCCACCGACAGCTCCAAAGGCTTGTTGTCCCAACACATGTAGGTGAGGTCGATGCTGGAGTCGTCGACCATCATCTGCATGATCTCGCACACCGCCTCCAAGGCATTGACGAGGACGATGGTGCTAGGCGAGGGGGAGCGTGGTCGCGTGCGCTTGAGGTCCTGCGCTAGCTATAGTTTGGTCTTCAAGCTGCATAGAGCAAAGTGAATTCGACCGGGGATGAACTCCCCATCACAGCCGGTGAGGAAGTCCTCGAGACCTTCCAGTAGGGGTAGGAACGGATTGGGTTTCTGCGTGGAGGACGGAGCGCATTGGGTAGGGGGTGGACCGCTAGGGGTCGGAGGGGATGTAGGGTGTTGCGTGGTGTATTGGGAGATGAGTCGGGCGTTTTTCGGACTGAGGAGGGCCAGACGCTGGAGGAGGGTATGGCAGGCTGTAAGAGGGATGGCAGCGATATTGGGGGTGGTGGTGGGCTGGACCTTGCTGGCTATGGGGAGGGGTTTGGCGGTGGGAGGCGGGAGGCTCGTTTTGGCTGATGAGGAGGGAAGGAGGGTGATTCGAAGGATGATGGGCGAATGCAGACGAGTGGGAAAGAGCTGGCATCTCATAAGGGATCTCTCATAAGGGATCGAGAGGGAAGCGAGGCTTCCAGAATCGAAGCGCGAATCACAACCTTGTTGCGCCTCGATAGTGTTCCGCCACACACCTCGTCCACACCGCCACTCTTGCCTCTTTTGGAAGTTAGGCATGTTTCAAGGGGTACCACATGAAACACGGGTTCAAAAAGCCACCGGCATAGGAGCAGCTGCGATATGTAGGCTGATCAAGGCACCTCCCTGCCTTGCTCTATCGCAGTCAAGCCTACTCAAGATAATCGCTCTACTGCCCGTCAAGGGGGTACGTATCTCGCCGTACCCTCGTGCCTAGCCACCTTCGGAACCCCAAAGACCAATCGCCACCCTGGAAGACATTCTTCAGATCTCACACGAACCCTGCCAAACCCTCATCCTCCAGCTCATCACCCATCCAATGCCTCCCTCATCTCCACTATCCTCTCCTACCCTAAACCTCTCACTGTCCGCGTGTCATCATAAACTATAGCGACAACGTATATCGCGCCGGTATAGTCCTACCCTACGGCACTGGTACCGCTGTGTGGATTTCGGACGAGGTCGAAGCGGCATTCCAGGACATTTGTAGTCAGGTGGCTATGTCCGCGGCCCGAGAGACAAAGCCGAGACATAGGTCAGGAGTATGCGGGTGGGCTGGCGGGTATGTGAGCAAGGGCGGACATGCACTGCGGCCCTAGTAGGGGGATCCAGCTGGGCTGCGGGCATTCAGAAGTATGTTGGCGCAATCAGGAAAGACGTAAACGAGATAAGTAATGTGGCTCTTATCATGCTCAGCCCCTCTGACAAGTCATTGTCGCATAGACTTACAAATCATCCGGGACGTCCACTACAACCGGCGCGTACTCCCCATCCTCGTCTTCGTCCTCTTCTCCAAGGCCATCAAACAGCTGCGCCAGACTCTGCAACTCCCCTATTTCCCATCCAAACTTCCTTCTCGCGACCACCCTCATCCCCTCCCATCCTACTCTCAATTCCTTCCTGGCCTCTCCATCCGCCCACAGACCGTCCGCCTCGCCCATCGCCCGACTGATGTTCCCACGCAGTGCCTCCAGCTCTTCGTTGTACCACACATCTAGCTCCGGCAGCTCTGTATCGAAGACCCCGTCGGGCAAGGCCTGAATTTGTGCGGTGAAGGCCGCTATGAAGCTGATGTAGAGTGCGCGAAGACCGGCGTGAAGGGGCGCTGGAAGGTGTTCGAGGGGTTGGACGTGGATGTTGGTCGAGCGGCAGAGGAGGGAGAAGAGGCGTTTGTAGACTGTTAGACTGGAGGGGGAGGAGAGGTGGAGGAGTAGGATGAAGGCGAGTTGAAGGTGTCCAAGCAGTGTCAAGGGGTCTGTACCATTCAGCTCTTGCATCTCTCGTTTTCAAACTCGGCTGAAATGGAGACTGTATCGGTAAGCTCACCTTGGCCCACACCCTCTAGCACACTCGCGAGCAGCCAGCTCTTATCCCTCGCCCAGCGCGTCAACTCTTCTCCGACGGCCCCGTCTCTCCAGCTCCGCCTCAGGTCGAAATGGACGAAACGCATCTTTCCGCCTCCATCCTGCACCCCCACACCTTCTGGGTGCCCGGACACCGCTAGATCGTCCTTATCCCCCTCGACGCCCCTCATACCATCCACTCCTATGCCTCTCGGCCCCAGAACCTCCAAGACAACATCTTCTGATATTGAATTCGTCAAGCTCTTCCAAGCGTCCAGCCCATCGAACGGGTACGCCGCAAGACCAGGATCCAGGCTCCGGAGATGATCATCACTGATCATCGACGTATCTGAGGACGTATAGGCGAGAGATTCAGTTCCAGTGTCGTAAGATAGTACAAGACGCTCTCTCGGCCGGAGATGTATGAGGATACCGGACCGAAGTGGGATCGCGCCTGGACCGAGGGATGAGGAAGAGGATCGTCCGGGCGAAGCGGGGGAGATGGTAATTAGGTGTAGGCCTGGAGGTACGAATTTGGACCCGGTGAATGATTTGCGGATGGTATGGTAGCTGTGCTATAAGCATAAGCTATGTACTATTGAGAGCTTGAGGTGGGGGACGCAGAGAGGGAGAACTCACGTCCCATCGAGCCCGTACTCCGACCCCTCTGGCAGATCAGGGAGGATAGTGAAACCTCCAGCGTCCCATAATGCCTGTGCCTGTTGGGGTGTGAGGTTCTGCATCCCGACCAGAAGTGAAGGGTGAAGAGCGGTAGAGGGTTGACATTGTTGGACCACCAGTGCGGCCGTCTTGAACTGGTTCGGCCCTCGACTGAAACTTTATCTGAGACGAGGAATGTGGCCGGCCGAGATCGGATTTTTCCCGACGTCGAGACGCGTCGCGACGCGACTAATAGCGCGCAGCGGCTCGCCTCTCTTCCGCACTTTCATCTCCCACTCTATACTCACCGCTCAAGTCTTAAACAGCTTAGCATCCAGCACTTATCAGTTTCAAAGATATCTTACTGAAAAGATGGACCAGAGTAGGTCATTCGAACAAGCCAAAGACGGTCATCGAGCTGAACTTCAGACGCTGCCCTTCCTCGTTCCGACGCCCCTCCCTCCGGGCCAAATCTCCCCAATGAGCTATTGACCCGCATCATCGACTTCAGCGAGCCTGCCGCCGCTCATCCTTTGTCCTTATCAAGCAAATCTCTCAGCTCGTATGCCACAGACCAACTATGGCGAAACATCGACATCACGTCGGAAGGATTTGATCCGAGCAAGATGGACCTGCGGATGGAGGACGCGCCGGCCGACGTCAATCCGTTGATGTGGGTTATCACGCGCGAGACGGATAGGCGGCGGAAGGAGGCGCTGGAGAGGGTGGAAGAGGTCCTGAAGCGTGGAGAGGGCAATTGGCAGAAAGTAGAGACGTTCAAGGCGGCTATCAGGAAGGGGACGACCGAGAAGATTGCCGAGATTCTGGAGAGGATCTCGTTGACTGTGCGCGAAGTGGAGGTGAAGCAGGGCGGTCTCGAGGAGCTCGGGCAGCAGCAGGGGATGGCGACCATCGATATCCCCCTCATGGTCCGTCGGAACACCTTGGTGCAAGATGGGTCGGCCCTCTCTTTCCCCCTCCTCACCCACGCGACGTTCCGTCACGATACCATCAAAGTCCCCGAATTCGTACCCCTCCTCCTGCGACTCGCACCCAACCTCACGTTTTTGAGCGCCACCATCGACAATTTGAACACTACGGAACGCTTGCGGAACCTTCGCTCGGTCAAGGAGGACACGAAACTCACTCACCTCGAGATCGAGTACACCCATGCCGGTAAATGGTTCAAAACGGGCACGACTCCTCCTGTCGAGTACCCATACCTCAATCTCGTCCTCAGCCTGCTTGAGCGCTCGCCGGCGCTCGGGAAGCTAGCGGTCAGCTATGAGACCGATATCCACCGCGCCGATGGCCCGGTAGATGATACGCTGGCAAAGGCGGTCAGTAAGCTCAAGATCTCGGACCTGTCCTGGACGACTGGGTCTATCGACTGCATCGCGGTCCAGGCGGCTTGGATAGGGATGGGAGAGGCGGAGATGAAGTCGGTGAAGCGGATGGTAGTCAAGCACAAGCACTGGGCTATGCCCGTAAGTTCTCGGGCCAAGTTTAGCTTGAGCCGGTACTTACACGTTAGATGGCTGATCCCGGCCATAACCCCTCTTTCCCCGCTCTGGAGTCGGTCCTGCTTCGTAACGAAACCGGATGGGGTCGGAACACTACCAACTACCTCAATTTCCCGGTTCACTGCCCCTCGCACCCGGTATCGCCACCTGGCTCTCCCAACGACCCCGCCTCCACTCCCTGTACTTTACGGACGTCATCGACGTGAAGAGCGTGGATGTCTTTGCCGCGTTCGACAAGGCGGAAAAGCGGGGTCCGAACGGCACCGTATCTTCCCTCCGGCATGACGACGCCGAGCTGCTCGTTCTCAAGCTCCAGCTGCAAGACGTCGAGGTGCTAAAGGAGAATTATAGGACTGGGAGGTACAGGGAGGATCGGCGCGTACTGTTCAACCCGGACAAGCCGTACCCCGTCGTCTGGTCGGACCCGGTCTGGCAGGCCTTCGCGTCCTTCGAGGGGGTCGCGGTACCGGCGGATATTATGGCCAAGGTCAAGGCGGTGGATCCGGCTTTGGACTATGAGAAGCGCGGGGTGGAAGTCAGCAAGGAGGCGTGGCAGATTTTGGTGGATTGGCGAGCGGCGCAGCCGGAGCCTGAAGTGGTAGCAGCGGGCAAGAAGAAGCAGAAGGGGAAGGGGTGAGTCTGTCCTGCTACATCTACCTGTCGGGCGTTGCTGACGACAGCAACTCTGGCGGTAGCTCCGGCAACATCTATGGCCAAATCGAGGACGAGAACTCAGACGAAGAGGTCGAAGAGGAGCAGAACGATGTGGCCGAAGATGAGGAGATGGGATCCGAAGTGTATGATGAGGAAGACGAAGGCTCAGAGGACGTGGGAAACGGACGAGGAGGGATCTGGTGATGAAGAGATGGATGAGGATGAAGATGCAGATGAGGCGTGATGGACGGGTCTGGCGTAACCTTTGCTTGGGCGATCGGTATCTTTGCGATCTATCTAGTCAAATATTCAGATCTTGATTATGTCGGTCGAATCTTTTGTATATATGCTATATGGCAGAACCATTGTGTAGTGCTCTCTGCCCAGTCCTTTCGTCCAATCCTCCTGGATGTTTGTCCTTGCTCCCCGGCAGTCCGCTCTTTAAGCCTCCGCATTGCTCGCCCGACTAGTCTGCCGAGGGATCACTCGTGTAGCTCACTGATACTTGATAGATCATACAAGATATCTTCACCCCTCCATCCCCTCCGCCATCCTCCTCAGATCATCTATCGCCTCATCTACAACCCCCTCATCCCCGCCCCTTCTCCCTGCCTCGCCGCCGCCGACCTCCATATCCTGCTCTCCGCCTTGACTTCCCGCCGCCAATTTCAGCCGAGTCTGGAGGAACGTCTGCAGTCCGCTCAGACTGCTCAGGACATCGATGAGACCGAGCAGCTTAGCTCGGTCCGAATCGCCCGGGAGGGGCGCGAGAAGGGTATTGTCGAGCGGGATGAGCTTGGAGAGGATGAGGGCGATATAGGCTGCGATGAGACTTGCTGAGGGCTGAAAAAATCAGCTGTGTTCGTATCTTTGGGAATCAGGGAACTCACCGTTTCGCTGTTGATTTGGTCGAGATAGGTTCGGACCAGATGGACCGGTATTGCCTCTGCGTCGACGCATCTGCATGTCCGCAGGCATGCCTTGGAAGTAGGACATCCCGTTCCCAGGCCTGATTGTCAGCTGTACGCCCTGGAACAAAGTCCCGGTGACGATAAGCTCACGTATAGCTGCGAGCCTGGACACTGCTTTTTCCGACCCCATAATAGACGCAGTCAGAATCACCAGCACAAGACATAGCAGGTCTTCCGCCCCGATTTGACCTTGTCGAGGCGTCGAAGCACGCCGCTTTTTCGGCGAAAAGAACCGGGCGCCTTCATCTTCCTCTTCGTCCTCATCATCGACCCCCTCCCCGACAATCGCGCCTTTGGCGGTGGGAATCGCAGCCAAAGCTGAGCGGTGGAGCAACACCCGGCCTAGCGAGAGGAGACCGCCTTCGATCTCCGAGATTGCCGTTGCCCAGGAAGGAGTGGTATTGGACATGGTAGCGAGGATTTGCAATGACTGGATGGCGATAGTCGAGCCTGTACAGGTAAGCTTAGTTCAGCGAGCACCGCTGCACCTCCGTCAACTTACCGGCGCTAGGTGCATCGCTTGTGTTGTCCAAAGCAAGAGATATGCCAGCGATGAGAGCATTGATGATCGTCGGCGCCATGGTCGCGTGCATCTCGCCAAGGGCCTTCTGGTCCGCGACACCATGTCCGATCAGCCGGGAGAGGACGGTGAGAGACTGCGAGATGTGGTCGATGTCGATACCGCCTTTTCGGTCAGTCGGGGATATGGGCTGTATTGTATCAGCTTTCTATGCCCGAAAAAGTGGAGCTTCCAGCTCACCAAGCCCTTCTCAGCCAGGTCGAAGCGACCAACGAGCTCTGTCATGTCCAGCATAAGACTCTTGGCGATGCGTGAGAGCGCCTTGTCCGAAATGAGTATGGAAGTCGACGACATCGTCATGCGGACTGAGGGAGAGGTCATCTCGACGAGCAAGAGGGAAGCTAGTCGTCTGGTGCTCATCTGCCGTCGTCAGCTTGTGTCTATTGAGCTTGTGTCCATTGATACGAGATCAATTAGCTCACGATGTCCGAAGTCCAGCCCATCTCGAGTTGCTGGTACATGCTCCGAACCTTGCCCACCTTTTTCATCAGCTCCGTCCATGCTTAAGACCATCAGAGGACAATTAGCTCACCAAGCCATTGGTCTTCACCCTGCACACCTCATCCAACGGCCCATCCCGAACTTTCAGCGCACCCAATACGATCCGCTCGCACGACTCCTCGTGCGCCCTCAAGACCAGCTCGAGCCCACTCCCGCTCTTGACGAGATTGGCGAGGTACAGCAAGCACATAGCTTCTATCGTCTGACATGGTATGAGCTCTGGACACCCGCGAATCAAGCTGAGCTGGGGCCATATGAGCTCACCTCATCCCCCTTCTCGCCCCGAGCACCATATATCGCCTCCCAGATCTGCTCGACCTGTCCGCATATCTTGGCGCGCTGGAGCCAGTCCTCGGCCTGCATGCTTCGGAGGATATCTAGTATGCTGCAAGAAGTCAGCTCGGTCTCGAAATATCGCACGAGAGTAAGCTCACCTTGATCGCTTGAGACCAACGCCAGTTCCGGGGTCCGTTACTGGATCAACGAGATATCCTAGCTCATCCATAAACCGCCGATTCTCGCCTTTTGAGCGAAGATCAGAAACGCTCTGGCCTCCTCGAACCGCTAACAGATCCTGAGTGGTCAGCTGCAATGCTCAGAGACGTCCAATCGAGCTACGGTAAGCTCACCAGCATGAGATTGCCCGGACCAGACTCATCCCCTCCAGTATTGTCCACCTCAAATTGCTTCCTCAATTCCGCATAGCTCTCCTTGATGGTATCCTTCTCGGCGCCGTTCGAGCTGGCGCCGCTCCGAGGTGAGTCCGTCACCTCGGCAAGTATGGTCCGACTGCGCCCGTACGTCCTTTTGGCCTTGCCTCCGGACGTAGACGTTGATGCTTCGAGCCGGGATGACGAGGCGACAGGGACAATGAGTGATTGCGCCATAGCGTTGGGGGCCCCCTCCGGCTTAAGAGGAGACCGGGACGGTGTGGTGGGAAGTGAGTTTGTCCGGGTGAGGGCTTTCGACGGAGAGGGGCTAGCCGAGGTGGATGTGAAGTAATCCTCTCCTCCTTCTTTCGCCGGTGAGGCGATAGCACCCAGACTCTGCGTCTTGTCCAGCATCCGCCGGAACAGCCCGCCAGCCGGTCTCTTTGTGACCCCGCCATCGCTATCATCTCCCGCTGTGTTCCGCCGTGAGAGGGTTGGAGATCGGACAGGTGATCGCGCCGGAGACACAGGCGCGAACAGGGCGGACAGGTCTCGAGGGGAGGATTGGGGAGTGAGGGGTCCGTGCCGCTTCGGCCGCTTTCGAGGGGGAGTAGAGGGAGGAACAGGCTGATGGCTGCTGGGCCGTGGTAGGGAGGAAGAGAGGATAGACGGTGAGGAAGTGGCCGCTTGGACCATGATGGGCGGTATAGATACCCGAGGGGAGGGTACCTCCGGGGCTGACGCGATGCTCGTTTCGGTGCCCGTGCGGGGGATGCCCAGTTTCCGCTTCGCTCCCCTCGTACGACCAGTCTCGCCTGACAATATCGCAGCGGTCTCGTCACCTGGCGAGAGCGAGATGCCGCCTCGGAGGGCAGGACTCTCCCTTGTCCCAGCGTCCTTCCCCGATGCGCGGACAGCCGTCTTCCCACGGACTTCCTTCCCGGCGCTCGGCCAAGCCAGCTGCTCCTCCCTTCCCCGACGCTGGTCGGAAGCTTGGCGAGCCCTCTCTTGACCTCTGGGGATCCTCGTACGCCCCGACGACGGCCCTGCGCCCGCTACTTCCATATCGGCATCCTCGTTCGCTCCTGCTGGTATGGCAGTAGCGATGATTTCCCCCTCACCAGAATCGGTATCTGACTCTGGTGTGGGTGTGCGCCGAACCTGCTTGGCTGATGAGTTGCCTATTGATCGGCGGGAGTATACCTTGGACACGAAGCGCTTTGATGGACCGGCTTTCAATGGGGACGGGATGGGGGAGGAGTTGGCCGGGCTGGAGGAGCGCATGGCTGACGAGATGTCGGCAGGAGGGACCTTAAACCGGATGCGAGTGGAGGTCAAGGGCGATGATCGCTCTACTAAGTCTCCAGGGAGCAAGTCGCGGACATGTAGGTGGACCTATATGATGGCAGAGTGAAGCATAGAAAGAAGCGAGAAGGTTGTTGCTGTCCTCGAGGTCGGGCCAAGCTGGTTGGAGCCCCACAGTCATCCCCCGGCGATCGCCGAAAGGGCTTCCCGCCTAGCCTGCCCCGGCTGAGCTCGGCGCCGAGGCCTTCATCGTCCCTCCTATATCATAATCATCCTTACTTCTGTCTATACAGGCCCTTATAGACTCATCAGCACTGGAAGATTAGCACGATGAAGGGAATCACAAAGGCTTTCGCGCGGTACGTCTTGTTCTAGCGGCCAAGAGAAGGAGGAGGCTCGAGCGAGTCGCAAGAGGAGTGACGAGTGCTCCCTTCCTCGGACGGACGGCCGGGATGGCTTTATACAGCGATAGGAGGCTGATCTTGCAGGACGCCGCATTTGATGACGAGCAAAATGGGGATGACGAAGAGTGAGCTACATCCTTGAGTTCTTCCAACAAGCGAGGACCCAGCTGATTGCGTCAGAATCGATGGATGCGGAGTACAACGACTAGTACGTTCTCCGCAGCAGCAACTCTCTGCGGTCCGGCGCCCTGGCGGCCACAGTGTAAAATCGCATGCTGATCCTCAGCGAGCGGAAGTTCTCGGCCGTCGAACAGGCCTCAGAGAAGATGTTGAAAGACTCGACAGTCTTCCGCGACTCAGTGTCCAGTCAGTTACCTGTTCACTCCTATTCGAACAGTCGCAGCAAGCTGACTCTCCTCAGGCTTACTCATGTCCGGCTCCTCCTTCTCTGGCGCTCTTGCCACCCTCTTTGCACCTATGGGCGCAGAGTATAACCTCGCTGCCAAGTTCCCGCAGTCCGAAGTGACCGTCAACAATATCGCGCAGTATCAGGTCCTCATGGAAGAGCTTCGGGGTCAGCTTCTTGGTCCATGACGTGATATGCGACGTAGCTGATCCTTCAGAAACGCTTTCGCCCGAGCTCGACCTCATCGACACTCGTATTGTTATCCCCTGCAAGGAGCTGCACGATATCTGCAAGAAGATCCGCAAGACCTGTGTCAAGCGTGATCACAAGCTCGTCGATTTCGATCGGCACAATAACAGCTTGGCCAAGCTGAGGGAGAAGAAGGAGAAGAGTCTGAAGGATGAGAAGTCGCTATTCACTGTGAGCTGGCCAGCTCCTGTAGCGAGAGAGCATTAGCTGATGATCGTGCAGGTTGAGCAGGACTTCGACATCGCTTCACAAGAGTACGAGCACTACAATGACCTCCTCAAGGCTGAGCTGCCCGAGTTCTTGAAGATGGCTTCGAGGTTTATCGACCCCCTCTTCCATTCTTTCTACTATATGCAGTAAGCTACCTTCTTTACAACCGCCAATCCGGGGGAAACGAGCTGACCCTTAGGCTCAACGTGTACTACATCATGCTGGAGAAGCTGCAGTCATTCGCAGACGGCAAGTACGACCTCACCCGCAAGGATATCGAGAACATCTATTTGGAGCAACGGGGCGATACGGGCGACCAGCTCGCCGAGTTGCAAGTGACCAAGAAGGGCGCTCTCCACTCCACCGGTAAGCTATTCTTCTCACTTGGATGGGAAAGAAAGCTAACACCCCAGCCAAGCTGCGTCAAATGGCAGGCGTCCCTCCTTCGCGCTCAGCATCCATCTCCTCCCGCCCCTCCATCGGCTCCAAAGCCGGCCTGGACCGTCAACCCTCTTACGCCTCCCGCAAAGCCTCCGAGTCCGGCCTCGGCGCCTCCGGAAGCCCATCCCGAGTCGTCGTTGCCCCGCCACCATACACCTCCTCGCCCAGCAGCGGCGATATCAAGAAGAAGGCACCGCCACCGCCGCCGCCACTCAAATCTAAGCCGAGCTATGGCGCTCAGAAGAAGTACTGCACTGCGATCTTTGACTTTGAGGCTCAGGTAAGTTCTGGAAACATGGGAGACTGGGTTAGAGCTGACATCTCAGGCGGAAGGTGATTTGTCGTTTGGTGTAGGAGACAGGATCGAGATTATCGAGCGGACGGATAATGCCGATGATTGGTGGACTGGGAAATTGGATGGACGGACGGGTATCTTCCCTGGGACATATACTCAGGCGGACGCATGAGGGGGAGCGGTGTCAAGCGATCTATTGGGGCGAGAGGAATCTACGGGGTTGGGTATGGATGGATCAGCGGAAGGAAGAGGAGAGGTGGAAGATTGTATACCCTTGAAAATGCAAGTACGTACGTATACTGGGCTGCGCTTACTGACCGGGTTTATGGGACTGACGATGACGATTCATGATCTGAGGAACGGGATAGCTGGTACAGTATATACAATGACGAGCTGGGTCTCACATTCTCAGTCGATCTCAATCGAGGCGAAATCAGCCTCGCTACCATACTCCCCCTCTGCCTCCTCAACACCCATCGTCGATTTCGGCTCCGACCTTCCACCGGTAACCTCACCTTCGCTATCGCTCTCCCCGCCTGACATACCGAACTCTTCACTGATGCCTGCCTGATAAGTCAGCTTTCCGCCTGACCAAGATGACAACGGAATAGCTCACGAAGGGGTCATAATCCAGATACTCGAGGTCATCCTTGATACACTTGCTCCGCCGCAAAATCAGCGGCGTCTCGGCGACCTGGGGCTTTAGATCAGACTCGACCTTTGGTCAGCTTGCGTTCCCTTTCTTCCGACAGCAGGCACGATTCAGCTCACTGTCGTCGCTCCCTCGCTGAACACATCGTCGACGTGCATCAACGTCTCCCTCTTCTCCCTCTCCTTCGCCTTCGCGGTACGTGCGGATATGCTATCTTCGTCTCGAGACTGCTTGCCCGTGTCCCGATCGACCTGGGCGTGCGGCGCGGGCACGATACCGATGTTGTTACCGACGGCAGTGGCGGTGGCGGTGGAAGCAGGAGCGCTAAGCCTAACAATGGGGGTCTCGAGGTTGATCATCGCCCCTCTGCGCAGCGCGGGCGGGGTGACGTCCACCGATGCCGGCGCAGACCTCGTCGTCCTACCTTGTGCCTGCGACGGGACGGGAACGGGCGCAGTGGCGGTGGCAGTGATGGCAGGCGGGTCCGAGATATCGATGATGATGGGCTGACTGAGGATGGTCGACATGGGACTGACGGGTTCGGACGCCGGTGCAGTGGAGCTCGCTGCTCTGGTGTCGGTCTCGGAGTCTTCTCCCTCGATTCGGTCCGGCTGGAGAGGTGTGAGGAGCTTGTATAGCTTCTCAATGTATTCCTCGTTCTTCTCCGCGGAGCTGGGGCTGCGGCGGGGCGTCAGGCGGCGAGAGGCTCCGCGCGGGGTGTGGGCGCCGGTTTCTGTTCCGCCGTCTGATTCAGCGTCGGCGTACGCGTCGGAGGTGTCCGATTCGGTGGCAATCGATGGAGATGGAGAGATCGAGCGGGAAGGCTGAGGGTCAGCTGAGGTCTTCTGACGCCGGCGCGGCATTGACAGCTGGGCCGGATCCCGATGTTATGTGGACGAGTAGCCGGAGCAGACGTGCGCTCAGAAGCGTGAAGTCCGGAGAGGTCAGGAGCCTTCAATGACTCACCCGCAATGAAGGCATACTGATCTCCGAGGCAAGCGTAGCAACAGGCCGTCGCTTACGCTCCTCGGACCGCTGTTTCTTGGCCGCTCTGGAGGCGGCCTGACTCTGGATCTCGACTTCGCGCTTGAGTTGCTGGATCTCCTGTTTTGCAAAATCAAGAGGAGGAGAAGAATGGTAAGCTCTGCCTTGTGACTTACTGCCCGAGCAAGGAAAGAGGGAGCCAGCTTACATTGCGGGAGTCTGCGAGCTTGGACTTGAGCTCTCTGCGCTCTCCCCGGAGGCGCTCCGCGACTTGGGACTGGTCGGGTCAGCTATTGCCTGTCTCCGTCCTCTGACTGAGGGTTCTGGCCGGGGGATCAACAGCTTACCCCTTCTTTGATCAGTTCGACCCGGAGTCGCTCCTTCTCCTTGATGAGCTGTTCCTCGCTCTTCAACTGAATGAAGATCAGCTTATGATCACAGATTTGGGATATGCGGTCACGTAAACTGACGAGGGACTTGAGTTCGTCGTTATCGATCTTGAGCGAATCGTTTTCCCGCCGGACGATTTTAACTTTATCCTCGAGGTCCAACTTCTTCTTCTACTCACGTCAGCCTGATCCCGTCCGATGCTGTATTTGACTGACGCTCATATCCCTGAACTTGTCGTGGGCATTGGTAAGCTCCTGCTGGGCCGAAGTTACTGAATTGCGCAGTGTAGCGACCTGCTGCCTCAACTGGACAGTACCGAAATTCTGCCTTATCAGCTTTGGCCGCACTTATCTCTTGCCAAAAGCTCACCGAATTCTCCAATGTCTTGATCTTGTCCAGAGCGGTATACCTCTGCCTCCGCTCGACCTCCACCTGCCTCTCGAGCGTTACGATCTTACTCTCCAGCCCATTCTTCTCCTTGGTCGCGATGCTCGCCTGACTGCGCGCCCCCAGAGCCTGCGAATCGGCCGTCCGCCGAGCGTCCACCTCCTCCTTCAACTTTTGCTCCATATTCTGCAGCGCTAACTTGAGATCGTGGATCTGACCCTTGAGCATCACGTTCTTCTCGGCCAGCTCGTCCGCTCGGCGACTCGCAGCAAGTATGGGGGATCGGGGCCGAGTGGGCGAGGGCGTATCGCTGCGGTATCGCGATCGCGTGGGCGTCTGTGCCGTGGGGCGTGGACGTATAGGCGTTTCAGCCACATTGCGAGCCGCAGTCCGCCGTTCTTGCTCCAGCGACACGACGAACTTTTCGGCCGCTTCGAGCGCTTCGCCTTGGTCGCGGATCTTGCGTTCGGCGACGCGGAGTGCGGCATCGTTGCCGGACTATGGTTCATCAGCTGAGTCTAGTCAGTGGACATGGGCTTCTGGCAGCCGACGCCTACAGATGATTTGGCGTCGCTGCGGGCACAAAGCAGCTCATCGAGCTCTTGTCGCATCTTGCCTACCTCCCGCTTATACTCCCGATTCTCCTTCTGGAGCGCCTCCATCAGGTCTGAGCTCCTGTCCCCAAGTTTCTGTCTGAGTCAGCTCAACTTGTAGGAGAGAAATTCTCTGACTTGATAACTGACCTCCTCACCGCCCCTTGGCCGTGTACTATCCGGCCGCTTCGGTAAATCGTCATACCGACTCTTCGGCGCCGGTGGAGTGCCGCCATCATCATCGTATGTGCTGTTCCGGGCGGTCCGGATCCGCCCGAGCACATCATCGAAGCCTCCTGCCCCCCGCATTGTCGGTGTGATGGAGCGTGTTAAGGCTGGACCAGCGGAATTAGGGTTGACGTCAAAAGAAGAGGCGGGAGGAGGAGACGCTACGGTACCAAGATCAAGATGCGGGGGAGAAGCAGAAGTTGGCGTTGAGAGGTGACTGGCCGGAACGGGCGGGCTGGGGATGGGAAGGGATGGGAAGGGCGCTGGGGCGGGGGGGGAAGCTCGGGGCGTCTCGGGAAGGGGGATAGAAGCTGGAGAAGCCGATTTGAGGTTCGGGGTGGCGGGTGTCGGTGATCGCGCTTCGGCCAATGAGGGTCTGTGCGGCTCGAGGACCGGGATCGAATCTGAGCTCGAGACCCCTTGTGTGCGAACGGAGGGTTGGGCGGTGGCAGGTGTATCGGGGCGAGCGGGCTCGGCGGGCGCGAGGTCGACGAGCGGGGTAGGTGGCTGGATGGGCGCTACCGCTGGAGCAGGTGGAGTCCGAGGTCGGCGAGGTGTGGCAATGGATCGAGCCAGCAAGCGGGAGTACAGGCTGTCCAAGGAGCTGTTCGCGACGAATGTCGGGCCGGGCCTCAAGGGCGAGACTGGCTGCGGCGACGGCTCAGGAGTCCCTTCTTCGCTGACTTGGGTGAGCAGGGTTGCGGGGTTGATAGACGTCATCGAGGGCCGACGGGGCGTGATATCCATACTCCGATGAGGCGTGCTCGGTACGCTTGCTTGGATCGAAGGCGCAGCGGGAGTGGCTGGAGCAGGAGGAACGCGTAGGGCGAATGCAGGTCGGGCTGGCAATTTGGCTGGAGCTCGAAGAGGAGTCTGAAATGGGTCCGCTTGAGGCAGTGCTCGGGATTTGAGAGGGGTGTTGTTAGGGAAGGACAGGACAGGAGGGACCCGCTGCGCTGGTGTCGGAGTGAACGGCGGCTCTGACGCCGGCGCTCTCGAGAACGGCGTCGCAGTCCGGGTCCTCGGTGCTGGTGTGGACGGTACCGGCACAGGTGTGGGCGTGACCCAGCCGTCGTCCTCGCGTTGTACAGACCCTGGCGTAGCGGGAATGGGAGCTGTATACCGGATCGGAGCCGGTGTACCCATCACACTCGCCGTGATATCCCGCTCGCGCCGATTCTGCTCGTCCTGGCTTCTCGCTGCCCACTGAACCTGACTCCGACCCTCGTAGCTAGCGCTCCTATCATGCGCGTAGTCGTCCGTCTCGTACCCCCTACTCGATCCCGATCTCGGCGATACGGTACCCCCAGCTCTCACAGGCGTCGGAACTAGCGTCTCGAACTCGCCAATGTCCCGCTCGAGCTGGCGATACCGGACCCGCCGCTTTCCCCGCGTGAGCCGTTCGGGGACGCGCGAGGGGTCTTCGTGTGCCCACAGGCGTTCTTTGTAGGTTCGGGGGATGAGGGGCTGCATGACTTTGGGTATTAGCGTGGAGTGGGGTTTGGAGTTGAGTGTGAGGTGGCGCAAGGGCGGGCTGGGAGCTTAGTATGTCAAGACGAGGTGCTTTGGGGAGGATGGAGGAAGAGGAGGGGAATTGAAAGGAGATCGAAGAGTAATGTAGAGAGGAAGAAGATGATTTTGCTTACTTCTGCTGACGTAATGCAGACTACGGCGGATATGTAGAAGCGTATCTGGGGTGAAGGCTCAGGTACTGGTACTCGCTAGTCTAGTACACCAGAGTAGCTCTGTGTGCGCAGTGAACGCGAGCGTAGTTCTTCTCGGTGGGAAGAAGTGACTACCTCTCACCTGCCGATCTACACCACATCCAATCTCCTCCCTCCACCTCCCCTCACCTCATTGCCCCAGCTCCCAGTGTTTTCGCAGCGCTCAGGCCTCTCTCCTCACTCGACCAGCTTGGTGTGGCACCATCGCGCTGGGTGGCAAACCCGCTCGAGCCGCCACTCTCGCGGAAGCAAACCCCTGCTTCCGTTGGATCTGTGATCGGCCGATAGTCCGTGCGTCTGTCTCAGCATCCGAGCGAGGAATGGCGACGGAAAGGAGGGGTGCCTTCTCTTTGCTCCTTTCCCTATACACCTACTCCATCTACACCCGTACGACACCCAGACAGCGCCTTCGCAGACGAACGAGACGGAGAGCTTATTACTACCAAGCGATGTCTGCGCCCAACGGGGCGCCCACGCTCGCCCAGCCCATCCCTATCACCTCACCTCCCACTTCCGCCGTTCCCGCTTCGGCTCCCAAAGCAGGCTCTAGCGTCGTATCAGGTATCACAGCCTCACGTCCTCCACCCTCTGCCTCAAATTCCGCTTCCGGATCTACCCCCACTCCCGCTTTCACATCCACTTCTATCGCCCAGATCCCGCCCTTCTCGCCCACTCCCCATCATGCTACCTCCACTAGCGCCAGCGCTTCCAATACGGGCAGCATCGCTCGCCGACCGTCCCGAGCACAACATCCACCTATGACGGCCACCCCACCCGCTCGGCCCTTATCCCACGAAGAGGCTCTAGAGGCGCTGCGCGCGTTCCTGAAGGAACGGAGTAGCTACGATGTCTTCCCGGTCTCATTCCGGCTGATCGTGCTGGACACGCAGCTGAAGGTGAAGAAGGCGCTGGATGTGATGTTGCTGTATGGGGTGGTATCGGCGCCGCTGTGGAATACGGATACTGCTAAGTTTGCAGGTGAGCTAGCACGATTGCAGAGTTGATGCGACCTGAAGCTGACGTACAGGCATGTTCACGGTGCAGGATGTCATTCACCTTATTCAATACTACTACCACAACTCATCCTACGAGAGCGCAGCTGCAGACGTCGAGAGCTTCCGACTGAAGTCTATCCGAGGTCAGTATAATTACCTTTCGCCTCGCTGGAGCTGCGCCGACCCGGACTTTAAGTCAAGTAGACCCCCGCACTGACAGGCAGAAATGGAAAAGGCCATTCAAGTCCCTCCACCACCACTCCTCTCCGTCCACCCTCTTCGACCATTATACGATGCCTGCCGCTTTCTCATTCGCACACACGCGCGGAGACTGCCATTGATCGACAAGGACCCGCAGACGGACGGAGAGGTCGTCATTAGTGTTTTGACACAGTACCGAGTACTGAAGTTCATCGCTATGAACGTGAGTGCTCAGCTGGACTTCTCCTAGATCCTGGCCCAGGAATGGTAGCTGAGACCTCCAGTGCCGCGACATCACTCAATACCTCACATTATCAGTCCAAGAACTCGGAATAGGAACCTACATCTCCTCGCCGCCTACTTCGAACGGGGACGGCGAAAATACCAACGGCTCCTCGCACAACCCCTTCCACCCTATCTTTACGGCCACGATGCAGACCACAGTATTCGACGTGGTGCACATGTTCTCAGAGCAGGGTATATCAGCGGTGCCGATCGTGGACGAGGATGGGAAGGTGTTGAACCTGTACGAAACAGTTGATGTCATTGTAAGTCAGCTAACGTAAACCGAACCGACGAGAATAAGCTGACAAGTAGACACTCGTCCGGAACGGTGCATTCCAGGCTCTCGACCTGAACATCGCTCAGGCACTCAAACAACGAGCGGTCGACTTCCCAGGCGTAGTCACATGCTCGCCTCGGGACTCGCTTGCGGCCGTCTTTTCGCTCATCAAGATACGGCGGGTGCATCGGCTAGTAGTCGTGCAGGGCGCGGACGATCCGGAGCCGGGGAAGTTGGTCGGCGTCATCAGTCTCAGCGATATTCTTCGAGCTCTCATCGTAAGTCCACATTTTTGCCTCAGCTCGGTAGCATCAAGTGGTCGGTGACACACAAGCTGACCAGCCAGGGTACGGATGTTCAACCTGGAAAGTCAGGCGTAGGCGCCGAACTGGTCGATAAGGCTCTGCGAGCAGAAGCGGCCGAGACTGCCACACCGGCTGAGGAAGGCGTGCCGACCCCCCTGGGACAGTCGGTCGACTCGGCGATATAGGATGAGGATTAGCGGGTGTTTCAAAGTGAAGTTGTGCTATATCTGAGTATATGTTTAGACTAGAGCAGAAGTATATTCGCCATCATGTAGCCTTGACTGCTTCAGAGCTTCAGAACCGGTTCGGGAGCCGCATGTTGAGAACGCACGCACGGGCTTCGTTTGTCTCGGCCGGAAGGGGCTCCGCGGAGCAGAGCGGAGGGTGACGCACTCTTCGTTCGAGGCTGACTGATTTTCGGCCTTGCTGATCTGTTTCGTGTCTATCTTATACCTCATCTTGCCTACTACTAAGACGCTATCAGTAACCGCCTCTCAACCTCCGCACGCGCACAAGACAGAGCCAGAGCAATCCATCATGTCGTTTTTTGGCAAGAAACAATCGGCGAATGCTGCCCCGGAGGTGCAAAACTTCCACCCTGTCACGTCCTCGTTGCAGGGCTACGGCGAGCTCAGCCCGGAGGACACCAAGGTCAGCTGGAACGTCCTCGATACAGGCATTTGCGGGGCGGAAGGAGCTGACGCGATGTAGTGGCACTGCAGCACGAAAGGTTTCGGGAGTGAGACGCATACGTGGTATACGATCCTTGAGGATGGATGCTGGATCATGGTTCAGATCATCTGGTCCTACACTGGGTATGTGCAGCTTATACCGGGCCCTTCCAGGAGATAGTGGGACGAAGAGCTGACAGACTTGCAGTATCTTCATGATCCCCGCTACCACACAGATGACGTTCAAGCACTACAACCCTGTTACCCGGGTATCGAGCTGGAAGTCCGTCAGCGTGAACGGGTTCAAGCATGACTCGCACAGCTGCAAGTCCGATACATTCGTGCGTTCGCGAGTCCCTCTAAGAAGGCAAGCAACTGACCAGCGCAGGAAATCAAGCACACTGGCTCACCAACGACTGAAGAGTCCTACCGCATCACCGCCAATCTCGATAAGACGGTCCAGATCGATATCATGTTCACTCGACCTGCCGATTCACCAGGGTTCAAATTGGGCAAGGGTCCCGGAGGCGGTGTGAGCGTGTTTGGGAAGGATGCAAGCGAGAGCAAGAGGGATGGGATCATTTCGCAGTCAGTCGAAGCTCTTGCCCATAACCAACCGATGTGTTGCAAAGGATCTCTAGCTGACTAGCCCAGCCGATTCTTGCCGGTCATGCAATCGTCGGGACACGTCGTCATCAACGGTCAGATGGTGGATGCAAAGGGAGATGGGATGTTTGTCCATGCTATCCAAGGTCTGCGACCTGATTCAGTGAGTCGTCAGGATTCTACCTCAAACGCGGCCTCATCAGAGTAGTGGAGTCCATACGCGGTTGTGAGCTATCGCTGATGACGCCAGGCTGCGTCTCGATGGAACTTTGGCTTCTTCACCACTGCGGGAGATGTAGCAGACAGCAAGCTGGGCAGAGTAAGAGCCTTGCAGATGGAGTTCGAGACCACCGTAAGTGTGCATTCGATCCGGCCGCTGGACGCAAACTGATCACACAGGACTACTACGGCCCCACCGGACCCAAGTCTGGCCGGACCAAGGTCAACATGGGTGTCGTTACATCCAGCAAGCTCTCTTCCCCGCTCATCGTCGTCGGCCAAACATCCTGCGCCGCCGTCCCCACCGCCTTCCCCGCGCTCAACGACGACGTCTCGGCAGTCACCCAGACCCCCGGAGCAAAGGACAAGGACACCGGCTACAACGCGCCCAGCGCTATCGAGTTCAAGTGGGCCGGCAATCGGGTGGGAGGGGAGAAGGGACGGGTGTCAGCCGCTGTCGCTGTGCCGCTCTTGGGCACGACAGTGGGTGAGGGAGGGTTGATCGAGAAGGTGGATGTCTTGGCGGAGATCCCGTATGTGTTGAGGAAGACGCTGGCTGCTGTCACCGGGACCAAGCCGTATATCTACCAGGTGCGTTCATCCCGGAGCTGGACTATCGGATGTGGAGCTGACAAGTCAGTACCTCAACTCGGCCTCACTTCACGTCGAGCTCGATGGAGAGGCTGTTGAAGTACAGGGCTGGCTCTTCAACGAGGCTACCTTCGTTTCGGAGTAGTCGTCTCGACATTAAGTTAGGGGCTGGTGGGAAGGCAAGAGTCGCTATATAATACGATCCGATCTATAATATGTACGAGTGTACTACGCCGTCAAGCCTAGGCCTCAGCAGTCTTGGTCTAGTCCACCTTCAGCTTCACCTGGGCCTAAGCTGTTCACGCTGCCACATTCCCCTACCAGACCGCATTGCGGCTATATCCGGCGGGCCTCCACATTGGCGTTCCCGCTCTGAGATCCGAAGCCTCAAGGCTCGTTCCCGCCTCACCTCTTTCGGCGACAGTCTGTACGAGATGGACCCTGCCTGTCCCTCACCAGGTCACCTTATCGCAGCGCAGAAGCAGGGGAAGGACGAGAGGAGTGGCGTAAGATAAGAACGAGGCGCGATGGCGCAGGCACGAGCAAGGGTTCTTTACCTCGGTCAAGGCTTCCGGAGAGGGTCGGCCGGGGTTCGCAAGCTGGTTCGCATGGTCGCTTCGGCCTGGATGATGCGATGATGGCAGGCGGGAGCGCTACTGAACGGCTAATGCGCTGATGAGAGGGGCTAGCGAGGCCGAGAATCGGCCCACACGAGCTTGATCCGACCGAAGTCACAGATGATCATATAAGCGAGCCGCCAGCCGTCCTCCCCGCCCTTTCCTTCATCCTCCCACCTCCTCCATCCGCGGCTGGCCCAATATGCTCAGCCTCACCACCCTTTCGGCTCTCCTCCTCGCTCTCCAGGCAACTGCATCACCTGTGCTCAGTGAGCGCAGCGTCGAGAAGCGTCACTCCAATTGCTTCAGCTACAATCAGGCCGGATGCCAGTTCGGGACCACAGGCCGACAGGGCGCTGTCGCTACTGTGAGTTCCTACTTCTCTGCCCAGCCGAATCCCTCGATCCCTTGCAACATGAGGTGAGCTTCGCTGATGCCTGGTAGGAAGTCGGGACATGCTCCGAGATCGGTATCGACATCCTCCAGCAGGGCGGGAACGCCGCTGATGGTAAGTCCGCTCTTCGTGGCAGGTGTCATTGCGTAGGTAGCTGACGGGAGACAGCTATGATCGCCTCAGCGCTCTGCGTCGGTGTCATCGGTGCCTACCACTCCGGTCTCGGTGGTGTGAGCTGCTTTACTCCCTATCCGTCGAGCTCAGCTGATTGCCGCAGGGTGGATTCATGATCGTCCGATTCAACAACAAGAACGGTACTGGCCACTCCTACGAGACCATCGACTTCAGAGAGACCATGCCGGCGGCTGGTAACCTCACTGTGAGCTAAGCTGTGCTCCAACGGTAGCGCTGGATCTTGGCTGACGTGATCTAGCTCTTCAGCTCTTTCGGTGTCAACCAGACCGCCTCTACCGTCGGCGGTCTCTCGGTCGGTGTTCCTGGTGAACTCCGAGGTGAGTCCCTAAGTCTTTCATAATCGAGCCCGTGCTGATAATCAGCCTGGCAGACTCTGTGGCAGCGCCACGGCTCCCTTCCCTGGAAGTCGCTCTTCCAGCCCGCCATCAACGTCGCTCGCGGCGGCTTCCCGGTGAACGTCGATCTCGCCAGTTTCCTGGCCAACCGGACCTTCATCCTCAACGACGCCAACTGGCGCGAATCGTACGCCCCCAACGGCACCATCATCGGTCTCGGCGACATGTGCTACCGCCGCAAGCTCGCCACCACCCTCGAGTACATTGCCAACAATGGCGCCGACTCGTTCTACTCGGGCACCAACATCTCGCGCAACATCGTCAACAAGGTCAGGCAGACTGGGGGTATCATGACCGAGGCGGATCTGGCGGGGTACAAGGCGATCGTCAAGGAGCCGACTATGATCAGCTACCGGTCAGTAGACCACTCGCTTGCATTGGGCAAGTGCTGATGGAAGCAGCAACAAGAAGATCTTCTCCACTCGCGCTCCTTCTTCCGGGGCCATCACCCTCTCTGCGCTCAAGATCTTTGAAGGCTTTGACGGCAAGAACTTCAATGGGACCGCCCAGCCCGGTACTCCCGGCTACAACGAGACTGAGCAGCGTCGTGAGTCTGCTTTCTGGCTGCTAGAATTCAACGCTGACCGCCCAGTCGTCGAGGCCAACAAGTTCGCCTACGGCCAGCGCGCCACCTTTGGTGACCCCGCCTTCACCGCCAACGTGACCTACCTTGAGAACTCGTACCTCACCGACGAAGTCGCGGCTGCAGCCCGCGCCAAGATCGTTAGCGGCAAGACCTTCCCTGTCGGCTATTACAACCCCTCCAACTACTTCCCATCTCGCGAGGCCGGTACCAGCCACCTCGCCACTGCCGATGGTACCGGTATGGCTGTCAGTCTGACCACCACTGTGAACTTGATCTGGGGCTCGCAAGTCAGTAAGTACAAGTCTGAATTTCGAGTGGGATCGAGCTGACGAGCAGTGACCGATGACGGTATTATTCTCAATGACGAGATGGATGACTTCTCTTCTCCTGGCCAGGTCAACGCGTTCGGTTTCGGTAGGTCATTGAACTCAATGTATGTAGACTCTGCTGACACTGCAGCTGCCTCACCCATCAACTTCATCCAAGGCGGCAAGCGCCCTCAATCTTCCATCTGCAGCTCCATCGTCGAGAACCAGAATGGCGAGTTCGTCATGGCCACCGGATCAGCCGGCGGTTCCCGAATCATCACCACCACCCTGCAGCAACTCCACCACTACATTGACCAGGGGATGAACGCGTCCATGTCGACCCGGTTCCCGCGATGGCACGACCAACTGAGCGGGACGACCTTCTTTGAGCTGCCGAACCAGGCGTACGGCCTCGCGGGCTACGACAACTCGACCGTCGCGTACTTCCGCAATATCGGGTACAACATCACCTACCAGAACCCTCTGGGCGGATCGACCAGTCACGCTATCAGCAGGCTGCCGAACGGGCTGTTGGAGGCGGCGTCGGACCCGCGCAAGTCGGCTGGCTATGGCGCGGCGTACTAGGAGAAGGGCATATGGGATCTAAAGGGTTTGTACTATAATCACAAAAAGGGCAACAGGCGAGCAGTGATTTCGGAGTTATAAGAAGGCTCGTACACCCAGGTAACAACGTATAATTTGGTAAATGCACAGGAATTTCTCCGATCGCCATACTGATTGGTGTGGCAACTGACAACCATGACTTGCTATGATTGTTTTCAGACTGTTGAATTAACTTACTTCTCACGCCCGGGAAGCAATCAACAGCCCTGGTCATCTTGCATGCTCGAGTATCAAGTACAAGGACCCGCTGCCGGGGCCGCCGAAGTGCGGCTCAACAGACTGTCGCCACGTACGTCGTACACTGTAATACCTATTCCTTGACGTCCGTCCGACCCCCACTGCGCATACACAGTCTACCCGGCTGACAGTCGGCTCGCGTTGTATCGAGCTATGAGCGCGGCTGCAGTAATGAGACTAGTCCCTGGGGCAAGATCAGCAAGCTCGCTGACACATGACGACATGAAGAGCCCGGGACCTGATCTGCTGCGACGGGCTGCGAACTTTCTAGAGCTGCACAGCTGTGCTGGAGGACGCGCTTGATCCGTTGTCCTCAGGTCATACATGTTAGGAGCTTGCCTTCCTTTGAGACAAGGCCCTGAACAGTGCTGACTGGCTCAGGACCATCCTTTCATCTGCGCTCGCCGCTTGCGGAGCACGAAAGCGGCCGTCAGCAACGTCTTGATCCTGCCTCTCCATCATAACCCGCTGCTTCCACTCACTTCTGCACGTCCAAACTTCCCTCACATCCAACATAGGCAGCTCACACAATGACACCTTCGCAGCCCAGCCCAATGGAATCTGACGACTTCATTCTCGTCGATCGGCCGTCGAAAGAGGCACCGGAGGACGTGACGGGTGGCGACACATTTTCTATCCCTGCTTCATCGACGACTCACATCGCCGTGGCCGCGTCCAATCTTGGCGGGAGCGAGGATAGGGCAGACCACAACTACGGCACGCCTGAGGTCGCCATGACTGCCAGTCAGGATGGGGCAGCTCCAGAGCACCTGGCGGCCGATCAGCCAGGCATCCTTACAACTTTTCTTTCCAGCTCGCCTTCACCGCCACCGCTCCATGTGGCCGAGCTCACCGAGCAGTCTCATCTCGGAGACTCTCTCATGATCGTCGGAGAGCCGTCGCTGTCCGAGACCACACACCACCTCTCAGCACAGTACAGTGGCCCCACCAAAGCCACCAATCTGCCTACGCTCCCCGTGCGCATGTACCAGGGGGTTCGCTCTACCATTGCCGATTTCATCGAGGCGGCTCGCTCCCGCGGCTATCCCTACGATCCGTCCTACCTCGGCACGTCTTCCACTGTGGTCTACGACAACATAACAACGTATGGCAGAGGCCACCCTCTCCTTGCAGAATCCGACAATATCCCCGGTGTACCGGGAAGACGAGACGGACTCGACAGGGCTATCTTATGTCTCCAACAAGAAGACGGCAAATACACCTATGCACCAATGTCGATGGAATTTCTGAACTCCGGCAAAGTATCGACGAGCTGGTGGTGTGCGCCATGAACACCTCCGAGGACAAGGAATATCTACCGCCAACGGAGATACCTGAGCTTTTCGAACTCGCCTTCCACTTCCGAGCACGGAAATACACCTTCCACACGGAATATGTGGAGGATAAGTGGCCCGCTCAGACCGTCAGTTTCACGCCCTCTTCCAATGTCGCCGGCTCGCGGGCGCAAGGCACAGGTACGAGCCACCCTGGAGCCACAGCCTCAGACGGGCTGCAGAGTATGCTACCGGGGACAGTCAGCATGGGATTCAGCGAGTTTGAAAGCAAGACGAGCAAGGCATGGGCAGATGAATGCACCCTCAAGGACGACCCGACTGACGTGCACATTGCAGTCAGGAGGCGTATCATACAGATCAACCACAACGACCTGGTGCGTCAAGCGGCCAAATGCGCTGCGAGCGCCATCACAACAATCGCGGCTGCTCGCCTCGGCTCTTCCTCCGACGCAGATGCTCCGCTGAGTGTCGCTTCCATCCGACCGTTTGACGGCGGATATTATGAGCGGTTGGGTTACACTCAGACGGAAGAGACGCGTCTCGCAGACAAAACCCTATTTGCGAGTCAGTGTTTGGCGGCGATGAACTTGACAAGGACGGGGCAGCAACAGCGGGATGACACGGGACGGATGGCAATCTTCGAGGCGATGATGGAGAGGATAGGGCTTGAGGACTCCGGGCTGGAAAAGCAGGCAAAGGAGACGGCTGTCCGCGAGCCCGACAGGTACGCAGGCCTCGGTGAATTATTAGCTTAGGGCAGCATAGAGTCCTTATAGTCTGATATGAGCATCCAAACATGCCAGTTCGTAGAGTGCCGCCGCTGAATGTGAGGAGCGAGGCCGGGGAGCAACTGACTCACGCGATGAAAGATTCACATGCTCAGTAGAAACAGATCGATAGTCAATGTCGGTTAGTTCTGGTCAATATCCACCCCACTCGCTCAACACAAGCAACGATACATCAGGTAGCAGGCGGCGCCTTCCCCGACGCTCTCGGCTGTACATCATACTTGTTCGCCTTGGCCGCGAGTCCCGCACATTCGTGGCCGTCCGCTCCATGGTCGTGATCATGACCATGGTGATGCCGATGTTTCCGGCGCGGGGCTTTCCGAGCGGGTCTGGATTATCAGTATTGCTCACAACCCGCTCCGCCCCTCCAAGTAGACGAGTACAACACACCTCGCTCGTCCATCTCCACCACCTCCATCTGATTCTGAGCTGGGCTCGGACATCTCCTCTTCGCCCGCCCCCGTCGCGTCCGGTCTTCGCATCACCGCCCTCCCCTTGCCCTTCGCTTTCCCGCTTGCAGGCCCCGCGTGATCGTGACCGTGGTCGTGATCGTGCTCCGAGTCTGACCCTGACTCGCTTGATGACTCATCGAATGCTCTCGGCTTGTTGTAGATACAGCAGACTAAGGTATCAGCTCCTCTCTGACTGTATCTCCTGAGCGCCAGAGCGTCACGCGACCTCGCTCTTGCCCAGTTGACTGTCCATTCCTCGCCCATCCACTACTGACTTGACGCCAAGACTCACTCTTCGACTTCTTCCGTCCCATACCCTCATTATCAACCACCTCTTCACTCCAAACGACCTTGGCCTTCCTCCCTGTCCCTCCTCGAAGCTTCAGTACGCCTGTCGGCGGGACGACCGCGGAAGGACGACTAGGACCCGCTTCAGTTCCCGCTTCGAGCGCGGGCGTGGGGGTGATGGTCTGGGTGCGGGAGCCGTGCGTGGCTGGGAGGGCTCTTTGAGCTGTTGACATCTCGCTGGGGTAGATGGAGGAGTGGGATGTTGGGTTGATGGATGGACTGTTGATGCGCTATCCAGATCTCTCGGTCAGCATCAAAGGATGGCAGTCGGACATCGCCGACCTCTTGACCGGAGGTGGAGGTGATCCACAAAGGTAGAGGCATCGAAGAGTTGACTATACAAGAGCAGCACCGTATCTGGCACTGTTAGGGCCAAGTGTAGAAGGAGAGAAGGTCAAGCGAATGTCGCTCCGCCTGAAAGCTCCTCAGATCGTGCGAGGCATATCTCCAGCGCAGCTCCGGACGCATCTTGCCGCCCCTTCTCCGCTGCCCCTCCTCCTGCCCGATCTCGCATCCGGTGATGTTTGGCCTGGGGCTCGCTCATGGACACTTAACGACGGTCTCAAGAGAGTCAGAGATGTCGTAGAAGAAGATAGGGAGGTGGACGTGGAGTTGGGCCCGCGGGGCAGGGGATATCTCGATAAGGGGTATAGAAGGGTTGGGATGGGGTTCGGTGAGTCCACCACTTGTAATCGGCTCCTTCAGTCGGAGACAGTGATCTAGACATATGAGGACACCTTCAAGTGACGCCAAACTGACTTCCAGGCCTCTTTCTCGACGCCTTCATACTGGACCGCATCCCCTCTTCGACGCCCAAAAACCAGAGACCCACGGCCTATCTAGCGCAATACGATATCGACCCTTCCTCCCCTCTGTCCAAAGTGGATATGCCACCACTACCTCACTTCACCTGCGGACCTCGGGCAGAAATATGGAGGCGAGCACTTTGGATCGGACCGGAAGGGAGCTGGACCCCGTTTCATCGGGATCCATACATCGGCATCTACACACATTGTTCGTCTTCCTTGCATCCTATCTCATCCCTCACTCCCCGCCGCTCCTGGGACGACCGCTGGCGTCTCCTCCTAGCATACCCTCCTGACATGGCGATTGGCTGACCCAGCAGTGATCGGCCAAAAACGATTCTGGCTCCTCCCGCCATCATCTGCAGGATACCTCGACATTTCCGCCTCTCCACCACATACCAACACATCCACCATCCCCATCTCTGTCTCTTCCGTCTTCCCGTCTTCCACTGCCTCCTCCACTGAAGAGGACATCGGAATCGGGGGAGATACAAGCGACATCCCGCTCGAAAAGATGGAGCGGTACCGGGATCGCTTGAAGCGCGCATTCGACGTGGATGGGGCGTGCGAGGTCGTGCTCGGAGAGGGAGAGAGTGTGCTCGTTCCGGAAGGATGGTGGCATTCTGCCGAGGGGCTGAGTACGGGTGTTGGTGTGAACGCATGGTTTAGATAGATTCTGACATCAGTGCATACCAGTATGTTGCGGCCCGTCGCACGTCGAAACGCCAGTACATCAGTACAGTCAGTCACAGCTCCCGACTTCAGATTGATTCGTACCGATGCATTGAGAACGTACATAGTGGTACATCAAACACGAGCCCGCACTTCAGTCGATACACTGATTCTCCCATCGCCCTGCAAGACTTCCGTTCGCCTGACTCCCATTGCCGCCATTTGTCACCTTAGCCGCATGGCTTAAACGAAGAAAGCGAGGTAAATGCTAGACACAGCGGTCAAAGCGAGCACACCGTAGCCGCCGACATAGACGCCCTTGAGCGAGAGACCTAATCATCAGCGACTACACCCCGCTTTCTATACTGTGATTGACATACCGTATCCGACGTCCCAAGCGAGATGCCTAATCCCGTTGAAGGTGTGGAAGGTGAACGGAACGGCAAACAGGAGCTTTGCCGATCCCTTGACCCAGACAGGGAGGTCGTGCACCATCTGAACGAGGTTGGCGGATTCGACAGCGGGGAAGTAGGGGTGGAGGAGGTAGGTGATGGAGCCGGCGTAGAGGGCGACTGAGAGTGCTGAGCCGGTCACTCGGTTAGCAATCGAAGCGAGCCATGTGATCTGCTCGTCAGTAAGGTCCATGGCAACTGCCAGCGCCGCATGACTCACTTGGGGTTGGTAGATCGTGAAATGAGGTGAATTGGGTCGTTTCTCCCGCTGAGCGTTCAAGATCGCCACGCTCTCTGCAGCAGTAACGCTCGTTGTCTGAGACGATGCCAGCCGGCGTGAAGCGGGGACCTGGGTGGGGAGGAAGCGAGGTACCGAGACCGACATGCGAAGGCATGGTCCTGATTCTGTCAGCTCCGCGATCCAAGTCTTCCCGCCCCTCCCTACCGTGCGGAGGCGATTCATAGCGGGATGACGCACCCAGACCAGTCGCTGAGAGGAGGGAGCGACGCGCAACTATTGAGCCGATCATCTTGATCTCGGAGTTATAGGTAGATGTGCAGTACTGCTGCTGGACGACAAGCTACCTTGGTTGCAGTCAAACCGGTTACTCTGATTCGCTCCCACCCATGCCGTACACCAGCCCGGAAGAAGCCGGTGACCACGTGGTAAGCTTTCCCGAATTCAGCCGAGCGGTGTACGTAACTCCAAGATCCACATTCCTCGGCGCGATCTGCTGCTTGTGCCTTGTGCCAGTCTTGTGCCCCTTGTGCGGCTGCCGTTGAGCTTGCAGCGGTTACATACCATCGTGTTGGCTGTCTGCGAATTCTACGCAAATGCAGTCGTCGAGGAACGCCCTTTTACCTTACATCGATGACCCTCCGGCGTCGGGAACCCAGAGAACGCCGAAATGAAGCCGGCGGCAGCGACCCCGAAAATCTGCTGAGACACACACGCCTCCCCACATCCACACAACTCCCCGCGCAAGGCACCATCTCCAAATACGGTAGATCCCATGACGTCCTTAGCCGCAAAGGACTACCCCAGTTGCCATTGGGATGTTTCAGCGCACCGCAAGCGGGTCTCATGACGAAGTTGTGGTTTCAACGGTACCCTCTCCTGCGTTGCCCCGTTCTCGCCTCTCGCCTCGCGCGCCGCGCGCCGCACAGCCTCGCCGCATGGTTCCTGTGTCACCCGTTCCTTTCTTCTGATGTCATCTGACCCACCACGCCAAATCCGAAACAGGCCGAGGCCCGAGCTAAGAGAGCCGAAAGGAACGGAAAAAGGATATAAGCTCGACCCGCCCCCTAATTCCCCATCAAAAAGAGGCGGCACTTGCTTACACTTCCCGCACACACTCGAAAGATCTATATAAACAGCCGCAAGCTTCTCGGCTTCTTTCCTCACGCCCATCACAGAACATTCAGTGATCTACACCCAACTCGCTTCTTTACTCGAAGAAACGTGCCCCTCTCCTCTTCTTGTCCAAGTACAAGAACAACCCTCCTTCTCTTCCCCGCACAGATATCCGCCATCAGTCAGCATGTCATCCCCCAACATCGCACGTATCGCCTCCCTCGCGTCATGGACCAAGTTCTTCCATCCTACCGAGGGAGTCTTCCGCCTCCCCTCGACCGCCGGCGCATCCATCGAGCACATCGATATCGACCTTCGGTTCGTCCAGCACAACTCGGAGTCTATGGAGGACTGCGGTGAGGTCTACCTCCCGGCCGTCCATCGCGTGACCCTCCGCGGCGGCGAGTATGTTCAGGACAGCGAGGAGCGGATGGAGTGTCTCAGCGAGGTTCTCTGTGCGCTGAACCCTATCGAGGTGCTCTGGTATGTCTTTGCTGTGATCATCCTTCCCTTGTTCTCGCCCGAGATGGAGGTGAAAGACGCTAACACTTAGGCTGAATGCGTTCGACCACCCCGCGGAGCAGCAGACACTCTCGACCGTGCTGGTCCACCCCGCCATCATCGCCGCTGGTGATCTCTGGGCGTCCAAGGGCAATCTGCGCAAGTTGGTCATCCAAGGTAAGCATATACCCCCTTCTCTCGCCTTCCTCTTCCTTCCCACTCGATTCACCTATACCGCGCTGACATACAGGCGGCTTCCCTGTACCCAACCTGACCGCTCCGACACCCTACAACGTCACTCCGGCCGTCACCCCCGCCGCCTCGCCAGGCCCAAACCAGCGCTCTTTCTCCGGCACTACTGGCTTCCCACACACCGGGCTGCCCAGCCTGTCGCTCACCAAGCCCAAGCCGCTCGACATGGCCAAGGTCAAGGAGCGGGATGAGCGCAAGCGGCTCGCCGAGTATAGCCTCACGCCGAGGTGGGAGTTTGCGTTTGGCACATGGGGCGTCGGTGAGATCAGGTGGAAGTTTGACGGTGAGTTGAAGGTCACCAAATGTGAAACAACAGCTGATGGGCTAGGCCGCTTCACCCCGGTCGCCATCAAGACTATCCTCACCAATCTCTTCTCGGCGCTCGACGACACCTACCCCTCCACGTCGCACAAGGTCCACCGGGACATGCCCTCCCTCCTCACCTTCTCCCCCGTCCCTATGGCCCTCTTTGACGACCTCAAGTCTCTCTCTACCTCCGACTTTGACCGCCTGGCCGAGCACCTGGGGGACGTCGCTTTCGTATCTACCGACTCGGCGCGCTTCGCCCGGCTCTTTGACGGCGATGCGGAGCCCGAGGCGAGGTACCGCGCCGAGAAGCGTCTTCGGGCTGAGGCGATGCTGCTCCGCAATGGCCTCGCGCAGATCGTGCACACCGACCAGCTCGCCCTCCCTTCGTCCGACAAAGAGGCGGACGGACTCGCCGCACCGGCCAACAAGCAGGTGCTCGAGACCAGCCCGTCTCAGAGCTTCATGAGTCTCTCGAACGACGAGACGGATACGGGGAGTGATGACGACGAGGCGCAGACCCCGCCGATGGAGAGCAGCATCCACATGCCGGGCGGGGGCATGGAGGGGGGTAAGGCGGCGCAGGGGCTCGGGATGGAGTTTGGCAAGATGCACATTGCGGGAGGAGGCGAGAGCGGGAGAGTCAGCAGGCGGATGTCGGAGCAGGCGTTTTGAGCGCGAGTGAGGGGATTGTACACGTCACGAGCTCTCCCGCTCTCCTGCCAGGAATCGTCTTGTCAATAGGTTATTAGTGCTTTGAGATTGGCTGTACCCATGTATCCGTATACTTGACAATGTTCAGGGGGAGTCCGATCAAGCCCATTGTAGCTAGGTCGTAGAGGATGTACTGACAGGTACAGCAGGAGGGTGCTGGCCCATTGACCACCTAGGTGGTGGACAGCATGGACAGGCACCTGCGTTTACGCCGGAGGACATCCCGGCGTTCTGCGGCAATAGCTCCGGCCACTGGTACTTTCAATTCCGGAATCAGGTTCCCCTCCCTGATTGCCGCTGGTTGGTCTTTCCTCTTCGTGCATTTCTCTTATTCCTCCCAGCTCCCCCACCCACCACTACCCTCACCCCACCCGACGGCTGCAAGCATGCAAGGGATCCAGATCGACCCAGCCCTTCTCGCCTTCTTTCCCTCGACATCGCGCCGGTCCCGCACCGCCCCTGCGCCCGTCAACGTCGGGATCATCCCGGCCGAGCAGGTCCCTTCGCATGTCCACCATCCACAGCGGATTGGTGCGGGGCATGGCGGGTCCGGGTCGATTATCGGCGTCGGTGTAGGAGTCGGCGTAGGGTTGGGCGTCGCGCCTGCACAACAAACCCCACAGGTACTGAGCGGCGCAGTCTTTCCTGCTTTTGATATCCCTATCGACCCGGCTCTGTTCGAGCTGGAACAAGTCGTCCAGTCCGTCCGTGCCAATCCCGTCGCGTCCACCTCATACCTCGGAAGCCCAACTTCGGCCTCAGTCGACACCAGTCGGAATAACAGACGGCGGGTCAGCAACCACGCCGCTTCTGCCTCTCAGCCCCAGACGCTCGGTCAGGCGGTATCCGTCATTGATCCTTCGCTGGTCGGCGAGGGAGGTAACGCCGTTGCTGGACCGAGTAGGAGTACGGAGCTAGGGGAAGAATTTGATCCGACTATCCGGGAGATCGTCAAGAGCTTGACGAATGCACAGCAGGTGAGCTATCTCGAGCCAGCGGCGGGACATAGCTGACGGGCAGAATCAATCGCTAGAGATGGCGCCGGCCGATGTAGATTCGACCGCCGCGCTCACACAAGCTCTGACGGACGCGCAGACCGTCGCGGCTATCTCGGCGCACCTTGTCGCTGCAGAGGGGATGGATCAGGATATCCAGAATACGCTGGAAGATATGACTTCTGAGCAGATCAGTGAGCTAAACGAATGCGAAGAGAGCTGACTTTCCAGACTCATTCTTTCCCCAATCTCCAACCTCGCCCAGCTACCTCCTCCCAGACTACCCCGAACCCCCTCACGCTCACGCCGAATCCAGCGCGCAAGCGCTCCGCCATCAGAATGCGATCGGCCAATCCGAGCTCGACCTGGCCATGTCGACCGCGCTGCAGGCGCACGCCATCCCCGCATCATCCGTCACTGGTCCCTCCCTCCCCGTTCGCGCCGAGTCCGTAGACTCTACCGACCCCTCTGCTCCTCCCAAGCGGAAACGCGGTCGTCCGGCCGGATCGAAGAACAAGCCCAAACCAAAGACCCAAGCTCAATTGGACCTCGAGGCAGAGAGTAGTCTCGCCACCCCTCCTCCCCCGTCTAAAAAGGCGCGCAAGCAGACCGAAGGCCCTCCGAAGCGCGTCGGCCGGCCTCCGAA
The DNA here is from genome assembly GCF_025882075.1 of Dioszegia hungarica. Taxonomy (NCBI): domain Eukaryota; kingdom Fungi; phylum Basidiomycota; class Tremellomycetes; order Tremellales; family Bulleribasidiaceae; genus Dioszegia; species Dioszegia hungarica. The sequence goes on along the minus strand of NW_026515766.1, from coordinate 907,430 downwards.
AGTACGCACAGGTGCCGAGCTGGAGCAGTACCTCCAGCGCCAAGCGGATGCTGCGGCGGGCGTAAAGCGAGCGAGGGGGCGGCCGAGAAAGTTCCCAGGGTACTTGATCAGGGATATGAGATTGAAGCAGAACAGAGAGGAGTTTAGGGAGGTGGTCAGGAGATTTGCGGATGGTGTGGACCCTGGGGAGGGGATGGCCGGGGGCAGTCAGGATGGGACAGGAGGAGGGCAAGGATCCGGCAGGGGAGAGGGTCAGGATGTAGGGGGTGATGGACAGGGGTATGGGCACGACGGAGAAGAGTATGATTGGGCGGAAGATCCGCAGCATCTCATGGATGCTGTGAATGATCAGATGGGGGGTGGGGCGGGTGGGATGGGGCTGGATATGAGCTTGGGGCTGGGGATGGAGGGGATGGAGGATATCAGAGGGGAGGATGAGCCGAGTGCGGATACGGGTCTGGGGAGGGAGGGGATGGGGCATGTGTTTGGGCTGGAGGGGGAGGAGTAGGGGTGAGCGAGGGGGAAGGTTCGGCAGACTTGGTTACATGCGGAAGATATCGAGTTGTAACCGCTGAATATAGGTATTATATGTATACGTCTATGGTACTGTCCGCTCACTAGCTGAATATCTGCTCTACACACATCATCTACTTAACTCCAGTCCCCTCCTCGATGCCACTCGCTACCGGAACCACAGCCCGCTTGCCCTTCCACCACGCCCTGATCCCCATCAACGCCAAAATCACCCCGCTATAGATCCCAACGATCCCCACCGCGCCCTTCAACGCTCCCACGCCGCTTGATGCGCCGACTCTCCATCCACCCGAGCCCGCAGCGATCAGCGCCGAGCCCGTGATGGCCATGGCGTACCGGGGTCTGTAAGGGGGTACAGTCGGGCGCAGGTATTTGATGAGCAACCGGGCGTAGATAAAGGCGTCGAGGATGTAGGTGGAGATGATGTGGAGGTCTGGAGAGTCGAGGACGTGGGCGGAGATGGAGAGGAGGGGGCGGAGGATCGCTGAGGTGAGGTAGGTCGGACCTGGGGTTGATCAGTCGGGGCTATGGGTATGGACGGAAGGAGCAAAGCGCGGATGTCCGGGTTGGATACCTCAAGGTTGAGTGATGGGTACGTGCGAGGGCCGGACTTGAGCTTACGAGTGATCTCGGGTATCCCCAGATTCAAGTCCCATACGAGTATGGCGTTCGTCACGCTCTGGACCACGCAGAGGAGGAGGCTGATCATCCCGGGAGGAGAGGGATCAGCCCAAAGGTCGAGGATGGCAAAATAGAAGATCTCCATTAAGCCTGCGACAATGTGTGGGAAGAGCACTGCGACATGAGCTTACAATATTGCTGGAGTCTGACTAGCATGCAGCGCTGGCTGTACTCACCCCATCGCTTTCCATATCCCGGCAAGATGATGCGCGTGTGTCTTATGTTGATGGTGCAATGTATGTAGATGAGCCAGATCAGGCGGAGAGCAGCGGAAGGTCGGACGCGGCTCATGGCGTCCATAGAAGGGGCTAGTTCTGAGCCGGACATGATGACGTGCCCGAACTGCTGCGCCATGTACCGAGTGAAAGTGAATGAAGGGAGTCGGGAGAAATTTTTCACCGCTTCGTTGCTTTTTAAGAAGTAAGAAGTGGTCGTGCATCAGTATCAGCGTAAGCACAGCATCGTGCAGAGCAGTAAGTCGCTGTTTGTGCGTGTCGTACACAATCTCCAGAGTGGGGAACGAGATCCGAGATCCACCGGGCCACTCCACGCTCACTGCGCAGCAGATACAGAGAGCACAGAGGCCAGAGCGGGCCAAGACCGCAAAACACAATCAGGTCAGCGATCTTAAGGGCATGGGTCTGAGCTTTGAACGGGATTGAGTTGTGATGCAGTGCGAGTTTATGGGTGATGGATGAGTGGAGGGACACGGTGTGTGTGTGGTAGCCCTCAAGTTGCCCCGTTCCTTGACCGACCACAAGTCCGTCGCTCGGCCGTGTGGTCGGGACCAGATTTGAGACTTCGGACATTTTAGCTTTCGGGTCGGACCTGGATCTGAACATCGTACGTAACCCCATGTAACGCACGTAACGCGCGCGGAGAACGGCTGCAGACGCTCTTCGCTTTGCCGCTGCTTGGCGAAGTGTCCGGTCCAGTGCCGCAGGCGAGGACGAACAGGCAGCTGCTATCAGCCCATCAGTTCTGGTACCGATCTTCGCCTCAGAGGGCGGATCTTGCCATCGTGGAGACTGCCACCTGGGGAAGCCAAGAGCTTTAGATTGAGGGGCCCTCATGGTCTGAGACACTTTCAGCACGATCGATCTGCAGTACCTCACCGATACCGCTGGTCAGGTCAGTGACGATGGGCGCCGGGGCAGACACTGACGCGAACTTGTCTTCTTTCCTCAGCTGAGGAATCTCCCCGAACCGACGTTTATCCGCCTGGCGGGGATCTACCCCCCGAATGCCTCTTGCCTGTGACGCTGCTTGTGGTATCCATGCCCAATCAGCTCCAATGCCCGCGCCCGCGCCCATGCGCCTCTGACGCTGTCCGGCCCGACTAGCTGCAGTACAGTAGTGCGACACTCCATCAAATCGCGCACTGTTGAGCCGAGATATCGCCTATGTCGCTTATGCATCGTGACTGCCAACGGCCGAGAAGATCATCCCAGATGATCTCACTCTTCCCTCATGCGTCTTGCCACTACGCGCGCGCTATCGCGCGTTCCGTCTTGCGAAGGCGGAGCCGTCGTCGCGATCAGCGTCTTCGGTACGAAGATCGGCAGATGTCAGGGAGAGCTGGCGGAACGTCTGCGTAGCCGTAATATGGAACTGCAGATGATGAGTTGTCTGGAATTTCTAGCATGCGGCGCAGGCGTTTTAGGCGTAATGCGAAAGGCCACCATGCGTACAGAGATGCATACGGCGTAGTCGTACGTCGAGAATGAGAAACTCACCGAGCCTAGTAGAAGCTCGGATTCGAGGTGGAGCGCCTTCTGAGTACCATGTCTCAGCGCCTTCACACAGTCTTCACACGCGCTGTTCGGAGCCGCAGACTGGCCAAAATTACCGCGGCTCCCTTCCCGAGCGCAACTCGCGCAGCTGCCCTGACTCCTAGATCGCGGATCGCGGATCTTGAACTTTGCTGTATAGGCCAATTCTCCGAAGTATCGCCTTCCATGTGGTAAATGATCGAAATCTGCCTCCAGCCTGGCCATTTTCGTAATTAGAAGCAGCTGCAGGCGGCAGTGATGTGGACGACTCGGTTGGTACATGTACGCGCCTTCATGGCCCCACCTTACCCATCACCATACACTATCCTATCTACAAGTAACAGGTGACCTGCATTCGCAAGAGCATAAGGAGTGTCAGCAAAACCACCCACCTCAATCAATCACCGCTAGCGTCGCTTTGACGTCTCGACTTCCATTTTCAATACTCGCCTCCTCGGGCGTGCAGAGATGCTGCCTTGCCGGAAACCTCGCCACCACCTACCTCGGCCTCAACTAGCACCAGCACACCGGTCGCATCCCACCACCTCGGCGTGCAGAGAGACGTTATAATGGCGCAGCAACAGAATGGGACCTTTCCCCACTCGGCGGCCTCCACCGCCAACCCGTCCAACCTATACAATCCCTATACCCAGGCTTCCTCTACTGTCGGTCCTGATGGACAGAATAACCCCCACTCTCGGCGCTCCAGCGCTGCGCAAGGTCCCGGCGGCTCCTCCACACCACAACGCGCCGGTGACGGACCCGAGGCCGACTTTTCGGCATCAGCACAGTCGTCCTTCCCCCACTCAATACCTCCTTTCGGCTCAAACCTTATGTTCACCACAGGTTATCCCAACCTAAACCCTGATCTCTATCCATCCACTCATTTGCAACGGCAACAGCAACAACAACTATCCTATGGCATACATGGCCAGCAGCAGGGATCGCACGGGCCGCAAGCGCAGGATTACTCGGTGATGCAGGGAGGCGGACAGCAGGGCGGGAATCGTTTTGAATGGGCGACAACTCCCAGCTCGCACCGGCCAGAGTCGGCGAAGGTGGGGGAGGGCTTCATGTTCAATCCTCCTGCCGAGAGGGGCTTAGGAGGACATGCCGGCGATCCAAGACTGCCTCGGACGGCCACACCGGTCGACCCGTACCAGCTATTCCCCTCGTCGGCGCACAATACACAAGGCGATGGGAGCTCCCAGATCAACCAGAACCTGTCCTCGGCATACGACGCTTGGGGCTCCGTAATGGCCAATGTCGACCCACGGCTCACACAGCCGTGGGGCGTGCAGCCGTTGCACGCAGGACCTAGCGGGGTTCAGCTCGTAGCTCCGCTGCCTACGATGCAGGAAGAGCCTTCGCGTCCTCCTCCGCCCGCCAAGTCTGCCCGGGTCGATAATGCCACAGAGTCACAGAGCGATACTGGCGGTTCGAGACCCAGTACGGCGGGCGTGCAGGTCAAGAAGGAGCCGGGGGGTCCCTCGCGGAAAGGGTCAATGACAGCGAAAGCTCGGCGCCAGTCAACGGGACAGGCCCAGCGCAAAAAGGAGGAAGAAGACCCCAATCGCGATGGGGCGGATGGAGACGGGGAGGAAGATGATGATATGGGTGGAGAGGATGAGAGCAAGATGGATCACAGGAAGAGAAAGAGGAATAGAACTATACGGAGCTGTGTCCCGTGTCACAACCACAAGCGAAAAGTGAGTCGCTACGAGGGACTAGGCTGACTTGCAGTGCGACCGACAGAGACCTTGCTCGAGGTGTACCGCTCTGGCGTTGACAGGGTCTTGCGTATATGAAGTGGATGAGGCGAGAGATCAGTCAGTCCGCCCTCGATCTTGGTCTGAGTCCGTCAGCTGACGGAATAGACAAGACCCCTCGATCGCAGAGGAAGACCGACTCCGGCGTCGAGTAGCGGAACTGGAACAGGTCGTACGCGAGCTTCGCCAACGCCAGCCTCCCAGAACTGCTGCGGCCGGATCATCTCGATCACGAGCGACCACCCCCATACTCAACATTAGCGACGCGGACGAGGTCGACAAGGTCGGCCAGGACAACAAGAAACGGCGGGTGATTGTCGACCGGTACGCCAGATTCAAGATTGACGAGGCGGCGATGGCAGAAGTGGCTGCTGCAGCTGCTGCTGCCGGGTCTACGGTGGCCAGTGGATCGGGGACAGGAGGGACAAGGGCTCTGTCAATGGCTGGGCCGACGGCGAGCGGCATGGGCGTGGTACGGGACAAACGGAGCGCATCAGACGGCGATACCTCCATGGCGAAGGCAGTGGGCAAAGAGTACATGGGCGAGCTGTACAAGACCAGCCTGTTGCCCGGCGAGGAGATTGTTTTCGATCGGTCGGGGAGGAAGACGTTCCTGGGCGCACCGGCAGGGAAGAGCATGCTCCGAAGGGTAAGTGCCGTCCACGCTCGAGGGATCTGGGCTGATGCAGCAGTTGCGCGAACTCATGTCGGCACAGACACCCGAGACGCTAGGAGAGGCTCGAAGCGTTGCTCTCGAAGGCGAAGAGGACCTGCTCTCGGTCCCAGACGAGTTGGCCTTTACAGGCTGGTTTCCCGATGTGCGCAAGACCTTCCCCTTCACCACTATATGGAGCCACGAAAACTTCAGCGGCGAGATTATCGGTCTGCTCCCCAACAAGCAACAAGCTGAGCTGTGAGTCGGCACCTGGGGCTTGCTGACCCATAGACTCCTACAGAGCTGGCATGACGAGATCTGCGCCTTCTTCGTCGCTTGGCATACCCCCACTCTCGAGGCAGGATTTCGCCGCTTCTTCACCATGACGACCTTGGAAAAGATGAACGTGCCGCTCTCGAGCTTATCGGTGTATCTGATGATCTGCGCTTTAGGTAAGCTTTCAGCTAGCACACAGCTGAGTACAGGCTGCGTCGTGAGGGCATCGAAATCTGAAATCTTTGGTCATCCCGATCGGGCTGTAGCCATTCAGGCCACAAGTAGAGGGCTCATGCCCGATCGTGACCCCAAGGATCTCACTGCGAGTCGTCTCCAGAGCGAACTATACTGTGAGCATCACTCTTGGACTCGCTGACAGCAGTATCCGCCTCATACCAAGCGCTTCGACTATGCTCCTTCATGTCAAATCCCACCATATACACAATCCAGGCGCAAATCCTCATCAACGTCTATCTCCTCAACTCCGAGCGGGCAGCAGATGCCTGGAGTCAGATCGGCGCGCTGGTGCGGCAGTGCATCGCGATGGGGCTGCACAAGGATCCACTCAGTCTGGACGGCAAGATATCTATGAGAGATGCGGAGGTCCGGCGGAGGATCTGGTGAGTAACCTCAGCTTCTCCCGTACCCAAGGCTGACTATCAGGTGGACCGTAGCTGGGCTCGATGCTCTCTTCTGCGTCTCTTTCGGTCGACCCAGCAGTATCACCTTCTACACTACCAACCTTCCCCAAGACCGGACAGACGACAATCTCTCCGAAGTGCCCGGCTCCGCCGCGATCTCCCTCCCACCGTCAAATGTGCTCAACAACGAAACCACCGACATGACCTATCATGCGGCTTACTATCAACTCACGATCCCCTCGCTCGAGCTGCTGGACCGCATCTTCCGGATCGAGTGGAATTACTCTCGCTCAGCGATATACGGCTGGTTCTCTCGCCGCCCGGACTCGGAAAGCGCTACCAAGGAGAAGGATGAGCAGGTGGGACACACCTACGAGGACGCGATCCGGCTCGCGCAGGACATCTTGCAGTGGTACTCGCTTGTCCCGCGCCACATGCGTTTTGAGTCAGAAGAGGATACAGCGGAGAGCCTGACGGGGACGAGGAGTACGATGAGGGTCAATCAGACACTGGCCTTGTGTGTCAAGACATTCATGATAGTGTGAGTACAAAGGTACCAGGCGAGTACTGATAATCAGTATGATCCTGCACAGACCTTATCTCCGAGCGGATCCTGCTGCGTACCCTGAATCCTCAGAGATATGCTTTCGGTCAGCCAAAGTCTTGCTGGCTGCATATGCCGTCGGATCCAAGAGCAAAGCTAGCATCTTTTGGTCGTGGTGGACCATGTCCTTCAGGGTGAGCTCTAGCATTTCTGTATTCGTGCTGACAGCAGGCGTTCCACGCTGGCGCCGTCTGTGCCTTCCTAGCGATACGAGAACCAAATACCGAACTCGCAACCAACTGCTTGGCCAGCCTCCGGGGAGCCATTGCCATATTCGAAGACCGCATCTCGAGCTGGAACATTGCACATCCTGTACAGGCAGATCTCTGCCATGGTTTGGTCAAGTTGCAGAAGTTGGCTGTGTAAGTGATGCCCGTGTCGGGTATACAAGCGGAGCTGACTCATTAGGGCCGCCACCCAACAACGTCGCAGCCCTTCAAACGCCTCTACTGCCCAGTATGGCACGACCATCCATCATTCACCTCTGAACGACTTTCGAATGGGTCAGGGGAGCAATTCGGACGGCGCGCCCGAACGTACCACAACACCCTTATCCCAGATCAAGGGCTTTCCGGCTATAATCCCACCCTCGGTCTCGCCCAATCTCGGACATCCCGCCTCCGGTTCGTCGGGTCACACCGATCTCGGACCTCCGGCAGTCAATCCAGCAGCATACACAAGTCTCCAGACCGATCCGTACGGCCTCCTCGGAGACGGTTTCAACGGGCCGGAACAGCTGGCGTACCCGCAGATGTGGGCAAGCATGTTTGGGATTAAAGTGGACAGCGGGGAGCTGTCTGATGTGGACATGGGGTACGGCGGTGGAGGTCAGGCAGTACCGGGTCACACGGCGCAAACGGGTGGGATGGGTGGAATGAATGGATAGATGATGCAGTGCTGAGGGGAATGCCTCTTCTTGACCAAGTTGTAGCCTTAGAAGGTGATATATGGTGATATATGAATAGGAATGTAGATACAGCAATCTCACGAAGCGCAGCCATATGAGCTTAGGCTGGGCAGCGGCTTCACGGCGCAGATATACGACCGTCAAAACTCAGCACACCCCCAGCTACACATTCCTCGCCCCGGCCAACGGCGGCCTGGCTGCCGGTGCTGCCCGCGGCCTCTCGCCTTTTCACGTTTCAAGGGGACTTTCTTTGCTTGCTTACTATCTCATCGTTGCTGAGATACTGATCAGACTTGCGCAGACATGGCATACGGCTCTATCGCTGCCCCGAAGCTCGCCGAGGAGCTGCCGGCTTTTTCCTACCCCCTGGCCGGCGGTGCAGAACTCACCACCCACGCTGTTCACGGCGAAGCCTCCGAGGAGGTCATGCGGTATTTCCACAAGATCTTTGAAGCGGAGCTAGAAGGTAAGTCAGATGCCAGTATGGAGTCAAAGTGAACAGCGCAAGCTGACAATGGGGTAGAAGGCAGGACTTATCCACAAGAAGGACCCATGGGGTACGAGGCGTACAAAGCGTACTTCTTCTCCTCGACAACTATCATCGGGGTTGTACACTCGACACCCCTCGAGAAGGCTCCTCAGTCACTGGAAGAAGCGACGGCAGGTCGCAGTGTCGAGGAAGCCATCGGTGGATGCAACTACATGTGAGTCAGCAATGAACATATTTGAATGCCTGCTTCAGCTGACATGCGTAGAAAGCCGAACTATCCAGGAAGATCAAGCCATGTAAGCTATTAGGGCTATACGAAGAAGGTTACTGACAAAACAGAACTGTAACTCCGGCTTCTTGGTCCCGCCTGTGCAAAGAGGCAAGAAGATTGGTGGAGCCCTGGCGAAGGCCTTCCTGGAGTATGCACCTCGCCTAGGATACCGTGCGAGCGTCTTCAATCTTGTCTATGAGAGTAAGTCGACAACGATGGAGACTTGAGCAAGAGAGCTGTGAAGCAAATTGCTGATTTGAGCAGACAACATCGCCAGTCTCAAGCTCTGGGATGCACTCGGCTTCAAGCGGGTTGGGCTTATCCCTGGTGCTGGACGTCTGCGGACCAAGGACGGCAAGGGCGAGGAGTACGTGGACGCCGTGGTCATACACAAGAGCTTCGTATGAGGGCGTTCCCGTGCGGTGCGCCCATGGAAGCGACGGTACTATCAGCTTGAGGCCCGGGCGCTCCGCAGCAATGCAGAAGCAGCCACGAGGTAAAAGCATGCATCACAATGCCTTCATCTTCTCGGCCAGTCGCTCAGCGACGCCGTCTGACTTCTTGTGGTCATCCTTTCTGCGCTCTGAGACTGGCTCGAGGGGGATGAAGAGGTTATCCCTGTAGAACTTGAGCTCCCGCATGGACCCCCGAATATCGTCTAATGCCCTGCTAACGTTAGCTTCAGTATCGAGCAGGAAGTCACGTCCGGACTTGCCTGTGAGAGACGCCTGTCCGTCGTACGCCCTTCTCCTTTTGGGTCACCGAAGGATACCACCTCCTGCAGATCTCCTTGATGCTGCTCACGTCTGCACGAGAATCAGCTCACCCCCGACCGCCGAATGGCCCACTCACCAAGTATGCGGTATGAGAGATGGCTAGTGATATCTGGCATCTCTCGCAGCAAGAAGCTAGAAATGTCAGCGCCTTTTACCGTTCCGCACCGTACCCCGACAGAACAGAACGGGCCGACTCACGCCTTGTCTGCATGTACGCTGCTACCCGCCAAAAGGCCAGCTCCCCGCTCCGGAATCCACTTCCTGATGTAAGCCGCAACTTTCTGATGGACATCCTCATGCGAGTGCGGGCTGTCAATACAAGCTTGAGTAAGACCAGTGAGGCCGTGCTGCTTGACACACCACTCGTTCATGCTGCAGTATCAGTAAGACCTCATGGTATCGCTCTGCACTTTATGGTACGGTGGACAGCAACCTACGTGTCGAGTACATCTTTCGGTGTCTGGATCACAAATTCGATCCCTTCGTCCACCTCATTGAGGCGTCCATCCGTGATAATCACCGCGATTTCAATGATGCGGTCGCTCGGATCCAGCCCGGTCATCTCGCAGTCTACCTTGACAGATCAGTACATAAGCCTGCGCATCTTGCCAGTAGTCAGAGGAGCGAGAAATATGCCGCTAGGGCTGTATGTCTGTGTACCTGATTGCCCGCAGCCCGCCGACAGAAAGATGACCCACCCAGACGAGCGGTCCATCATCGTAGGACAGCGGACCTCGCTCGGCCTTCTCTGCTGGAGCCATCTTGGCGGCCGCGTAGGTAGTCTTGCGCTGCGTATTTTTGCGTCCACCCTTACTGCGGGAGGGCATGCAAGTTGTCGAGGTCGAAAGCTGTACAAGAGGTGATGTCAAAAGTGTACATAGATGAGTTGCGGAATTTACCCATCACCTTTCGACATACCAGCTACCATAGACCAACTCATTGGACCAACTAGCATCAACTTCTTCGCCGTCTTCGACCAACGGCGGTATATGAGCTCCAAGGACACAGCCATGACTCAAGCATCTGGTAGCAAGCGCAAGATCTCGCCTCTAGCAAAGCCAAGTAAGCCCTAGCCGGTACTCCACATGAAGCTCCAGCTCATCGCACAGCCGACCGACTACTATGCCTCGGTATTGAAGGCTCAGCCAACAAGCTCGGCTGCGGTGTGATAGCCCACGAGCCATCTGCTTCTGGGTCCGGCAAGGCCACCAAGGTTGTCGTTCTCTCGAATGTTCGCCATACGTACATCACCCCGCCAGGCGAGGGGTTCTTACCCAGTGATACTGCCAGACATCATCGGGAATGGGTTGTCAAGGTGCTTAAGGAGGCGGTCACGAAGGCTGGCGTAAGAATGGAAGATCTTCATTGTATTGCCTTCACGAAGGGTGAGCCGCAAGCCCTGTAGCGGAGGAGTGAGCTCATCGACCAGGACCGGGGATGGGTACGCCACTGCAGGTTGGCGCTCTTGTTGCGCGGACGCTCTCGCTACTGCACAATATACCGCTGGTGGGCGTGAACCACTGCGTTGGCCGTGAGTCCAAATCATGACCAAAAGGTGTCGAGCTAATTCGAGCGGACATCGAGATGGGTCGACAGATCACCTCCTCACATAACCCTATCGTCCTCTACGTCTCGGGCGGAAACACCCAAGTCATCGCCTACTCGCAACAAAGGTATCGCATCTTTGGCGAGACATTAGATATCGCAATAGGGAACTGCCTGGACAGGTTTGCCAGAGTGATTGGGCTCAGAAATGATCCAAGTCCGGGGTACAACATCGAGCAGGAGGCGCGAAAGTAAGCTGTTCACCCACTTTCCTCACTGGCGGCGCTGAAGGACAGGGGGAAGAGGCTGCTGCCGCTCCCGTATGGCACGAAGGGCATGGACGTCTCCCTCGCTGGACTACTCTCAGCCGTTGAGGCGTATACGCAAGATAAGCGGTATCGGTCCTGGGCGCAGCTTCCCGACGCGGGAAAGACGGAAACGGACATCATCACCCCTCAAGACCTCTGCTTTTCGCTTCAAGAAACGACGTTTGCCATGCTCGTTGAGATCACCGAGCGGGCGATGGCGCACGTTGGCGCGAAAGACGTGCTCATAGTCGGAGGCGTGGGGTGTAATTTGAGACTGCAGGAGATGATGGGGATTATGGCGTCAGAGCGGAATGGAAGGGTATTCGCCACGGATGAAAGGTGCGTCGTCTGCCTGTCCGCTATCGTCAGACCTCAACTCTCAGCTTCTGCATCGACAATGGTATCATGATCGCTCAAGCCGGTCTTCTGGCTTTCCGGATGGGCCAAACGACGCCAATAGAGAAGACCTCGGTCACGCAGCGGTCAGTCCCTCCTCAATGACATGATTCATGTGCTCATATGCCAGGTTTCGGACGGATGCTGTCCACGTATCATGGCGGGCTTGAGCTTGCCGTCTGGTAGATCTTAGTACATGCATGCTATAACTGGGCATGCCGAGATATGCCTTCTACTCCTTGTAACGTGTAGCTCTGTCGGTCGGGAACGATACATCTAGCTCAATAGCCAAGTTCTGCGATTGTCAGCCCTCTTCCCTTCAAACATCGAGACACGCACTTTTGAAAACCACATCCAAACTAGCGAGAGATACAGGTTTGACCAGACTGCCACTGTCAGTTTGCGCCTCGTCTTCACCTCCGGTTCCGAACTCACTATCCATCGACCCCGCTCCCGAACGCCTCCCGCTTATCCTCCGCCGTCGCCAGCCCCGTCAACGCAAATATCTTCGCCCGCGATTGTACAACTCTGGGAGAGGGTAATAAGATAGGCTGCCCAGCCTCTGGTACCAGCGGCGTTTCGGCTGGTCTGCCCATTCTCCGGCTGGCCTCGATCTTACGAATCGCCCTGGTCGCTTGATGACCATTCATGTTTGGCATGGAAATGTCCATCAATATGATGTCCCAGTGGTTGTAGGGTGTCGAGTCGAACAAGTCGACACCGTCTCGACCGTCAAAGGCCTCGGCATACTCGCAACCCTGTAAAGTTAGTCGAGTCCAGACTCGGCTAGGTGAGACTTGCCTTCTTCTTCAGGAACGCTCCCAGTACCCGCCTATTGATGACATTATCCTCTACTACCAATACCCTCGCTTTGCCATCAGGTCGCGGTGCGGAAGGGGCCAGCTGCGCCGCCTTCAGCATGACGCCACCACCAGCCAAGGAGATGGTCGAGATGTGCGATATATGTGATGTGGAGGACGTCGGACTTCCAGGCTGTGGCGAGTCCGAGTCCGTGTCTCCCGAAATCGATGCGGATCGGTAAGACGTAGGAGGAGGTGGGCGCACGGGAGCGGTATGATACGTGATGCCTCTTGGCGCCATACTCGGCCGAGGGGGAACATGCGCCGATACGTCTTGCTCTTCCGACCGCCGTCGGTAAAGGGGTTGTCGGCCTGTGGACGGTCCGCTTGAGCTATGCCGCGAAAAGTCCCGATGATGCAGGTCCGAGATGGTCGACGCGCTCTCGTTTGACTCGCCGCGCGGAAGAGACGGCCGGTCCATTTCACTGATAGGTGTAGACCCTCCATCCTCCTGCCGGTCCAGCCACGCGACGGCAGCTTGTAAGGCTCCGCGAAAGGGTGTCGGCGCGACGGGTTTGTGGATGACCTGGACGAAATTGCCTGACCGCTTGATGAAGTCTCGAAGGTGCATGAGTGACGGCGTTTGTGTCGAGGTGACAAAGACGATGGGCCGACCGGCTTGGCTGGCCGAGCGGAACAACTCCTCATCCTCGTTGATAATGATGATATCGCCATCATCCCGAAGATCAAACGACCAGGTAGACGCATAGGTCGCCAAGACCTCCAGGGCGAGTACCTGGCCGCGATGCTTGGTGTCGAAACCAGACATGCTGACCGAGTGTCCTCGCCCGAATCCCGACGACGCCGAGCTGATAGCCGACGAAGATGACGAGGACGAATCCTCCTCCTCGTCGTACACCTCCACCTCGAACGAGATCCGGATCTCCGTCCCCAACCCCTCCGACGACCATACGTCCACCTTGCCGTTGACGCTATCGGACCGGATGATGCTGTTGACAATGGCAAGACCAAGACCGGTACCTGTCTGGAGCGGATTCTCTTGCGAGAAGGGGTGGAACAACTGGTCCTTGAGGAATTCCTTGCCAATGCCCTTGCCGGTATCGATGACCGCCATCTCGACGGGGATGGTTTTGGAACCTGGCGGATGGGGCAGCTCTCGCAAAGTGACCTGAATGTAGCCGTCCTGCGGATCAGCTGGGCGCATCAAGCAAGATCTCACGACATACCTTGGTGAATTTGAGGGAGTTTCCGACCAGGTTCATAAGAACCCGCCGCAGACCGCCTCTCTCGCACCTGACCATCCATCCTTTATCCCTATGTCCCACGTCTACCACCGTCTCGACGTGCGTCGTGTCCTTTGCCATTCTCGCTGCGCGATCCTGCAACGCCGAGGACGGTGGGGCATAGAAAGACCCCACATCCGAATCCCCCATGAATCGCGCCCGCTGACCGATCCACACACCCTCCACGGTCTGCTCCACCAGGTTTGCCAAATTGACCTTGGCGAGCTTGATTGACGCGTCCTTGGACGTCCCGACCGAGCCAGACAATTTGGTAAAGTCCAAGACGTGGTTGACGGTCTCGATGAGGGTATTCCCGCACGTCTGAACGGTTTTGAGAAATGCCGACTGGTTGGAGTCAAGCTCAGTATCGCTGAGGAGCTCGGCCGCCGCGAGGATACCGTGGAGGGGTGTGCGGAGCTCGTGGCTGACTGAGGAAATGAGGATGGATTTGGTCTTGTCGGCAAGTACCATACGCCTGCGAAGGACAGCGGAGAGGATGATGACGCCGATGGCCCGGAGGAACTGTAGCTCGTACCCCTCGAGGTATTGCTTCGCCTTGTTGCACGTGTAGCCGACGATGAGGGCGAAAGGTTGCTGATATACGCCAAAGCATGGCACCACTGCCAGATCAGCTCGCGCTTTGCGTCATTGAAGCACTCACCCATTCCGTACCGCAACTCCGAAGGGAACATATATCTGATCCAGCTCGGCGCGACATTCTCAAATATCCGCCCATCCCTGTTGTACAGCAAAAAGTCCGACATCTTTTGGTGTTCCTCAGCGGTGAGCGACCGAGTAGGTAGTGCGGCAGGCGAGGCGCCCAGTACTGGGAGTGCACTCGTCGGTCCGAACGCCTGATTCACCTCTAGAACGTCCTCTTGTTCCCCGCCGGTGTATGGGTCCGCCCTGTACACCGACTTTTTGCCCTCGGGCGTCTCCACGTCGACCAGCTCAAAGTGGCCGACATCGAGGATGAAGCAGCCATCGAGGTCCAGCGTGGTGCAGACAAGCTCGGCAGCGCGGGCGTAGACCTTGTCCATCTTGGTGGAAGCTTCGCCAGACGACGCGGATGATTTGGCATCCATTTCGAGACATTCCCGAGTAAACCGCTCCATCGACGTCTGGATCCGATCGCGGACTCGGAGCTGGAGCTGAGGCATTAGCAACGCTCACGCATAACGGAAAGGACTTGCCTTATCCCGCCATAGCTCCATTTCTCGCATACACACCGCCGCAAACTCCTTCAAGATCAGTCTGCTCCGCGGTGGAAACTCCGCTCTCGGCTTGTCGTCGATAATGCATAACGTGCCGAGGTTGTGACCGTCGGAGGTGCGGAGAGGAGCACCAGCATAAAATCTGAGATGCGGCGCACTCGTGACATTTGGATTGTTGGCGAACCGCCAATCCTGCTGGGCATCGAGGACGACTAGTGGCTCGTCGGTCCTGCAGAGGCATCAGCTGAAATGCGCATCACACATAGATTCGGAGACCCACTTGAGCAGGAGCGTATGACTGCAAAAGCTCGAAAATCGGGAAGCCTCTGTCGCACCCAACCCCGTTTCCGTCTTGTGCCATTGCGTCTCGGCATCGGTAAGTCCAATAATGACAATCTTGGTGCTGAACACCAATTTCGCCATGTGTGCGATCCGGTCAAAGTTGACATCCGGAGATGTGTGGAGGATGTTGAACCGGTAGAGCGCCTTACGACGTGCGGCCTCATCTGGAGGGACGGGCGCGGGGAGCCAGCCGTATTTGTCGTATAGCGCACCTAATTCCCCGGGTTGAGCAAACGCAGGGGGAGGAGATACTTTTGGTTCGTCGGCGACGGGTTGGGAGGAGAGTCCTTCGGGCGTTCTGGAACGGACTGCCGGGGTGGCAGTCTGCGTGACCGTTTGATTGGACGAGGATTGAGACCGGTAGGATTGGTTCCGCTCGTAATTGGGTGCTGCCGCTGCACCAAAGTAGTCCTCCTCACTCTCCGCCTCAATAACCTTCTCCACCGGGGCGGTAGCTGGCGGAATCCGTTGATTCACGATACCGCCCGGGCCGAGTATCCGAGATAAAGAGGGGGGAGGCGAGGTAGCGCGACGAGGTAGCTCGATGCCCTTGCCCTTGCCATGAGCAGGGTGTTCCAGAGGCGTGCCAGCGGGACTGGCCGCGATGGTGGGCAGATGATGACCCGCTCTATCCCGAGGTACCGCAGCTGTTGACATGGACCGGCTGAGAGTAAAGCGGCTCCCACCGGTGTCGGAGCTCGCGTTATCTCGCAATGTCGAAGATGATGATGGAGAGAACATGCTGGCCATGGGGTCCAACAATTCGCGGTCGGGGCTGGGTATGCCTAGCGGCGCCAGCCCAGAGTAGGGAATGTGGGACGACGCCATCCGAACGGTCGCCGCGGCAAGCGAGTACGACGGTAATTCCAGTTGGTTCGAGCGCAACCCTGAACTTGTCCCCGCCTTTCGATTCGCCAAAGTCTCCAACTCAAAGGCACGACCTCTTCCCGCCAGCGCCCCGGCCATACCGCCCTGGGTAGGCACAGATGTGCTTGATTGCGTCTTGCCGATAGTAGCCCCACTTGGTACGAGCGGGGCTGATCCCGCCGAGGCAAAGGTCGTATTGGAATCCGAGCTTCCGGACGCCTGACTGAAGGGGCCAGTACTGCCACTCGCTCGGGAGCTAGAGGTGTCCGTGTCGTGCAGCAGGGCAGACGCGGACGACGGTCTGTAGCCTTCGCCGGGGGACGAACGGGCGGTTGGGATGCGAGGTTGAGGTGACAGTACGGTTGCCGGAGCTTGCGGTGTTTTGTTTGGGTCAAAATTTCCGTATGCGTACGCCTTGCCGAATGTCCTCCAGTCGAGATCAGGGGGCGACATCCGAGGGGGACGTTTGCTGGGAGACGGGTCGGACTGCAGACGGCTAGGTTCCTGGGTGACGCGGACATGCGGATCCGTATTGGGCAGCGTCTCCTCTGGCCTCCGCTCAGATGAGTCATCCGCCCTGCCCACCACCCGCGTAGGTCCCCTTCTTCGCCTCCTTTTCCCAGAGATGCTCATCATCTCCAATGCCTGTCCCATCCCATCGACATCAGAGATCCCGCAGGCATCCATTCCGCGCGACTCTTCGTCCGAGCTCCCCAGGTCATCCTCCGGTCTGCTGTCCAGAATATAATCGTAGTCATCCTGCGCGGGTATGTACGGTGGATCCTCCATGCGATCGACGGTACGATGGTCTGGACTGCCTTCGATTGGCGAAGTAGAGGGGAGGAATGGCTCGCCCGGGGATCCGCCTGGAGCAGTCATCGGTCGACCGCGTTTCGACCCCGCCCGCCTAAGCGTCGATATGACCGTTGTAGCCGGCAGGGCTAAAGGCGAGTCCACAAAGCCGGGCGTAGACGCTGTTTTGGCGAGGGTCCGCGCGGTACCTGCAGACGAGCGACGCGTGGGCAGCATCGGCCTATCCAGCGCGGAAGACCCTGGCGCATTGTCTTCCGAGAGCAGCCGCGAATCAGGTGCGGGTTCGTCTGCGCCCCGCTCGCTGGGTAGACTGGGCTGCCTCACCGATGGCGCGGTGAGAGAGACATGATGGGAGGAGGGGTCGTTATGAAGATGGTGTAGGAAGGCTGCGCTGGAGTATTTGGGTTTTGGCTGAGATTGAGATAGGGGCGTGGAAGAGGAGGACGCAGAGGAGCCGGTAGGAAGTGCAGCCGGGGATGACATGTCGGCTTGAGCAGTATCGCTCTGGTCGCTAATGAATCATCAGCGGCCGCTCATCATCGAGAGTGGCTCGGCTTACCGTGCGAAGCCTCTATACAAGGGATGTTATAGCGGGCCTAAGCACCGTCCCCCGGGTGATCTCTACCTCGGCGTGACCAATCCTCCTCCTTTCAAAGCGGGTATCTGGAATCTCCCCCGATGGCGGAAGGCTGTCAAATTCCCCTGTCGAGTTATCGGTCGGGGTGTGGCTCTACGAAGAGGTGGAAGTACGGTGTGTCTAGTGGGGTAGTGTAGGAATGACGGGTAGAGGAGCAATAGCTATAGGTGTGGGCGCTCAAAGCTGTCAAGATCCCTAGCGAGAGGAATGCCGTAATTGCTCCACTTGCCGATGCACCGAGGAATTTTGGGTCCAGGCCGCAATCGAAATGTCCTCGGTGGTATATCCTATAGCTGACCTGCCCCGCCTGTATTTGAGCAGTGTGCAGGGGGACTTGCAGACCGTAGGGGCAGGGGAGCCACGCTAGTACTGTGAAGCGCAATCACCTCAGTCCGGGAGCTACAGAAGAAGACTCTGTCCTCCTGGGGCCACATTTGCCGGCTCATTCAGGGCAGAAAGACCCCGGTCACCACTCTGCGTCAGACTTTGTCCACCTATCACAAGAGCATGTGCATCTAATCTGATAGCTGCAGTACGCGACCCATATGTCTAGACAAGCTCAATGGACTTGACGACCTCGTCCGCCCGCTTGGCTCGTCCTCTAGCTCTGACTAACCCGAGCATCCTCGCCTCCTCGCAGAACCGCACAAAGACCGCATGCAGCCGGGCTGCCTTCTCCTCATCTTCAGCCTCGACCTCATCCTCCGGCAGATCAGCCCGCTCGTTTGCCTCCGGCTCTGCTACCTGCTCCCTGCCCTCCATCGCCTCATCCGCTTCCTCTTCGCCGCCTTGCCCGTTCTCACCTCCGTTTCCTGCATCTTGCTCTTTTCGTACCGGCTTCTCATTCCCACCCATCAGACTTCCTCTGAAGCCCTCCAGCCAGTCCCAGAGGTTTACGTTCCGTCCCGCGCTGCGCCAAAGGTTGAAGAGCACCTCCAGCTCGCGCAGATCACCCCGCTCGTCCGCTGAGGTATTGACCGCTTGTTCGACCGAACCGACGGCTGGTGAGGGAGGGGCGGTTTCAGAGACCTCTTCTTCGTCGACCGAGGTGATTCTGGTACGTCGAGACATATGACGCCGCTTGACAGATGACGATGCCGTCTCTGTCGTCTCATCTACGGGTGCGCGAGTCGAGTGGGCTTGGGCTGTCTCGCCATCATGCTCAGGCAGTGGCGGCTGGTGACGCGCGAGTCGACCGGTATAAGCGCCCGAAGTCGAGAGCGCATGCAGAATAGATACTCGCGGTGCTGGGTTCAGGACCTGTATATCAGCTCCGGTCCCGGCGTATGCGGAATAAGAGCGAGCTGGGCTTACCGCTCGAGCCGCACGAGTAGGCTGGATCTCCAATAGCTGTTCGAGCCTTCCACCCTCCTCTCCGTCCAGCACCGCTTCGACGTCCTGGAGAGCTTGATCTCCGCTGGTCGCCATCGTAGCGAGCGGCGAGTTGAAGCTATGATGTAACAGTCTCCACTGAGGGTATAAGCCATAGATTCTAGCTCTTCTTAGCGTTGTTACCCACCTTGAGCCCCTTGAGAGCGGCAGCGGCACCTCCTGCAAACATCCTCTCATCCTCCTCGATCTCCGCCATTAGATCTCGGCCGATGTGCAGTGACGGATCATTTGGGGATGCGGTCCCAGCCTTGTTCGTCAGCTGGAGTTTGACAGACAATGAGTTCCTATCAGAGATGATGTGAAACCCACTCTCAGTATAGCTCCGACCACTCCACCGCCTGCACGTCTACTCCCCAGACCCAGCACATCCACCTCGACCGCACTCGGCTCGATATGCGATAAAGAGTCCATGAAGATGGACACGGACGGCACGGACAGCAGAACGCGTAGTGGTAGAGTAGCACGCAGGTAGAGGACGTAGATGAGTTCGGACAGCGTTGACGCTGGGACAAGCTGGGCGTTCTGGATGTATACTAGTAATGGTGTCCCTGCGCAAGTCAGCCTATATGGAGGACGTCAACTGCTATGAATTAATTGTGTGAGGGTGAGGTGCATAGTCATGAAAAGATAACGCAGAGGCGAAGCAGACTCACGCTTGGCAGCTGGTAAGGCGGTATACCACCCCTGGACCTCGTCCATCCCTGATCGACCCCCTTTGCCCAGATTGGCCTGTTCGTCAGTTCACAAGTCTCATCACGTTCCAGTCCATATATACTCACAGCATCGCCTGTGAGACCGACAGCGACCCCTCGAATGCCCGCTGCGAGGTCGACCACCTCCCTTCCCTGAAGGATGACCCTATGGTGCGATACCTGGCCGAGCAAGGCTGTGAGCCGCGGGGAAGCATCTGCAGGGATCAGCTGACTGTCATACATCTTGGGAAGCTCAAATCTGTAATTCTGTGAGGAGGTGGATGAGGTGGAGGCTCACCCTGCATGACCCCGACTGGTATTCTTCTAGTGTTGAACCCGAACTGAAGCCCTCCCCCCGAGGTTGAGCCTGACCGAGACCGGCCTTGTAGCCAGTCTGCTATGTCTTCGAGCTGCTCATCTGTTCGTTCCGTCTCGTACGTCTGGGCCAGTCAGCACCGCGAGTTATGCCAGGTTATTGGCCCGGTGTTGGGCTTGGCCGGGTGAGGACGCGTACCTCGTGAGCAGCGGTATACGTCTCATAGGCTTCATCGAACCATCGCTTGAGAGGCCGCTTGAGCGGTCTAGACGGTCCTGCCTCGGATTCTGAAGCTTCATGGTCCGCTAGTCCTGTCAGCCGACTTATGAGGGAGCCCGAAGGTAACAATGGTGGACACACATTCGGGCGCTTGGTAGGGGATGATGAACACGCCCTAAACAATGGTCAGCGTTAACTTTGCTCAGATCTTCATTAGGCGCACTCACCTTGCTGATGGACTGAAAGTCGTCGGTCATCATCAGGGAAGACGGCCAGAGCGGGCAAGGTGTACGCAACGTCGTAGGAGGCAACAGGCAACAAAGCTCAAAGCTCGAATCTCGGACGTCCTCGGACGTCCCGGTGGAGGTGGAGGCAAGTCAACGGTATCCCCTTCTGCGCCTCTGAGAGGACTGGGCTTATACGTTCATTGGACCGCCGCGCAAGTACTGCGAGGACGGATCATATCTATGCAGGATGGCTAATCATATCCTGATGATAGCCGGCTATCTCGCTCCGACAGGATTCATCGAAATCTCCAATTTTGATTATTGCCCAGACCCGCCAGCTCCGCCCTGTCCACCCTGTCCACCCTGTCCACCCTGTCCCCCCATGAACGACTGAGCACTGCGTAATCAGCCATGGCCCTTAGAGCTCCTCAGCGAGCACACTCACAGGTTCCGCATCTCCGGGTCATTCGCCAGTGCGCTCATATCCGGCATGCCCCCTCCGGACTGGTACTGCTCCGCCATCCGCCTGACATTCGGGTTCTGCATGAGCCTGTCGAGGCCTCCGCCTGCCATCATCTGCTGTGCCCTAGGATCATCAGCTAGGATCCCGGTGGTAAAGACGACGACTCACATCTGCATCATCTGAGGGTTGTTCATCAGGCTCGCCAGGTCCGGCATGCCTCCCCCGCCTCCGCCCCCAGCGCCGCCCATCAGACCCGCCAGCGCGCTCAAGTCTGGCATGCCCCCACCTCCGCCTCGTCCAGCTCCAACTCCTCCACCACCACCGCCCATAAGCCCTGCCAGGGCGCTCAGATCCGGCATCCCACCTCCGCCCCCAGCTCCACCAGCCCCCGCTCCCCGACTCGTCGTAGCTGCTGACGCTCCCTCCTCCTCCTTTGCCTTCGCCCGCGCAGTTGCCAGACTCGCCTTCATCGTCGCGTTTCCGGGATCGATCTCCAATCCGTCCTCGTACGCCTGTACCGCCCCGTCCCACTCGCCGAGCGAGAACCGCGCGTGTCCGAGCCTCGAGTATCCCTTAATAAACATCGGGTCGAGCTCGATAGCCGCATGGGCATCGTCCGCAGCCTTCCCGTGCTCCCCCATCGCGCCCCATGCGGCGGCGCGGTTCGAGTAGTAGACTGGGTTGGGAACGAGCGCGATGGCCGAGGTGTACGACTCGATCGCAGAGTCGTACAGCTTTTGAGACATTTGCTGGTTGCCTGTCGTCTTGAGCGCCTCGGCTTTGGCCTTGTCCGCAGCGGAGGGGCCGGAAAATGAGGGCGCAGCGGGGGCAGGGGCAGCGGCGGGGGTGGCGGCGGGAGCGGGAGCAGACTTGGCCTTTGTCTTGAGGTAGACGTCGAGCAGAGTCAAGAGGTTGGCGGGAGCCAGGGTGTACTGCGACTTGTCGGCTGCAGAGTCCGGGTCCACACCGAACGATTCGCCGATACATGAGACTGCAGGTGAGCTTATTCCCCTCTTGTACCGTCCAGCTTCGTCTTGAGAAGGACTCACTGGCTACCTCCAGACTCTCCTTGTCATCCTCCTTGACAGTCCCATTCTGGCACGACTCCCTCAGGAACTCAATACTGCCAGAAGTCAGCTGATGTTACCTTGTGCTCCTCCACTCTCTCCCAAGTCTCCCGTGCCCAGGAGCAATGATACCTACATGTTGAAAGCGAGCTGTCTCTTCTTGACGTCTGCCATAGTGTACTGCTAGTTCGGAGTGTTGCTGATGTGGAATATAGAATGATAGATTGAGCATAGAAGGCGCTGGAAAGCGTCGCCCGGTTGAGTGGGGGTCCTCGATTACGGCATGGACGCCAGCAAGGTTTGAGGAATGTGGCGGCCGGCGTGGCACCTCCCTTCTTCTCCTGCACTCCAGGACGTCCAGCATCGTAGCTCAGGATGAGGTACATCTGCCTGCCAGGCCCTTGACAGCGAGCTTCCCGCAGATAATGGCTGCAGCTCTGATAGCTGCAAGTCGGGCGTGACGAGCTCTGCATAGACTTCACCGCGAGATCAGATGCTTTCCAACATACCCCTCGCCCCGACTCCATCCCTGTCAGAGCGCATCTCCCTGATCGCCCACCTTTCCCTGCGCTACAAACAATGTTATATGCATGCATTCGCGGGCTATATGAGCACCTCTATGAGACGTATGTAAACGAAAAGTCCTTGTTGTTGATTATATACCTATCTAAACCTCGACACGAGTTGATAGTTCAATTTCCCTTTATTGTCCGTTTGATCCAAGAAGTCCCTGCTCCTCCTCTCCATCCGGGCTCTCACCCCACCACTCACCCCGCCAGAGGGGGATCAAGCCAACCCAAATGTCAAGCTCAGTCCCACAGCAGTAGCGAGCCCAAAGGCCATACCGCCGATCGAGCGCGATGCCGATGACGCCGACGATGCTCCAGAGGTAGGCGGCTGTACCGAGTACTCTGCAAAGCCCGGTCCGCAGGCACCGTTGATTGTGGTTATGGCCGAGTTGACAAGAGTGCCATTGAGTGAGGGAGTGGAGGATGCGGAGGTGGTGTAGTGGTTCAGGAGGAGGGAGGAGCATTTGGAGCAGGTGGGTTTTGTCGACGGGGGGAGGCTGTCACGGTCAGTCATAGTATCCTAAATGTACGCCTCAGAAGACAACTCACGCTATCCCCGTCGGCAAAGACCAAAGGTACAGATCATCCGGCCGCTCGCTCGCCACCGCTTCGAGGTAACACCAACTGCCCGTGTCCGGATTCCGCAAGCCCGCCGCTTTACGCATCATCCCTGCGCTCCCTAGGCCCATTCGCGCATCTACCGCCGATCCCCTCTTTGTCAGGTCCGCCGTACACCCCGTACTCTTCTCGCCCATCTTGGCGTACGCCGCGCTCATATAGTCGTCACACGCCCCGCTCGAGGGTTGGGGGGACGTCACATAAGCGAGCAACGTATTGAGGGTGGTATAGTTCCCCGAGGTGTCGGCGGCGGCGAGAAGCGAGGCGAAGCCGGTAGAGGTGGTGAGGAGGAGCGAGAAGGGGAGGCAGGAGCGGAAGGTGGAAGAGGAGAGGAGGGTGGAGAGGTAGGACAAGCAGGGGGTGGAGAGGGCGTAAGAGAGCTGCAGGTCCATGGGCGTAGGCACCGGCGATGGAGGTGCCGTGGGGATGGTGGAGGGCGCGACGGGGATGGAAGGGGTTGGTTTCTGAGAGGAAGTGGCGCTTTGGCGCCGGATCAGGTCAACATGACCGTCGCCAAAGGACCTCTGCTCTGGTGGGAGCGGTAAAGGACGAGATGGATCTCTGGTCCGGTCGTCGGTGATGTAGAGACCCCTCGTCACGCCAACGAGGAGCGCAACGGCGAGGAAAGTTCTCATATCGACAGCGAGGTGAATGCTCGCATTCCTTGCAGTAGCGCCAGGGGCGGGGCGCTAGCAGTAGCGCCGAATTGAGATCGACAGGGGATGATCTAAGAATTGAGGATTCCCCGACCAATTTTGGGCTGTTGTGGGCAGCGCAAAGGCGCAGGAGGTGCAGTAAAGAGCGTGGGGGGTAGGGCAGATTATAAAGGTCGACAGACAGCAGACAAGAGGTGGATGAAGAGGATGAGTGGAAGAGTGAAGGCAAAGGCAAGATCGAAGAAAGTCGATGCGAATTTGGTTCAGATCCAGGGCAAACTCAGGCACACACGAAACACACCCTCATCCCGTTCTCTCCGTGTCGCGTGCTGAGACCGTACATACACGGTCCAGCATGGGCAGGAAGGATGGAAGACATCCCTGGGTATGTACTACTGCTGTGTCTTGACACTGTCAGCATTGGCACACTTGCTTGATAGGGCCGGTCGGAACAGGGTCAATGCGCGCAGCATTCCTCAGGCCCAGGGCGGGCCAAGCAGATTGATCCAGGTTCCGTCGGAAAGGATGTTCGATGACGGCATGGGATCGACAGCGGCAGAGGTAGTGGTGGTTAGGGTATATTAGCTGAACTGAAAGAGGATGAGCCCCTTGGATGGAGGTCGAGGTGGCGTACTACTAGGCCCCTGGGAAGTGGTGTTTGGAGAAAGCTGGCACAATAATATCGTATAGCTACTCGCCAGTTGATGTATGGGAGCAGTGCACTCCACCAGTGAGCCGAGCTCGAGACACCCGCCTCGCCTCCTCAGGCATCCACCTCAGCCAAAGCCCTCAACATCTTTGCCTCCGGCGTGGTCGTCGTCTGCGACACCACCACAGCGACCAGCTTAGCGATATCGTGGTCAGAGAGATTGAGAGCGCGGACGAGAATTGCGACCGCCTTGTACACCTGGGGGAAACCGTTGACATCGTGATCGAGATTGACCATGCGCGCTGCGATGCTGAGAATCAGCTTCTTTTTGATCCGGAATTCCAAGGATAGGACATACCCCTGCTTCAGCACGTCGACTGAAGCTACTTCCTTCCTCAATACTTGGCTGAATCCTTCCGCTACCACCTTCGCATCGGCAAGACTGCCAATCCGGAAGATATCGTTGACGAAGTGGATCGACCACAGATGTTGCAGGCTAGCCGGTAGCGCCTCATAACACCCTATAACGTCGTAGGGATCCCGCGTCCCTCCGTTGTCCCCCGGCCCCCATAGCTTGAGTGCGCTCGCCGCCATTGCCTCCTGAGCCCGCTGGATCTTTCCGGGCCCCACCAGCATTCCCTCCGAACGAGGAACTTCAAGCGTCCCCTCAGCCGAGAGGATGTCTTGCGCCTTCTGAGTGCGCGCCGTGGCGGCCTCCCGCTGCCGGATGGACCGGCATGGTCCTCGCCAGTCGCGACCGCTCGTGGAGCCTAAAGGGCTGACCCGTGACATGTTGGAGGCGGAAGGCGGGGACGGCGGCGCCAGCTGTGCAGCTTGATCGGTATCGACTGCTGAAAGAAAGGTCGCCGGGACATCATTGGGTAGAGGGTGACCGTCAACCATGAGGGGTAGAGTGGCAAGGAGACAGGGGGCAGTGGGTCTTCTTATCAGAGGGGTGCGTCTAGCTAATGAGCCCGTATCGTCAGCCTGACGGGCTCTACGGTAGCTCCAGAGCTCACCCACTAGTACCTTAAGATGAGCGCGGCGGCCACGCTGATGCTCTTACCGGAATTGAAAGTGTTCTGAGATCGCTACTGATCACGTCAGCCGCTATTCGGAGACGCGTCACTGCCTTGCTAGCCTCCAGTGAAAGTCGCTCTCTATCTCCGTCTGCTACTCACAGGTTGTGATAACAGTTCCCGCTGGAGTTACTGGAGTTTTCTATGAGCGTACACGTTGATTGGGGATCAAGAACAAAAGGACGAAGAGAGGGTGGGCAGACGAGAATCTGGCCAACTTGGGTTGATGCTTCTTCGGAAGCACAGTGTAGATTCCGCCTCCGACGTCATTGCTTGTGTGTGGGCAAGGCCTCACTCAAATTGCGCAGCGGTCAATGATCAGCAGTCCGGGTGCAAGTGCAAGTGCTTGATCAGTGTATCAGCGTGGTCAGCACATTACCTACAGCTCTTCTACGATGGCCTGCAAGCCCAGTACCTATATCATCTCCTCCTGTCAGGGGTGTACGACCTTTCCCTCTTGACCGACTTTACAGGCGACCTCGAGGCTCTCTCCAACTTCACCTCGCTTCTGTCCCGCCTACTTCTTCCCCCATCATCGTCCCGTTCCACCTTCACACGATCGCCTCGACCTCCATCCCGCTCCTTCTCCCTCTCCCGGCGGTCGTCTCCTCTCCCATCTCGATTCCTGTCCCTGTCCCTATCATCGCTCCTCGGTCTCCTTTCCCTGTCCCTCTCCCTGTCTCTCGACCTCGAGTATGTTCGTTCCCTCTTGACCCGATCCGATCTCTCAGGCTCATCCCTCTCCCTTCCCCGCTTATGATCCCTCCTATCGTCCCTATCTCTGCTCCTCGAGCGATCGTCCCGCCGCCTTGATCGCTTCTCCTCCTCCCTCTCCCGTTCCTTCTCTTCCCGCCTAAGTTCTCGCTCGGCGCGCTGTAGAGCCCGATGCTCTTTCCGTAGTCTGTCTCATCAGCTACCCTCCCGATCAAATCTCTGAACCAGAGTAGAAGCGCACTCCTTCTCCCTCTTCCTCTCCTCTTTCTCCAGCCTCTCAATCTCTTCATCCTTCGCACCCCTCGGCAGCCCAACCGCAACCCCCTCCTCATCCGCCTCCGCCTTCTTCACACTGGG
Organism: Dioszegia hungarica; assembly: GCF_025882075.1. NCBI lineage: Eukaryota > Fungi > Basidiomycota > Tremellomycetes > Tremellales > Bulleribasidiaceae > Dioszegia > Dioszegia hungarica. Next base: position 880,810 of record NW_026515766.1, on the reverse strand, counting down.
CGCAAACCCCAACGCCACACTCAACGCCTCCTCCTCTGCTTCCTTCAGGGCTTTGAGCTCCGCCCGTCTTTGCTTCGTAGCAACGCTCTCGTCTGCTGATTCCTTGTCGCGAGCGTACCAGTGCACGTCCTTGTTCTTTTGCCATCGGCCGGCTGGGGCGTTTACGGTGTGACCGAGGTAGTTCTCTAAATGGAGTCAGTGGGGACCTTATGGCGAGGGAGGGTTGAACGGCGAGGAGGGCAATCCGAGTTGATTGAGCGGTCTATTGGTACACACCTCGGTGTTTCTCATCTTGCTTGACAGCGTCCCATCTATGCCATCAGCTACTACCCTATTACGAGTGGTGAGGACAGCTCACCTGAACTCGGCCTGTCCGCCTCGAGCACCTGTCAATCAGCTTCATTCTCCCCGCAATTCAGCTGAGGTGACTGACCTGGTCTTGGTGGTCCGTCGTTCATAGCTGCTCCTGGCTGTGTACTCTACTTGATGTATAGGCTGAAGACACAAAGTATAGGCTCAGGTCAAGGTGGACGTGCAAGTCGGCCCTCGCCGCCGCGTAAGGTCAAGGGTGTACGTAAACCTCACCCTCATTTGGTTCCGGGGAGGGTGGGTGTTGGCCGTGCACGCGCTGCTGTGGCTGTTGCTGTGGTGGGTGGGTGTGACGCTCTCTAACCATTCAATCTGTTTACTACATACTAATCTATATAAAGTCAGCTCCCCTTTACAGCTCATAGCAAGCCTATAGCCAGATAGCAGCCAGCTCGAATTTCTCTCAACCGAGCTACCCTGGCCCTTCTTAGGCTAGCCCTCGACTCCGCTCGCGACTCCCACCGTCCAAGCTCCCTTTGTCTCGCCTCACCTCCCCGATATCTACGTTATAGGTCATATCCGTCAGCATGGGAGGGACATGTAGCAGCTGCTGTGAGCTTTCAGGCGGCCTCATATGTCTATCAGGCGGAATAGCTGACATTGGCAGGCGGTCCAAGGCGGAAGAACGCGTACGAGCCCCTCTTACTCGAGAATGAGCGGGAAGCCGTCGCCGACTTACTGCAATACCTCGAGAGTGCGTTCTCGCCTCCCTTTCTCGGCTGTGTGGCCCTCGAATAGCAGAGCTTGTAGCTGACCAATAGACCGGACAACAACCAATTTCTTCACCGGCTCGCCCCTCGCCGCTCTGACCACGCTGTCCTTCTCTGACAATGTCGATTTGCAGCGCTCGGCCGCGCTTGCATTTGCCGAGATCACCGAGAAGGAAGTGAGGGAGGTCGGGAGGGACACGCTCGACCCGGTGTTGTGCCTCTTGACGAGTCACGATGCGGAGGTGCAGCGGGCTGCTTCGGCCGCGTTGGGCAATTTGGCTGTCAATCGTGAGTGCCGTCAGCTTACCAGGGCCGAAGCGCATCCGACATCGGAGGGCGGTTGAAGCAGAAGCATAAGCTGACTCATCAGCCGAGAACAAGCTCCTCATCGTCTCGCTTGGCGGTCTTGAACCCCTCATCCGTCAAATGCTCAGCCCGAACGTCGAAGTACAATGCAACGCCGTCGGATGCGTCACCAACCTGGCCACTCACGGTAAGCTAAGAGGTCCAATGTAGAGTCCGTACACAGTAGCTGATTCATTAGACGAGAACAAGACCCAAATCGCCAAGTCTGGCGCCTTGGTCCCCCTGACTCGACTGGCCAAGTCCAAGGATATGCGTGTACAGCGGAACGCCACTGGTGCTTTGCTAAACATGACGCACTCTGGTGAGCTGATCTTACTGCGCACTTTTGGAGATGTTGCTGACGCTGTAGACGAGAACCGTCAGCAACTCGTCAATGCCGGCGCTATCCCCGTTCTTGTCTCCCTCCTCAACTCGCCTGATACGGATGTTCAGTACTACTGCACAACTGCGCTTAGCAACATTGCTGTGGACGGTGAGCTGATCCTCCCTTACCACCGTTCCCGGCTCGTTGGGACGACAGCTGATCTGCCCAGCTAGCAACCGGAAGAAGCTCGCTCAGACGGAGCCAAAACTCGTCCAGAGCCTCGTGGCATTGATGGACAGCCAGAGCTTGAAGGTGCAATGCCAAGCTGCGCTCGCTCTCCGGAACTTGGCTTCGGATGGTTAGCTTGCGAATTATTCGTGGTTGTGAAGCCCAGACGAGCCAGCTGACACTGAAAGAGAAGTACCAGCTCGAAATTGTCAAAGCCGACGGCCTCAAACCTCTCCTCCGGCTCCTCCACTCGTCCTACCTCCCCCTCATCCTCTCCGCCGCCGCCTGCGTCCGCAACGTATCCATCCACCCCGCGAACGAATCCCCCATCATCGATTCCGGCTTCCTCCAGCCCCTCATTGAACTGCTCTCATTCGACGAGAACGAAGAAGTGCAGTGTCACGCCATCTCGACGCTGCGCAACCTCGCGGCGAGCAGCGAGCGGAACAAGGGCGCGATTGTGGAGGCGGGCGCGGTGGAGCGGATCAAGGAGCTGGTGTTGACCGTGCCGTTGACGGTGCAAAGTGAGATGACGGCGTGTGTGGCTGTTTTGGCGCTTAGCGGTGGGTCTTGCGCTGTTCTCGACGGGGAAGTAGAAGGCACAGCTGATCGAGTAGATGACCTCAAGCCACAACTTCTCGAGATGGGCATCTGTGAGGTACTTATTCCGTTGACCAACTCGCCAAGTGTCGAAGTGCAGGGGAACAGCGCTGCGGCTATCGGGAACTTGTCTTCGAAGGGTAAGCTGCATACTCCCGAGTGACGGCGCCGGGTAAAAGCTGATAGCTCAGCGGCCGAGGACTACGCTCCTTTCAACACGGTCTGGAACAAGCCCGACGGCGGTCTTCACGCATACCTCGTCCGCTTCCTTAGCAGCGCCGACATTACTTTCCAACACATTGCCGTCTGGGTAAATAAAACACCTCAGCTGCAACGCGCTTCGGAGCGGAGAATCAGCTGACCCATAGACCATCGTCCAATTGCTCGAATCCGAAGACGAGCAACTCTCCAACAATATCCGTTCCTCCCCCATCCTCATTTCCTCCATTCGCCAACTGGCCGAATCCCCTCCCGCGTCCCGCGCAGGCCGGGGCCGCGGGTCCGACGCGAACGGGGAAGACGAATACGAGGACGATGGCATGATGGATGCGGATGGAGAAGGGGAGATTGTGAACCTCGCCAGGCGGATATTGGACCTTACGGAAGATGGGCGGGGGAGGGGGAGGCGGGCAGTCATTTCCAGGCGGGAGCGCCGCCGCCGGGTGTGGGTGCTTCGGGTCAGGGGCAGGGACAACAGCAGCAGCAGAATGGAGGACAAGGACAGGGGGATGATCATGCGGCGTTAAGAGCGAGTGTGCACCAGGCGCTCAGGAGTAGCCGGTAGGTGTATCCTAGGCGGGTCAGTAGGATCAGTAATTGCAGTGAGGGTGGAGTAGAGTCGGGAAATTAGGCTCGGGAATTGGAGGATTGGGGGGAGAGGAGCGAGAAAGCCTTGTCAGGTTTCACGTTAGGATTATGGCCTGTATGTATCGATCTATATACGCTCAGACGACCGCAACGCCATGTCTCCACCTGTCCCAGAGTATCCATGATTGAAGATAGGTCATTGCTCAAGGGAGAGTGAGATACTTGCATCACCACTCCGCTGGAAGTCTAATAATAAGGATTAATTCTTGTACAGCTCACTACGTTTAGCATTAAGGGCGCCCTTTCCCAGTGCCCGTACAGCGAGAGGCTCGGCGCGGGCAGTGGAGCATGGACTTTGAAGCTTGTGCACAGTCCATATATGGTAGACCTGTTTTACTGCTGCATCTCCAAAACGCGATTTACGTGTATGTACGCGCCCGAGACCTAGGTCCCTTCTTCTCTCCCCAAACCCTCAACTTTCCCCTCCGTGTATACGAGAGGTTGCCCAGAGAAAACAGAAAGAGAAGGTAAAAGGAGATAATGTCGTGTTCGTGAAGAAGCCCATGTGCGTGTATGTTGATGGGGTCGTGGGAGAGATTGGGGCCTCCAGTCCTAGATAGAAGTGGAGGTCATTGCGTGTATGTTGGTTGTCCGATGCGATGTTGAGCCGGGAAGAAGATGGAGGGGAAGGGGGAAAGGTGGGGAGATGGAGAGAGGTTGAGTGGTGTGTGAGGTCCGGGTAGATAGGGCCGGTCGGGAGTGATGATGAGGATGTCGTCGTTCCAGCGCTGAAGGCATGATATCGCCGCATCTTCTGGTCGTCCCGCCACCGCCAGACTGAGGCCTCATCCCTTCTCCGCGGTCGACTCCTCCGGTATTGTCCCCACGTCGCTCTCCCTCTTCTTGTGCTTCCCCGCCGGTCCTGTGGGCTTCACAGCCGGTAAGACACCCGCCGGGGCACTCTGCCGCCTCTTCTTCTTCTTGGGCATGTCCGCGGTTGGTCTATCGGCCGAGGCCGGACCCGGTTGGGTGGAAGAGGACGACGACGCCGCCGAGTGTGCGGATTTAGAGGCGGAGGCCATAGGCATGGATTGGGGATGGTAGGGCATAGGCATGCCCGGCTTGGTCATGAAGGCTATACCGAGCCGTTGGAGGGGGTCGTTCGAGTCGAATTTGGCAGGGAGGAAGACGATCGGTAGACCGTTGGGTGTACGGAGGTGGAATGCCTGCGAGTCAGCATAGCTCCCAAAGAGTGGAAAGCCAGAAACGTACCACTCCTTCCGCGTGTAGACCCTGTACCATCTGCACGTACGCCTCGATGTTGGCATCATTGCAGAGAACCATACCCATCGCTGCGGGCGTGAAACCTTCTCGAGCGAGGTGCGAAACAGGGATCATGGTCGCTGTGGCCGTAGCGTCTTCGTTCGCCTGCTCTTCCGGTGGGTAGACGACCGAGGTTGGCCAGACATTCGATTGCCTAGAGAATGAGCTATATCCCAATCAGAGCAAAGAGACTACTCACCACATGTGCCCCGTAGCCGTCTCACCCACAATCAGAACCGAAAACTTCCCGCCTCCCTTCCCCCGCACCAGCAGATCCCCCTTCCAAACCCCCACTTTCCCCTGTTGAAGATCATGGAACGCCGGGGAGAAGAACATGCACATGGGCGGGGGTGGGACAAACGTAGCGAGGGGCATATCGAGCTGCATCCCCATCTTCTTTCTGCCGTTGGGTATTGTCGGCAAGTCCTGGGTGGAGGGGGTAGGCGTGGGAAGTTGGGCGTTCCTGCTCGGACGGGCCAGGGCGGATTGGCCTCCCGGTGGTCGAGGGTGGATCTGGCGCGAGGAAGTAAGAGGGGAACCGTTGGAGCTGGGCGGTGTGACGAGCGTGAAGCTCATTCCGCGGTTCCGGTCCGTATTGCTTCCTGACGAGTGTCCTCGCCCAGAGAGGATGGTCGTATCCGAAGCGTCCGTCTCTGGGGTAGGCATGGAGAACTGCGAGTCCTCGGCTGGCCGTTTCCTGCTTGAGCTGCCGGAGGGCATGAGATCCGGCAGCTTGCCCGCCGCCTCAATTTGCTCCTGGATAGCAGCGACAGCCCTCGCTTCTACCCCTTCCTCCATCTGCGCCAGGATCTCATCCAGCCCCTGGATCCCTTCATCGTCGACGCTCCTCGCTGTCGATCCGCGCCGGTCGTCCCGAGCGTCATTGGCAAGATTTGAGGGCACCACGCCGCTAGTTTTGACCAGCGAGTCGACGTGGTATGGCGAGCTCGAATCGAACGAATTGAGGAAGGACCAGTCCGCGCCTCCTCCTGGTGTCAAGGTCGTCCACTGAGACATGTCGATCTCCTTCTGAGGCGTCATCGCCACGCCGAATACATGCTCCGCGGCCGGTGGTGGTTGAGCGACTGCGCCCAGCATCGCCGACAGGTCCAGGTCTCCCCGAAGAGCTTGCGAGCCGAAGGACGCGAGCAGGCCGGAAAAGATGCTCGGTTCCCAGTGTCGCAAAGTGAGGTTGTAGAGGTTTTGGAGGGATAGAGCGGCGTGTGCTGATGGGGTAGGGAGTCGGAATCCGGGAGATTCAACTTCGGGCAGTGAAAGGGAGACGATGATACTTGGCCAAAGACCTTGGGAAGTGATCTGACATGAGCAGGGGTTTCAAGCGGTATTTTGATCAAGAAGCTCACTTGCTCTCCTCCTCCTCGCTTCCACACTTCTTGCAGTACACGCGCTACGCCCACTTGTCCCACTCCCTCCACATCCACCTGACTGGCCAGAATCGTCTTCCACGCCAAGTCGCTTCCCCCATGCGCCATTCTCGCAGGTTCTAGCGACGCTGGACCCGCTATCGCCTTTCCTCCACTGCTGTGGCCTCCCCCATGTCCATGTCCGTGACCGTGAGCCTCTGGTCTATCTCGCCCAGGATCCGACTTGATCCGCGCCATGGCGCTCCCGCTCCCGCTGGGCGCCGCCGCCGAGCCTGATGACGGCCCCGGTGTGAAGTCGAACAGGTTGGAGTTGCCGTCCTGGTGGTCCGTATCGAAATTGAGGAGTGTGTCCCACCCCACAGGTGTCCACATGTTCGCCAGCTCCGGCAAGCCTAGCTCTGCAAAGATGTCGAGCTGCGCCTGGGGAGGGGCGACGAGATGCGGGGAGGAGGAAGAAGGCAGCGCGTGGTTGGGCGGGGCTGCCGCTGGCGGTGGAAAAGAGGAGCGGCGGCGGGGCAGGGATCCGCGCAAGGAGGCGACGCGCTGAGGTGTAAGTGCTGGAGTGTGGCTGTCGCTCTGAGAGTTGGAGTGGGGATTCGGTGCTGCGAGGGCAGTAGAAGGGGTGATTTTCGGAGTTGCTGAGAGAGATGTGGTGGAAGGAGCAGGAACAGGCGGCGGTGGGAGGATAGGCGATTGCGCGACGGTCGATGGCTGAAAGGATCAAGCGTCAGCTCGGCGTTTCGGCGATGGTGGAGCACGGAACGAGGGCAGTCAAAGGAAGAAGTAAAGACGAGGGAAGGATAGGTGTACCAGAATAGGTTCAGAGCTGTGTGTTTTCCAGCGAGTCGCCGGCGGGAATGAGGCAGGTATGCCCAGGAAGGAGGGGGTTTGATGGTCAGATGACCGTAGGGATGGTGGAGTGTATATAAGGAGGAAGTGAGGCGTTACAGAGACAATGGCTGGACGGAAAGGAAACAAGGGATCTGGGTGGCAGGTCGCTGCTGACGAAACAAGAGGGCCAAGAATGAACTAAGCAAACCGGCCACTCACTCTATCCACACTCGTTCCTACACAGGCACGTTCTCCTGGAGCTGTCGCAGTGGTGGCTGTCGTTGTGGGAGCCGCAGCAGCTGTGTTGGATGGAGCTGCAGATGCCATGGTTGATTGCCTCGTCGCGGCGAAGCTCCGCTAAACCTTGTCGGCCGTGGTAAGCCGCCGATGTACACGGGCGGGGGGAGATCGAAAGGATCAGCTGCAGATCATTCGGAGCATTCTTGGATTCACTCTGCGTCCTACTCCGTTTCTCCCACCTCATCCTCATTGATCTTGTCACCAACCCCAGTAGTAGTGGCTGTATCCAAGGAGCCAGGAGCCGAATAGTACTCACTGTTTGAAAGGCTCGCTACAAGCTGAACCGGCCTCGCTCAGCCCCGTTCAAGCTTCCAACGCGTGATTATTTCGGACGTCGACACGGATGGTATGACTGGCAATATCGGTGCTCCCACCTTCGATGACCACACAAGCGACGAGGGAAACACTGCAGCAGTGAAGAGGACGACAACAAGCGTTTGCCGGCTAGGCGGCACCGAAGTTTCCCGTTTCTCGCCGTTAATAACCTTGTCGAGATCGCCCAATTCCAGAACGGATCCAGAAATCTAACTACACAAGGTCCAAGCAAGGAGCGGGATCGTCGGCTTCCGTACGAGTAGGTAGCTAGCGAGGATGTACGAACGATGGTGGGTGTCGTAGCATGAAGTAGTGCATGCATATTCCAGGCCTACCCAGCACAGGCGCTGCATCACTATGCCTGCTCGCGCTTCGCGTCGGTGGCCAAGTGGCAAGCGGCCCTGCGGCGATCCATCAGCTCATCCTGGTCCGGCCGAGCCATCTTGCTGATGTCAGACCAGAGTCACCGGACCCGATCTGCTGCTACCATGAGATCTGTTCTGTCTTCACAATACTGCTTTCCCTCTACCTCGTGATCATGACTCAGCTGCAGCCGGTCTTTCATGTTCTAGCGTATCCGGATGCTAATGAATGTGGCGATCTTCCAAGCCGGTGGCGGAAGACTAAGAGCTACTAACCACCCGGTAACGTCAGAGGATATAGCCCGGGAAGATCGAGGTGACTGCCTGGTGACTGCCTCTGACTGCCTCCTGCCCGTTTCGGTCATATTGCCTTGTTTCCGCTAAGCATTTACCGAGGCAGTGGAAACGAGCATGAGGTGGACGCTACGATCACAAGAGGTCAATTCACCATTACATCAGATTAGTGACGATACCCAGACTCTTTCAAGAACGATACTGGATCTCTCAGACACGCCCATTGACAATTTGCATGCTCCATCTCAAGCCGCCGGTCTTACTTGGCGATACGAAGAGCAGAGACCAGATCTAGAGTTGCCGGTATGCGCAGTATCACTGAGCCCTCGGCTCAGAAATGCTCCTTCGCAAACCGTACATCTAGCGTGCTCGACTGGATCTTGAGGCATTCCGTCCTGACCGTTCGTGCGAGCGGGTTCGGCTATTCTCATCAGCTATTCCGTCTTCTGCTGAGCTGGAAGGAGCTTAGGCTCACCCCGCAGTAGTACACCCCAACACGGTTCTTAAGCCTCGCTTCCCTCCCAGGCAGGTAAGAGCCGTTATCGATCGACGTGGCGAGGTTGGCGAAGAATGAGTGGAAGTCGGGTCGACCGTATAGCGTGCGCGAGCGGAGCTTGGTGAGTGGGCTGAACGAGTCAGCTGGGTCGATCTGTCGGAGGGTGTCGTACTTACTCATATTCTTGTCCGACGCTGAGAGGTCAGCTCAAGCTTACATCCGGTCCAAAGAAGAGAAAAAGCTGACTCGTTAATGGCGATATTGTGCACTTCATCCGAGCCCATCCGCTGCGTTAGGTAGATCTACTCATCAGCTCGACCCCCGCATCGGAGACGCCCTATACTCACCGAGATCCGCAGAAAGTCTGACCCCCGCTGAGCCTCTTCCAGCTCCTCCAGCAGATCCTTGATCCACCCAAATGACCCCGTCTCGCGGCATGTCCAGACGAATTCGACTCGGCGCAGTCGACCCATTTTGCCGGCCTGCTGAGCGTACCAAATGTGCTTGAGGATACTGGCAAAGGGCTGCCATATTAGCTTGGGCTCAGTAGGCAGGCAGTATGATCAGAGGAGGTGGATAGACTTACGGTCACTCCGATACCTGCCGCTACGAGCACAGCCACCTCTGAGGCAAAGACGTCTTCTGCTGGTGCGCCAAATGGTCTGATCGTCAGCTCGGACGTCCATCTTCAAGACCAATGAGTAGGGAGAAGCTCACCCGTCGATTCTCAACTTTGGCATGCCCCGATCCATCCCCGGTCCTACTTCCACAGCGCGCTCGCCTCCTAGACCGCTATCGACCTCGACAAACCCGTTCTTCTCCCCCCGCCCACCCTTCTTGCCAGAATCAAGGCGGTGCAGATCGGGCGTAGCGCCGAGTCGCTCGCCGAGGGCCGTGGTGAAGTCCCCGACTTGACGGATATGGACCGAGATGAAGGGATCTTCTGGCGCAGAGGAGATTGTGAACTGGTTGATCAGCTCTGCTTTCCCCAGAAGCCTCTGAAGAGCTAGAAGCTTACAGGATGCCACTGCCACCTCGACACATCAGGGACATTGAGGAACAACCACTGACCCGCCTTGTACTTCATACTCGGCTTCTTGAAGCGGATCTCCATGACGTTGCCAGGATGGTACAGTACCCGCTGTATCTCCGTGGCGCGTGCCGCTCGGACTTGACGGTAGACCCTCTCGCCAAAGTACTGAATATCAGCTGACGCACACAAAGACGAAGAGGCCAGGCGAGGAAGGCCAGGGGGATAGGACGTACGATGATCCCGGGCCAGATGATGAACCGCCAGCTGAGATAGCCTAGGCAGTGCTCGGTCGAGTAGAAGGGGAACGTGGGAATGTAGTCGGGGTCGACAGAGTCACGGACGAAACAGCCGGTAGCGTGCGTGTAGAGGGCGAGCATGAAGAAGAAGGCCTGGATGTCAGCCCTTGCCTGTTGGACCGGAAGAAGGCCACATACCAGATGATGGGTATACCAGAACGCCTCGAAGCATTGTTTCCGAATAGAGCTGTGCGCGGTAGTATACATCAAGAACATGATGAGGAGCATTCTACACTATCAGCTAATAGGAGACGCTTGAGACCGCTCAGTCAGCGGATGCTCACGTATGACCTGTAATTCCCCCAGCTTGGGCATAGTGAATCTGTACCGCCCGCTCTTTCCTGACTTGAGTACGCTCAACATTGATAAAGTTGACATAGTGGGCGGTGGTATGGATGATCGTCCAGAGTAACAGCTGGTAGGCGACTTGCCGGTGGAACTGGGACGTCAGCTCGAGCACGGATCGGACCGGACCGTATCAGCTTGCTGTTGGTGAGCTCACCCATAAATTCTCGTCCACTGGAAGTATGCGCTGTAGTGCCGGTCGAATAGCAGTGATGACATTTCGCAAGACTACCAGCGTCAGCTTCTCGCTGATCCTGCCTCCGTCTGAATCACGCAGTAGTTACGGAGGAAGCTGGACATACCGGGAAGCAGGATCAACCCGCCATCGAACGCCAAAACAAGTCCCGCCCCTCTGCTCGTCCATACCGAGTACTTGAGCCCGTTCAGCGCCGCAAGCTTGGCGTTGGTATACTGGGACCACCAGCCGTAGGCGACTAGAGCGAGTCAGTATGCACTCCATTCCTCTCAACCCCTTGTTGACCTGAGTTGGGCGTGTGAGATCCCGTTAATGGGAGGAGGAGAACTCACAGAAGCCAAAGTGTGTACCCCACCAGACTACAGTCCAGACTAGTCTTCTTCCCGTCTGCGAGCATATCAGCTACAAGTACTCTCCTTGATCGAGTACCACAAGCTGAAACGTGAGGAGGCGGGTAGACTCACAGATTCGCGTTTCAGGAATGCCACCGCATCTTTGCTTTTCATCTCGTCGAATATGGGCTAAAGAAGATTGGCAGCAGAGTAGTTGGGTGATGCGATGAGTCGAGCACGTATATATAGAGAGCAGCTAATACTGGTAGGTGGAAGTGGAACGAGGTTGCATAGCCTGGACACCGTCAGCGGTTTGCTTGACGACCGTTGCGGCTACGGTTGGCCATCTCTTACACCACCGGACCTCAAACATTAATCATGAGTAAGATGTTGACTTGGAGACTGTTGAGCGCCCTGAGTATCCTCATCAGCGTCATCGCTCATCCTTAACTTTGCCCGATCAGACACGTAGCATGGGTGAGAAATGTGAGACAAAGGAAAGCACGCAACCTTGTCTATTGACACTGATGAGAATCGAAGAAGAGATATCATCCAGTACGGCCCTGCATATCTATACTACATGATCTACCCCAGACACGATTAACGGGCCGAAGCCATCGCCTTTTGCCTAAAGATGGTCAGCTTCTGTTCAGGCAGAGAGTGCGCAAATCAAAACTCACATAGCCCTCTTGACACCCAAGTGCGCCTTCTTGAGCTCATCGGCGGTAACGTCCTCCTGCTCGAGCTTCTCGAGCGCCTTGGCGATCTCAGCCTCGACGGCTCCGCGTGCTCCCCGCTTGATCTTGGCGCCCATTTCAGGGGCCGAGATGGTCTGTTCGCAAGTGTGGAGGTATGACTCGAGGTCCGACTTGGCCTCGTGCTTGGCAGAGTAGTCCTTGTCGGCATTCTTGAACCTTAGGTGTCAGCTCGCTCCACACCATGAGACTTCAGTTGACTTACTGCTCGGCGTCCTTGATCATAGCCTGGATCTCCTCGGATGACAGACGACCGACAGAGTTCTGGATCGAGATCTGGGCCTTGCGGCCGGAAGCCTTGTCCATCGCTGAGACCTTGAGGAGACCGTTGGCGTCAACCTCAAAGGTACACAGGAGCTCGGCCTGGCCACGGGGCATGGGTGGGATACCCGAGAGCTCAAACTCGCCGAGAAGCCGGTTGTCCTTGCACTGTGTCCGCTCACCCTCGTAGACGGGGAACATGACGGTGGTCTGGTTGTCCTCCACGGTGGTGAAGACTCGCGACTTGTTGGAAGGGATGGGGGTGTTACGGGGGAGGACGACACCGAAAATGTCACCCTGCATGGCGACACCGAGGGAGAGGGGGGCAACGTCGAGGAGGAGGAGGTCGGCGGTCTTGTCGGACGCCTGGCCGGTAAGGACGGCAGCCTGGACGGCGGCACCGTAGGCGACGGCCTCGTCGGGGTTGATCGACTTGTTGAGCTGACGACCGCCGAAGAATTCCGAGACCAAGGACTGGATCTTGGGGATACGGGTGGAACCACCGACAAGGACAATCTCGTCGACCTTGCCGGCCGGGATCTTCGAGTCCTTGAGCACCTTCTCGACGGGCTCAATGGTCGACTTGAAGGCGGCAGCGTTGATCTCCTCGAAACGGGCACGGGTGATGTTGGCAGAGAAGTCCTCGCCCTGGAAGAGAGAGTCGACCTCGACGGTGGTCTAGAAGTCAGCAAAGTTCGATCCGATCGTAAAAAAAGCTTACCTGGGTGACGGAAGAAAGGGTCCTCTTTGCACGCTCGCACGCCGACCTGAGACGACGGGTGGCACGGGGGTCCTCCGAAATGTCGAGCTTTGACTTGCGCTTGAACTCGGCCTTGAAGTGCTCGAGCAAGGTGTTGTCAAAGTCCTCACCACCCAAGTGGGTGTCACCGGCGGTGGCCTTGACCGAGAAGACCTTGCCCTGGATGGTCAAGAGGGAGACGTCGAAAGTTCCTCCTCCGAGATCGAAAATGAGGATGGTCTTGGTCTCACCAGCCTCGGCGGCCTTGTCGTCAAGACCGTAGGCAATGGCGGCGGCGGTGGGCTCGTTGATGATACGGAGGACCTCAAGGCCGGCAATGGCTCCGGCGTCCTTGGTGGCGAGACGCTGAGAGTCGTTGAAGTAGGCGGGGACGCTGTGGGTCAGCAGGGCTCACCCCGTAGATATAGAGGACCTACGTGATGACGGCCTTCTTGACCTGCTTGCCAATCTTGGCCTCCGAGATCTCACTGCAAGATCAGCCCGAGTCCACCAGTCGGTCACGAAGGGGCCGAAAGCGGGAGCAGACAGGCACATGCCGGCGCAATAGAGCCGAAACCCGTATTTCGCCGGCAAGTCGGACGCTCTCCCTTCTTTCTCAAGACAACACTAAGCGAGAACTCACCGCATCTTCGTCAAAACCATCGATGAGATTTCCTGGGGCTGGAACTGCTTCTTCTCGCCCTGGTAGTCGACCTCGATAACGGGGGAACCATCACGGTCGACAACGGTGAAAGGCCAGTGCTGAAATGTCAGCTCCATTCAAAATTTCCGCCGAATCCGCTATTTGGTCCATGGTGGTGACCGCATCTCTTCCAGTCCACCAGATTGCCCTCCCTTGCATCCACCTATCCAGCCAGTCAAGCAAGACTAACCTTGATGTCCTTCTTGACATCGGCATCGTCATACCGACGACCGATCAATCGCTTGGCGTCGAAAACGGTGTTGGTGGGGTTCATAGCGGCTACGCATGTCAGCACAGTCCCTGTAGTATTCCGCCTGACTTGACATACCCTGGTTCTTGGCGGCGTCACCAATGAGACGCTCATCCTGACCGAAGGCAACGTAGGACGGGGTGGTCCTATTTGGTCAGTATTGTTTTCGCAATTCGAGATGACGCCCTGCTCCCGAAGTCCGCCTGAGCTGCGATGCTCCTCGTCCATATCGCGCGCATATCATCCCCTCTACATAACATCCAGGATATAACCTCACCTGTTTCCCTGGTCGTTGGCGATGATCTCAACTCGGTCGTTGACCCAGTAACCGACACACGAGTAGGTGGTTCCGAGATCGATACCGATGGCCCCCTGGAAGAGGGTGTCGTCGACTTCAACGTTGTCGCCAGACATTTTTGATATAGGATAGGTGGGGGTATAGGTGGGTAGGGTGGGTAAGGTGTTGAAGGGAGGAGATTGAAAGGGTGGTGAAAATTCCCAAGGACCTTTGCTTTGAACAAGGAGCCAGGCACAGACAGAGGAAATTTCGAAAGATGATGTGGCATTCCCGCTGCGGCGGACGGAATCTGTGGCAGCGAGGCCATGATTCGGCGTTTTGCGCTATCTCGCACTGTGGCAGCTGGGCCGATCGGATTCCCGCGGATGACGGCATCCGACTTGCCCCGCTTTGCTGCTGCAACCTCAGGCTCACTGATAAGTTAAACAAATCACTATCAGAGCAACAGCAGTCATGTCAGGTGTAAGCTAGCCCCGAGGCTCCAAGAAGATACAAGCTGACGGATAGATTCTTCTCCGGGCGGCGCTACCCGTGGCGGCTGTAGCTGGCTCAGCCCTTCTCGCTTCTCCTGTCTATGCTGAGGACCTGGCCAAGGAGAGATTACCCACAAAGGTCAAGCCTGGAAGGGATGCTTCTGGGGACAGGGTATGTCGACGTCGTGCTCGTTTCCTATGAAGGAGATGCTGATCCTGACAGCTTCCCATCTACGCCGACCCCGAGGGCTCAATAACGCTTATCGAGACCACACATCCCATCTCGCCATATATCGCCCAAGCGCGAGAATCCACTCAGTCTGCTCTTGCCGGAGCTTCCAGATACGTCGAGGGAGGTGTCAGCCGATGGGTTGGCTTTGAGCGGAAAGTCGAACGTAAGTCCAGACGGTCCTCGAGACTCCGTCCATGGACTTGCGCTGACTTACAGGCGAGGTCAAATCCGTCGTACCCTCAGATGAACCCCTCATCCCCGGGGCCATCTACGTCCTCATAGCCGGCCTGACCGGATCCGTCCTCACCCGTACCCGTGCCTTCCCCATCCGCTGGCTCGCCCCTCCCATCTTTACCATCGCCGCCGCCCCCTACTTCCTCCCAAAGACATCCGCCAACATCCGCTCCTACCTCTCTCGGGTAGAAGACGCCCACATGCCCGAGCTCGCGCGGGAACACGACCGCCTTAATGCCCGTGTCGGGTCATTGTGGAACCAGTCTGTCAATACTGTCAGCGGCGCAGGCGAGCAGGCCAAGGGATGGAGCAAGAAGGCGGTACAGACGGTGGAGGACACGACGGGGCTGCGGGTCGGGGAGAGTATCCGAAAGGCGCAAGAAGTGGCTGCTGGGGAGGTCAAGAAGAGGGTGGAGGAGGCCAAGATGTTGAGGGAGAAGAAGGTCGAGACGGTCGGGTATGTGGTGGAGCAAAAGCCGGTCGCTGAGATTGTGCGACCGGTCGAGGGGGAACAAAAGCCCGTCAGCAGGGTGATATGAGCGATTGGACCACTATAGACATGCATGTGGTACCGCCGACTGGTATCGACCTAGACCTGTTACTTTTGATGATGCGATGCCTGATGGCGCTCATAGCTAAGCGGGCAGTATATGACAGCCTAGAGATCCTCGCCCGCCCCAGCCATTCCTCGGTGTCAAACCGAGAGATATCCTCTGGATGCCCGCAGGACTCTGTCTCTCAACTAATATTGGTATTGATACCTAGCAGTATCAGCTCCGGTTCAGGTCTTATGGACAGCTCGAGACAACAGAGCGGAGCGAGGTTAGGAGATGTTTTGTTGAGTACCACGACTCACCCCTTCTGAATGAGCAACCAGCGCGCCTACAGCTTGAAGACCGCCTGACGTAGTCGATGACACCTCACCGAAAGAGTAGATCATATCTCCAGCTTGTAGTCCCTGCACCAATCAGCCATGTTGCAATCAATGCAGTAAGCGTTTCTGATGCAGCAGCAGGGCTTACCGCATCCTCTGCTGGACTCCCAGGCGCTACACTGTTCACCCTCGCTACAGCCCTCTCTGGCCACGCAGACTGCTCGCTCGCCGTTGGCACTGTACGTGACGTCGAGGTACTCGCCGACGCTGTCGCGGAGGGTTCGGTGACATGTCCGTTCGGCTTGACCCCATTGACCATGGGACCTGACCCTGATGATGAAGGTGCTTCGGGAGCATCGAAGGCTGCCTCAAGTGCTGGTGCCAGAAGGTCGACTACTGCTTGTCGGTCATTGTATAATCGTGCGAGAGCTGCGCGGGCATGCCGAATTGCGTACTGAGAGCGTCAGCCCCTGCGGACTGTGCGAGGTTCCAGATGGGGGACGTACCACGTCAATATCAGCTCTTGGGAATCCTTCCGGATCGAAAAGTGGCGTGGAGCCATTAGCGTTATTCTGACACCCCTCGTCAGCTTTACTCTGCCGAGCACGACCAAGAGCTTCTTAGCGGACCCACGGAGGCAAGGATATCTTTCAAAGTGTCCTGCTATATCAGCTCTTAAGATTCCACCGTGCAAAGGAAAGCTCGCAGTAGCTCACGATCTCCTTCTCGATCTCATCTTTGCGCTGCATGAGCGCCATGGCGAACTCCCTGGGCTCGCCGGGGTATGCATCGGGGTGGGGGAGGGGGAGGGTCGTAGGGTTGAATTCGGTCGGAACGGGGAGTGCCATTTCGCCAGAACTTGAGAATTCGATAGTATATCCCGGAAGATGTTCGGAGAAGTGTCAAGCGTCAGAGTCGGTTAAGTCTGTCTGCTGTATGTGATGTACTGACGGGGCAAGGGAACAGCAAGCAGCTTGACCGAACGCTCCTAAATCGTGTATTGTTGCGCACGGATATCATCAAATGCGGGGCTCCATTTCTCAAACTCCGCATTCCTCATCCGCTGGTCTCAGAAACCAAGACTCAACATTTTGTACTTTACCTGTCCAGCTCTCAACTTTCACAGCCTAGTAGGCTGTCTGGTCTGCAACATGGGCAAGAAGAAGCTGTCGCTGAAGCGTAAGCTGAGCTGAGACGAAAGATGGCGCCCAAGCTGACAACCCAGCGGTCAATCGCGGCTTTGCGACGACGTCGGTTGCGTCCAAAAAGAAGCTAGACGAGCAGGCCGCTGCGGAGGCTGCTACACCAGCTCTTGATACGACTGATGATACTCCCATAGCTCCAGAAGGAATTGCTGCTGTTGCCGGTAGCAAGGCATCGACTGGGTCCATGGTAGTTGGCGCGGAGGAGACAAAGGAGGATTGGGAGGATGAAGCCCTCGCTGAGCAGATTGTTCTTCAGTCGCTCGTGGATAGATTGCACGAGAAGGGTGAGAAAGAGGTATCGAGGATAGTCAAGGTAAGCTGTCATCACCCCTATCTTCTGAGAGCATAGCTTATGGGGTAGGGCATCGAGTATGACACTCGCCTTTCGGCCGGGTTTGCGCCATTACGAATCAACGAAGCTATCCGAGATCAGGTGCTCGACCTTGCACTCGCTGAGGAGGCGGATAGCAAGACAGAAGGACTGGGCGACCATGTTAAAGCATCCGGCAAGCCATCGACACCCGCCGAGAGCGACAAAAGTCTCCTCCGCCTTTACGTCGCTTTTCACGTCTTGTCTCGGTTGGGCTTTTCGGAGGGGCGGATCTCGCAGTGTCTGCTGGAAGGGCTAGAGGAGGGCGGAGGATGGGATGAGGCTATCGACTGGGTGAGTCATCTGGATCTCGGATACTTGGTCCAGGACAAGCGCTGATGACTAGATGTGGCTGCACCTGTCAGAGGACGAGTGTCTCCGCCGGGGCGAGTATGCACAAAAAGAAGGTGAGCATAGCCCCGGAACCGTCTTTCGTTGTGATACTGATCTAATATGTAGACGTCCTGGTCCCCGAGCCCGAGGACGAGCTTTTGACCATCCCTGAAGCGCCCGTTCGATCCAAGTCCCCCGGACCCGAAAGCTCTACAATCGCGTCGAAAGGCCCAACACCACCGTCTGAGCCCACTGCCTCCGCCCTACCCACATCACTCTTTCAGTCTTTGGATCAGACCCCACACTCGGACTCTGAAGAACAGTCCGACGCCGCATCCGAGCCGGACCTGCAGAAAGCAAACACGGAATGGGCAAAGTACGCGCTGGAGTTGGACACGCTTAAGACTGCCGCGGGAGGGACGAAACCAAAAGGGAAGAAGGGGAAGGGAAGCGGAGTTGTTTTGGAGACCCCGGAGATGCGGAAATTGAAGGAGAAGATGGGTGTCTTGGAGAAGGACTACATGTTTTCCAGGAAGGATGCGGGTTAGTATCGCATGGTTGACGGTGCAGGATGGAGCTGAATGGACAGATGCGCTGTTCAAGGCTGCAAAGGCCAAGCGGGACGCCGAAGTACTGCGGGATCGGCTCAGCGGTCGCTCGAAACCTGCAGCACCCGCAGCAGAGTCGACCAGTTCGCCAGCTCCCGACGTGACTGCGGTATCTGCCGGAGACGCTGCGGGAGACGAAGAGGAGGGCGAGGAAGGCGGGCTATTCGGCAACATGCTGGACGAGCCTGCTGAGCCGGTCGCCATGCCCACAATGGCCAGCGGGGATAGCACTCCGGCAACCGCCATCACCGTCCGGTCCATGCCTATCCCCAAACAAGTCGCCTACGCCGGTTCCACGCCCAAAGCACTTCTCCGAACCACCCTCCTCAAATCCCACAAGACCGCCTCACTACAGTACGTACCTCTGAGCGGCCACTCTCGAGCCACGCGGGTCGGACTTCAAATTGCTCTCGCGCCCAAACGGCGGCGAGTCTGGCGGATGGACGATGTGGCGTGCGAGGATATCCATGAGGCGGAGAATTACGTGGCTACGCTGGCGCTGCATAGTCTGGTACATGCGGGCGAGATACCGGGGATCAACGCAAAGACACTGCCGGTTGCGTATCGGGATTTATGGGACGAGCTCGAGGTGGAGAGGCGGAAGAAGGAGGATGAGGGCAGACGGGAGGTATGGAGGGTCATCAAGGGGATATATGACAAGAAGGCGGTTGAAGTGGCAGGATCGATGGGGAACGGGGCGGCGAAGCCTGAAGCTGCGGAGGCTGTGCGGAATGGGGACCACGGGACTCGATCTCGGCCGGACTTTATTGAGCAGCTCCAGCGGGACTGTCAGCGTCGGCAGGCGTCAAAACCATATCAGACTATGCTTCGACAACGGAACACGCTCCCCATCGCCTCATTCCGGCAGACCATCATCGAGACACTCCAACATTCCCAAGTCATGGTACTCTCCGGCGAAACGGGGTGCGGGAAATCCACGCAGCTCCCGGCCTACATCCTCGAGGACCAGCTGTCGCAAGGCAAGCCATGCAAGATCTTCGTCACTGAGCCACGGCGGATCAGTGCCATCTCCCTCGCGCAGCGGGTCTCGGCGGAGCTCGGCGATCTTCCTGGTCAGATGGGAACCAACGCGTCCCTCGTCGGATACTCGATCAGGCTCGAAGCCAAGACATCGGCGTCTACGCGGTTGGCATTCGTTACCAATGGTATTGCGCTCCGGATGCTCGAGGCGGGGTCTGCGCCGGGAAAGAGCACGGCATTCGACGAGGTGACGCACATCATCGTCGACGAGGTACATGAGCGAAGTATCGATTCGGACTTTCTCCTTATCGTCCTCCGGCAGCTTATGGCTGTGAGGCCGGACCTCAAGGTGGTGCTCATGTCGGCCACGCTGGACGCTGAGAAGATCTCGGGGTACTTTGGGGGGTGTCCTGTGTTGGTCGTTCCGGGCCGGACGTTCCCCGTGCAGGTCAACTACCTGGAGGACGCGGTGGAACTGGCAGGATGGAGGGTGGACGAGGGGTCTTCGTATGCTGTCCGAGCGCGGAATGCTCGGACAGGTACGAAGCAGCTGGAGCTGAATGAGGAAGACGGGGATGAGAGCGACGAGGACGAGGCGTCACAGGCCGACCCGGCCAAATTATCGTCCAAGCAGTACTCGGCCCAAACGGTATCCACTGTCAATCTCCTCGATTCCCGGCAGATCCCATACGAGCTCATCGTCCGCCTCCTCGAACGGATCTGCTTCGAGGACGTCAACCTCCAGCCTTTTTCACCGGCGGTATTGGTGTTTATGCCCGGTCTGGCGGAGATTCGGAAACTCAACGATATGCTCTCGGGCCATAGAGAGTTTGGGAGTAGGGGGTTCATGCTGTACCCTCTGCACTCGACCATCTCGTCAGAGGGACAGAGTGCCGTGTTTGATATCCCGCCTCCGGGAGTAAGGAAGATCGTTATCTGTGAGTGTACAGACATTATCATATCGATTATGGCTGATCAGTAGCTACCAATATTGCCGAGACAGGTGTGACTATCCCTGATATCACCTGCGTGATAGACTCGGGCAAGCATCGGGAGATGCGGTACGACGAGAAGCGCCAGATATCCCGGCTGGTCGAGACGTATATCGCGAGGAGCAATGCCAAGCAGCGGAGAGGACGAGCTGGGCGAGTACAGGAAGGACTGGCATTCCACCTCTTCTCGCGAAGCAGGCACGATACACAGGTGAGTTCCACCTCGTGGTCCCCGCTGACGTCCAGCTCGCGGATCATCCCATCCCCGAGATGCTCCGCCTATCCCTCCAAGATCTCGCTCTGCGCATCAAGATCCTCCGCCTCAAACTCGGCAATACCATCGAGGAGGTCCTCCTCAAAGCGCTCGATCCGCCCACATCACTCAATATCCAGCGCGCCATCAGCTCGCTCGTCGAAGTACGGGCTTTGACCCTCAACGAGGATATCACACCGATGGGTCGCCTCCTGTCGAAACTGCCGATGGATGTGCATCTGGGGAAATTCCTGCTGGTGGCGGCCATGATGCGATGCTTGGATCCGGCGTTGACGATCGCCGCGACGCTGAATAGCAAGTCGCCTTGGGTGACGCCGTTTGGACAGGAGAACCAGGCGAGGACGGTCAAGCAGGCGTTTGCTATTGGTGAGTTCCAGGTTGACGGAGACGGGAAGTGGCTGATGAGGTAGACCATAGTGACTTTTTCACAATCGTCAATGTCTTTAATAGCTGGAGACGGGCGTCGGATAATCCCAACTTTGTGCCTGTATTCTGCAGGAAGAACTTTGTTTCGCAACAGGTCAGTTGGCACCTTCCCTTCCCTGCAGCCGATGCGAAGTGTAACTGACAGTGTAGAATCTGCAGCAGATCGAGGAACTCCGACAGCAGCTGCTCTCCTACCTCGTCGATTCAGGCTTTGTCACCGCAACACCAGAGCAGAAACGCGAGATCAGCCAGTGCGTACCCTGCTCCGCCACTAGTAAATGTGGCTTGTGGCGCTCATCAATCAGGGCACGATACTCCCGCGGCTTCAGGACTCGCTTTGTCTCGGTCCCTGCACAATTCAACGATAATGCCGAAGATCTGCATATCCTCGGAGCCGCGCTGGCGTCGGGGCTGTACCCCAAGATCTTGTCTATCGATGCGAATGGCGGGTTGAAGACCATCAGCAACCAGCAACCGACATCCACCGTAGGTCAACATTGATGACTCATGGAGCATAACTGACATCGACAGCACCCGAGCTCTGTCAACTTCAAGCTCCGTCCTTCGGAATTCGGGACAAGTCATCTCGCCTACTTCACCATCATGCAGTCCAAGCGGCTGTACGCGTGGGAAGTCGGACCGGTCGATGACAGGGCGTTAGCTCTGCTATGCGGTGACCAAGCAGACGTACGCGTAAGTCCTCTTCTTATCTCTTCTCCCGAGCAGACGGTCATAGCTGACGCCACACAGGCATCAGCAGGCTCGGTCCAGCTCGACCGTAAGATCCGATTCTCAGTCTCGCCCAAATCGGGTATCGCGATCAAACTCCTTCGGGAGCACTTTGCGAGTGTGATGGCTACCAAGATGAAGGGGAAGGCGTTGAGTGAGGAGCAGGAGAAGTGGTGGGAGTTGGGCATCAGGTGTTTGAGTGTAGGGGTTTATGACGGGGAGGAGGAGGGGCCGACGGTTGGGGTGAATCTGGCTAGATAGGGCATGGCGATCTAGTGCTCGGATGAATGCTCGGGGTATTTAAATTGGGGAATATGGCTTTAGGGCGATCTCTGAGTACTCTGAGTCCCCCTTGTCCTCCGGCAGCCTCAGGCTGAGAGTTATTACAAGCCAAACGAGCTGTACTTGCCCGAAGGGGCAATATCGATCTGGATGGCAACAACATTCCTCCACCTTCGCCCGCAACTCCGTTATTCTTTCCTTTGCACAAGCTTCACATTCGTCAAAAGCACATCTTCAACACCCTATCGACCATCAGCACAGCTCCGCGAGTGACTCAGGCATCATGGCGCAAGTCGTACAACCCCTCGATCAGCCCTCGTCCTATCGCGACAGCCGAGCAGAGGTGGGCTCTCTCCTCTCCACCACGCCGGCTTTGCTGATTGTAGATTGACCGAGAGAGTGAAAGGCGGCTACTCGCGCAGTCAAGTACGCTCTATATCGGGAACCTGTCCTTCTACACTACCGAGGTGAGCTCATGATACTCCTGACAGGACCTGAAGCTGACTTACAGGCTCAAATGTATCAATGTAGGTCTCGGCACTCCATCATTGCTAATCTCAGTATTCTCCACCTGCGCCCGCCCAGAAGAAGGAGGCGGTGTCAAGCGAATTATCATGGGGCTAGACAGGAACCAGAAGTACGTCTGCTTTCCGGGCTAAGCTGACTGACTAGAACGCCATGCGGCTTTGCATTCGTCGAATACTATCTCCACTCCGAAGCGGTCGATTCCATGCGGTATATCTCGGGAACGAAGCTGGATGAGCGGATAATACGGTGTGACCTTGATCCGGGATACAAGGATGGGCGGCAGTATGGGCGGGGAAAGACGGGTGGGCAGGTCAGGGACGAGTTTAGGCAGGAATACGATAGTGGGCGAGGTGAGTACCCCGCTGGGCCTAGCTGACGTTAGGCGGATGGGGTCACCAGCGACTGGAAGAGGAGCGGAGACGACAAGAGCAGGAGCGGATTCGCGAGCAGATGCAGGTCGAGACATATGCTGCGCCCGCGGATATCCCGAAAGGAGAGGGACAGGGCGAAGAGGACCGGTTCAAAAGGGAGAGAAGTGAGGATGAGGATGTGGAAAGGCGGGATGACGATAAGCGATTCCGAGGAGAATAGTGTTCATAGCTTTCTCTGTACTCTAATGAGAATCCTCAACCCAAACGAGGCTATTGTCCATACACCGCCTATCACCCCCGCCAGCCTGACCAAGAACTGATACAACGTCGTCGTCGCTTCCCGCACCGTCAACGACATGCCTTCCAAGTCGTACTTGAAGAAGATTCCCGGGACGCCGTGGCCGTGCTCAAACGACCGCGAGTAGTCGGTCACGGCGTATTGAGATGTGGATAATCTTCTTCGGGAAGCGTCAATGTAGGTGGTCGGGACGACTCGCAGGAAGTATTGGAAGATTGTGAAGGCTGACATCAGCTGAGTCTAAATTTTACTCACGTTGATCTGTTCGCTCATAGCTCATGTCCAGAGGTTGCGAGATGGACGGGAAGAAAGGGCCGAATGAGAATTCGTGGACGACATGGGTCAGGTTCATCACTACATCAGCCATGTCTCAGCTTGACTCACGATGATGTTCCGTATGTTCGTGGCTCATGTACCCATGTCCCAGGGTCGTGACGTGCAGATTGCCCGTGACCTTCTTGACCTCCACGCTGCCATAGATACGACAAGCGGGACCGTCATTGAGCTTGGGATTGGTAGCTCGGTACGCCGCTTGCTTCTTTGGTCGCGACCGGAACAGCCGCCTGATACCCTCGAAGGACTTGTATTGAGTCGGTGCTCTCCGCCGGGATGAGGAGATGATTTCGGACGCGGAGGGCGCTGCGAGCCGCATGGTGGACTGCGCCTTCCCGACGTTGAAGACCGTATTGTCCTTGACGAACGCGTCCGACAGGTGTAATCTATCTCCGACCGCATCTCTCAGGTCGATGGTGATGACTATATTAGCTCTATCAGGTCTTGACTCACATCGACAAGGCATCGCGACAGTCAGATCCACGTTCAATTGCAGATCTCTTGCGACATCGTGATCCACCTGGAAGGCATAGTCTGGAGCGCCGTAGAGGTATTCCCCGAGATCGTTGAGGACGAGCAGAAAGATTATAGCTCCGACCAGCGCTGTCAAGACGCCCCCTCGACGCGACTGCGAGGTGTAGGTGGATTGGATCTAAGATTAGCGACATCTTTTGGCCAGGCTCACCTTTGGGAACGCGTCAAAGCTCTTGATGGGAGCTATACGGTCTAGCTCATCGAGCAGAGACGCGCCGTCGAGACTACTTCTGCGTTGGTCGCTGGCGTGGTCTACCAGGTGCGGCTCGTACATAGCGCTTGATAGGTATCAAAGCTGGTCAAGAAAGCAAAGTCAGGCTGGGCCAAGCCAAGATGTGAGGAATGTGGTGTTTCAGGTATGATCGGGCGTGGGAAAGTGAGCGCACGCTGGCGTTGACTGAAGCAGGTCCATCCATCCACTTTAAAGGTGGCTGTCAGTCAGCACAACATCTATAGGATAATCAATCATGGCAGAAGATCACCCAATGACAGACGCAGAGAAGGTGAGCGCAGCTAGTCCTCAGCTGACCATAGATGCGCATCAAGCGCTTGGCTCGGCTGGGAGCTCCTACCCCTCAGTCCACGCCGCCCGATCAGGCTTCGGCTTCTGGGTCGACTCCGACCCCGACCCCTGCGCCGAAGCCCACTGCGACTCCATCCCCTGTACCCAAGCAGCCGGCTGCCTCGACTTCTCGGCTCCCGACCGTCCGTCAGGTCTCCCCGGTCAAGCCGGCCCCCGCAACACCCAACAAGAAGCCAAAGCCACAGGTGCCCTACTCGCAATGGGAGGAGCGGACCGTCGGGGATGTCTTTGGCGTAGCACTGGATGTAAGTATAGATACGATCGAGCTGACGCCAGCGATCCACAGCGGAGCAGTCCGAATGGCGCTTGTGCTGGCTCAAGGAGCTCGAAGCTGAGCTCAAGTCCGAAAGCTTGGAGCCTCGCACGACATTGGAGATGTCGGATCGGCTTCTGATCGCACGGCTTTCCCTTGACCCAGCAGCTATGGCTCGGTCGGACGATGCGGATATCATGACCATACTGGCTGGTATGCCATCGGAAGAGACGTCCTTCGAGTACCTCGTTGGCTGCTGGAAGCGTCTGGGCGCAGCCAATAGGGCTTACAACCGACTGGTAAGTCTCCACTTGACACCGCTGACCTCAGGGCTATACCTCGACCGACTGGCCACAAGCGCTCGACAAGCTGCGCAGCTTGATTATCTCGTATTGTGGGATGAGCTTGGAGGATCCGACAATGTTCCCCCAGCCCGCCAACAAGCCCGTCGGACCCGCCGAATTCCTCCCAATCCTCCTTTCCATTACCAACTCCAGCGATACTCCCTCGACCAGCGCGCTGTCATCCGATGACGTCCTCCCTTTCCTTAATGACCTGGCCAATGGTCTTGCTGCTGAGCAATTGCTCGATACCATCAGCCCCACCCTCTCGCTCCTGATCCAGGAGTGGTTCCGCATCACCCCATCGCCGGATCTCATGGGCGACGAATGGCGGCGGTATGTGGGCGCAGTAGGGACTTTGACTCAGGTCAAGCAGATCGCCGCAGCAGTGAGTCCCCGCAACGATCGTGCTGATTAGATGCCAACATTACCCGTATGGGCATTCCCCAGCGCTACCGGAGCGGACATTGAGTACAAGTCACTCCTCGGCCCGCTTATCCGGCTCAGCGTGTACCCAAGAGAATTTGTGAGTCCTCACTCTGCATCGCTGATGCCAGGCGTCAATCTGGAAAGCCTACTTTGCGGATCCGACGGAACGGAAGACCGGCGATATCGACGCCAACAAGGCGAATCTTCAGTCAACTCTCGGATCTCTGCAACAATCTCTCTTCAACATCTTTAATGCCATCATCCGGGCATCTCCAGAGTCTCGCGAGGGCGTTCTTGCATACATCACCCGTGTTGCCAATCTCAACGACAAGCGGTCCGGGATGCGCGTCGACCACCGCACCGTAGCTTCCGACGGGTTCATGACCAACCTTCAGGTCGTGCTGCTCAAGCTCTTCGCACCAGTCATGGACGCCTCATTCTCCAAGGTAAGCCAAACGTGAACAGCGCTGATCCAGATCGATAAAGTCGATCCGGACTATTATCGCAATGCGACGCGATTCAACATTACCGACGAGACCAAGGTCCGCGCATCCAAGGAAGAGGCGGATGCGCACTTTGCAGTTCCTAGCACTGGCCCTCCCAACTTCATCTCGGACCTCTTCTTCTCACTTAACACCTACCACCACCTCGGACTGGTCAAGACCATCAGTAACCGTCTTCGAGCCGAAAAGTCCATGTCGGAAACGGAGAAGGAGCTGAAGCGGGCCGAGGCGTCCCGGTCGGACTGGGAAGGGGTGAGTCCAGTCTCGACTGAGCTGATGTAGAATCCTGCTCTGCAAGCTCAAGGAGAGGCGGCTATCACCAAGTTCAAATCCGACGTCGCCACCCTGCACGCTTCCATCCACGCATACGATACCCAACTTCTCGACCCTGCCCTCGTCCGGCAGACCGTCAGCTACCTTGGCTTCCTCATGACCTGGCTCATCCGCCTCGTGGATCCCAAGAAGCAACATCCGAACGTCCAGATCTCGTAAGTTTGTGTTAAGTCCGCGCTGATTAGACTCCCTCTTCCCGCCGAGGCCCCAGCACAGTTCAAGATGCTCCCCGAGTACCTCTTTGACAATATCACCGAGTACTTTGACTTCCTCGGCCGCTACTCGCCCGACTCGCTCGACAATGTCGACAAGGATATCCTCATCACCTTCACCATCACATTCTTGTCGCCCAATTACGTCAACAACCCATTCCTCAAGGCAAAGCTGGTATCGGTGAGTTCTCGGAGGTGGCTCGACTGATGAGAAGATCCTTTCGGCTGGTTTGTACCCAGTGGGATACCACCGCAAAGGGACGCTCTTTGATAGATTGTCCACTCACAGTCTATCGCTGCAGTATCTGATGCCGACTCTGATCGATTTCTACATTGCAGTGGAAGCCACTGGCGGTCATTCTCAGTTCTGGGGTAAGCTATATCTTCTGTCCGCGCTGACATCAGACAAATTCACCTTCCGGAGGGATATTCAACACATTTGGAAAAGCCTGTGGAGCAATCCCCTACACCGAGAGGCCTTCGTACAGGTCTTGCAGTGAGTGACTGGAGGACGACAGCGCTGACTGCAGTGACGACAAGGAGCTCTATATACGTATGGTCCATATGTTACTAGCGGATACAACTTTCCACCTCGAGGAGTCCCTGTCAGGCCTGCAGAAGATCAACTCGCTGTCGACCCAGCTCGCCGGTACTTCCCTCTCCGCCACGGAGAGAGAAGAGGCCACCAGTCAGCTCAGCCAAGCTGAAGGTTCTGCCCCCTTCCACACCCAACAAGGCTTGGGCAATGTCGAGTTGATCCGCGATTTCACTTCCACCACGCCAAGTGCCTGGGTAGTAGGAGAGATTGTCGACAGACTGGCGGCAGTGAGTTTTTATAATGACTAGGCTGATGTACAGTCACTCGATGAGAACCTCTCCAACCTCGTCGGGCCAAAGATGCAGGACCTCAAGGTCGCCCAGCCCGACAAGTTCTACTTCAAGCCCAAGCGGCTCCTCGCTGCGATCGCCCAGATCTACCTCAATCTCGGCGAAGAGCCAGACTTTATCCGCGCGGTAGCGAACGACGGTCGGAGTTACAGCAAGGAGCTTTTCGAGCGGTTCGCCCGGATCTTGAAGAATCGCGCGATCATGACGGGAGTGGAGGTGCAACAGGTCGAGGCGTTTATCGGCAGGGTGGAGGTTGCGCGGGCGACTATTGCGCTGGAGGACGAGGTGGAAGTGCCAGACGAATACTTGGATCCCCTTATGGCAACAGGCAAGGTGCCCTTCTCTACCTCAGGCGTGCACACGGCTGACAATCGTAGTGATGAAGAATCCCGTCATCTTACCAACCTCCAAGATCTCTATCGACAGGGATACGATCAAAAGCGTGCTGCTGTCGAAGCCGCTCGACCCGTTCAACAACCAGCCTCTCAAGCTGGAGGACTGTTTGCCGGATGTAGAGCTCAAGGCGAAGATTGACGCGTGGTTAGCGTCGACGAGGTCTACAGGGAAGATGGAGGTGGATTGAACTTAGTGTGTATTTTATCTATTGGGACATGTATCATGAGAGAGACCTTCCTTCAACGCTCTCTTCCTTCACATCCCGATCAAGCGGTGGATGTCACTCGGGGTGACCGGGAAAGACGAGGACGAGGGGGGAGGGGGAAAGGCACACGTGCCTGTCGCTTTATCTATCTATCTCGGGGGTGAGGAGGGGGTAAGCTGATCGCGGGAGAGGGAGAGAGGTATAGTAGTTTCGATTAATCTCCAGCCGCTCTACGCGATAACTTTTCTCAAAGGAGGAACGGCTCTCACTTTCTGCTCTCTCGCTGAGAGGATCCACGGTGGCTTGTGATGTGATTCGATTCTAAGGTGTAACAAAGACAAGAGAGCCGTGTCCCATGTTGCGTATCTAGCGGTGATTTGAAGGACCGGTCCCCAGGCCCGTTTGCACTTCGCATGTGCACTCTGCCTTTCTGAATACTCTTACTGTAAGACGCGCTGCAACATCCACCGATGCCGAGCGACTTGATTGACCGCGTTCTAGGTTGGGCTCCTCCTACCTCGACTCCGAAAGATACTATGGACCACTCCACCCGCGTCCAGCTTTGCGGCGGGGGACTGGCATGAACAGCCACTGGCATAGGCACAAGATAGGCTTGGTACAGGATGCATCACTCTATAGCTGTGATTTGGACAGCCTTATACGTATCCTTCCACTGTACAACCTTCTTCAACCTGAATCGCATAACCGCCGTTACCACATCCACCACTGCCAGCGCCGAGTTCAAGCCATGCACCATTGTCGCCGCGTAGAAGAAGTTGGCGTTCCCCGTACCCGTCAATAGCCAGAGCGAATGCAGTAGAGGGAGTAGGATGAAGGTGTGTAGATACGTGGCGAGGGTGAAGAGCGGATGTCGGAGGTCTGGATCAGCGTTGTCTAGCCGAAACTCACTGGCCGTGATTTCGGGAAAGCAGCCGAGTAGGCCCGCCCATACCCCCAGATCAGCGAGGGTCGGGTAGCTCTTCCATGTCGATATGACGCCGAGGAGGATAAGCGTTGCGTGAAGAGGATCCTCGATCCGGAGACAAACGGGAAGGACGTAGATGGCGGTGTGGAGCTGGAATCAGCGTGGCTATGAAGTGGACTTACCTGGAAGACACCAAGGAAGAACTGTCGGAAATGATCAAACATCTCGGTGAAGAAGTACCACCACATCCCGACGTTTGGAGTGAGATCAGACACCGTCAAACTGGAAGTCAGCAGGGGTGATGGGATGTGCTTACATTGTGCCCCATGTTGGCCGAATCCAGCTGCTTCCGAACACCAAGGTGTTGCCCGCCGCTATGGTTCCGAATACAACAGCAAAAGCTCCAGCTAGTATTGCGCGTTGTCGGGAGCTTAAGCCCTTGAGGAGCGGCGGTAAGAGCAAAATCGGGTAGATGGAGGTGTGCGAGACGAACGCTAAGCAAGTACCGGATAGCAGGAGGTCGTCTGATGATCAGCTTCAAGGGATAGGAGACTCACTGGTCGTCCTTCCGCAGATTGCCCAGAGGAGCACAGCATTCTCCAATCCAGCTGTTGATCTTGCAAGGCAAGACAGCAGAATATAGGGGTTGAAGAGGTATCTTTCGTCAGTCCCGCTTTCTCCCTCACTCACAGAGCAGCAGCCTTATAGCCTTTATCATCGGAGCATCGAGTGGTATCGATCCTGCTAAGCGCCAGGGCTCCCATGAGGTCCGCTATCACCCATAGTAGTGGTGAAGCCTGAAGATGGGAGAAGATGGCGAGGTAGATGGGAGACTGTCGTGAGCTGGGCAGGGGTCCAGGACGTACGTAGTAGAAGACTCCGCCCGTATATGGATTGTCTCCTTTCCCAAACAGGAAGACTCCCTCCTGCACTGCCGATCAGCTTTGTTTTAAAGCACCACCGCTAAACGTACAGCTGCGAAAGGAGGTCAGAGGAGATGTCAGCTCTGGACGGCGCTGTAGTGACTCCGGCCATATTGCAAAGCAGGCGAGTCTGACAGCGACGCCAGCTGCTAAGCATACCGCCAGCTTGTGGGTCGGAGTCAGCTGCTGCATGGCTGGTAAGTGAAATGCATGAAGCTCATGGACCTTCGCAGCCTCGAGGCGCCCGCACATTCCTCACGCTCAGCCACGTGGCCCAACTTGACGCGTGCCGCGACTGCTTGATTTCCGGACGTGTAAACAACGCTCGACTTCTCATCCTTCCTTCTTCTTTCATACATCCACTTTCATCCTCTACATCTTTGTTCAACATCAGACAACACACTCTCATCCCTCACAGGTGATATCGCACCATGTCGGATAGCGAGTCGGACGGCTTCAGGCAGTCGGACGCGGATAGCGGATCTGAGGGATACGCGGAGTCGCCCAAGGCTGCGAAGAAGGCGGCGCCGGTCAAGAAGGCAGCTGCGCCCAAGGCGGCCAAAGTGAGTTGCAAACGGACAACAACGGAGTCTGAGCTGACTTTTAGGCGCCCGCTGGCAAGAAGGCACCAGCAAAGAAGCCTTTAGCGGCAAAGAAGCACACGCCGAACAACTCGGAGTCAGAGAGTGGCAGCGATGTCGATGAGACTCCTGCCAAGGCGAAGCCCAAGCCAAAGGCGGCAGCGGCAGACAATGACGAGAATGCAGTGGCTGGGAGCTCGAAGCCGGGGGAGAAGAAGAGCGCTAGTGACAAGTATCAAAAGGTGAGCTCGAGATTGAGCATGGCTGACGTCAGCTCTCTCAACTTGAACACGTCCTCAAGCGTCCAGACACCTATATTGGATCTGTAGAGGCGATCACACAGCAGATGTGGGTCTTCGACTCGGAGAAGAAGGTCATGGTGTTCAAGTAAGTCTTTCGGCGAGTGCAGGCTGACGTCAGGAACATCACCTACGTTCCGGGTTTCTTTAAAATCTTTGATGAGATCTTGGTCAATGCTGCCGACAACAAGGTGGGTCTTGACAGGGACAAAGCTGACCTTAGATCAATGACCCTTCTATGGCGAACATCAAAGTCAATATCGACCGAGAAAAGAACCAGATTTCCGTCATGAACGACGGACACGGTGTCCCAGTGGAGATCCACAAGAAGGAGGGCATTATGATTCCTGAGATGATTTTTGGCCATCTGTAAGCTATGAAAGAAGACGCAGCTGACAAAAGCCTCACGGGCAGCAACTACGACGACGACCAGAAGAAGTTGACTGGAGGAAGGAACGGATACGGTGCCAAGCTCGCCAATATCTACTCGAAGGAGTTCAGTACGTTTCCAAACAGACCCAGCTGACTCTCAGTCGTCGAAACGGCCGACAAGGTGAACGGCAAAAAGTACAAGCAGGTCTTTAGCGACAACATGGGGAAGAAGGGCGTGGCCAAGGTGAGCCTTTATCAGACCGAGCTGACGGTAGATCACCGAAAACAAGAAGGGTGAGGAGTGGACCAAGATCACCTTTACGCCTGATCTCGTCCGATTCGGCATGGAAAACATCGACGACGATACCTACTCGCTCCTCGCAAAGCGCGTTTACGATATGGCGGGTACGGTCAAGGACATCAAGGTGACTCTGAACGACGAGCGTATCAAGATCAAGGGGTTCAAGCAGGTACGTATGACCGAAAGCTGAGCTGATATCAGTACGTGGAGATGTACCTCAACTCGGCGTCCCAGGCGCAGACCGAGGGCGGCGGCGACGTCGCCATGCCCAAACCGACCTTTGTCTACGAAATGGTCCATCCCCGCTGGGAGGTCGCTTTCGCCCTCTCTGATGGCGAGCAGCGCCACGTCTCGTTCGTCAACTCGATATCCACGTCCAAGGGTGGTACACACATCGAGATGCTCTCCACGCAGATTGCCAACAAGCTGTGAGTATGCTGTCGAACCCGCTAACGACAGACTGGAGCAGATCAAGAAGAAGAACAAGGGCGTGACCGTCAAGCCGTTCCAAGTTAAGAACTACATGTGGATCTTCGTCAACGCGATGATTGAGAACCCCGCTTTCGACTCTCAGACCAAGGATACCTTGACGCTGAAGAGCTCGGCGTTTGGGAGCAAGTGCGAGTTGAAGGAGGACTTTATCAAGAAAGGTAAGTCGCCCGTCGACGAGGCTGATAGCAGTTTCCAAAACCGGTATCATCGAACAAGTCCTCAGCTTTGCCAAATTCAAGCAGGATCAGGCGATGAAGAAGACGGATGGGTCGAAACGTACAAGGTGAGCAAGACATAGACATCGCTGATGGCAGAATCACCGGTATCACCAAGCTCGAAGACGCCAACAGCGCCGGTGGCCGGAATGCCAAAAACTGCACCCTCATCATCACCGAAGGAGACTCTGCCAAGGCCCTGGCGGTATCCGGACTCGGTGTGGTCGGACGAGACCACTACGGTGTCTTCCCAATCCGAGGAAAGCTGCTCAACGTGCGCGAGGCGAGCCATGACCAGATCATGAAGAATACGGAAATCCAGCATATCCGGCAGATCCTCGGTCTCAAGACTGGCGTGAACTATACAAGCGTCGACAGTCTCCGGTACGGCCACCTCATGATCATGACGGATCAAGATCATGATGGATCCCACATCAAGGGTCTACTCATCAACTTCCTGGACCACTTCTACCCGTCCCTCCTCCGCCTTCCGGACTTTTTGGTCGAGTTCATCACTCCCATCGTCAAGGTGTGGAAGGGCAAGCAGGAGATGACCTTCTACACCATGCCACAGTACGAGGAGTGGAAAGAGGAGAACAATGAGGGGAGAGGGTGGGAGTCCAAGTACTACAAGGTGAGTTACTAGATGATCCAGCTGATCATCAGGGTCTCGGAACAAGCACATCCGCGGATGCCAAAAAGTACTTCAATGACTTGGGCAAGCACCGCCTCGCTTTCGACACAATGACGGATGACGACCGCCTGCTCATCGACATGGCGTTCAACAAGAAGAAGGCGGACAACCGGAAAGAGTGGCTGAGGCAGTACAAACCGGGTACCTTCCTCAACCACGATGTCAACGTCGTTCCCATCGCGGACTTTGTCAACAAGGAGCTCATCCTCTTCTCGATGGCCGACAATATCCGGTCGATCCCTTCCGTCGCGGACGGTCTCAAACCGGGTCAGCGAAAGGTGCTCTTTGGGTGCTTCAAGCGGAACTTGCAGAAGGAGATCAAGGTGGCGCAGTTGGTCGGATACGTCTCGGAGAAGACTGCCTATCATCACGGCGAGCAGTCGCTCACCACCACCATTGTCGGTCTCGCCCAGAACTTTGTCGGAAGCAACAACATCAACCTGTTGTCCCCGAATGGTCAATTCGGTACCCGACTTGCTGTGAGTGCTTGAGTCGACGCGGCTGATGTCAGGGTGGTAAAGACGCTGCTAGCGCTCGTTACATCTTCACTGCCATTCCTCGCATGACCCGAGCCATCTTCCACCCCAATGATGACGGTCTTCTCAACTACCTCGTCGAGGACGGATCGACGATCGAGCCAGAATACTTTATGCCCGTCATCCCCATGGTCCTCGTCAACGGTGCGGACGGTATCGGAACAGGATGGAGTACCTCCATTCCCAACTACAACCCCATCGATATCGTCGAAAACATCCGGCGGATGATGCGGGGTGAAGAGCTGGAGCGGATGAACCCCTGGTTCCGTGGCTTCAGGGGAAGTATCGACCGGACCGAGCAGGACAAGTACAAAATCAGCGGTCTGCTCGAAAAGATCGACGATACCACCGTCGAGATCACCGAGCTGCCCATTCGCAAGTGGACGCAGGACTTCAAGGAGATGCTGGAGGAGATGGTCACTGGGGATGGCAAGACGCCGCAGACCGTCAAGGTGAGTAAGAATCCGACTCGGCTGACATCAGGACTACGAGGAGCACCATACCGACACTACCGTCCACTTCAAGGTCCACATGACCGACAAGGACATGCAGGCGGCCGAGGCGGAAGGTCTCGAGAAGAAGTTCAAGTTGACGACTACCATGACTACCGGTAACATGGTGTGCTTTGATCTGAATGGCAAGATCAAGAAGTACGCTTCTGCCGAGGAGATCCTTTCAGACTTCTACCACAAGCGACTCGAGTACTATGGACTGCGAAAGGTGGGTCCGAGTGTTGACCGAGCTGACGATAGCAATTCATGGCCGATGAGCTGAACCGGCAATTCGAGCGTCTGTCCAACCAGGCTCGATTCGTCCAGATGATCATCACCAAGGAGCTCTCGGTGTCCAACAAGAAGAAGACGGTGATTGTCGCTGAGCTTCGCTCGCTTAAGTTCAAGCCCTTCCCCAAGACCAAGAAGCAAAAGGAGGAGGGTGAGACGGAGCCGGTCGTCGAAGAGGAAGATGAGGGTCAGGCGAGCGACTATGACTATCTGTTGGGGATGGCCATTTGGAGCTTGACGGCTGAGAAGGTGAGTCAGATCTGGGACGAGGCTGACGTTTAGGTCGAAAAGCTGCTGCATGAGCGGGATGTCAAGGAGGCGGAGCTGGTGGAGCTGCTCAAGCTCTCACCGCAGGATATCTGGAACCGCGATCTCGACAACTTCCAGGCCGAATGGGAGGTGAGTTTTGGCTGGAGCATGGCTGACGATAGCTTCTTCTTGAAGAGGACATCACCGCTGCCAAGAGTGGCAAGGCCAAGCCGAAAGCTGCCATCAAGGCTGCCGCGAAGCGCAAGAAGAAGGCAGCGGGGGAGGACTCGGAGGAGGACGAAGACTTTACTGTCAAGGTGGCCAAACCCAAAGCGAAGCCAAAGCCAAAAGCGGAGGTCAAGGAGTCGCCCAAGAAGGGCTCGCCGTTGAAGAGAGTGTGAGTGAAGAGTCCACTCAGAGCTGATAATAAGAAAGAGCGCTTCGGGGTCTGACGACGAGAAACCACCGGCAAAGAAGGCGACCAAGTCAAAGGCGCCTGCTAAGCCTACACTACTGGACTCGGATGATGAGGGTAGGTGTCTTCACCTGAGGTTGGACTGGGGGCTGATAGACAGCACCCAGAGCGGCCAAAACGGCCAAGGTCGACTCCAAGCAGCAAACACTCGACGGCTTCACCAAGCCCAAAGCGGCTCCAAAGAAGGCCAAGGCGGACGATGCGAAGGTCGCGGGTCCGTCCAAGGCGAAGGCGAAGGCTGTGCCGGTTCCAACGCCCGTCGACTCGGACGACTCTGATGTCTACCTCGTCACCAAGCCCAAGCCAGCAGCCGCGGCGGACTCGGACGACGAGATGGTACTCAAGCCAAAGCCAAAGGCGAAACCAAAGCCCAAGGCCAAGGCGCCGGTTTCGGACGAGTCGGACGTGAGCGTCAAGCCGAAAGGTGGAAAGAAGGGGAAGAAGGCAGAGTCGGACTTTGACGAGTGAGTGGACGAGCTTTGGCGCGATAGGATCTTCGCTAACCCGACAGCTCTGAGGGCGACGGTGCACCCCCACCAAGAGCTCCTGTCCCTCGCGCAGGACGAGGTGCCGCCAAGGTGACAACGTATATCGATCTGTCTGATGGGTCTGATGGGGAGGAATGAGGAGATTTTTGTATACAACGGACAATGCTGCTGGCTACCTTACTTCTGGGTCATTGTGTATGTATCACTGCCTGTCTGCGGGCTTCTTGTGCGTGCTATCGTCGAGTCACAAAGGAGTAAACATGCTGCATAGAGGTACGCTGCCTACCCGCCTCTCCAGAGCGGGATCTAAATTTTGGCGCTCAACAAAGGACGAAATCGCCACCTGTTACTCGCCACCTGCCCTGCCCTGCCTCCCTCCCATGCTTGCCGTGTTGGGCTCCTCTCTCTTCTCTTCTTCTCTTTAGCCGGTCTTCCATAGACTATATCGTTCCCCTTAATAACCTCCCCTCCAGCAGATACCAGGGATACTCCTCGCGTATCCCTTTCTCCCCCTCCAGTCAGCCAACCTCACACGGCTGGCCCACATCGCCCCTCCGGAGCGTAAAAAAAGAAGCAGCCAGCGGCCAAAGTCTCAAGCCATCTACCTGGCGGCAAACAGACTGGTTCTTTCAAACAGAAAGACCTAGTCAGTCATCTAGTGCGCTGAGTGCACAAAGTACATACGGTGAGCCCATTCTCCACCCATACCGTTCTGCTCGTCTGACATCTCAGAACCTAATCCCATCTCACGTCATCCTCCCCACCTTCCCCCTCCTACTCGAAGATCAATGACAACCACGACCTCTCCCGCACCTCCCCATCCCCACAACGCTGCACCTACCGCCTCTGCTTGGAACCGTGACCAATCCTCGGCTCCCCGGCTCGCCAACCCCTCTGCCCACCTGAACGGCTCTCACCCTCTCCCCGGAAACCCCCACATCAATGGCGGCGGCGCTCCAGTGAACGGTGCCGCACCCGTGGCTGTTGGCCACTCTCGCAAGGGCAGCATCATGGTCGGCGGCGACATGGACATCAAGCGGGGCAACCTTGCTTTCGGCACCGTCGACTCGTCGAACGGGATGCTGTCGTCCTCGCCTGCCGCCCCCTCGATCACCGGGTCTCACCTCGCCGATGCAGTCAAAGCTTTCGGCTCGGTCCCCGCGGACTCGGCCGATCCCGACGCGCTCAAGCCGCCCAGTCGCAAGCCGAGCAATCTTGCATCGACCGTCAGCCCCCCTCCCGGTCAGCCGGCAAAGAAACAGCCGGACATCCACGCGATGTTTGCTGGCAAGCCTGGCCAATCGATGGAGAGGCGCCAGTCGTCAGGCCAGAATGGCCAGTCGATGGCACCAAATGGGCAGGGGATGGGCCAACCCGGACCTCAGTTCCACCAGGGCCAATCGCAGTACCGCCCAACTCCCAGCGGTATGCCCAACTACAACCCATTCCGCCCTTCCCCAATGCAGAACCCTATGGCTCGGCCCGGCGGCGGACAGGCTTCGATGATGGGGTATGGAAGTCCTCAGGGACAGTACATGAACTACCCAGGCCAGCAAAACTTCTACGTAAGTTCTCTCCTCAGCATCGATGGGCTTTGCTGATTTTTCTAGCCCGGCTACTACCCCGGTCAGCCTCCTCAGCAACCACAGCAACCTCCCTCGCAGCAGCAACAGCAGCAATACGGCATGCCTCCTCAGCAGTGGGCTCCGCCAAACATGGCCATGTCGTCGCCGCGCGGTCCAATTCCCCAGGTCCAGTCTCCTGGTCCTCACCCCACCGGACTGCCCAACGGCGCCGCCGCCAGCCCCGTCATGGCTCCTCAAATGCGCCCACCAACTCTTTCCCCCCACAACGGTCCCTCCACCCCATCTCGCTCTATGCAACCCGGAGCTGCCTTCACTCCCGGCGCTTCGTCCTTCACCCCCGGGGCCAACTCATTCTCCATGTCTGGCGGTGCCAGCTCTTTTACCCCTCGTCAGTCCAAGGCGATCAAGATTGCTCGTCCCGACGGAACGGAGGTCGACATCAAATCCGTTGCTGTCAAACCTGCCGTTCCGGCGACAGAGGAGGCAGCTCCCGTGGCTTCTCCAGCTGCGTCAAGCACCCCGGCCAAGAAGCCATACTCTCTCCCGGTGGTGGTGCGGCTCGAGTCTGAGGAGCAAAAGGCTCAGCGCTTGAAGGAGGAGGCAGCCAAGGAGAAGATCAGGGCGATCGAGGCTCAAGAGGAGAAGGAGCGCAAGGAGCGCAAGGAGAGGCAGGCCAAGGAAGCTGAAGAGAAGAAGGCCGCTGAGGAGAAGGTGAGCCCCATCGACGGCGTCTTGTCCCACATAGCTGATCATCAGGCCAAAGCGCAGAAGGAAGAGGAAGAGGCAGCGGCCAAGAAGGCCGAGGAGGAAGCGGCCGCGAAGAAGGCGGAAGAGGACGCTGCCAGGGAGGAGAAGGAGAAGGCCGACAAGGAGGCAGCAGACAAGGCCGCGGAGGCCAAGCAGGCCGAAACTCCCGCACCATCCACCCCCGCACCCTCTTCCCCATCGACAGCGACCGCGGGTCTCCCAGCCAAACCCGTCGATGTCGAGGTCAGCTCGCCTGCGATGACTGACCGGACCGAGGCGAGCCAAACAAATCTCTCGATCGCCCGTCCCATCGAGGACCTATCCAGCATCTCCTACCCCAACGCCATCCAACCCCCCGTATCGGGCTTCAACGACAACGCCGAGCCAGGCAAGTTCCGCTACGACCGGGACTTCCTCATGCAGTTCATGCAGCTCTGCAAGGAAAAGCCGGAAGGACTCCCCGCGCTCGAGGACATCGGTCTCGAGGCCGACACTACGAGCGGCTTCGGCACACGAGGCGGACGAGGCGGACGGGCAGCCGCAGCTCGAGGTGGTCCGGCCGGACTCGGTATCGGAGGCATCGGACGACCCGTTGCTCAGGGGATGGGCGCTTTCGGAATGGGCAACTTTGGGTCTGTCCGCGGAACCACCAGCGAGCAACGGTATCAGAACTCGCTCAACCAGCCGCGGGCGCCCCAGGGTGTACGAGTGCCCAGCTCGGGTGGTCCTCACGGCCTGCCAGCCATGGCTCCATCCATGTCTTCGCGTGGTGGAGAGCGGAGGAGCGGACGAGGCGGACCCCGTCAGGGACGACCTCCCCCCCCATCCTTTGCACAGGAGCCGGAGGTCGCCCCGTTGGCCATCAGTCAAAACTCCTGGGTCAAGGCCCGTCCCACCGACAAAGACGAGAGCTCGCCAGCGTTTGTCGAGCGAAAGGTCAAATCCCTCCTCAACAAACTCACTCAGGAGAAGTTCGACTCCATCTCGAAGCAGATCGTCGAATGGGCCAACCGGTCCAAGAACGAGACGGACGGTATGTCACTCAAGCTTGTTATCAAGCAAGTCTTCGAGAAGGCTACCGACGAGGCGCACTGGTCGGAAATGTACGGTCGGCTTTGCCGGACACTCCTCGACGATCTCGACCCGGAGGTTACCGAGGTCATCGACGACAAGCCATTGTCGGGCGGTGTGCTCTTCCGAAAGTACCTTATCGGGCGGTGTCAGATGGACTTCGAGGCGGGATGGAAGGCTCGTGAGCTTGCTGTCACTGCGGCAGCGGCCAAGAGTCAGGAGGACAAGGATCGCCTGGCCAAGAATGAGGCAGACAAGGAGGAGGGCAAGGAGACGGAGGCGGCCATGCTCTCGGACGAGTACTATGCCGCTCAAAAGGCAAAGCGGCGCGGATTGGGCTTGGTGCAGCTCGTCGGAGAGCTGTACAAGCTCGAGATGATCTCCACCAAGGTCATCAAGACCTGTCTCCAAACCCTCTTGGCCAACGTTACCGACCCGGACGAGGAGGACATCGAGTCCACCTGCAAGCTCCTCACCACTGTCGGCGGGCAGTTCGAGGCTCAGGTGCCGGAGAACATGACACCGGTCATGACGCGCTTGAATGCTATTCTGAACCTGGAGGGAACATCGTCTCGATTGCGTTTCATGATCATGGTGAGTCATTTTCTCGTTGTGAAAGGCTACGCTGACAAACAGGACATTATGGACCTCCAGAAGCACCACTGGAAGTCAAAGAAGACCCAGTCGAGTGTCATGACGATCGCCCAAATCCATCAGCAGGCGGCCAAGGAGCAGGCGGCCAAGGCGGCTCACGCTGCCCAGTCGACACGCGAGTCCATGTCCCGCGGCGGGTCTCGGGCCGGGCGTCAGCGGAACGACGAGTGGCAGAACGTGCAACAGCCTGCTCGTCTGCCGCAGCGGCCGGCGGACATGTCCAACCTCGGCAAGATCTCTACATCCCAGACTGCTCCCACCTTTGCCGGCCCATCCAGCGTCTTCAGCAAGCGCGGCAAGCCGGCGGTCGCTACACCTCCCCTCTCCCGTCAAACCTCTACCGCCAACATGTTCAGCGCGCTCAACGACGCCGCTGAGCCTGCCGCTGAAGCCGCACCCGAGCGCAAGCGGCTTGTCCTCCAGCCCCGTTCCGTCCCCGCACCAGGCGAGGAGGCGGACGAAGCGGAGGCAGGCGAAGTCGAGGAGGGCGAAGAAGAGGAGGAAGAGGCAGAGGAGGCCCCAAAGTCGTCGGCGGGTATGTCGGAAGAGGCGGCCAAGACAAAGGTTGCGTCAGATATGAAGGAGCTGTGGGGAGAGAAGGATCAGGGTGGATCGAGAAATCCGGACGACATCGTCGAGTACTTCAAGGCCTTGCCAGAGGAACGCCAACCATTACTTTCGGCTCAGCTTATCGACGAGGCCTTCCGGCTGTCGAAGCTGAAGGACGCGGATATCATTGCCAGGGGTCTCAAGCTTTCTCTGGAGCAGAACGCGGCGACAGTGGAGGTATTGAAGAAGGGGTAAGTCTCCTCTGTTTGTGTCTGAGGGCAAAACTGATAGTTCAGAATCGAGAACCACATGGTCAGCTTGGACGACGACGCTATCGACTTCCCCCAAGCCTACAAGGCCATCGCCCTCTTCATCCGCAGCCTTTCCCTCCCCGACGCCGATATTACCGACCTTCTCTCCAAGGTCGAGGTGTATGGCGAACCCAAAATCACGCCGACGGACAAGTTGAACAAGGCGTTGGCGGCGGTAGATGAGGAGGCCAAGGCGTCGGCCTGATAGAGAGAGACCTGGCGGTAGGTTTAGGGTGTTTCTTGTTCTTCTTTCGTCTAATCTCATTCCCGGGATCGGCCATGATCTGCTGGTGTCTCTTATAGTCGCGCCTAGGCGATGTGAATGCAATTGCATAGATAGTCTCCATATTTCAGCGAGAGCGGTGACTTCGGGTGCAAAGTATAGTCCACTCCCTCTGAACCCACACCCAAATGGCCGCGGAGCGAGGGTAGTAGGAAGTACGAGTCAAGGCGTAGTTAGTATGAGTTGCTGAGAGGGAGTTGACTGTAAATGATCCCCACTTTAAAGCTGTGTTGTCGCGTCCGCGTGCTCCGCGCGCACAAAGGCCAAAATCAGTCTCCCTTGATATAGCTGATCCATCTACCACATACCTCGCCTACATAGATCCACAGCTACCATGTCTGGGTCAAGGCTGCATAATCCTTTCGAGGATATACCCAGCCAGCAGCGTCAAGCTGCACCGTTCTCCGCGCACGACGACCCGTTCGAAGATGCCAATGGCTCTCCGCAGCTCTTCTCCCCGGACAATTATGGTCCTCCCGGTCAGGCTTCGAGCTCGAGAGATCCCAAGCATGGCTACGCCCTGGATCCCTTCTTCGACGAGTACGTGAATCTCTGGGTCGATACTTCTTAGCTGACCGACAGCGACGACGAATATGGACCATCCCAATCCTCGGCGTACCTCCCTGCGCAGCCATCTACGTCCGACCTGAACGCATCAAGCGGCTATCGCGACAGGAATAGACGGGACGCCTCAGAGCCTCTCGCCGCATCTGGTGCTGTCCCTGCGGGATTCAGCGGCCCGGACGATATGGACAAGGCGTACGGAGGAAAGGCGTACGGCGGAGGTGGGGGCGCCGACCCATTTGAGGATGAAGATGGACCCTCGGCGTACTCGTTCTCCAACCCCCAGTCGGGTCCATACGCTCGGACACAGAAGGGCAGCAGGTGGTCTAGATTCCGGGAGGACCACCTGACCGATGTGGACTGGACACTAGGCCTGAACAAGCTGTTGGGACGGAAAAGCAAATTCGACGGCGTACCGAGGGAACTGGCGCTCAATGACCCGGAGGCCAACCACGTCAAGGGGTTCGAGAACAACTCGGTATCAACGGGGCACTATGGGCCGATCACATTCTTGCCAAAGTTCCTGTACTGTACGTCGTCGTGCTGAGTAGCGCTGACGTCCAGCCGAATTCTCTCGCTCTGCCAATCTCTTCTTCCTCTTCACTGGTAAGTCTCAATAGCATGTGCTCCTGTATTCATACTGACTCTCAGCTTGTATCCAACAGGTGCCGAACGTATCCCCAACAGGACGATACACTACAATCGTGCCGCTGGCGGTGGTATTGATAGCCAGTGCGGTCAAGGAGATTAGAGAGGACTATGTACGTTGTTCGTGCAATTGGTGGGACTCGGCTGATGACCAGAAACGTCATGCATCCGACAGATCACTCAACAACAACCCCTCCGAGGTCCTCGTGAACCAGCAATTCGAGCAACGACCTTGGCGAAGAATACGGGTCGGAGATATCGTTCGACTCGCAGCTAATGCCTTCATTCCGGCGGATATGGTGCTTTTGACCAGTAGCGAGCCGGATGGTCTGGCGTATATCGAGACGGCAAATCTGGACGGGTGCGTCACGGCCTTGAGCAGAGCTGACGATTAGGGAGACCAATCTCAAAATCAAGCAAGCCCATCCCGCAACCGCATCCTTGACGAATCCACACGCCGCCTCCATGCTCCGCGGGCATCTACTCAGTGAAGCCCCGAACGACTCGCTCTACACCTATGACGGAACATTTCACCTCTCATCCTCCATGCCCGGTGCGGCGCCTACAAAGATCCCTGTCGGTCCGAATCAGATGCTGCTTCGTGGTGCTCAGCTGCGAAACACGGAATGGGTTTACGGAGTAGTCGTCAATGCTGGACACGAGACCAAGCTGATGCGCAACGCAACGTAAGTCCAGCTCTTGACCTCACTGACATCAGTGACGCCCCCATCAAGCGCACAGCGGTCGAGCGCCAGGTCAATATGCAGATCCTGTACCTCTTCATCTTGCTCCTCGTCTTATCCTTGATATCGACTGTTGGCAACAGTATCAGAACGGTGAGTTGAACAGCCGGTTTGTGTTCACCGGATTGCGTGCGCTGGTGAAGCGAGACGGAGGGTATCTCGGTGACAGGGGATGGGTCACCAGTGCTCGTGTTCCCCATGTCTTGCTGTCGTGGAGGGATCAGGCTGGAGCCGATGTGCAATTGCCAGAACACGACTCATCAGCAGTGGATCTATGATGCGAACACTTGGTATCTTGAGCTTAGTGTCAACGCCCCAAATCGAGGTATGTATCCTCCTTCACCGCCTGGATCACGCTGACTCTTCAGCTCAGCAATTCGTGGAAAACATCTTGACATCCATCATTCTCTACAACAACTTGATTCCCATATCGTATGTCACACAAAAGACCTAGGCTAATGC
Source organism: Dioszegia hungarica (assembly GCF_025882075.1). Lineage (NCBI taxonomy): Eukaryota > Fungi > Basidiomycota > Tremellomycetes > Tremellales > Bulleribasidiaceae > Dioszegia > Dioszegia hungarica. The sequence goes on along the minus strand of NW_026515766.1, from coordinate 837,742 downwards.
TGCAGACTGATCATGACGATCGAAGTAGTCAAATTCTGGCAGGCTTCACTCATTAACTCGGACCTGGACATGTACTATGCACCCACCGACACACCCGCGCTCTGTCGGACTTCATCGCTCGTCGAAGAACTCGGCCAGATCGCTTACATCTTCTCCGACAAGACAGGAACCCTCACCCGGAACGAGATGGAGTTTCAGGAGTGCAGTATCTTTGGGACGATGTACGCTCAGGTGGTCGATGATGCCAAGCGGGAGCAGGGGCAGAAGACTTTCGATGTGCTGAGGGAGCGGGCTATGGAGGAGAATGAAGAGGGAGCTGTCATCCGGGAATTGTAAGCTTGGTATCGGGACGGCACTGATATCTAGCCTTGCCCTGCTTTCGGTCTGCCACACCGTCATCCCGGAAGTCAAGGACGGAAAGGTGGTCTACCAGGCTTCTAGCCCGGATGAAGCCGCTCTCGTGGCTGGTGCCGAGATGCTTGGGTATCGCTTCCACGTGAGCCTCATCCTTCGTTGCCCTGGACGTTACTGATACTGCAGACCCGGAAACCAAAATCTGTCTTTGTCGAAGTCCATGGCCGCTCGCTGGAGTACGAGATCCTCAACGTCTGCGAGTTCAACTCGACACGAAAACGCATGTCCACGGTGGTACGGTGTCCCGATGGCCGCATCAAGCTGTTCACCAAGGGGGCAGACACTGTCATTTACGAGCGGCTGGCGCAGAACCAGTCCTTCTCTGAGCCTACTTTGGTCCACCTGGAGGTACGTCTAATTCGTGCGCCGAGCTGATAACCAGGATTACGCTACTGAAGGACTTCGTACGCTGTGCTTGGCATGCCGAGACATCTCGGAGGAAGAGTACGACAAGTGGTCCGCTATGTACGATGCCGCAGCTTCTCAGCTTTCTGGCCGAGCGGACGCTCTCGACCGAGCCGCGGAGGTCATCGAGCAGAATCTGCAACTTTTGGGCGCGACAGCTATTGAGGACAAGCTGCAAGAAGGCGTCCCTGACACCATTCATACCCTTCAGCAAGCCGGTATCAAGGTGGGTTCCCAAGTGTAGCATAGCTGACTGGAAGATCTGGGTTCTCACTGGAGACCGTCAGGAAACCGCCATCAATATCGGTCTTTCTTGTCGCTTGATCTCGGAATCGATGAACCTGGTCTTCGTCAATACGGAATCGCAGACCGAGACCTCGGAACTGCTCAACAAGCGTCTATTCGCGATCAAGAACCAACGCATGGGCGGGGATGTAGAGGAACTGGCTTTGATCATCGACGGTCGGAGCCTGACCTTTGCGCTAGAGAAGGAGTGCTCGGGAGTCTTCTTGGAACTGGCTGTGATGTGCAAGGCTGTCATCTGCTGTGAGTCTTCTAACCGTCGTGTTCCCCGGGCCAAGCTGATCTTCAGGCCGAGTCTCGCCCCTTCAAAAAGCCCTCGTCGTCAAGCTTGTCAAGCGGAGTACGAAAGCGCCTTTGCTCGCTATCGGAGATGGCGCAAACGATGTCAGCATGATCCAGGCTGCGCATGTCGGAGTGGGCATATCAGGGGTAGAGGTAAGCCTTGAGACGGAGCTGGGCTGATCATTAGGGTCTTCAAGCTGCTCGATCTGCGGATGTTGCAATTTCGCAGTTCCGATTCTTGCGGAAATTGCTGCTCGTCCACGGGTCTTGGAGTTATCAGCGATTATCAAAGCTCATCCTGTGTAAGTGAATCTGTACTTCATGTTGGTCACGCATGCTGACGACACAGACTCGTTCTACAAGAACATCACTTTTGCGATGACCCTATTCTGGGTGCGCAAGATCATCCTCTCCCGCCCATGTTCGCGCTGACTTCTCAGTACTCCTGGTTCAACGACTTCTCCGGCCAGATCGCTTTCGAAGGCTGGACCATGACCTTCTTCAACGTCATCTTTACGATCCTCCCGCCACTCGTCATCGGTGTCTTTGACCAATTCGTCTCCGCTCGGATGCTCGACCGGTATCCACAGCTATACCAGCTCGGGCAGAAGAATCACTTCTTTGCGCCCATCCGGTTCTTCTACTGGGTTACGAACGCTATCTACCACAGCATTGTGAGTCACCATTTCAGATGAAAGACGAGATGCTGAAGCTGCAGATCCTCTTTGCCTTCTCCGCGCTGGCATTCCGGATGGACCTGATCCAGGCGAATGGCCAGAACTCGGGTCTATGGGTATGGGGAACGACGTTGTACCTCGCGGTCCTCCTGACCGTGCTCGGCAAAGCCGCTTTGATCTCCGAGTACGATTATCCTGCTTCTCGGACTGCATCTATAGCTGACACCGCAGTGTCTGGACAAAATACACCCTCGCGGCCATCCCCGGTTCTTTCCTCTTCACCATGCTCGCCCTTCCCCTCTATGCCTTCGTCGCCCCCTTCATCCGCCTTTCACGACCATACCGCGGCATCATCCCTCGGCTATGGGGAGACGCCATCTTTTACTTTTGCGTCTTCCTCTTCCCGGTTGTCTGCCTCTTGCGAGACTATGTCTGGAAGTACTATGTCCGGACGTACAATCCTAGCGACTATCACATTGTCCAGGAAATCCAAAAATTCAACATGTCAGACTACCGACCGAGACAGGAACAGTGAGCTAGGCTTGTCGCAGGGGCGATAACGAAGCTGACATGGACTAGATTCCAAAAAGCTATCAAAAAGGTGCGGGCAACGCAGCGGATGCGGAGACAACGCGGATTTGCGTTCAGTCAGACCGAGACGAACAACCAGGAGCAGGCGCGATTGATCAGAGCGTACGATACCAGCCAGGCGAGGCCCTCAGGCTATTAGAAGGGAAAAGGAGGATCTAACATAGACATGCATTGTTGAAGCAGTACCTGGCTCATCTGGTGTCTTCGACGTCCATGGGCAAGCCGTCGGTCTGTCGGGTCAGCTCGGTCAAGCTGAGAAATATGCTGTGCGAGCTTCACGCACGCTGATGTCGAAGCAAGCCCAGTCCCCGTTCGGGTCGCTGTCCGCGCTGGTCCCGACGTGGGCATAGCGGACCTCGTTCCCGTCCGGACCGCGGAACAGGACTACTCGGAGAGTCTTGGCGTTCTGCCACATCTCGCCTGGCACATCAGCGCTAGATCATATGCCTACAGGGGTACTGACCAAGCTGTGGCATCAGGACTGCCTTTTCTCCAGTCTCGAAATTGGAGCGCTTTCCATCCAACGATAAGAGCTTGGTTGCCATTTGCGTGATGAGCACGATCTGGGCTGATCAGCATCGGGCCTAGTCGGACCGACGTTTAGCTTACAGCACAATGATGCACCATGGTAGCCTTCCCTATCTGCTGTTTGACACTACTTCATCAGCTCTTAAGCTGTGTTTTTTCGAGCATGATTGACTCACGTGTCCATCACTCGGCGCCGCGCATTGAGCTCAAAGTTTGGTTGGCGGAAGTGGTAGCTCAGGCTATCGATGAGGATTAGAATGACCTGGAGATCAGCTCGACAAGTCACACGCGTCGTAATGAAGCTCACTTTGGGATGCTCTAGGAGCCACTCGTCCAGTGAGTTGAGAAACGCAACCATCTGCACCTGGGTCGCTACGCGGACGAGGTGGATCCCTTCGAGCAGCTGCGGTGCGCGATCTATGCCGTCAGCTACAGCAAATTTGACCGGCGAGAGGTCCACTGTGAACTTGCTGCTCGTGTTCCTCGTTAGTGCTTCGGCCGCTTTGCTGAGCCGGTCAGGTGTTATCGCCCCCTCGGTATCTAGCGATCAGCTCCGACTCATATGACGTAGCGGCACACGCACCTATGATCAACACTTCTCCTCCACCTCGGTCTTGCGGCACACTGTCTTTTCTCCTCTTACGTGTCCCCATTCTCGCGCTGAGAGCAAGGCCGATGGCTATGGCTGTCTTGCCTATCCCCGGCGGCCCAGAGATCTCGACCGCCATACCCGGCGTGATCGCTCCTGTAGCTGCCGTAGCCCTATCCTCCGATGTGACATCGGCATCGGCGCATGTGTGCTGCGAGATGAGGGCGTCGAGGGTCTCAGAAAGGGTCGAGAAGCGGGGCAGTGATTGCGGGACGAGAAGGGCTGCGGCGGTGGAGGCCTGGATCTCTGCTGTGGCTGATGCGCTCGCTGCGTCATGACCGTCATGGCCATTCCGATGAGGAGATGCTTGCCGGGAAGGTCCTAGCGAGTCAGTAGGGGTCATGCGACGGGGGAGATCAGTCGCTTACCAGGAGGATTGCGACATTGCCGGATGATGTCTTCCGCTTGAGAAAGCGGGATACTCAGCTCTGACGACATCAGCCAAGTCCAGCTTTTGCTCTTCTGATGTAGCTGACCTGCGCTGAGATCAGAGGCCGCCGTCTGCAACAGCTCAGTTGTATTATGGTACCCTGCTTCTTGCAGCGCTGACTTGACCGAGTGTCTGCTGCGTAAGCGGGAGTAAGGGCTGGGTGTTGATCGCGGAGTCACATACGTTGCTGCCAGCTGGGAGATCAGCATGGTAGGTAGCTTCTGAGCTTGAGGTATAGCTGAAGCCGTTGTCGAAGGAGAGGTAAAAAGGTAAAGCTGTCAAAGCACAGTGCAGCTTGAAATGGCGGAGAAGGAAGGCGCGTCAGAAATCCACATTCCTCACATCTACGGCAATCCTTATTCGCGCCTCCCATTTTTTACTTGGTTGATTACGAGAGGAGGAACGATGATGAAGCTGCTCGGTCGCCAGCTCTCCACTTCAACTTGAATACCTCTCGCTCTCCCCTCCATACTCATCCATTCATATACGCGCACTTCACAGCCAGAGCCCAAAGCTGCGACCCCTGACCCAACCTCGACTCTTCATAGACTTCGCCCATCATGGTAGGCCCAGCCCTTCCAGCTCGACGTCCAATTCCAGCTGACCCCCTTCAGTCCATCATGGAATATAACGGAGGCTCGGTCGTTGCCATGATAGGCAAGGACTGTGTAGCAATCGCCTCGGACCTCAGATTAGGACAACAGTCTGTCGGCGTGGCGATGAACTTTGAGAAGGTCAGTCTGGCAAAGCTTCGCGCCGACGGTAGAAGCTGATCGTCAGGTGTTCCCCGTCAACGACAAGCTGTACTATGGACTTCCAGGTCTGGCGACTGATGTCTACACTCTGTAAGCTTGCACGTGCTCCTCTAATGTCCCGACCGTAAGCTCACCCCTTCAGGCGGGAACAGCTGCGATTCCGAGTCAACATGTACCGCATGAAGGAGGAACGCGAGATCACGCCAAAGACCTTCACCCACCTCCTTTCCAGCACATTATACGAGAAGAGGTGAGTCGTCTACCCCTCACACTCCGGATGGCTAGAGTTGTCAGCTGTCTCGTCGTCGCTGATTTCCAGATTCGGCCCATATTTCCTTGAGCCGGTCGTTGCTGGCCTGACCACCCCCACTGAGCTTGAACCCAAGCCCAAGCCTTTCATCTCGACAATGGACACGTATGTCCTGCCCGGTCCTGCTTCATGGCCTCAGGCTGACATCTCAGTATTGGATGTATCACTACACCAAAAGACTTTGCGGTGGCAGGGACTGCTCAGGACAAGCTGTACGGTATGGCGGAAGGGTTGTGGGAGCCGGACCTTGTAAGCTGTTCACGTCACACTCGTGCCGATCCCGCTGATCCACCAGGAACCGGAGGATCTCTTCGAGACGATTTCGCAAACTCTCCTGAACGCCGTGGATCGAGACGCTCTGAGTGGTTGGGGAGCCATCGTGCATGTCATGTGAGCTACATGGATTTCACCGTAGAGAAAACCAGCTGATGTCTCAGAACGCACGACAAGGTCATCACGCGTCAGCTCCGGTCCCGGATGGATTGATCCGGGCGAGATGAAGAAGTGTAACAGCATGAATGGTGATTATGACAAGATCGGCCTACGAAGACAACTAATTTTCCTAATTTACGATTCCCTTAAAACGAGCGCTCCTCATCCAACCAATCCAAGAAGTCCGGAGTGAAGTACGACAAGATGATGCTAGCTCCGGCCCGCACCATACTCTCCACCGTCTCGAACGCCATCTCCTTCAAGCCATAAATCCCCTTTTCGGCTCCGGCGTGAATCATGGCAAACTCGCCGCTTACTTGGTAGACAGCTACGGGGAGGTCGGGGCAGACTTGCGTCGCGTCCGAAATAATGTCGAGGTATGGCAGTCCGGGTTTGACCATGACAAAGTCGGCGCCTTCTTCTGCGTCGCGGCGCTGCAGAGTTAGCTGTTGTCGTCGGAATCAGAAGGAGACTAACCAGAGCTCGTCTAGCCAGTTGCCTAGCTGTTGGCGGGAACTGATAGCATCTCCTGTTTCCGAACGATGTACCGGTCCCGGCAGCCTCCCTAAATTGTCAGCGGAAAGACTCTCGACGAAGCATCGGAACGCACCTGAACGGGCCGTACAATCCGCTGGCAAACTTGGCAGAATAGGCCATCAGAGCACACCGGTTTGCCAACCCCGCGTGCATCAGACCCAGCTTGATGGCTCGGATCCGCCCATCCATCATGTCGCTAGGTGCGACCACATGGGCGCCAGCTTTGGCATATGCCACAGCGACCTCGGCGATCCGCTGAGCGGACTTTTCGGCGTCCAGGGTAGGCGCACCAGAGTGGGCGGGATTGGGGTGGTGTGAGAGGATACCGCAGTGACCTGTTGATGTGTACTCGCAGAGGCAGACATCGATAGCGAGGAGGAGCTGAGGGAAGAGACGGCTCAGAAGCTTCAGCGCTTGGATGACGGGCGTTGAGGGGTCGTCGGCCGGTGTACCGCGCTCGTCCTTCTTGTCAGTCCCGCTCCACATAGGCGCAAGGAGCAGACTCACCTTCTCCATCTTCATAGGCACCCCGAAGAGAATGACGCCCTTGAGTCCCTTCTTGACGAGCGGTCCCAGGAACCCTTCCAGCTTATTCACTCCCCATCGCTTCTGCCCGGGCAGGCTGGAAATGACCTGCTCCGCGTCCGGGTCGTCGGTGATGAAGATAGGGTAGATGAACATGGATTTGACCAAGTTCCGGCCAGAAGACTGGTATGATCGCAGCAGGGGGTGATGGATACCACCGTGCAGGACCGAGGAGACCGCCAGGGAGGGTGCCCGGAACTGGTCGATTAGCAAGAGTTCGGGCAAGCCCTAGTCGATAATGCTCACAATCTCGTCGACGGAATGTTCCTGATGATTGTTGCTCATGATGGCTATGATACAGTGGAGATGGTCGGTCTAGATGAGCAATGTGCAATGAGCCAAGAGAGCAGGGTGTGACGATCGCTTGACCTTGACTTTTTGGCTACCATCCGGGCAACTCCGAACCGTGCCTGGAAGGGAGGCTTGTCGGTCAAATTGCGCAAAGCACCTGCCTGCACACTACCTTTGCCTCTATCTCCGTCAAGTAGCTATGAGTTTCAGCGCATGTGCCTTCCGCTGAGCCTTCGACTGGTCGGTAAAAGCCACAGGATGCGACCCATCGTCGCCGTGATAGGGACCACCGGGGTGGGCAAGTCGCAGCTGGCAGTCCACCTCGCGAATTGCCTCCAGTCGCCATCTCTGGAAGGCTCAGGCTCGTCCACGCCCCTCTCCGCCCCTCAGAAGGGCAACAGCGGCATCTTGGAACGGGTCAAGAGCTATGACAAAGGCGTCGTGCTCTCTGCAGACTCGATGCAGCTGTACAAAGGCCTCGACGTCATCACAAACAAGGTCACGACGGAGGAGATGGGCGGGGTGGAGCACTGGGGACTGGACATGGTGCAGCCTGGACAGGGCGGGAGCTGGGAGCTGGGGAGGTGGTGTACGGAGGCCGATAAAGTGGTGTGTCTCCCCAGCATATAGACGAATGCAAATAGGCTGAGAAAGCCAGGTACAATCTTTGCCCGAAACGACCCTTCCTATTGTCTGCGGCGGGACCCACTACTTTATCCAGCACTTTCTCTTCCCTCCGCCTGATCTATCGACAGCTCGTTCCTCGGCTACAGTGGACGGTGACGACGATCTCCCGGCGAAGCCATCCTCGAGCAGGTGGACACCGCCCGGTCCTCTGCCGGCCACACCGGACCTGGAGCCAAGTCTCGCCCGACTCCTCGAATCCTTCTGGACCCAGGATCCCGTCTGGCCGAAAGCAGATGAGGAAGCTCCTGGTACTTCGCGGGACGCTGCTGCATCAAGTGCACTCGGATCTGCGAGTGTAGCAACCTGGACGAACGCTCAGCTGCTCGCACTACATCGGCTGCTCGAAGCGCTCGACCCCGTCGAAGCGGGCAGATGGCACTGGCGAGACGGCAGAAAGGTCAAGCGGAGCCTGGAAAGATGGTGGGAGAGTCAATGTCAGGTGTCGGACAGTACGAGCGGCAAGGTCGGTGGGAGACGAGCAAGATTCCGGACCTTGATCTTTTGGGTGTACGAGCCCCTGGAGACTTTAAGACCCCGCTTGGATCGTCGAGTGGACAAGATGGTCGATGTGAGTCTGGTCCTGTTGGCGATGAAGGCGAAGTTGAGCTGACAAATCAGAATGGGCTGTTGAGCGAAATCTTGGAACTCAGAGGCATAGCCGAGAGGGCGTATGGCTCGGCAGAGGCAGCGGATCATACAGAAGGCATCTTTCAAGCGATAGGTGAGCTAGAGTAATCATATCTCCTGCTTTGCTGATGAGGTCCAGGCTACAAAGAGTTTGCTCAGCTTCGTATCGACCCCGCTGCTCCTCTCGCCTCGACGGCAGATCCCGCATTCACATCCATGCTCGATCGCATGAAGCTGTCGACGCATCAATACGCCAAGTCACAGCTGAAATGGGTGACCAAAAACCTTTTGCCGGCTGCTAGAGAGGCACGCGCATCTGGAGGTGATGTCTGGGTATACGCTGTACAGGGTGGACATGTTAACGAGGCTGTGACAAGAGCAATACTGCATGGTGAGTGCTATTCGACAAGGTGAAGACAATTAGCTTATGTTCAGACTTCCTCGTCGGCGGGCCCATGCCTGTTCCACTTTCGGCCGGTCATCCTCTCAGCAAGGAGATATTGACACCTTTCACAGCGGCAGACAAAGGTGCAATACCCGACACAGCAGGGTGAGATCTCCCTCATGCGCGTGACTTCTGGGCTGAATAAAACGCAGACGTCAAACCTTGAACGCTAGAAGAGAATGTTCCCTCTGCTCGACACCATCTGCGCCGTACTCGGTCATGGTGAAAGACTGGGACATTCACGTCAAGAGCAAATTACACAAAAGGTAGAGCAGCCGCGCAAGACCGCCATCAAATCTTCGCTGACAAGCGCAGAAACGTCGTGGCGGCAGATGGCGGACTAGATGCCTTGATAGAGCGACAAAAACTGGCTGGGCTCGCTCGGAAGGAGGAACGGGCCAGGTTAAAAGGGACAGAGGCGGAGCGAGCAGATCCAGCGTAATGCGAACATATGTGGGTCGATGTGTTCTGGTGTCTGTAGGGCACAGCATATGTACATGATGCATTACTTCTAGATTCTATCTCCCCCTGCCCCTTCCTCCGCCCCGCATAGCACGCTGCGCCGCCCCGCGAGGCATGGGTGGACCCGATTGTTGCGCCTGACCGTCAGCGCGTTGTCCATCGTAAAGACCCTAGACTCACCTCGGACTGCGGGTTGACCACCGTCTCATCCACGCTCAGCACAATGCAGGCCGCATCGATCGCACTGCTCAACGCGTTCGTTTTGACCAGCGCTGGCTCCCAGACGAACCGCTTCATATTGTCCTGGACATTCTCCGAGTCCACATCAACTCCCGCCCAAACATCGCCCTGCGCGTGCCGCATCCGCAGCTTGTTGAGTAGGTCGGTCGCGTCAAGCCCGGCATTGTCGCAAATTTGCCGAGGGATGACCTCCAGGGCTTTGGCGACGGCGCCGACGATAAGTTGTTGCTTGCCCATGATTGTCCGCGAGTGAGCCCTGAGGTATTTGGATATTTCCATCTGCCATCAGCGCTATACACAACTTGACTCACCTCGCAAGCACCGCCACCTGCCACGACCTGGTTATTTTGGATTGCCCGCTTGACAATCATGATCGAGTCGTGCAGACTCCGCTCCACCTCGGCAATGAACTGCTCCGCCCCGCCTCGCAGAATGAGGGTGCAGGTCTTTGCCCGTGGGCAGTCCTGGAACAGGTTGAACCGTTCCCCTCCGATCTGCTTCTCCTCAAATCGCCCGCAGCTACCGATGTGCTTTGGCTCGATATCCGAGCATGTCGACTGGATGGACCCGCCTACCGCCTGCACGACCCGCTTGAGATCATCCGCCGTCACCCGCCCGGCGCAAAAGATGTCGCGGTCGGCAAAGTATTGCGTGGCGAGATCACCGATGGGGAGTTTGGAGAGGACGACCTTGGCGCCGGTTTCGACGATGGCCTCGAGCTTGCGGTAGATGATGGACCATTCCGCATCGACGATCGCCTGGTACTCCGACACCTCATTGACCCGAATCTCCGCATTGTCCTTCTCCGCCTTGAGCTCCAGCTCGACGTTCAAGCAGAGCACCTTGGGATCCACGAAGGATTTTGGTTGCTGCTCAAACCCGGCGTATGAGAAGGTCTTTTTGAACGCCACGCCCTTGACAAGAAGCGAATCCTGCATTCCTCCGCCTGGAACCTTCTTGACGCCGATGAGGGATTCGTCGAGGTCGGTTTGGTCGAGCGACATGACGGCGTCGACGACCATGGTGGCGAAGAAGGGGGTTTGCGAGTGGATGAGTTTGGAGGACATGGAGGTGGAGGCGCATTGCATGAGGAGTTCGCGGAATTTTCTGTCATCAGTCAAGCTTGAGGGAGGACTTACTCAGGGTTGGACTTGTCAATGGTGACTGCAATCTCCTTGATCTTTGCGACGGCCTAGGGTGAGCTTAGTTCATGACCAGAACCTACCAAGTCCCTAGCAGCTCTCAGGCCCTTGATGATGACGTGAGGTGCAACGCCTTCTTCGACATATGGCTTGACCTCTTTGAGGATTTCAGCAGCACTGACATTAGCTCGACCCAGACGGCGACCTACAGTAATGTGACACTGGTTGTTCCGTCTCCGACCTCCGCGTCCTGTGCTCGTGCAATATCTACCAGTGTCCGAGCAGCCGGATGTACGACGTCGAGTAGCTTGAGAATCGTCGCGCCATCATCTGCTGTTTAGCTCGGGCATGTCTGGGATAAGGTGGATTCCTCACTTGATATGGTAGCGTTTCCCCGCTCATCCACGATGAGCTTATCCATGCCCCTCGGGCCCAACGTGGTGGCTACTGTCTGTGCGATAGCAAGACAAGCCGAGATATTGGAGAGGAGCTGGCCCATGCCCTGCGAAGTGTCTGTGCCCTCTGCGAAGGTTAGCTCAGACCTGGAGTGAAGGTCGTCGGCGTACCCCTCAGGAGGACCACAGTGGGTTGCTGCGCTGTCAGCTGATGGAAGCAGGTCGATATGGATCAGCTCACCATTTGCGGTAGACGTCCCTGCATGTTGTCTGTGGTTGTATGAGGCGAGGTACGGTATAGAAGTGGATAGAAGGAGGTAGTCGCGAAATCTCAACTTGGGCTGAGCTTGAGCGCGTCGGATGACGTGGTATTTAGCAAAACGGATCCTGTCCCTACTCTTCACATGCATCGCCCTTGCATTCATACCTTTACACCTAATACCCAGACCCCTTACTGCTACCTTACACTCCTACCTAGAAGCTCGCAGTCGACCCAGCACATTCTATTCTCAACATGTCTGAACTTTGCCCCCCGTGGGCGCCTTTCTTTGGGTGAGCTCGTCGTCTCAGCTCGATCCGCCTCCCCGCAACCGCTAATCGTTTCAGCTTTGCCGGTGTGACTGCAGCTGTACGCCTCTTAGTTCACTTAGCGTACGCTCTGGCAGACTTCTGACGATCAGATGACCATGTCGACCGTCGGCGCAGCGTATGGGACTTCCAAAGCTGGAATCGGAATCGCTGGACTGGGAACGTTTAGGTGCGCACGGCTCAACCGATCGGTGCTGCGGGTAGCTGACAGATAGGCCTGAACTCATCATGAAGTCGCTCATTCCAGTCGTCGTGAGTGATCGCTCGCATCCTCGCCCCAGAGGGACGATCAGTCTGAGGACCACGCCAAGGCGCGCAACCCCGCTGACGCTTCAGATGTCTGGTATCATCGCTGTCTATGGCCTGGTCGTGGCGGTTTTGATAAGCTCAAGTAGTGAGTCGCCTACGCCTCAGGCGGATCATATCTGACTGCTTAGTCGGCCCAAACCAGCCGTACTCGCTCTTCGCCGGCTTCATTCACCTCGCCGCGGGATCAGCATGTGGCTTTACAGGTCTTGCAGCTGGATATGCGATTGGTATCGTCGGTGATGCTGTGAGTCTTCTCATTCGGAGAAAGTCCGAAGCTGATGACCAGTGTGTTCGAGCCTACCTGAACGAATCGAGGATCTTTGTAGCGATGGTGTTGATTCTGATTTTCGCGTGAGTTTGATCCCAAGCTGTATGTACATTTGCCGTGCTGACATTCACAGGGAAGTTCTGGTACGTCTTCATGCTTACTTTGCGCTCCATACTGACAAACAGGGGTTATACGGACTGATTGTAGCATTAATTCTCAACACCTCCATTGGAGATATGGTCTGCTAGTCCTGTATGCAGCTATCCTAGATCGTGACATCCTGAACCCATCCAACAATTTACATTTGATCTGCTTCGTACTAACTAGTCGCAACTTCCGCCTCGGTCTCCTTGGGCGGGACAAAGGTCGCCGCGCTCGGGTTCAACTTTTCGCCAAACTTCTTGCTCTTGTTCATTCCGGTTGTCGAGACGCTTTCTCCGAACGTGCCGGGACGGCGGGTACCTCCCCGAGCAGAGTAGGACCCTCTGGGTCTGGGTGTAGCACGCGAAGCGGGATGGGTAAATTTACAATCGGCTGAGGTCAGCCTAGCCCCAACAAAAGACTTACGTCTCGTACACCGCTCCCCATATCGGCAAGCCGTGACTGATTTGCTATCATCCAAAGCACCATCCATCAATCCCCTCGACGTCATGACGACCTCTACATCCCCATCTTCATTGTCCGAGCTGGGCGCGGGTGCGGATTTGGGCTTTGCCTTGACCGACAGACCAGGTGCAGGAATGGCGTTCCCTTCGGCATCTTCATGTCGGAATGGGCAGGCAGGGTTGGTGCAATTTTGGTATTTGCACAAGAGACGAGCTGGTCCAGCCGTTCCGCCTAATGTTAGCTGGCTCGTAAAGCGACATACCTAGTACAGCAGCAGGGCTGACGTGGCTCTTTGTACACTCTGCGTCCTTGCAGTTCTTGCCATCCTCGCACGGCTCGTCGCTCAAGACCATGCCCGTCTTCTCATCCGCCACCGGGCTGGGGTGCGAGAACTTGCAGCGAGCATTGCTACAGCCAACCGAGTATTTGCACAAAGCTTTGGACGACGGTTTGGTGGGGATCGGTCCGGTCGTCGAAGAGCTTGGCTTTATTGGCGAAACCGTGTGCGATCCTAATTTGGTACCGTGTGGAACAACTACAGGTCGTTGTGGGGTACCGTAGCCGGCTACAGCGGTCTGTTCCTTCTCCTAATTATCAGCCGAGTCTTTGTAGAACCTACCTCGGCCATTTTCGCCATCATTTGCCCCATTTGCGCCATGCTGGATTGCATCATCAACATCTGTGCCATCATATCTTGTTGGGGGAAGAAGTTGAAGCTCGGCTGCATGGGCGGCTGCGGTCGGAAGTGGGGTTGGAAACCTGTCGTCAGCGGGTAAAGTTTGAATTGCCCACCTTGGTTCATTTGCGGCCTGCCCCCCGCAAATCCTCGCACCTGCATGGGGGATCCCCGCTTCGGCCCCATCCTATCTTGCAGATTCCTCCCATCCACCATCGCCCGGGGGCCGGACGGCAAGGCCTGGTCGGGTAGCCGCTTTTTGTTTGCCACCTCGGTTTCCGCGTCCGCCTTGCGCTTGTTGGTGTCCTCGCGGGTAGATGCTAAGGCGGTCGACAGTATCCGGCTATTAGCTTGATAGCTGGATACCGGAGAATGGGCAGCAGGAGCGGGCGCAACCGCCTCCTCGTTGACCCTCTGGAGATCGGACGCCTTGTCGAATAGCCAGTCCAGGAAACGCGGATCAAAGTCGGCTCCCACCACTACACGTTAGTGAAGCCTTTCCAAGTACTCACAATCGTCCATCTCGTTCAAGACTCGGTCTGAGGGTTAGCTTGGGAATCTCTCCAAGATGAGCTAGCTCACCCCTGTTACTACCGTTCGCGATAAGAACAGTAACATATTCGGCCATGACGTTGTCTGCAATATCAGCATTTGCTCCTCCAGCGACTCACCTCCTGGCTCTGCCCACTCCCTACGCTCGAGTTCCGTCTGGACTTCTCCCTGGAGCCTGGCTTGCTGAGTGCTGTTCATTGCTACGGTGGTCATAGCGACTTGTGTAGAGGAGATGACAAAGGAAAGCGCACCGAAAACGTTAGAGGCCTGCGAGGACGGCGCTGCGCTGCGAGGGTGGTGACGCACGGGCCTTCGGTCATCTCGGTTATCTCCGCTTAAGTGGGCCGAGCCGATAAGCTATATGTCCGTGCGTTCTGTCTCCGATATCCCGCTATGTACAACTCGCTCTTTCCACTCTGCTCTCCACCTATCACACCCATAATAGAGTCACCATGGCCAGTCACCGCTCGGCAACCTTCTCCGATCAGCCATACTCGGACCCAAACCCTCTCCCATCATCCGTTCCCCACGTAGAGGAGCTCGGGACAACTTCGGCCCCACTCAAATCTATCAGTTTTCAGCTAGGATCTCACTGCAAGGCCGTCAATGGTATGTGCGGTAACGAACGAGCTGATGTCAGATGACTTCATGTTGTGTAAGGCAGAGTCTAGGGACCCAGCAAAGTGTCTCGCCGAAGGACGAAAAGTGACACGCTGCGCGACCGAGTTGTGAGTGACAGTGCGGATGTGGCTAATTGTAGAATCAACAAAATGAGAGAATCCTGCCTTTCAGAATGGGACGCCCACTGGCAATGCCTGGAGAAGAACAACCAGCACTTCCAGGCCTGCAGAAAGCTCGAGAAGGGACTCAACGACTGCGCCTTTTCCAAACTCGTAGGTCTACTTGCAAACGCGGCTGATATAGAACCTCTCCAAATCCATACCGGGATCTCCCGACGGTCCTCAGGTCCACGAAAAGAAGTCGCCCATCTTTACTCGGGTCCAGAAGTAATGCATCAATAGCCCAGGGTCTCTACAATCTTGTCAAATACCCTGATGACGTCCGGCTGATAGAACTTCTCGAAAACGAGGGGTACAGGCGTACTGACATTAGCGACGTCTTAGTAGGACTTACTCCCATCCGCTGACCAGTCCGATCGGCGCTTCTAGGTGTTCGAATGCCCGACGACCGACCTCGCCGGCAAGCTGGTTCCCGGCACCACCGGACTTGCCGGCTTCGTGGCAGATCACTAGCCGCCCTGTCTTCTTGACCAGATCGGCAACGGCGGCGGAGGGCATTGGATTGATGGTGCGAAGGTCAACAAGCTGGATGGAGGGCGGAGGATGAGGTGGTCTGAGCTGCTCGGGGAGGAACTGGACAAGTGCGGGCGGGGGGTTTGTCAAGAGTTCAATAGCGCGCACTAATCAGCGTCGCCCCAAGTCAACCTACAGCAAGTGTACAGTGGCGTTCCATACGACACCACCGTCAGATCCGTCCCCTCTCGAATGACTTCTGGCTGGTCGAGCGGGAGCGTAAAGTCGTCCACCGGCACCTGCTCGACCGCCGCTCGGTAGAGGATCTTGGGCTCGAAAACGATTGTCGGTACTGGATCTCGTATCGCCGCGAGTAGCAACCCCTTCGCCTGTATTGGCGATCGAGGTATGACCACTCGCAATCCCGCCGCGCCCATGAAGAAGCCCTCTGGACTTTGCGAGTGGTACAGGCCGCCGTGACCGACCGACATGATGGGCGCGCGGATGGTGAATGACCCCTGTGGATACCCTCCTGCGCTTGCGTAGTTCTGCTTGGCCACTTCGTTGACTAGTTGGTCGAAAGCGGGGTAGATCTCATAAGCCCGTACTATGGGAGACTTACATAGTCACCAAATTGTATCTCTCCAATCGCACACCCGCCGACACTTGCATACCCCGCGCCAAATCCAGCTATCCCCTGCTCCGTCAAGGGCGTGTTGAAGACTCGTCGCTTGCCAAACTCCTCTGTGAGCCCCATTGTACAGCGACTGCGTCAGCTCTGTCGTAGCTAAACGTACAATACACCCCCAAAAGCGACATCCTCTCCAAAGACGATAGCCTTGTCGTTCGTTGCCAGCGCAGTTCTACATCAGCTCTGTTGCTTCTCAAACTCACCCAAGAGCGTCTCGCACTGATTGGTAGTAGTTCATTCGCCTCGTCTGCCTGCCTTTGCCTGTGGGTCCGCGCAGACCGTGTCCATCTGCAAAGACTAGGCCTGGAGTGGCGAGAGCCTATCTATCAGCTAGGAACAGGTCCGACCCACCTTCTCCTCGGTATCTAGCAGCAAGTTGCTCCTTCCTAGTGACGGTTCCTCATCAGACACGTTCTCTGGCTGGGGAGAAGGCGCGACCCGCGACATGGGCGGCTTGATCTTGTCGACCGGCCGCACATCCGAGGCGTCGTCAATGGAGACTGTCACGTAGCGTCGAGCATTGGAGCGCACGCATCGGTACAGGGGTGTCAAGCGCATGGCGGCTGGACTGTATGATATCTCTGGACGCGTCGAACGTGAAGTATGGACCAAGCTGCTTAGCTGAAGGGGCAGCTGAAGCGGAGCAAGGAGTAAGTGGACCAGCTTGACCAAGATCCGGAGATCAGGCACGGTCACCTCCGCCTCCGTGGGGCTCCGCTCCGGCTAGCTTATTAGAGATCGTCTTGCATGCACTGGACCAAGGCGTTTCATGCAGCTACCTCTATTGGGCCGGGGTGTACAGTGCCTTTAGATATGAGCTCTCCTAGCATGCTATGATAGAGGGATGGTGGAGAAGACCAACCGATTAGGAGGCAATCAATCGAACGCGTCAAATTGATTTGTCTTCCGGAAGCGGTAATAAACGCTAAAGTGACGATCATCCCTCCCATCTCTCCATATCCGCTGGCCATAACACTCCACCTTTACTGTGTATACACCCTTCTCCTTTGTAGATCGCCATGTTCCAGAAGGTGTCTGATAAATTTCATCGCAAGCAGAACTCGTCTGGCAAGCCTATACAAGTTCAATCAACACCAGGCAAACCAGCGTCCCAGCCGCAGAGTCTAGTCCACGAGACGTGAGTATGGCCTGTCGCTTCGCTGATTGTAGACATACTCAGCCGTTCGCTTCTTCCTCGGCGGTCCTCGTACAGCCAATGGCAGTACCAGTGCAGGACCGCAATATGAGTGTGCAGATGGCGGATGCTCGGGACCCCGATGAGGATGAGCGCATCAGGGAGAAGGCTAGAGAAGCGCAGGAGCAGGTGGGTCGGCGTGTGGCCTCGCTAACGTCAGGCGGCCCAGGCTCAAGCCAACCTTCACAATGCAACGCAGCAAGCTCGTGTGGCTGCCATCAATGCTGCTGCGGCGCAAGCAGCGCTGGACCCCTCCTCTGCTCCCGCTGCCGCCCAAACTGTCCGCAAAACAGCTGGCCGCTACGCCCTTGCAGACTTTCACATAGAGCGAACGTAAGTCGGCAATTGACGGAGCTGATGTAGTCTCGGGACCGGTTCCTTTGGTCGAGTTCACCTTGTCCGCTCCAAGCACAATGGACGGTTCTACGCCGTCAAGGTGCTCAACAAGGAGAAGGTGATCAAGATGAAGCAGGTCGAGCACACCAATTCCGAGCGAGAGATGCTGGCGCGGGTCCGCCATCCGTTTTTGGTCAACCTCTGGGGAACATTTCAGGATGTCAACAATCTGTACATGGTGATGGACTTTGTCGCTGGCGGAGAGCTGTTCAGCCTGCTGCGAAAGAGTCAGGTGAGTTTTGTCCTGACCGTGCTGACTCAGCGCTTTCCAAACTCGGTCGCCAAGTTCTACGCCGCCGAAGTCGCGCTGGCCTTAGACTATCTCCACTCCCTCGATATCATTTACCGCGATCTCAAACCAGAAAATCTCCTCCTCGGCGCCGATGGCCATGTCAAGGTCACCGACTTTGGCTTTGCCAAGCACGTCCCGGATATCACTTGGACACTGTGTGGAACTCCTGATTATCGTAAGTCTGCAATCTGCCTCGCTGACAGCAGTCGCCCCTGAAGTCGTTCAATCCAAGGGGTACAACAAAAGTGTGGACTGGTACGCTCTCGGTGTGCTCATATTCGAAATGCTCGCTGGGTACCCACCATTTTTCACGGAAGACGGGAACCCGATGAAGTTGTACGAAAAAGTGAGTTGCCGTCCTACCCCGCTGATTAGATTATCGCCGGCAAGGTCCGCTATCCTACCTACTTTGACGCCCTGGCCAAGGAGCTGCTGAAGAACCTCCTTGTGGGCGATCTGACTAAGCGGTACGGAAACCTTCGCGCCGGCTCATCCGATATCTTTGCGCACGCTTGGTTCGCCGAGGTAGACTGGGACAAGCTGTATCGGAGAGAAATCCCTGCACCCTATGTACCAAAGATTGACGGCGAGGGAGATGCCAGCCAGTAAGTCCGAGCATGAGCGAGCTGACGCTTAGATTCGACCGATATCAAGAAGCAGATGTCAGCGAATATGGCAAGGAGGGAGTCAGTCAATGGGATCATTTGTTTGGTTCTTTCTAATTTGTACATCATCATGGAAAAGCCTTCCACATCTACTGTTCTCAATCATGTGGTACCGCCGTTCTATGCGTGCTACCTGTTGAATTCACGAGCGACCAAGAACTCGAATCGTACCTATGTTGGATCCACTCCGAACCCGCCAAGACGGATCAGGCAGCATAATGGAGAATTGACGCAAGGCGCGCGCAAGACCAGCCGATTCAGACCATGGGTGGGTTTGGGCGCGACTGAGCTGATGGCAGGAAATGCTCATGATCGTCTATGGGTAAGGAGGGACAGGATGTAGCTGATTAGATTTCCGAGCAAGTTGACTGCACTCCAGGTGAGTTCAGCTTATACCTCGCTGACCGCAGTTCGAGTGGGCATGGCAGAAACCCGAGGTGTCGCGTCACCTTCGCCCAAACGACGCGCCGCTGTTCAAAAAGGATGCGAAGCGGAACTGGGTCGAGCGCAAGGTCCTGTGAGTTGATCGTTGACCGGGCTGATGTAGTGTTGCGGCTACCCTTCTCTCTCTACCGCCCTTCTCGCGACTCCCTCTTCACCTCCGCTTCTTCACTCAGCCGACACTGTCTATTTACGAAGGGCTTGACGTTTCTTTGCCCAAAGTCACAGTCATCCTCGATCTCGGAGGAGTCGCTGGTGCCGGTACTAGAGCTCCGGATACCCCAGGCGTCACCGAGAAGGGTCCCATAGACGTCAGTGATACGGAGCTCAGAGAAGCTGCATGGGCGCAGTGGCAGTCGGAGCCCGAGCAGATATGCGTTATATGCACCGAGGAAACGGAACAGGTACGTCCCTACGCTACACTGCTGATAGATCCATGAATCCTTCTTTCTCTGCCCCGAATGCGACGCCATCGCCCATATCCCCTGTCTCGCTGCCCGCTTTCTCCAGGACTCGGAGCGAATCATCCCCACCTCTGGCTCCTGCCCTCGTTGCGACAAGCCCCTCGAGTGGGGCGAGGTGATGCGCGCTTCCTTTGGTCGCAAGGCGCTCGAGCGGCGGGAGAAGGAGCGGCCGAACAGGCGGCGTAAAAAGACGGCTGCGAGCGATCTGGAGAGCTCGATGGACGAAGAGGAGGAGGAATGGGAGGGGTTTGAGCGAGAGATGCTAGCTGTTTGAGGTAGGGGCGGGGGCGGGCGGTGTAGTTGGGGTAGCCTCATCGTCGGTTGTAGCATAGTCCTCATAGTCAAGCTGTCATCAGCGCTGTCTAAACTTGTAACTTACATAGTCATAGATGACCCGTACAATCAAGCTGCAGCTCGGACAGGTAGCAATCTCCTCGCCGTTGCGCAGCTGCGACTTGGTGATTTCGAACCGGTCGCCGCATGGGCAGGGATAGTGATAGACGCGTGCTACCGCATCCCAGGCAAAGTCCTCTATCTCTAGCTCATCATAGTAGCTGACCATTGCAGGTAGGTGTATGGTGGATGAAGCTAGAAGGAAATTTGGTACTGCCACACCGAGAATTTCCGATATACGTAAGTTTTCGCCACCCAGCCAGCCGATCCTTCTAGCAACGTCAGACATTTTTCGGTTGTACGTCCATCTCTCACCTGCATTCATCTCATCTCCAAAACATCCATCCATCATGAACGGTATCACTAGAGCACTCCGACGAGCACCCCTCAGACAGGCACTCCCTACAAAGCGCTTCAACAGCGGCAAGGTATCCGGACCCGTCATCGGTATCGATCTCGGAACTACCAACTCTTGTGTCTCGTGAGTCATAAATGCCGATCCCGCTGACGACAGCATCTACGAAGGTGGCCAGGCCAAGGTTCTTGAAAACTCGGAAGGTGCCCGCACTACCCCCTCCGTCGTTGCCTTCACCAAGGATGGTGAACGTTTGGTCGGACAGCCCGCCCGGCGGCAAGCTGTCGTCAACGGCGAGAACACCATCTTTGCCTCTAAACGGTGAGCTTACCCTTGACATTGCTGACTTTAGTCTGATTGGCCGCAAATTCAAGGACGCCGAAGTACAGAAGGATCTCAGCAACGTCCCTTTCAAAATCGTCGCCCACACCAACGGTGATGCATGGGTCGAAGCCCGTGGCCAGAAGTACTCCCCCTCCCAGATCGGTGCCTTTGTCGTTGGCAAGATGAAGGACACTGCCTCGTCTTACCTGGGCAAGCAGGTGAAGCACGCCGTCATCACGTAAGTCTATCTTTTGGACGTTGCTGCTCGTGGACTTTGCTCATTGCAGTGTTCCCGCCTACTTCAACGACTCTCAGCGTCAAGCGACCAAGGATGCTGGTGCGATCGCCGGTCTCGACGTCCTCCGTGTCATCAACGAGCCCACCGCCGCCGCCCTCGCTTACGGTCTCGACAAGCAGGACTCGGCCGTCATTGCCGTTTACGATCTCGGAGGCGGAACATTCGATGTTTCCATCCTCGAGATGCAAAAGGGTGTGTTTGAGGTCAAGTCGACCAACGGTGACACGCACCTCGGAGGCGAGGACTTTGACATTGCGCTCGTAAACCACATCCTTTCTGAATTCAAAAAGGAGACTGGCAATGATGTGTCGAAAGACCGCATGGCCATCCAGCGTATCCGTGAGGCGGCGGAGAAGGCCAAGATCGAGCTCTCCAGCACCGGCGCTACCGACATCTCCCTCCCCTACATCACTGCCACCGCCGAGGGCCCCCAACACATCAACCTCAACCTCACCCGTTCCCGCTTCGAGCAGATTGTCAAATCCCTCGTCGACCGCACCATCGAGCCATGTCGCAAGGCTCTCTCGGACGCTGGTGTCAAGGCTTCGGAAATCAACGAGGTCCTTCTTGTTGGTGGTAGTGAGTATATCTTCTGCCAGATGCGGACGCAGCTGATGTATAAGTGACTCGTTCGCCAATGGTGGTCTCCACTGTCAAGGGCATCTTTGGCCGGGAACCTAGCAAGGGTGTCAACCCCGACGAGGCCGTCGCTATTGGAGCGTCGGTCCAGGCTGGTGTCCTCGCCGGAAACGTCACCGATATCCTCCTTCTTGACGTTACTCCTCTATCCCTCGGTATCGAGACTCTTGGAGGTGTCTTCACCCGTCTGATTACAAGAAAGTGAGTTGCTCGTATGATCTCTTGTGCGAAGCTGACTTCTCCGTACTACGATCCCAACTAAGAAGAGCCAGACATTCTCGACTGCCGCCGAGTAAGTTCATTCCAGCCTGTAGTCGCGCCGACCTTACTAACCTATCAGTGGCCAGACAGCGATCGAGGTGAAGGTGTACCAGGGTGAACGAGAGCTTGTCAGGGACAATAAGCTCCTCGGAAACTTCCAGCTCACCGGTCTCCCACCAACGGCCAAGGGTATTCCCCAAATCCAGATCACCTTCGACATTGACGCTGAGTAAGTTGTTCTTCCAAAGACTCGGAGTCCCGCACATCTATCTCCGAAACAAAGCTGATTGATCAGCGGTATCGTCAACGTCGGTGCCATTGACAAGGCCACCAACCGCGAACAGTCCTTGACTATCGCCTCGTCCTCGGGTTTGAGCGACAAGGAGATTGAGCAGATGGTTGCTGCCGGCGAGCGATTCGCAGAGGAGGACAAGGCACGCAGGGAGGTCATCGAGACCGCCAACAGGGGAGAGAGCTTTGTCAACGACACCACAAAGAGTCTGCAAGAGTTTGAGGCGCAATTGGACAACGCCGAGAAGGAGAAGGTCAAGGGCCTTCTCGAGGAGCTCCGGGAACTTGCGGCGAAGGGAGCAGCTGGAGATGCTTCCGTGACATCGGAGCAGATCAAGGGAGCGATGGATGCCGCTCAGACCGCTTCCCTCGGTCTCTTCCAAAAAGTGAGTCCATTAGTGCGAGCTCGGCTGATCATTAGGTGTACGAGAAGCGCAATGCCGAGTCACGAGACCAACCCTCAGAGGATGCCGAGAAGCCCGAGGAGAAGGAGAAGAAGGATTAGACAGCATATAGAGAATGAAGCACCTCTCTCATCACTAGCAGTTCTCTCAAATTCAGGTGCGAGACTTGCGTTTTTGGGCATCTAGAGTATACGAGGTCTTGTCATCGCCTACCAGGCAGGTCGAGACATGTGACCTGTGAGTATAGAGGGTGCAAGGGGGAGGGAGAAATACCATAGTCTTTTACAGGCACTCAAGCCCAGGCTGTTGCAGGAAAGACAAGGTCGAGCACGAGGTACTCGTGCATAGGTGCAGACTGGAAAGAGTGGGGAAAGTGGGGAAGTCGCCACGTGCTCGCCGAAAACAAAAGCTTCATGAACAATTGTGCAGGCTCATCTCCCTATGCATCGACAGTGACTATCGATATGCGCATCCTGTCCATCCAATCTCACGTAGTCTCTGGCTACGTCGGTAACAGAGCGGCCACATTCCCTCTCCAATTGCTAGGCCATGATGTAGACGTGATCAATACAGTCCAATTGTCAAACCATACAGGTGAGCGAGATCTGGGATAGAGCTGATAAGGCTACGGCCATACCAACGGACACAAGACCACCCCCGAACAGCTTAACGCGATATTCGAAGGGCTACAAGTCAACGGGATAGACAAGTATGACCGAGTTCTTACTGGGTATATACCCGGCGCAGAGGCTTTGCGGAAAGTCCAGGGCCACATCCAGCGCTTACAACCCTCGATCTACCTCCTGGACCGTGAGTCTCCTATTGGCCGTGCTGAAAACAGCCGTCATGGGAGATATCGGTACCGGTCTCTACGTCTCACCTGATGTTGTACCGGTGTATCGCGAGATGCTGGGGCAAGCAACAATGATAACTCCGAATCACTACGAGCTAGAGTGAGTTGGGCTTTAGCCAAGCTGATCAGGTTACTCTCAGAAACAAAAATCAACAACCTTCACGATCTATCATCCGCCTTGAGAATCCTTCACGACAAGCACAATCTCGAACATATCGCGGTATCATCGATTTCACTTCCGGACCAAATACCGGATCTCCCGTCCCCTCCTTCCACCTATACCGACCTGCTCGACCGCTCCTTATCTGCATCGTCAGAGACCCTTCTCTGCTTTGCGAGCAGCCGGAAGGGGGAACTCGTTGCTTTTGCTCTGCCATCCCTAGAGGGGTACTTCAGCGGCGTCGGCGATCTCTTTTCGGCTCTGGTGCTGGCGTTCTACGAGGACGACTTTGCTGGGGCGGTCGGACGCGCTCTTCATGTCGTCCAGGCGATTCTCCTTGGCACGGCTGCTGGTCGCTTCTCAAAAGAAGTGACCTCACTAGGAAGGGGAATGAGGGAGAGGGAGCTGCGCATCGTCCAGGCCCAAAGTCATATCCTCGCATCGCATAGGTGGCCCGGCAGGCGAGTAGATACATCGGGGTAGCACGGCAATGAAGGGGAGATGTGATGTCCAGCGAAGCAGCATTTGCGTGAGTATGGGGTCTGCTTCAAGCGCTCATCACACAGCATACACTCGTTTGGCCGGGCGGTTGCTGATATGAGCTTTGTATCCACCTCTGCCTGAACTTGACGCATGTCCGAGCCTGACTTGTTCAATAGTCTGATATACTGATATCTGTAACGTTCTCTCTACCATACATACCGACCATGGGTGCTTCTAGCAGAGGTGACTAAGCTCGAGTAAGGCATCTCTATCAGCAAGCAAGACCGCTGCTTAATTTGATTCCGCTCGTTTCAGCTCGTTTCAACCTTACCTCCACTTTGCGCTTTCCTTCCTTCTCCCTTCTATACTTTATCCTCATTCATCGTACATCATGTCTACAGCTACAGGTGGTATCGCTCGCAATAACACGTCGAGGGGAGCCCCCACGAGAGCCTCTGGACGCGCCTCGACGGTCGCCGAAGACGGGCTCGACTATACCGTGGCCATCATACAAGGCAGAGGTAAAGGCGTGATGGGACTTTCAGCTTATACCTAGGGAACGGAAGCGAGATTGGCATCGCAGCAATCTCAACAGCAACTGCAAGAGTAAGTCTCCCGTCGGCTGAGCTGATCTCAGGTGGTCTTGACACAGGTTGGTCGGCCCATCAAACAAGCTAACCTTGCAAGATCGCAGATGATATATGTAAGCTTTGCTTTGGCTCAGCTGACGCCAGCCTTCCGAAAGACTCTACAGCAGCTCATGATCTGCCATCCGCTCACTGCAATCTTACCTCCCATCTCGGGCGATGATCAGCTGGCCATGGCCATCGAAGAAGAGTTCAGTATCGAGCCTTTGACCGCTGCGCGTAACCTTTGGAACCGAGATGAAGGTGAGCTTGTGTGAGGACGAGCTGAGACAGGTCTTCGCGTCCTCCAAGATCTGTCCGCCAAAGACGAGCAGCACGCGTCTACCCTAATGACCGCATCGGACAAGTGGGTGAAATCAAGAAGCAGCTAATCAGATACCTCACTCTCTGTGCGCTCTCTGCCCTCTTCAAGTGGCTCGAGGGGAAGGGGATTACCTTTGGCCGCAACAGCGTGTCGATGAAGTTCGAAAATCCAGAAGGTGAGTCGCGCTCGATGACGCTAACGCCAGACACTGTCTTTATCGACGCCGAAACCGTGCGCAATCTCGAGTTGGTATCGAATCAGCTATCCAACAAGACGACCAACACCTTGTTTGGTGAGTGGACCCCTGAGCTACGCTAATTGCAGGTCTCCTAAACACCTGCTATACTCCGATGGGCGCTCGCCTTTTACGATCAAACATCATTCATCCCTTCAGAGGTAGGCGTCCACTATGCGCAGCTGACACATTTAGCTCAACAAGCCTTAGAGAATCGGCTGGATGCTGTGGAAGGTGCGCCACTGCAGAATGTGGCTAATGTAGAACTCTTACAGGACGAGTCTCTACTGGATTCGATCAGGAGGGAGCTAGCGCAATTAGCCAAGGTGAGCGCTATCATGACTGCGCTGATGTAGATCGACTTTGAAGCTATCCTGGGCAAGGTAAGAATGTGAGATGCTGACCTAACGACAGATGATGCAGGTGCCCAAGTCCAACGAGACTGCGGGTATGTTTGAGCAGCGCGTAACGCACATGCTTCAGATCCGGACCCTCATCATGGGGGTGGGTCGAGTGGGAGAGATTCTTGCACCCGCCACTGCGCCTTTACTTCAGTCCACGGGGAATGTGAGTAAAGTAGTAGAACCAGCTGAAATAGACTCTCCGCAACGAAGAAGTCAGGCGTCTCGCAGGTTACATCGGAGGTAAGTCGAGTACTTGTCCCGCTGACTTTAGGCCACCTCGTCGACGATGCACATCTCAAGAAAGCCAGCAGAGGACAGGCGGCCAGAAACATCAAGCTCTTTGCTGTCCGGTCTGAAGTCGTACCGCTGCTTGGCGTTGCCAGAAAGACTTTCTCAGAGAACGACATGGATATTAGGGACTGTAAGTGATAAGCAAATTTAGGCTGATGTAGTGCTCCGCGACGTGAGCAGTAAGTGAGGTGGTGATCAAGCTCACCGAGCCAAATACGGCCTAGACATCCAGCTAGACTGGACCGACACGGGCTACCGTTTCAGCACTTTGACGGCTGATGCTGACGCGCTGCCCAACGAGAGCATCAACGTGGAGCGGGGACCGAAGAGGTGAGTCCAGCATGGGATGAGCTGATTGTAGGACGCGCTTTGCCACCAGCGACTTGGTCAGTACACAAAGGAGCACTCTGACCGTAGCTCAAGCGGAACTCTCGCATGATGGCAGCTCAAGCGGACATCTTCTCCATCAGCGCTCAGGTCGTCTCGCGTATGATCTCAGAAATCGGTGGGCATGTCGGGCTTCTCCACTCGTGCTGCGACTCGCTCTCGGTCATCGATGTCATCTCGAGCTATGCCAATATTTCGCAAGGTAAGTCTTGGTTTGGCTATAGCTGATGCAGGCCGTGCATGTAGTGAGTGGACGACGAAACGAAGCTGAGGCAGCTCGCCCCGTCTTTGGCCGTACCATCGCCATCAACGAGGGGCGACATCCCATCCTCGACAGGCTACTGGGCGCTGGCGAATGCGTTTCGAACAATGTGTGAGCCTATCGTCAACCAGGCTGATGTCAGATTTGCGGCAGATGGAACCAGCAACTTTCAGCTTATTCAAGGGGCCAAGTGAGACTTTCATAGGCATCGCTGATGAAAGCATGTCGGGGAAATCTACCTTTCTCCGTCAGATCGGCTTGTTGACGATCCAAGCTACGATTGGCTGCTTGTGAGTGGAGATTCGGCGTAGCTGATCAGTGTACCTGCAGAATACGCAAGCATCATGATTCCGGACGCTATTCTCACCCGGCTGTCGAACGATGACTGCCCCGAAAAGTGCCTATCGACTTTTGCCAGCGAGATGGCCACGAGCTCGATGATACTCGGTGAGTAGTGATCAGTTCCCGCTGATGTAGGTATGGCGACATCCGGCTCTCTCGTCATCATAGACGAGCTCGGTCGCGGAACCTCGCCAGCCGAAGGTGTCGGTCTGGCTCATGCTATCGGCGAGGAATTGACCCGGAAAAAGGTGCGCTGATGTTCGAGCCAGCTGACGCAGGCAATGACATTCTTCTCGACCCACTTTCACGTCCTCCCCACGACCCTATCGACCCATCGAGGACTGGTCAGCATGCACCTTGCTGTGCAGTCGACCGGTGGAGACGAGTTCAACGCTGTCTTTCAGTACAAGGTGGTCCAAGGACCCGTGCCGGCATCGCACTATGGTAAGTCACAAGCTGACCTTGCTGACGACAGGTCTTGAGCTGGCCAAGCTGGCTGCTTTGCCGCCTAGCGTTCTGACCAAGGCCAAGACCATTGCGCATCATCTGGCGGACCAGGATGAGGAAGGTGAGTCTGGGCAGGGGCACAGCTGACGTCAGGCAAGAAGAATGATGGTGCTACTCGAATTGCAGCCAGGCGAAGGGCGCTCTTGGAGGCAAGTCGACCGGCGATCTCGCTGACGTTAGCTTCGACAGAGGTTGTTGACACTCGCTCAATCCAAGCTAGCCGACAATGAGCTCGCCAAGGTGGCCAAGAGGTACCAGAAGGAGTGTCTCGACCAGTTGGTTCAGAGCATGGGAAATTAGTAGAGGTAGCTGAGTATGCACTGAATTCGGTTCGAGAAGGTGCGCTACGGAGCTGTTGTACTCTAACATTGTCCATATTCTGCGTCGGTCTGTTTTACTCTTGCTTCTTATCGTCACTCGCTGTTTTGCAGATATGTGAGCCTCGGTCATAACCAAAAAGGCGGCGGAGACGAAGAAAGAGGACCGAATTGACCAGCGGGGTCGGAATTTAGGTCAATCTGGACTTGTTTATAGGACATCGTCGCCTTTGACGGCCTGATTAGTACTTGCACGATATGCATTCCTAACCTTTGCATGATCATTGATTTTGATTCTACAAGCCCAACACCAAAACCGTACGGCAGGGGGAGTACACCTTCAGTCAGCTGTGACATAGTGAAAGCTCACCTGGACCCAGTTGCGGCGCCCATTCCATTCCATCGGGGTCGTAAAGTATTCTCCATTCATGGCGATACGCTCGTGACCTCCGAACCGCTTTTCGTCGCTGTTGAGGATGACCTTGTACTTGCCCGGCACGTCTACGCCGACGCGGTAATCGACAAAGGATTGCGTGGGGTGGACTATGATCAGTCTGTTCATCCAGCCACCTACAGTTGAAGATGAAGAGGAGGCCCGCCCGCTCAAAGACGATGACCTTGTCTTGTTCATTCTTCAACGAGACGTATGCCTGGGTGAGCTGTGCCGGGCGCTAGACTCACCTGGGGAGACTGAAGCCAGTGATACTTGTCCTCGAGCTGATTCATGACCATGTCGAACTCGTTGAGATACCGGTAGCGCAGAAGCTGGTCGTCTACGAGATTGAACTGTCGCCTGGCATGCGCAAACGAATTGCCATTGCCGGCACGGGGGAAGTCCATCCACCTGAAGTAAGCTTTGACAGACGTATACTCACTCAGGGTGGCCAAACTCGTTCCCCTCAAAGTTGAGGTATGATTCACCGCCCAAGGTGTGGACCAAGAAGCTAAGATCAGCCTTGCCATCTCGATACTCACCGAATCATCTTGTGCAGGGCCAAGCCTCGGTCAACAATTGCAGTCAACGGCGATAGGTCGGACATGTTGGTGTCTATTATCAGCGAAACCAGGGGTTGACTTACACATCTCCTTGTCCATGAGCCAGAACGCGAGCGTCTTGTCGCCGACCAGTGCCTGATCGTGCGACTCGGCGTACGCAACGCTCCGCTCCATGTGCCTGCGGTTCGTCAAAGTGTGAACAATGTCGCCCATTTCCCACGCAGCATCGGTCGACTCTTTGAGCAGCTTGATCCACATGTCCGGAATGGCCATGGACAAGCGGTAGTCAAAGCCCACTCCGCCTTCTGCAACGGGCCGGCAGAGCGTGGGCATGCCAGAGACGTCCTCGGCGATGGTGATGACGTTCGGGTAGACTTCGTGCAACATGTAGTTGGCCTAACGTTAGTCAAGTCTAGACTGGACTCACCAGCATCAGGTACACCATGGCCTCATTGTCGACCGATTCGCCGAAGTACTCGTGATAGCCACCAGAGAAGCCAGTACCCATACCGTGATGAGTGTACATCATGCTGGTGACGCCGTCGAATCGGAAGCCGTCGAACATGAACGTGTCCATGTAGTACCGGAGGTTAGACAAGAGGAAGCGGAGGACCTCGTGGCTGCCATAGTTGAAAAGACGCGAGTCCCAAAGCTCATGCCGGCCTCGAGCCCCCTCGTGAAAGTAGAGGTGGTCGGTGCCGTCAAACATGTTGATTCTGGATTTAGCGTGGCTGGATGTTTTACTCACCCGTCAAGAATGTTTTTGCAGGCGTGCGAGTGAACGACATCGAGAAGGACTGTGAGGCCGAGCTCGTGCGCCCTGTCGATGAGGGATTTGAGGTCTTCCGGTGTGCCTGCCATCAGCGGATACGACAAGGTACTCACCGTAACGGGAAGAGGCAGCGAAGAAATTGGTCACTTGGTAACCGAAAGCTGACATTAGCGCATCCAGCGAAGAGCTTACAGGCATAGTAGGCGTGTTCCATGACGGCCATCCTGTCGTCAGCGCGTTCGTCGTGAAGTTCACATTTGAATGCAGTTGTATCCAAGCTTCTTGATTCTGGGAAGTACATCGTGCTCGAACTCCTTGTAGGTCGTAACTCGCTCGTTCGGACTAGAGATCCCGACTAATGTCAGCTCTGTCTGCCTAGTACTCACCATGAGCTTCGTATATTTTCAACCCCTCGACCGAGTTTGTAGAGTGCGGTTGCTTGAACTGGTAGATCTGCTCCTTTGGCGGGTTCCAGAAGCGACCGTCATAGATAGGAGAGATGTTGAGGTCTTGGGTGACTCGGTTGATCCAGGCTGGAATTCGGTCGACGCTTTCTCCGGACGGCAGGGTCATAGAGATCTTGACCATGGAATCGTGGGGGATGGCGCAGGCGCCGGACTTTGGCGGGACATAACACTCCCATACGCCAAAGGTGTTTTTCGTCATGGGGTTGGCTTCGTGAGACCAGCCGTCTGTTGTCAGCGCGGAAGATGCGGTACTCACTAAAGTCCCCAATAAGCCTAGCCGCGACTGCATTCGGTGCCCATTCCTTGTAGCGCACGCCTCCCTGAGCGTCGACTTGGAAGCCCATCATCTTGTAGCCCTCGGAGAACTTGGCGATACCGCCCTCATGTTCGTCAATGGCCGACAAAGCCTTCTTGAAGAGGTTGTACCGTGTCTTGATGGCGGGTGCGTAGGGTTCGAGCCTGGAGTGAGCTGTGAAGGCGTGAAAACTCACCAAGGGTCGAGCTCAATAACGCGAGTGCCTGGGATCAGCACTTAGCTGGACTGGGTACGTACCTTCTTGAGGTAGGGTCTGGACGCTCATGGTGGTACAGTGGATGAGTGAGAGGTATAGATGCAGAGGCGAGGAATGCGGTTCAAGGTTGGCGAGCGTCATAGCGGGCGGTAGTGGGGCCGCAAATGCCGTAAGAGGTGTAAGCGAACCGCGTGACTTTGCGACGCGCCTGTTTTTGCCTTCTTGTTTTTTCTTTCTATACTCTATGTTACGGGCGGTCGCAGCTTGCTTTCTTTAGCGTTGGGATGCCATGATTACTCATCGCAGTGCGAGTCAAGATACAGCCGGATCTAGCTGCAGTGACACCAAGTATGCCGGCCTCAGATCATGCGCCTGCCTTTTGCCCCAGCGATGTCTGACGAGTTTGACAAGACCCCTACTCCCACTTGTACCCTCTTGTACCGATCTTCTCAGGGGCACGCGGCAAAACCAGATGTAGTACGTGTCCGCGGGAGATTGGAGAAGAAGCCAATTGCAGTGCGTGTGAAGAGAGGGTGGGAAGCTACCAGGGGGAATGCATTTACTTCTCGCGCTATGAGCTACAACCTATAATTACTTCCTAAGGCCCTGGAGGCTTCTGGCCCGTGGCGTTCTCCTTCCTCTGACCATACGCCTTGCTAGCATACTCGCCGTTCTCCACGATGAGGTTTCCCGGGTCCTGCTTCTCGCCCGCGAGGTAGCGCTTGATGATGTCCTTCGTGCCTTCGGCGTACCGTTTCTGGGCATCAAGCGTTGTACCGGACATGTGCGGGACCATGCATTGGCCTCCGCCGTTGGGGTTGCGCATGGTCCGCCAGACGTGGTCCTCGGGCGCAGGTTGCACGTCCCAGACGTCCCCTCCATAGCCGAGAAGGTGGCCGCTAGAGACGGCGTCGGCGACGGCTTGACGCTCGCAGATGGCGCCACGGGCGGTGTTGACGAGCCAGGAGCCCTTCTTCATCTTGCTGATGAGCTCGGCGTTGAAGAGACCCTTGGTGCCTTCGTGGAGGGGGCAGTTCTACATCAGCGCATCCTAAAGTTAGACTCACGATAGTGACCAGGTCGCACTGCGCGAGCATCTCCTCCAGAGACTCGACCCGCCTCGCCTTGATCGCCTTGGCAGCCTCCGCCGGGAGCTCCGCATAGTCGTAGTAAAGAAGCTCCTTGCAGTCGAAGCCCTGAAGACGCTGAAGGACTCGGTAACCGATACGACCGACACCGACGGTTCCGATGACCTTGCCTTCGACATCGAATGAGTCGCGAGCGACGGCAGCGACATTCCACTTGCCGGCAACGATTTGCTCGTGAGCGGGGGTGTAGTTGCGGACGAGGTTGAGGATGGTGAGCACAACCTAGGGTCAGTTACGCCCCACGTCCAACGTACATGCTCAGCGACCGAGACCACGTTGGAACCGGAAACCTCGGCGACGGTGATCTTGCGCTCGTTGGCCGCGTTGAGGTCGACGTGGTCAGACCCGACACCGGCGGTAACACAAAGCTTGAGCTTCTTGGCCTTGGCGATGAGGTCGGCGGTGAGGTAGCCGGGGTGGAAGGGGGTGGTGATGAGGATCTCTGTGTCGGGGAGCTCCTTCTGGAAGACCGAGTCCGGCCCCTCCTTGTCGTCGGTGACGATAAGCCTGGGATCAGCCATGAGCAACGGGGAGGACGATCACAAAGCACTCACTCGTGACCCTGCTCCTTGATCCAATCCGCGATGCCGAGCTTGTTCTCGATGGTGCCGAGTAGACGGGGCTCCTCCGAAGCGGCTGAATGTTAGCGCGAACGATGCGGGAGCTCACCTTGGCCGCCCTTGTACAGCACAGCGAGGACCTTCATAATGACGTAGGGTTGTTGGGTGGATGAGTTCTGATGTGGGTGGTCTGATAGACGAAATGGGAATGGACTTGGAATGGGTTGCTGTGAGGGTCCCAAGTGGCTGTCCTACATATATACCTGTCACCCTATGTAGCCTTGTCTTGGTGGACCACTCGGCACCGCGCTAGCCGGCGAATGACGGTACCGGGTAAATGACCGGCCGGCGCGTTCTCTCAAATCTCGCCGCGAGTCTCTCAAATCCATAGGGCCTCTCTCAAATGGGGGTCAGACTCTCAAATAGTGACCCTCGGGATCTCAAATAGACCACTCTGAACCGCCAGAGCATGTTACGGGCGAGAAGCAACCAAAGACCGCCACTTCGGCCGGATGACAGAGCTGTGGAGACCCCAGTGCCTGGCGGCGAATCCCGCCTGACAAGGAATGCTGACTTGAGCGAACCTCAACATGCACATCTTCTTGACAACAGCATATCATGCGGATAGCCCTACCGCTCTACCTCGTCGCTACCATCCTTGGCTTCGTCTACGCTGGGGATGCACAAGACGAGGTATGCCCGGCGCTAAGCCCCATCCTTCATTGGACAGCCCCAAAATGCCCCGCGGCCGACGCGCCGAAGGTCATTCCGCCAGCCGAAGAGCAAGACCTGCCAGGCTTTGAAGAATGGAAGCGGCTCCAAGAAAGCCCAGAAGAGCCTACCCCTACCCCACTCCCCTCCGAGCCAGCCCTGACTCCCAGCCCGTCTCACACCGAGCGCCCGATCTCCAATCACAAGTACAACTATGCCTCGCCCGATTGTGGCGCACGCGTCCATTCGTCGTCCAAGCTCAGCCAACACGCCTCGTCGGTCCTGCACAAATCGCGCGACCGCTACATGCTCACACCCTGCAAGGCGGGGGAGCACTGGGTGACCATCGAGCTTTGTGACGAGGTCAGGGTGGAGGCGGTGGAGATTGCCGTCTGGGAGTTTTTCAGCGGGATCGTGCGGGAGGTCAGGGTCAGTGCGGGCGAGGAGGGCGAGCAGGTCGAGGTGGGGACGTTCGTGGGAAAGAACGTCAGAGGTGTCCAAGTAAGTCAATCGTGAACATGGCTGATACAGGTCTTCACGCTGCCCACCCCCACATCCTTTTATCGCTTCCTCAGGCTCGACTTTTCCTCCTTTTACGGTTCAGAATACTACTGCCCGGTATCCCAAATCAAGGTGTTCGGGATGAACCAGCTCGAGGCTTTCAAATGGGAACAGAAGGGCAAGGTGGAAGAGGTAGAAGTCAAGGTGGAAGAAAAGGTGGACGAAGCCGCGGTAGCGAGGCGGAAGGAGGAGGAGATGCGGGAAAGGGAGCTGGGCGAACTGGAAAAGCTCGTTCAAGCACAGGCGAGGCGACACCAGGAGACCGATGTTCTACCAATTCTCGACGCCGGCAACAGCACCAAACCGGGTCGGCGAGACTCGGAATCCATCTATGCCTTTATCATCCGGCGCGTCAATGACCTCGAGGGAAATTCATCCCTGGTGGCGAGGTACATTGACGAGCAGTCCAAAGCGATGCGGACCATGCTCAATAAGACGGAGCGGGAAATTCTGAAAAAGCTCGAAGTGGAGGATAGGTCTCGGTGGGAGCAAGAAGTGAGTTGGGCTGTGGCAACTGCTGACGTAGCGTATGCGCCATGAGGATCGTCTCGGCCGGATCATCTCTCAGCTCGAGCAGCAGCGAGCGGTACTCGATCTCGATCGGAAGAGCATCGAGTCGCAACTTCGGATTCTTGCAGATGAGCTCGGATTCGAGCGGCGGCGGGGGCTGGCTCAACTGTTCATCATCATTGTCATAATCATCCTCGGGGTGGCGTCGCGGAGCACCACAATTGACGCGCTGCTTCAGCCGCTGCTTGCCGAGGCTAGGCGGCGAAAGCAGTCGCTTCGTCCTGATCGTCGCAAAACACCCATCCCTCGTTCCGCCTCTACATCCGTCGACTTTTTCCCCCGCCCCAGAGCATCCCTTCCTCGGCCAATGCCGCATCGGCGCATCGCGCGGAACGCACATCTGCACGCACTCAAACCCTCGCCCCGCGAGGTCGACTGGGCCTCGGCGTCGGAGGTGGACGAGGCGGAGGACGTCACCAAGGAGCTCAAGGATATCTGGAATGCATCCTAGATGCAGGCTGAGCCAGGCAATTACTTATCCGTCAACTTATCTTGGAAGATACAAACCGATAAACTAGCGAACTCCCAGAGGCTACCAAAAATACGACATCGAACGTCCGCCCAAAAACAGAAAAGTCTGGAAGTGACGCTAACAGCAATTCGCTATCCTTCAAGGTCGACCGGAGCTGCACTAGCAGGGAGATGACGTAGGTGGACTGAATCAGCGAGGTCTAGGCAAGACTTACGAAAAGCTGAGCGAGAATGAGGAGGAGGAATCCTGCACCGACATTCTTGCTGGAGAGTTTGAGAATCCGCGCCAGGCTGCGAAGGACTTGTGCCAGCGAGGAGAGGATGATGAGCCCGGTGAACGCCAGCGAGATGGCGCGGGACCAGACCGCAATGTCGACCTCAATAGGAAGGCTACTGAGGGTGAAGGCGATGAGGTAGGAGATCCAGTCCCCGCTGTTGTCTTTGGTTGGTGGGATGAAGATGGATGGAAGGCACATGAGGATACGGGCCGCGCAATAGATTGCGAAAGCATAGCCGATGACGTTGTAGCACCGACCCCGGAACGTCCGCGCGTAGTCGTCATTCGCCTTGTATTGGCGCATGCTGGTGAGGGATTGGGACGCTTCACGTTCCATGGCGATGAGACCTTGCAACTCGCTGCCGCCGAATAAACGCTTCGACCAGGACGAATCGTCGCTCTGCTTTGCCTGGAGATCTTGCCGGATGCGCTGCAGGGAGCGTTCTGCCTGGGAAATGTCGGCTTCGGTCGCGTTTCTGCATCAGCGACGAACAAACAAGGCTCACCTCTTTCTAGTTTGCAGATAGATCCAGGCCGTCTGGACGGCACCAAAGCCGGAGAGACCGCCGAGTACGAGAACCCCCATGACAACCACGCGGCCGAGAGAAGGAGCCAACCATCCGGTCCATGCGTCCTCGCCAGACGTGACGTAGGGAGGGATGCGGGTAAAGAGAAAGGCGTAGAGGGTGAAGGGGAGGAGGGCGATGGCGAGGCGAGTGGGGATGGAAAGGGTGTTTTTACGCCGATAAGTGAGAAGGAGGCACTGCTTGAGTGGTAGGACGACCAGTATCATTGCGATGAGAATATAGAGAGAGGCTGTAAAGTGTTGCTGCCGGCTGGAGAGTAGGTCCAGGCCGTTGAGCATGACCAGTGTGAAGAGTAGACATGACTCGGAAACGCAAAGCGAGAAGAGTATTCTGCATCAGCTCGGTCACACTATAAGCTCACCTTGCCGCACGGTTCAAGCTTTTGGTCTCTTGTCTGTCACCCTTGGTGCTCTGTACTGTCTTGACAGTGCTTCTCGCCTTCGAGTCGACGCCCTGCAGCTCGATACCTCCCGCAGTCGCGTCATCATCCAGAAAGAGGGGAAGGGTGGACTCTGGCGCGGAGATGTCGCGCAGAGTTGGGTCGAGAGTGGCGAGGAGGAAGCGTCGGGAGGCGAGAAAGTAGACAACTCTGAGTGCTAGGAGTATAGCAGATGAGGCTGGGTCCATCTCGCATAGTGTATGTATGGACGTGATGCAGCGACTGACGCTATCGACCATCTGATTAATGTGATTCTCGGCATTTCAGGCACAATCTTGTCAACATTGCCTCTCAACCAACTCTCAACGTTGTGTCATCCATGACATGTCAGAGGTGGACGCCAAAGAGAAGCGCAAGCGCGACTTTGAGCGCAGTCTAGCGGGTCCTAGCGTGGGCAAGGCAGGTGAGTGCTTGGTAGATCAAGCTGAATTTAGGTCTCGTGCGAGATCAGACGGGTACGTAGAGCTCCGACCCTGCTAATGATAGAAATCAACCGAATCATCGCCGAAGCCTCCAAGGTGAGCACAGGTGAAGCTAAGCTGATACCAGGGATCAAAGTAGGCCCAATAACGACGCTGCTGATCAGATTTTACAACAATCAGGTGCGGAAAGATGAGGAGCTCACAGAGAAGATCACCTGGTTTCGCAACAAGGTGGGAACGATGCTGACAGAGCTGACTGTAGCGAGACAGCCTGATGCAGGATGCCTCGCGCGAAAAGCTCGAGACAGATGCGGATCGCATAGTAGGTCGAAAACTTGACAAAGCTCACCAGTTACTCGAAGTAGAGTCCACGAGAGACCTGACCCAGACCATTATTCACGTCGATATGGACGCATTTGTAAGTCTCCCTCATAATCAGCTCACATCAGTACGCATCGGTAGAGGTGTTGATGGACCCTTCGCTCAAAGGCAAACCGTTTGGTGTCGGTCAGGGCGTCCTTACTACCGCCTCGGTAAGTCTCTTATGGACTCGCTGACTGTAGTACGAAGCACGCAAGTTTGGGTGCCGCTCTGGAATGGCTGGTTTTATCGCCAAGAAGCTCTGTCCTCACATCATCCTGTAAGTAGCTGTCCGACTCTGCTGATCAGTGTTCCTCTCAATTTTGATCGCTACATTGCCGCGAGCAAATCCGTCCGCGAGGTGCTGCTCCAGTACGACGAGAACCTAATGATGGCCAGTCTCGACGAGGGATATCTCAATATCACCGGGTATATGGCAGCCCATGATATGGCGGCGGTCGATGTCGTCTCGCAGCTTCGAGCACAGGTCGAGGAAAAGACGCAGCTCACGATCTCCGCTGGGATCGCACCAAATCGGATGCTCGCCAAGATTTGCTCGGACAAGAACAAGCCTAATGGGCAGTTTCTCTTGGATTTTGACCGCAACGTCATCACAAGGTTCATGCGGGATTTGCCCGTGCGCAAGATACCAGGCTTTGGGCGAGTAACGGAGCGCTGCCTGGAGGGTCTAGGTGTGGAGGTGAGTCGTTCTTCTGCTCAGCTGATGCAGACCTGCGGCGATATCTACACGCACCGAGCCGAGCTCCTGGTGATGGATCATTGGTTCAACTTTCGGAACCTCAGGCGAGTTCATATTTTGCTGTGCTTACGACAGCAAAGCATACCTTGGGATTGCAGACAACAAGGTTGCGCCAGGGAAGCGAGAGGAGCGGAAGAGCGTCGGTGTTGAGCGGTGAGTTAAAACAAGTCTGGGCTGAAGTTAGGACTTTCCGAGACAAGACCGACAACGAGGAGATTCTCGCCGAGCTGGCCAATATTGCCGAGGAACTGGAAAAGGATATGACTACCCTGCAGTATGCTGGCAAGACTGTTACTGTCAAGTACAAGGTTCGTCATTGTTGGACGCTGCTTACTTAGCTTCACACCTATGTCAACAAAACTCGAGCTCAGTCGGTCAAGCGATACATTTCGACTTCAGCCGAGATTCTTCCTATCGCCCAGGAGCTCCTGCGCAGAGAATTGCCCTTGCGTATTCGCCTACTCGGGATACGCATGTCAACATTGAAGGATCTTACCGTTCCCGAGAGCGACGGTATACAAAAGGTGAGCTATGGGTCTGCTGTGCTTACATAGTTTTTCGCAAAGACGTCGGCAAAAACTCGAGAACCAACGCCCGAGCCTATCGATCTTTCCCTCGAGGACGACGACGACGAGCTGGAGGAAGGCGACTTTGTACCCCCTGTCACCAAAGATCACCTTCTCGGACCGGTCTGCCCAATCTGCGGCAAAGCCCTCGGGCCCGGGACGTCCAATCAGGACCTCAACGAGCACATAGACTGGTGTCTGAATAAGGACGCTATTGGCGAGGCGAAAAAGCGGACACCAAAGAAGCCAAAGAAGGACCCAGACAAGAAGGAGCCAAAGGGGAGTATGATGGCGTGGCTGAAGGGGAAGTAGTCGAGTTCAGTTGTAATGTAGTCTTATCCACTTTGAACGTAGCATATATCAGGTCTCCTCCAGCGATATATCTTGCTGTCAGACTTTGTCGGTATGCTTGTGCGCAGCTCATCACAATGCCCCGGAGGATCGACCCGCGGGCAAGCGACTTTGAGGCCGCTGCTGCGCTTTAGCTTCCGCGTTTCATCGCCTCGTCTCAGCGTTTCAGATTTCAAACGTTCACTGATATCCCATATCTCGGTTTAGTATCTCCCCGCAGGCGCCAGTATCGACCAGCTCAGCACCACAGACGACAGGCAGTGACACGATATACAGAGCCCACATACTACAGAATGGCCGATCCCGCGCACGTTCTCACCTCGCATCTTATCAACCAAATTCGCGCTTCGTTGTCAATACTCGAGCAGCTCAACGTCCTACCAGCCGGCGATGCAGATGCCATTCGCACCAAACTACCCCCGCCAAATGGTCCCTTCCCGGCTCTCAGCTCAAAGCTGGACGCGGCATTTAGTCAGATGACAATCGCCACTGCACCTCCTCCAGTACCGCAGAGATCACGAGAATCCAGGGGGAAGGCACTATGGGACTATACTGGAAATGTAGGTGCTGCATATTCAGAGCTGATGGCAGGAAGCGGACGATCTACGGTTCAGAGCGGGGGATGAGATCATAATTGACGAGGAAGTAAACGAGCAGTGGTATCGAGGTCGAGTCATACCGCAGGGCGAGCAGTATCCTCGCAACCATCGAGGGATCTTCCCCAGCAATTACGTGGAGAAAATGTACGTCTCGTTCGAACGAGCTGACGTAGACAATCTGTAGTGCCGTACCAGTCGCCTCAGCCGTACCTTCCCCCACAGCCGTACCAACCCCCTCAGCCGCCATACCCCCAGGTGGTAGTGCAGGAGGATCGCAAGAATGGAAGATTTGGAAAGATAGGGTCAACGGTGAGTAGGGCTTTTGGCGAGGCTGATCTTAGCTTGGGCATAGCGCAGTGGGAGGGCTCGGATTCGGAGCGGGCTCGGCCATAGGATCGGACCTCGTGAACAAGCGTACGTCTAGGTCGGACTGGGCTAATGACAGTCTTCTAGCATGGTATATCCCCAGCATCCATATCCAGCGTCACCAAGTTGAGATTGTCTAAATCAGCTTGACAAAGGCGATACGTACATGTCACATAGTCAGACAGCCAAGGTTCGTCTGCGCCAATGTATCGCCTGGATCAGCGTATTCGACGGGTCACATACTGTAGGACTGGCTTTAGCTCCGCTAGAATGTGACTCACCATTTGATACCACGGTTCCATCTGGGAGGCGAAGATCGTATCGCTGGGTCAGCCAGGTTGACGGGAAACACACCTGTAGATCCCTGTCATCAGCTCTATCAAAATACGACCTACAGAAATGTTCCGGAAGGGACGAAGAAAGGCAAGCTGTTGTCGTCTCGTCCGGGATCAGGAAACCACCAAGCTACATCAGCAGGGCTATGTCAGAACGCACTGCCGCGACTGTAGACGCAGAGATGCTTCGGCGACGCGTGTAGAGGATATTGCCTATCAGCGCAGTCATCTTTAAACCCACTCGTAATACACATTCCACCACTCCTCCAGCTCGCCTTGCTCATTGGGTCGCATCATTCGGATTAGGCGGAGCGAGTCACTATCAGCTAGGACCATAGTAGTCTTACCTGCCGCTAGATCCCGATGTGCTGTCCTGAGGTCAGAAATGTATAATTTCAACTCACTTCTTCGATATGTTGCAACGAGTCGGCAAAGCCATCAGCTTCGGCACCCCACGACATGCGGCATACGCGCAGAGTACATCCTTGCTGACCTTAAGTATCCAGAGATATGGTAATGCATCCACCATCAAGCCACAAGGCACAGTGTTGCTCGGCGGCGCTGAACCCTGGCGCATTCCTCTGCGGTAGTGATGCGCTCGAGCTTCGATGTTCGCTTCTGATATACGCCCAAAGCACAAGCTTGCGCGCGATAGGCACCTTGTACGAGCGTTGACTAAGCCCCTATCTCGCTGTTGCTAGCGTGAGCACAGGGGCTTAAAGTCTAAGAAGTGAATTCGCAAACTGAATTTGTTTACGTTGCATCTCATCATGACATCCAAGCTCCCACCTTTGCTTCAAGCCACCACCGGGGCATTAGGCTCGGCCCTAGGCAACGCCATCGTCTTCCCTCTAGACCTCGCTACCACCCGCATGCAGCATAATGTCAAGAAGGGTAGGTCCAAGCTGAGGCATTGCTTATACAGTCTCCCTCATCAAGACCCTTCTACAACTCGTCAATCGACACGGGTACACCCGGCTATATGCCGGTCTCACTGCCGACACCCTCTCCACCATCCTCTCCAGCTTCCTTTACTTTTTGATCTACGCCTCTCTCGAGCGCGCCGCCCATCAGTGGCGCAAGCGCCGAGATCTGACGCCCGCGGAGCACGGCGCCGCCGCTGCGTCAGCAGAGATCCTCATTGGGACGATCGCTGGCGTTGCGTCCAAGCGCCTCGCACTTCCCATCTCGGCGGTATGCATCCGCCAGCAGCTGGGAGAGGAGCCAGAGAGTATCAGCAAGACACTGAGCAATATGCTCAAGGAGGGCGGCGTGCTTGGGCTTTTCCACATCCCACTCTCGGCGGCGTCCTTGGCGCTCCTCCCCAGCTTGACCCTTTACTTCCATAACGCTCTTCTCCCTCGTCACCCGTCCGCCTCCACGACCTTTGCCGTCGCGGCCATTTCCAATGCGCTCGCCACGATCCCCCTGTACCCTCTCATCTTGGCCAAATCGCTCAGCCTGTCCGGCCGGTCTCGCGACCGCTTTGGCCCCTACAAACGGATCATCCGCGAAGAAGGAATCAGCGGGCTCTTTAAAGGTATCGAGGGACAGCTCCTCAAAGGGCTGGTCCAGCAAGGGGTCATGATGGTTGTCAAACAAAGGTGCGTTCATGCTTGATAGAGCTAACGTAGGCTCGAGCAAGGAGTGGTCGCATTTTACCAGTAATCTAGAAGAGTTCGTCCCTGATGTAAGCTTTGTATATTCTTTGACGTACGCGTAAGGAAGCTTTGCCAAATCCCCGACAGCGATGACCGTTGGCTTGCCCTTGAACAGCTCTGACGAGGCCTATTGTCAGCTCGCCCAGACTCTGACCCACCTTTTCCAGTGATGAAGCCGAGACCTTGGCAAGTGCAGCGAATGACGAATCTGGTGTGGGCATGTTGCCAGAAAAGATCTTTCAGCAGAGTCCCTTTGTGAAACTTACTGCTGCTCCAGCGGTAGCAATCAACGATTCGTGCCGTTCCAGAAGAGTCGCCTCGTAAAACTTGGCCTTGGCCACAGCCCGCTTAATCTCCTCATCCTTGCCCTTCCCAGCCTTCATCAACCCTGCAACCTCCTTGGCGACTGATGCGACACCCTCGCTTGTGGGAGCCGTCACCACAACGCCGAAGAGCGACGCATCAGAGTACGGCATCAGGAACGCCTTGGCGCTCGCTCCAGTCACCTTGGCCGCCGCCTGGCTGAGGGGCGAGCTCCCCGTCGACCACTTGACCGCCGTCTCGCCGCCGAGAAGGTGAGGCAGCACCTTCATATCTGCTGATGCCTCACCAGCCGAGCCGAACGCCAGAATCATCGTTGGCTGATCGTGCGAAGCGATGCGCGATTCTCCGCCAAAGTACTGCGAAGATCCGCCCGACAATGCCGCCCCTCCGGATCCCGAACCAAACGCCGACTGAACCGCCTTGCTCAGCGCGTCCGTGGAGATACCCGCGCCGAGGACCGCAATGTTGGACTTGGCAAAGGCTTTTTGGGCAAAGCCCTTGACATCGGCGGCCGAGACAGG
Organism: Dioszegia hungarica; assembly: GCF_025882075.1. Lineage (NCBI taxonomy): Eukaryota > Fungi > Basidiomycota > Tremellomycetes > Tremellales > Bulleribasidiaceae > Dioszegia > Dioszegia hungarica. Next base: position 795,666 of record NW_026515766.1, on the reverse strand, counting down.
CGAGTGGGGAGAGGCGTAGAGCGAGTTGCCCAGTCCGCGCCGGAATGCAATGCTGTGTGCAGCATCCATGGCGATGGTGCTGCTGGATGCGAGAGCCGAGATAGACTCGCTCTGGATGGTGGGAAGGACGAGCTCGGCATATTCGTGGGGGTAGTAGTGGGTGGAAGAGAGGACCGACGCGAGGAGGTCTAAAAAGTGGTTCCTGCCATTAGCGCAGCCAGACCGATACCTACTCGTCGCCTCTCAAGAATTCGGCCGTCAAGAACAAGTGCTCCCTGCCCAACGCGGCGGAAAGTACACCTCCATAGAGCTCCGTTTCGCGGGCGGTTTTCAACGCAGATCCCGAGGCAGTAGACTACATCAGCGTGGTCATTCGTGTGCTCACCTTGAAGGCGAAGTTCTTGAGAACGTGCGCGATACCCGGTTGAGTCTCATATCGAGCGCCAGCTTTGACCACGACGGTGATGCTGGTTGTTGCCGCGGGAAGAACGCCCGAATCGATACCGACGACTTTTACGCCTGCGGCTTCGGATACGGTGGCGTAAGACCTCCTCGCTGTGAGGGCAGCCTGTCGCCTGATGGCTGGTAGGAATGACATTGTTGATGTATGTATGAAGTATAAAGTGAGATTGACCAACGGGAATGCAGTTAAACGTATCTCCGGCTTGCTCCGATTTGTGGCACTTGTGACTTCCAACGGAACCTTCCTCCACTTCCCCACTCCCCACTGTACATGTACAATGTCACGCGCACCTTCACGGACACAGATCAAGCCAACACCAGTAGATGCTGACGGGGTAGTCTTGTGCTCAGTAAGCTTAGGCCCGACCCCACTGACGCCAGGGCCACAAACGCAAAGCATCCTTCTTCACTTCTGGTCCTCATACCAAGAACCCAGGCAGGTGCGATTGTCCTAAACTCTGGCTGATCAGATCTTTTTACACTTGCAGCTTGGACCGCAACGATGACAAGCGATGCAAATTCTTTGTATGGGCGGATGAGCTGGATAAGAACCAGACACCCACTACGCCCTCACGGCCCACCCCATCTCGACCACCCCCGTCTCGACCCACCCCATCTCGAGCCCCACTCTCCCAACCTTTACCCGAGATCGATTGGGATCAGGTCGACACGGATGATCTCGAGCGACAAGCCATTGCCAGTACCCCTGGGTCCTCGCAGCCTTCTCAAAGTAACTCTGGCACCCCATTCCAGAACCGCCTGCAGGCCATGGCCGAGGACACGCGCAAGCGGAAACGAGAAGACGAGGAAACGCCAAGACGAGAAGTGAGTCCTCGCCTGACTTTGCTGATTAGAACCCTTTCATCTCGGAGACTACGCGATATGTGTCTGCACTCGAAGTCCTCGGCGACCTTCCTGAACATATACAGCGGCAGGATAGACTGCTAAGCGCGGCGGAGAAAGCCAAGGAAGGGTTTAGAAAGACGATCAACCAGCTCCAGGCGACAATCAAGGAACGGGATGCGACTATTGAGGAGCTCAAAGGGATGTTGCGAGACTTAGGTGGCGATGTATAGATCAACCGGTAGAGGCGATAGTATGCCCCGGACTGAACACGATATGAACCAGGAATGTTACATTTATTACACCGTTGCTCTGTCTCCCATAGCCCCCTCCTCTACCTGAGCCCTTGCCCTTCTCTTCTTCAGCACATTCTCAATAAAGAACTCTCCCGCCTTATAGCTCGATCGTACCAGCGGCCCACTCGCCACATACAGGAACCCCATCCCCTCGGCCACATCCTTCCACTTGGCAAACTCCTCTGGCAACACATAACGATCCACCTTCATATGTCGCTTGGTTGGCCGCATGTATTGACCAAATGTGACTACATCCACATCTGATGCGCGAAGTCCTGCCGTCAGCTTGTACAAAGCCCGACTCACGTCTCAGTGTCTCCATAATCTCGTCCGCCTCTTCTCCCACGCCCAGCATGATACTCGTCTTGGTGAGGATCTCCTTGTTGGCCGCACGTGCCGCCTTCTTGGCCTCCTCCAACACCGTCAGACTCTGCTGGAATCCGGCTCGACGATCGCGAACGAAAGGCGTACATCGCTCGACCGTCTCGACGTTATGCGCAAAGACATCCAGCCCAGAAGTGGCGACGAGGTGGACCGCTTCTGCCCCCTTGCCCGCAAAGTCCGGCGTCAGGGCTTCGACCAGGATGGACGGCGCCTTTTGCTTGATTTTGCTGATTGTCTGCGCAATGTGATTTGCGCCCCCATCAATAAGATCTACATCAGCACGATCCACACACCACTCACCATCTCGATCCACACTGGTCAACACGATATACCCCAAACCCCACCGGCTGATCGCTTCCGCCGTATTCTCTGGTTCGTGCACATCAAGCGGTGGTGGAAGCCTGGATGTCTTGACAGAGCAGAATCGGCACCCCCGCGTACACTGGTCACCCATAAGCATGATGGTCGCTGTCGCCTGACCCTTGTCGCCGCCCCAACAGTCGCCGATGTTGGGGCATTTCGCCTCTTCGCATACGGTATGTAATCCCAGTCCGCGCAGATCCTTCTTGATTTCGGTATAGGACTTGCCCGAGGGGATGGGGTGTTTGAGGAAGGAGGGGAGACGTGGTCTGATCAGCACTGTCTTATGCAAACTCACTGTGAGGTGTTGCCGAGAATCACACGCTCAGATACTGGCAAGACATCGCCCGAGGCAAAGTCACCAAAGCTGAGGCCGTCCGCGGGGAGTTTCCGCCTTGCACTAGGGGTGGACACAGCGGTCGCGAAGGATCTCCCTATGGATACGATCTATCATGAGCTTCGCCTCGCCGTGACCTACTGTTTGTGAGCGTTTGGAGAGCATGATGATATGTCAAAAGTCAAGAATGGATCGTTGCGGAGCTCCTTATTTCCGCCACCCGCCGCCTTATGTCAACTCTTTTTCCAACAATCCATCCATCCATCCCCACTCTACATCGGGGCCGTCCACACCTACAACACACACTTCATGGCGCCCCTGCTCATGCGCTACTTTGGGCGGGGCCAGCGATCCCTACTATCCTCCCTGTTCACAGCAACATTCCTCGGCGCCCTCGTCGTGGTCGCTTTCCCTTGTCCCGTCCGATCTGGCGACCGATCCAACGCAGAGGCGAGACTAGAAAGTCCGGGCAGAGAAAATGTCGTCGTAATGATGAACGAGAGGGGCAGGAGGAGATTTTTAGAGGAGAGATGAGTAAGTGGATTGGTGGCCAACGCTGATTACAGCAAAACTTGCGTTCCAGTGACCTGTACACCATATACCCAGCACCCCAATAGACCATGTATCATATAGCGCCTCCTGCGGCGCCCTCACCTCACACAACCACCACGCTCTACATCCAAAGCTGCCCCAGTTCGGTATCCACCTCCACCCCCACAACCTGCCGAATCCGCTCCCCAACCTCTTCCACACTCCCAGCCGCATCCACGTCTTTCCACCTCCCCGGATGCCTCCTCTCCATCTCTCTGGCTACCAGCTTGAATTGAGCTCGCGTCCGCTCCTGCATGTCCAGCGTTTCGTACTTCTCCTCGCCGTACTGGCCCCGCTTGGCGGCGTCCTCGGGCGAGAGCGACAGGTTGATGACCACATCAGGGAGGGGTAGACCCTCGTCTGGCGCGAGGCAATAGTCGAAGGGTAGTCCCTGCATCAGCTGTGTCATAGTCTCGCCCACCTTGGCTGCAGAAAATGCGATCCCAGAGAACGCGTAGCGATCCGCAACGACCGTAATGCCTTTGGCTATATCCTCTCGTATTCGCTTCCTGCCTCAGCGCCGTTTACAGTCCACTCACGAGCACTCCCATCTATTGGCGCTAAAGAGCAAGTGGATGGCTCGGTCATCCATCTCGGTCTTGGACTGAAGATACGCGTCAATCATCTTGCCAATCGAGGTTGTGCGGTCTGATGAGCTTGATTACACCTTGACCCACCTGGGAACTTTTGCAGCCTCGCTGGACCATCCTGCTCGAGACGCTGGATGAGTCTGTCCACTTGGGTAGACTTGCCTGACCTATCCAAGCCTTCGAGTACAATGAATTTACCCCTCATAACGATGACGAGGTAGAGTTGACCGGACTACTGTCGGCTTGATCCGACTTCTTTTTCGTTTCACTTTCTACATCCTACATCATGTCCAGAGCAAGACGAGGAACAGGCGCAGTCAGAGGGCCAGCATCAGCGCTCACATCCTTCCTAGCTGTAAGCCTCACTGCACACCGCCGCTAATGACAGGGTCTCGGCGTTCAGCCTAGCGCGCCCCTCACTACCTGGGGCAACTCAACAGCCATCAATGGGCAGCTCGCCGCGGATGGTCCAGTCATCGACCCCACCGCTGAGCTTGACCCAGCGGGCGCAGTCACTGCTCGCAATGTGGAAGCAGGTCCGAGCACGGTCGCAGATGGGAAACGAGCCCGCTCGGCGTCAATGAACTCGGACGACCTGGACGCACCGGTTCAGCACGATAGCCTCCAAGCGGTCGGCGAGTTCATGACGTGTGCCGAATGTGACAAGCAATTCACAGTCGTGAGTAGATCCGCTATCGGTGCTGATTAGACCGCGTACACCAAGCCACGACCAAAAGGCGGGCATCTCTGCGTTCCCTGCTGCTATGCTCTCGGGATCGACCCTTTTGCCAAAGCCAAAGTAAAAAAGGTGGCCAAGAAGGCCCCTCAAAAGGAAGCTCGCACTGTCAAGCGCTTCGAGGACCGCCGCGGTGCTCCCGGACTCGGCGACATCTGCATCCAGATCATCGGCAAGTACATTGAAGACGTCGAGCAGCTCGGCGACATTGGCCATGTCAACATGGACAAGGTCTGCAGGATCATCTCTCGCGGCCGTCTCCTGTGAGTTCAATCTCGAGCGAGCTAATATAGAACACCCGAAACGGCGCAGCTCTTTTACGCCTCCGACAGAGAGGAGCTCGTGATGTATGACTGTACTCGTGAGTATCCCCACAACGCTGCTGATCAGGCCTCGTCCACGAGTCGTACCTCGCTATGGCCAACCTCTGCCCCAATCTCTACACCTTACGCCTCCACTACTGTGGACAACTCACCACCGACGCGCTCGTCCATATCTCCCGTCTGCCCCTCCGCATAATCGAGCTGTACGGTCCGTTTTTGGTCCGAGAAGCTGGTTGGAAAGCCCTCTTCGAAAACTGCAACCTCGAGTCGTTCCTCATCACACAATCCCCCCGGTTCGATCTCGCTCTGCTCGAGAACCTCCTCGCGCAGTGTCCGCAACTAAAGCATCTGCGCTTGGATGAAATAGGAAAGCTCGACAACGCATTCCTACCCCTCATCGCGCAATTCCCCCTCATATCCCTAGACATCTCCTCTCCCACCCATCACTTGTCCGACGAAGCTTTCGTCCTCCCTTCCACGGTGCAATCCCTCACCTTACTGGATCATCCAGAACTCACCGACGAGATTCTCCCCACCATTGCCAAGCTCCCCCTTCACACCCTAAAACTCTCGCTCATGCCTGAGCTTACCGACGCTGGTGTAGCAACCCTCTTCCAAACCCTCACCAACCTCTCCCACGTCGATCTCGAAAAAGGACATGACCTCGCGGACGCCGCTCTCATCTCCCTCATCGAATCCTCCGCTGCCACCCTGACCACCCTCAGCATCCTTGGCTGGCGCGAGGTATCCTCCGACGCTCTCGCTCACCTCACCCGCTGCGTCAAGCTCACCCAACTCAACCTTGGCTGGTGTCGCCAGGTCACCGACTTCCTCCTCAAGGATCTGCTGGACGCGTGTCCTGACCTAAACACAATCTATGTCTGGGGTGAGTCCTGCTCCGATCACGCTGACTCTAGGCTGTAACCAGTTGACAGATGCGGCACCGAGGCGGCGAGGGGTCAAGATTGTAGGCATTGAGACTCATTCTTTATAAAGAGCGCACCGTCGCTATGTGGGGTAATTTAGGCACAGCTTGTATATAGCTACCCGGCTCAGATTTGTAGCATTATTTATGATTTCTTCATGTTTCACGCATGTATGACACAGGCTCACCCAGGGGCGACCTGTCGAATGATATTGGGCACCTCCCAGGGTCATCTGCAGTGCCTGCGAAGCCTTGCGAAGCAGATGCTCACAATCTTGCGCACGGACTAGATTTCCGACGAGTCGATAACCCGGTCAACCAACAGTCACCTCTACATGCATCAGCTCTATAGGTACTAACTTACCATACATATCATGAACTCCATACCCAACGACAACCCCTACGCTGCCCTCATTAACCAATCCTTCCATCCCATCCCCAAATTCACCCTCGAATCTGGCACCGTCCTCACCAACATCCAGGTCGGATACAAAACATGGGGCCGGCTCAACTCACGAGGCGATAATGTACTGGTCATTTGCCATGCCTTGACTGGCAGCTCGGACGTGGAGGACTGGTGGGGACCATTACTAGGTCTCGATAGGGCGTTTGACCCCACACGGTGGTTCATATTCTGCGCCAATGTCATCGGAAGCCCATACGGGACCGTCAGCTCAGTGACACGGGATGAAGCTGGAGCCGTACGAGGACCCGAGATGCCAGGGAGCAGTGTCAAGGACGACGTCAGGTGAGTTTATCTCAAACATTGCTAATCAGACTTCACTATCAGGTTCTCTTATCCCTCGGCGTTAAATCGGTCGCAGCGGTCATTGGCGGGTCGATGGGCGGGATGACCTGTCTCGAATACCCCCTCAATACCCCACCCGGCTTTGTTCGGCACATCATCCCCATCGCAACGTCGGCTCGCCACTCGGCGTGGTGTATATCCTGGGGAGAGGCTCAGAGACAATCCATCTACTCGGACCCCGAATACAGGGACGGCTATTACTACGACCTGCCGGGTGGGGTTGATCTGAGTGCTCAGCCCGGGCGAGGTCTCGCTGCGGCGCGCATGGCGGCGCTGCTGACGTACCGATCTCGAGACTCTTTCGAGGCGAGATTTGGACGGAGGGCGGGTACGCTAGATAAAGGTGTGCCAAAGGGAGGCGTGAGGGTGATGGGTGGCAAGGAGACCACAGACCCGAGCGAGCCGAGCACGGCAGATCTGGCGGCCAAGAACCGCCAGGCTGCTAGCGAGCTGGCGTGGCGGGAGCACAACGATGGGTATCGACCCTCGGGAAGTCGAAGGAATAGCGGGCGGAGCGTCACCGAGCCCAAGGTGTTCTCCGCACAGAGTTATCTTAGATATCAGGGAGACAAGGTGAGCCTGCCTAGAACAAAGCTTACCCAGTTCACCGGCCGCTTCGACGCAAACTGCTACATTCACATTACACGGAAACTCGACACGCATGACCTGTCGCATCCCTCCATCTTTGTCGACCCGCCAAATCTATCCTGCACATTGCCGGCGGTCCCCTCAGATGCCGACGGCGCAGACATAAAGGACCCCATCCAGCTCGCCTTGTCCCTCCTCCCCCCCGCACTCGTTATCGGCGTCGAATCTGACGGGCTATTCACCACCTCGGAGCAAAAAGAAATCGCTGCCTTCATCCCCGAGGCTGAGCTGGTCCTTATTCCCAGTCCGGACGGGCATGATGGGTTCCTGCTAGAGTTTGAAGCGATCAATGGGTGGATCGAGGGCTGGCTGAGAAGAAAGGTGCCCGAGTACTTTATGGTCAGAGAGATTAGTGTAGAGGAGTATGGCAAGGAAGTGGAAGGTTGGGGCGTCAAAAAGGAAAGCGTGTTCGGAGAGGCGGAAGCGGACGTTACACGGTGGTAATACATGCAGTGTATATACAATCTACAGCTCACATCTATACGGGCGGGACCTAGTCTGTCTAGCCTAAGCTGTCTCAAGCCGCCGGCTCCTGTCCAATTCCACCCAACTGAAGACCTTCGTCCTCCTTCTTCCACTGACCAGAGTCCCCCATATCCGCCCAACTTACCCTACCCTTCAACCCCAAAGATGTGAGATCCACCCTGGCCTTGGTTTCATCGGCCCAGCTCTTCATCCCAGCGGAAAAGTGTTCGACCGACGGATCGTGCTTGGCCGCGACGGTGAGGTGTAGGTAGAGGCGGTGCGCGAGAAAGAGAAAGAGTAAGAATGAAGTGATGAGGGTGGACGTGATGAGGGTGAATAGGAGAACCGGGAGAAGGACCGAGCCTGTTGTAAGCTTAGCTCCGGCGTGAACTCACTTGCAATGAACACTGTGACGAGAAGGGACAGGCAGATGCAGATCGCTGCAGTGCCAATGATAAAGACCGCCGAAGACACAAGGAATGTTCTGATATCAGTACGAAACGCTCCACGACTTACCCAAAGCAGACAAGCGGGATCGCGCTCAAGGCGGAAAAGACCACGATAAAGGTCAACAAATCAGCAACTGCGCACGTCCCCGGACTTACAAAGAACACAGGTCTCTCTTCAGCAAAATCCCTGGTCTTCTGGGCATAGGGTTGCGCGATGGTTTGAAGCCTATATTAGCTGAGACGCAGTGCCTGCTCACTGCTCGGATGTGTCTTTGATGCGCTGGACCGTGTCGTCAAGCCGCTGCTGAACTTGTTGCTCAATCTTGATTCGGTCAAGCTGAGTGGGCTTGATGTCGAGGGTTTCGTCATCGCCAGCGTACTGCTTGAGGTCCGTCAAGGTCGACGCCGCTGAGGGTGGGGACATCTTGATGTCAATGTCGTTGTGTGTGGTGGACATGGTGTATGAATGATGAATGATTATGGAGAGTTAAAACGTTCCTCCCCTTCAATCTCCCTTCCCCGCAACGTCATCGCGCAACAAAGCAACTCGCTCTCCTCATTCCTCATCTGTAGCATACACATACACTTTACCTTTAATACCAACAACATGGATCAAGCACCAGCCATCACCCACAACCTCATCAACAACCCTCCAGAGGATCTTCAAAGCCTCATGGCTGATCCGCGCACAACCGACGAGGCGAGATCAGCCATCGCCGACATTGCTCAACCGGGCACGGCCTTTTCCAAGACGAACGGTACGAGCCATGGTCGCTTGCAGATCGTGAATGAGCACCAAGAGTTCTCGTAAGTCACCATCTCAGCCCAACTGATCAACCAGAAAAGATCTCTCGCCGCATCTCGCCAAGTGGGGCCTGCTCGACAAAGGCTTCGCATACGATGTCGTTGCAGTATTTGGCTCGCAATCGACGGGCAAGTCGACCTTGCTCAACCGGTTATTTGGAACGTCTTTCGATGTCATGGATGAGAGCCGGAGACAGCAGACGACCAAGGGGATTTGGATGTGTCCATCAGCCTACGGCTCCACCTTGGTGATGGACGTGGAAGGTACGGATGGGCGGGAAAGGGGCGAAGACCAAGACTTTGAGCGCAAGTCGGCACTTTTCAGCTTGGCCAGTACAGAAGTGCTGCTTGTAAACCTATGGTGAGTGTTATTAAGATATTGCTGACCTCAGGGAACATCAAATCGGTCTCTATCAAGGCGCGAATATGGGACTGCTCAAAACCGTATTCGAGGTGAACCTGGGACTCTTTGGGGGATCAGCGGAATCGCGGCAACAGTGAGTCACAGCTTGAATCCTCTGACCCAGGCCAAAAGAGAAAACTCTCATCCTCTTTGTCATCCGGGACCACGTCGGCGCGACCCCCATGGCCAATCTGACCGGAACGCTCAAAGCAGATATGGACAAGATCTGGGCCAGTCTGTCAAAGGTGAGCCTCACCTCGGTAGAGCTAATTTAGCCCTCTCACCTTGCCGACGCCACTCTGGATCAATACTTTGACCTCTCCTTCGCCGCTCTCCCTCACAAGGTTCTAATGCCGGAAAAGTTCGAAGAGTCTGTCACCGAGTTGAGAAAACGCTTCACCGATCGAACTCGCCCCGACTACGTCTTCCAGCCCTCATACCATAAGCGCATCCCCGCTGATGGTGTTTCATTCTACATGGAAGGCATCTGGGTGTGTCCGAATCAGACCAAAGCTGACGTCAGGAACAAGTCCTCTCAAACAAAGACCTCGACCTGCCGACACAGCAAGAACTGCTCGCCCAATTTAGATGCGACGAGATCGCCGCGGTCGCTATGGAGGTATTCCTCGCAAGCGCCAAAGCTGTTCGTCGTCCGGTCGATGGGGGAAGCGTGGTAGAGGGCCTTGGCGCAATGATGCGGGATTGGATGGAGGTGGCCATGGGTGAGCACACGTGAGGCGAAGCTGATCTCAGGCAAATTCGACAAGGATGCGTCGAGATACCATGCCTCGGTATACCAGCGTAAACGATCCGATCTTGTTGCAGCGCTTCACGCCTCACTCTCGCCTCTTTTCCTTGGCCAGCTCAAGAATCTGCACAAGTCGGCAAACAGCGGCTTTAGCAAGGATCTGACGGCGGGTCTCAAGGAGCCAGGATACGATTTCGCCAACGTGGTCACAAAGGCGCGGAGTAGAGCCAGGGATGGATTCGTCCAAGCTGCAAAGGGTGAGTTTCGGTAAACCTCGCTGATAACAGAATTAAGCCTGGAGAATACCGACTGGGAGTATGAGCACGAACTCGGCCTCGTCGACGACGATTTGAAACACATTGCAGACCAGTGCCGCGCCGACGAGACCAAAAAGATGGTCAACGCGATCGAGCGCTCGGTTAAAAAGCAGCTTCTCGAGCCCGTCGAGGTGGCACTTAGCAAGCCCACCCCGACCATGTGGGACACTGTCTTGGCAACATATCGCACCGTCAGTGCCACAGCCGAAGCGTCCTACCTAAGCAAGGCAAACAGTGAGTCAAATATCGGCAATGCTGATGAGGCTTTGGCTGCACCGATGAGGAGAATGACAGAGCTTTGTCGACACTGCGTTCGCGGACCTGGCTTTCACTCCGGCGGAAGCTGGAGGAGCAGACAAGTGATGCCAACTTGATCTCTATCTTGCGCGCCTCGTTCGAGGAGCGCTTCAGATATGATGAGGCTGGCGTGCCCAGGGTTTGGAAGCCCGAGGACGATATCGAAGCCGCCTTCACCAGGGCCAAGGACGAGGTAGGTCCATTGATAGCGGGGCTGATCAGACACTCGCCTTGCTTCCCCTGTTTGCCGAAATTACCTCCGATCATCTCCCCTCATTACCACCTGCTCCGGACAACGAAGACGATGCTGCCCCATTCGATCCTTCCACAGCATTCACCCTCCTCACACCCACCAAATTACTAGCGCTTGAAAGTCGATTCAAGCGCGAGGCAGACGCAGCCTACGTTGAGGCTAAGCGATCTATGGTATCCAGCGTCGCACAAATCCCCGTATGGATGTATGGCGCCCTTGCGGTGTTGGGGTGGAACGAGGCAATGACCGTGCTGTTCAACCCGCTCTACTTTGCCATGTTGCTAGTTATCGCCGCGTCTGCGTGAGTCCGTCACATGCTCGAGCTGATCCCAGATACCTTGTCCTGCAGCTTGGCCTCGCTGGACCGTTGGTACAGATGTCACGCACCCTGATCAACGAGGTCCGGAAGATCGCCACCGACAAGTTACGGGAAGCATTTGCCGAGCCAGAGGCAAGGCTGGCTCAGCCTGTAGAGGCGGATCCAAGGAGGGAGAAGTTGGAGGCGAAGTAGGGTCGCTCTTGTACACCGTTGTCTTGGTCGGTGCATTGTCTTTACTGGAACTGGAAGATGCGGCCGAGGGGAATGTGACCTGCCGCTTGAGGATGAACTACTGTTGATCGGTGGACCTGCCAGATACGCCGTACGGTGACGCAGACGGTCAATTTGTGACGTCAATATGGGAAGCTGGAATAGAAGATACGCCGAAACCCAAGGATACTCGAAGCCTCTCTATCCCCTCCACATGTGTGCGGATAGAAAACTAACGCGGGTTGATTCATTGCGTCTGGGACTGTGCATTTGAAGCGTCGAGCCACCATGCAAGGCAGCTACTGCTACTGCCATCATGTGACAACAACTTTGATATACCGGTCGGCGCCACATCAAGAGGCGACTGTCTTCTGTTGTAGTGGATTAAATACCAACAACAGCAGCCTCTGCAGAAACGAATAACATGAGTATAGCAAGCTGACCGCGGTTAAGTCGCATTGTACGCGTACATAGATGCCGCTGACAGTCCTGACCAAACAGATCAAAGCGGACAGGGCCTATCCATTATTGTCAGAGGCAGCACGGGTGACTTGCTTTGGGATATCAAGAATTCAGCTGTGCAGTACCGCACATCATGACAGGACGAACACATCCATCCAAGAAGTCCACGAAGATCCGACTTGTCTGTGTGCCAGGATGGTTCGCTTCAAGCCGGAGGCTCAGCTTAGACGATGAGGAAGCGATGCATTGACTTACCTAGGGGCTGAGCTTGTGTATGATGAAGGAGCGACAAGCTCATCCCCTAGGCCTACAAGGTAGACCGGATAGTAGAAGATCAGTATTTACTGAAGAGAAGTAAATAGGCCGAGACATGAGTAAATCCAATGTAAGTGAGTCAAGTCTACAATATACAAGTAAACGCCCCGTACTGCAAATCCCGACTCCGTCCGCCGCCTGGGACGCTCCTCCTTCTCCCGCCTGAATCGACAGCGGTACTCAGCGGATCCCTACAGTCTGCGACCCACCACAGTGTAACTGATATGCCCCGCAGAGGATGAACACCGCAAGGACAGCGAAATATTAGAGTATGTGTGAAAGGTTGCAGTCGCTTTAGTTTGTATAATGTCAGTGTGTCACTGGGCAGATGGAGAAGCGATGCATCGATTTACCTGGGAGTGCTGTCAGTATATAGAGCGGCTCTCGTCATTAGGTAAATTACCGTCCGTGTCTCTCCTCTCATCTCCAACCTATGTGATTCCCCGTATACCTACCCTTCCGGATATTGGTCACTTCCCCTGCTGTGGGCTATTGACGCTCAGCTAGAACCAAAGAGATGTGGGAAAGAAGTGATTCATATATGGCTAACTACTGGTCTACTCACCTATTGACGCTCAGCTGGATCCAATGAGATGTGGGAAAGAAGTGATGGGAAAAGCTACAAGTCTAGCTAACACGGCCAAGCTATATACTGAAGGTGTACAATAGTGTCGTCCCGCTAGATCCCGCTACTTCCCGCTCTTTCCCGACTTTTCATCCTTGGCATCCAGCCTTCACGCCATCTTCCGTCAGCTCCGCCAAGATACGCCAAGACGAAGTTATCCGACGAATCCCGACACTCCGTCAATTCCGACAGACTCCGCACGAGTGACCATCCTCCTTACTCTGGCCGAGGAACTAGATTCAGCTCTGCCAAGAATGGACTTACCTTTCCCACGCCCCCGGAATATCCAATGCCTTTATGCATTTGCTGCATAAGAACATTGACGTACTGACATCAGCCCAGTCTGGCGCACACTCACCCTGCCAACGACACGCAATCCCTCCTCCTCCTTCTTTATCCTACTCAGTGATTCCAGCATCGTCCACCGCTGCTCCTTGACGTTGATGCCGACTGCTTTAGTTCGGCAAGGTACTAAAGTCAGCTCAGTCTGGCACCCACTCACCTCGCCGACGTGACGCGCTAAGACGTTGTCTGACTCAGCGATTCCAGCATGGTCCAGCTCGATATCTGGTGTCTCTGGGTAGGTATACGGGGTATTGCATGGATCGACAATGTGAGAGAGATATCAAAGGGTAATCTACCTACGACGAGAGCCTCCTTCGCTATATATACCGATATACAATGGCAGTGAGGTTGCCCCAGGGCGTGTAGAAAAGGCGGGATGTTTCAATTTGGATTGCTTCTTCTCTTAGAATATCTGCCATAAGTTACCTAGTCTAGATTACCTTATCTCACCTAATCTCTTGCCTTGCACATCGTTAAAGCCAGGAGATACCTCATAGTCCTCCTCATCCCCCTTCGCCGAAGCTCTCACGCCTCGCCGTCCAATACAAGGGCAGAGACTAGACTCCTAGCCCTCTTATCTATGTGGTCCAAGCTAGACTCCCTACGACCACTCACCGTCCACGCCGTTTCCGGTCCCAGATCTTCGGGTACGGGTCGTAACGGAAGATGAGTGTTCACTGAGGAAAACTACCTAGGCCGAGGCACAAGTATATCTAACATAGAAGTGAGTCAAACCTACAACATACGAGGGTACAGTCACGTACCGCAAGCCCCGACTCCGTGTCGGAATTGACGGAGTGTCGGGATTGGTTGAATAAAATTGTCTTGGCGTTTTCTGGCGGAACAGGCGGAATACGGCGTGATGGTTGGATAGCAAGCGGGAAGAGCCAGGATTGAGCGGGAAGTTCAGGGATCTAGCGTCTGTACACCTTCAGCATATAGCTTGGCCGTGTTAGCTAGACTTGTAGCTTTTCCCATCACTTCCTTCCCACATCTCATTGGATCCAGCTGAGCATCAATAGGTGAGTAGACCAGTTTAGCCGTATATGAATCACTTCTTTCCCACATCTCTTTGGATCTAGCTGGGCGTCAATAGCAATCAGCAGGGGAAGTGATCAATATCCGGAACTCCGTTCACCGCCTGAAACACTTCTCGTTCCCTCGCGTAGTCTGACAACGGTACTCAGTGGATTCCAACATTCACGTCGTAGATTAAGGCAAGCAATGGAAGTGTTACGATCTGTCGCTTCCGCACCCGTGTCGGAACTGACGGGTGCTTGGTATCCTTGAGATGACGTTGTCTTGGCAGTCATAAAGAAGCGAAAAGACTCTCTTCTACATTTTCTGTATATTCCGTGATAGCCAGAGTCTTAGCACACCCCTTTCTCGCATATCACTTCATCATCCAGCTGAGTGTCAAAAGATGCGCGAACCAGAACTTAGTCTACATGATTGACCGCTAAACGGCCAACTTACAGTATACTGCTCGGATCTCACCTAGGTGTATTTTGGAGAACGTAGAGCCCAGGTGTGCAAATGGGAAGTATCGTAAGGAGTGATAAGAGCTGGATGATCTGGACTTACATTCGCCGAAGTTGAAGCAGCGACCAGTTTACATATCTAGCGTCTCTGGGTAGGTGTATGCGAAATATCACATAAGTTAACAAGAGATGAGATGTGAACGTTAATCTACACAGTGCGAGAGCCTCCTTCGGTGATCTCCGCTGTGTTGATACTCTGATCACCACATCACTCGACAACTAACTCTGTCGCAGACCCGTCTTAGTACAGGGGAAGCTAAGAGTGGAGCAGCAGATAGCACTTGTCGGAATTGACGGAGTGTCGGGATTCGTCGGATAACTTTGACTTGGCGTATCTTGACGGAACAGGCGGAAGACGGCCTGAAGGCTAGATGCCAAGGATGAAAAGTCGGGAAAGAGCGGGCAAGAGCGGGATCTAGCGGGACGACGCTGTTGTACTCCTTTCGTATATAGCTTGGCCGTGTTAGCTAGACTTGTAGCTTTCCTATCACTTCTTTCCCTCATCTCTTTGGATCTAGCTGAGCGTCAGTAGCAATCAGCGGTGGAGGTGATTGACATCCGGAAGCACTCACAGCTGTTATCGACATCAGGAACCACTCACGGCTGTTTTTGATGACGTATAGCCAGGTCGCAATAGTTGCAAAGATGTACAAAAGAGAAAGCTAGTAAAACTACGGTGAACTTGCACTCTATCTGCTGCTTCTCTATGACGTGTCTATATTATCGTAAGCGTATTAACTATGAGGCACATTCCTCATTCCGTCAGTATTTCCACGCTTGGGTCACGAGCAGAGAACAGAGTTTGTAGAGTCAATCCTGCAGTTCTCATAGCGTCGAGTCATCACGCTCACCTTGGAAACATGTACATGAGCGCGAATGTCCCTGAGCCAATCCGGAGGTTTTCCTCAGCAAATCGAGATGTTCCTCGCTCGGTCTCCTCTCAGAATGCCGCATGCCGTGTCATGCAGACTTGCATCTACTTCGCATCGTGTTCTAGCTGGCGGCTACAAGAGTGGCTATCACATACTTCCTGCCGGACCTTGCTGGCGTCTCGGTGACCGAAATGTTAAACTTGGGTGGACTGCTCTTTACGTCTGGTATGGGTGCTCTTCCGTCTCGGTTCACGTCTTCAGGTGTTCAGCTGAGCTATAATACCAGCAGTGAGTGCTTTTAATCTGGTAACTGATGAACAAAGGTGAAATCGTCGATAATGTGCTACAGTTTTAAGTTGGCCAGCTAGAGCTCATTATGCCCGGAAGCATTCCATATTCACGCCTAACTGAGCCATTACGGTTTGGCGCTGTTGGCTATCTGGAGCGACGCACCGTCTCGTCGGCGATTCTCAGCGCAGAAGAGCAATTCCATCCGTCACCGTCTCAACTTTGTTCCCCATCTTGTCGACCGACGTATGGTCAGATCGCAACAAACGCAAAGTTGTTCAGACAAGACAGCTAGTAGATAGAGCTACGGAGATTTTCTACGACGTGTCACATTTTCGTAAGCGTATCAAGTGTGAACACAGTCCTCATCCCGCACACCTGCACTTTTCAGTGAAGATTGGAAGCCGATAGGCGTTCGGAGCGATAAGAGTCGCCCAGCAGGTACCAACAAGCCGCTACGGCAGCAGGTACATCCGGCTATCCACTGGATTTCTGGGTGAAGACTACTGTTCTGTTACCTTGCCTATGTATATCTACAGCCGTCCTCACCGTCCTCTTCCGCATATGCTCATTGCTGCGAGCAGTGACGTCTCGCCGATGTATGTCTTGTTCCGATAATGCAACCTCCAGACCTCTCGAGGTCCTCCTTCCGCCTTACTTGCCCTGCTGCACTTCGTGACAGGAGTTTTTCCACTGAATCTATGTATAACACGTAGAGATTGTACTTGTCACGGAGTGGCTACAGGAAGACGGTAGGTTGCTCACCAGCTCCTGATATCCAACTGGAAATGTTACCCGCCCGACGCTCCGCCAATGTCGGCTTCTAAGGGTAACTACTGCTTGAATTTTGATATTCTTGTTGGGATCCGCTGAGTACCGGTGTCAGTCTAGGCGGGAGAGTGAGGAGTGTCTCGTGAATGGAGTCGAGGCTTGCTGTAGGGGGCTGTCTCTTTGTATGTTGTAGATTGGACTCACTTACATTAGATTTACTTATGTCTCGGCCTACTTAGCTCTCTTCAGTAAACACTTGTCTTCTGCTATATAGTTCGTCTTGTAGGCCTGGGGGAGGGGCTTGTCGCTTCTTCATCACAAGCTGAGCCTCCAGCTTGAAGCGAATGATCCTGCCACTTATTACACTCCATTCTCGACTTCGATATATGCCACCGTCTGTGAGACTGCTGTCCAATGAAAAGCCGTATCCTCACAATGGCACTGATCGTTTCATGCTGTGATGATGCCACGCGGTGGATGTTTCACGATGTGGCTGCTCGCCTGAATGAGCATGTGAAATCTCTGCGGATAGCCAATGCTGTGTGGCTGGAAGCTCAACACTATTTGAGCTCTGTCGCACGTAGCCAAAAAAGTTGACCCTCATCGGCCGCTGAATCCTGTCTGAGCCCTCAATTCACTTCTGCTTTGATTCGGTTTCGACGGACAAGATAAGGCATACGCCACATTGAGTGTGCATGCCGCTTGGTCGCTTAGTAGGACCTCAAGGGGTGGCAGAGAATCGGCCAAATTCTTCTGCATGTTTTCCAACTGATGCGCCTCGATTATCCGTCGCCATGTCTCGGCTCAGTCTGCTTTCTCCGTCGCGCATCGTCTCGATCTGCCTTATTCTCATGCACAAATGAGCGGGTCGGATGTCACGCCGACTGCGTCATTACTGCGAAGTATGGTGTCCTGCAAGACGACGGATCACTACGACGAATGTATTACACTTGAAAGAACAACATTCCCCGCATACGCAGGTTTTCAGACCCCAACAATGACCCCTAATCATCCGTCGGCGTTGCGATATTCTGGCGGAACCCATCTCAATTGCAAGAATGCAAAAATCTCCCGTTCCGTGGCGAGATTTATCTCCTCTCCCGTCGACGCCTTGATGAGGCCGGCACGAAACTTGTACCCTCTTGCCTCGGCATACCTCCTGTTGTCAGTTTGAGACAGCCCCCACACCCACCTAAAGTCGCGCTCAAACATCATACTACCGCTCCAACTCAGGACTCCGGCCGCATACCGCTCCCGAGGAGCCGAGATGAGATCGACTCGCCGGTGCTTGCGATCCTTCCCGGGTAATTTGAATATTACAAAGGCCTTGTCGAGGTTGTCAAAGTTATTTGCTGACGAATGTATAGGGGTGTTGGGCGAGCGGCGTGTTACGTCTGCGTCAGCTCAAGCGCGGGGATACGTACGAAGAACATGTGTGATGATGTTGAACGCGGACAGTCGAAGATAAAGATCGTGGAGAAGCCCTATATCTTGACCCTCGCCGGGAGGGCAAAAGACAATGTCCACGTCGTTGGATTCTGGTTTGCCTCGGCGATATCTGCTTGAGCTTTGCCAATGGCAGACTTACCCTCCTGTAATGGTATATTCGCAGCCCTCAAGAATGGCCGTAAGGTGTTCCATCACACAGGATACGATCGCTTGTACCTCGTCTCTTGGTATTCTGCGTCAGCGTTGTTTTTGTGAACTTACTTTGCATCCAGGTCCTCCTTGATTTGCATCCATTCCTCAACGATATCGACATGGGTCATACCGCCAGTCTTTCGCCGTCGGAGTTTCTCCTTCAATCGCACCTCTTCGCTTTCGTCCGAGATATTCATATAGTGGGCGCGGACGTCTGCTAGTGTTCGGCAGTGGTGAGTATCGTACAGATCCCGAGCGGTTGCGTGGCCGATGGTGTACACCGAGGCAAAATCTCGCAGAGCTGCGTAGCGTGGCGAAGCTAGGATCTCTTCGCTTTCTGCTATCCGGCCGGTGTTGAGATATTCGTCAATCTGCATCAGGGTTGTCAATACATAACTCACCCTCTGCTCCACCTTTTCGCCGACATCGACGAGCTTGCGAGCTTCTTTGCCGGATACAAGTCTGCGAGGCAGGGCTGATGAGCGAGATTTAGATTCGCTTACCTTTCAAGATCTATATTAGTTTTGCCGGAGGTGGACTTACGCTCATGCTCCTTCTATAGCTGAGGATGTTTGAATTCTTCTGTGCCAGTTCTTCAAACTCTCGGTCTTCAAAGATGGGCTTGATGGCGTCGATCTCATCAGCTCTTTCGATTAACAACTCACAATATCCTGGTTGACACATTTGAGAGGGCTCGCGCGGTGTATGCACAGTTTTGGTATCTCCTCCAGGTCGATGTCTTTGGGGAAGGGAGCGAGATCTGGGAGATCACCCACGCGACCGCCTTCTGACCCATACTCGAAGACGCTCGGGTTCCCCTTGCGGCGCTTCCGCGGTGTGTCCTCGTCGGAATCCGAATCGACAAAGACGGGCTGCTGCAGCTTTGGTGGTTGTACGACCAGATAGTCTGTATAAGAGGGCAGTGACGGGGCAAAGTCCTTGACCAGTGCCTCTAAAGCGATTTGATAGACTGCGCGGATGTAATCCGTTGATACGATCCTCTTGATATTCTAATCAGCTAGGCGGCTGGGCGACTTACTATATACTCCCTTGACAGGATCCTCTCAATACGCATCCTCCCTTTCAGAGCGGTGACCACGTATCGCCCCGACTCGACCGAGACGCACCTCCCGCCGAGCTCTTCGATCCACGAGTAGACATTGCTCAGTTCCCCATCGAGCTTGGCGGGGATGACATGGAACGAGAGTTGAGCAAACAGCGGAAAGAGCCTGCTTGATTGTGCGTGGTGAAGGGCGATCGAGGACGAGGATGCGGAGGGGAGAGCATCGAGAGTGGGGCGAGTTGGCATTGTGAGGTAGAAAGTGAATGCCAACTCCACATTCCGCGGCCGATCTCTGGGAATACCCGCGGCGTGCCGTAACTCATAACTTTGCAGCATTTCGACAGCCATGCATGCTGTTCTTACTTTACATATGCATCATGTCAGGGCGAGCGCTCTTCGGAATAGCATACGCTAGGTCGATACCCCGGAGACCTTTGCAGACATCTGCTAGATCATGTGGAAGCTCTCGAGGAATGTCTCGAAGCGCACCGGTAGCCGATTCCAGCCGAGTCTCGTCCTCTTCTTCGGCCGGTCAGCCGCAGCAGACGGAAGTAGATGAGTCTGAGTCCACCGAGCGGCCTCATTACGGATACAAGGATGTATCCGCTGGGGCAGAGCGGGGCCGGGCTGAAGCAACAGCCGAGGTGGGTCGTGTGGCCGCAATTCAGACACAGCTGATGGCGGAGCCTTCCAGACCGCAACTGCCGGGCTCTATCAAAAAGCTCAATCGATTACTAGGAAGGCAGAAGCTGGGGGAAATACCTGAGCACGAGCTGAAAGAGCAATTTGTCAGAGGTGCGTCTCCCATCTGTTCCGAGAGCCAAACTGATCGACCAGGGTCTGGTCCCGGCGGTCAAGCCATCAACAAGACCTCCTCGTCTGTCTCTCTCATCCATCTACCCACTGGGGTGCGGGTCCAGGCGCAACCGACACGATCGAGAGAAGCGAATCGCAAAGCGGCGCGGCGCATCCTGGCCGAAAAGCTGGATCTCATGATTGCGGTGGGGTCATGGAGTCGAGAAGGACAGGCGAAGCCGGACAGTGTCGTCGCTGGAGATGGGTCGCCATTATCCTCGGCTAAATCAGAGGCAGAGACGAGCGTGCCCAGCAGGAAGGAGTCGAGGAGAGCAGAGGAAGTGGCAATGGCGGAGCAGTGGTCCAGACAGGAGATCCTGTGGGAAAAGGAGCGGCGAAGAAAGGCGAATCGTGCCAAGAAGAGTAAGCGGAAGAAGAGGGACGGAGAGGCGGATGAGGATGACGCTTGATCATTTATACATGACGATTATGACGTTTCGAGGTTGATTTGCTTTCCAAACTTGGCATACCTAGCCATCAGCCATGCTCCACACGTGAACTCACAATAAGACTTTCAGCTCCTTCATACCCCGCTCACACTCTCCCGCTTTACCTTCCAGCGTTTGTATCTCCCCGTCATACTTTTTGAGATCTCTCCGCAACTGCCTCTTGGCTTCACTCAATCCGAGATGGAAGAATGCCTCTCCCATCTTGTAAAGCACCTTGGCATCATCGTACGCTAACTCCAGCTCCGTCTCGAGGTCGTCATAGTATTCCTTCTCCTCCTGTCCGTTTCAGCGAGTGACTGGGGGGCTGAGTTACCTGTTTGCCCTTGAGCTGGTCCTGAATGTCCGAGAGTCTGTTGTTGAGCTTGGAGAAGGTGTTGATCCGCTGTTGGTCCTCTTCGACATCAGTACAGGCCCAGATAGGATTCGGGAACATTACCCCATGCTACCTCGATCCCGTCGTCTCCCTCGTCCTCTGGTGGAAGCTGCAATGTCAGATTGTGAAGTGTATCATGTCCATGACACCACTCACCAGACTCATATCAAGGGCATAGAAAGTCTTGTAAGTCAGATAGACGATGCGACAACCGGTCGAGACAGCTGTCGAGACGCGAGGAATGAGCGCACGGATCCATGATACCGAGCCATTTGAAAAGCCACGTCAGCTGTTGCGGATGACGTTTGCCTAAAGTCAAAATCAAGCATGCATGCGCAACGCGCCGAGGCTCGAGCTCGCGCACGCGTCCAACGTCCAACTCACGCACAGGTAAGGTATCTGTCGCATAAGGCTCATCTACACATCAACACTATACATATACATCCTGGCAGACATGTCCCGTATACCCCTCCCAACATCTCAATCATTCCACAGACCGGACTCCCCATCATCCACCATGAATTCTCCGGCGACAGACACCAGGAAGAAGACGAGCAAGAAGGACGAGGTGAGTGATGGCTTTGATATGCTGTGCATGCTTCCCCCTCCTTGTCATCCTGCACCTGTTGTCCTACTCTTTTATCTACCCGCTTTCGAGATAGGAGTTCAGACTCGGGTCGCGACCTCTTCTTGCCGCGGCACCCCCAAAAGCGATAGCCGGGCTATCTCACAATTTCCATCTTTTTCGTCTTTACTTGCTCGTCTCGCACCTGAGTTGATCCGAACTCCCTGCACATCGGCACTTCCAATACCCATCTCCTTTTCGACGTGACCCCAATACGGCTGCGGGCCAAAGGACGCGCAAACAAGCCCTACTTCCATTACAGCATCCGAATTCCCTTTGTTTACTTCCTCTTCTACCTCTCTACCTCTTTCCTCAGACTCGGCTTATACCCGCGAGAACGACGCTCAAACGATGTCTTCCCTTATGCCACCTCCCTCCACTATCCCCTCGTCAAAATCAACCAACGATATCGCCCAAACAACCACCCAAATCCCGCTACCGACCCCTCCCCAATCGGTCCGCGTCCCCTCACCCATCCTCCTCCCCTCGCTGACTATTCCTGGCCTTCCGCTTTCTCGATCCTCCTCCTCCTCGGACACGCGCAAATCCGTACAATTTCCCTTTCCCTCCCACGCGACCGTACCGGACCTTTCTTCCGCTTCCAACGAGCCCCTCGACGATGCGACTCGACCTCGGTATCACTCGTCTCTGTCGCGCACGTCCGTCCGGCCCGAACCTAAACCTGCCAAATCGTCTTTTACGGGCAAACTACAGTCGCTACGCAAGAAGATCGAGTCGGAGCTGTCGCGCAAGCGCACCGGCACCGGTCGCCAAGCTGCTCCCTCGCAGCAGATGGGCATGGCAGGAAAGACGAGCAAGAAGGCGCAAAAGGGGACGGTAGCGGGGCTCAAGCCGAGCCCGGCGTTGACTGTGCCCGAGGCCATGTCGGTTGCGGACGCGAGTCAGCTGTGCGCTGCCAAGCGGACAGACTGTGTTTTGGTCGTGGACGAGGAGGAGGGATTGAGTGGTATCTTTACCGCCAAGGATTTGGCTTTCAGGGTGGGTTCAACTCTTGCAAAGCTTACTCTAGGTCACTGCCGAAGGTCTCGACCCGCGCATTACGACCGTCGCTCAAATCATGACCAAGAACCCCATGGTCACCCGGGACACAACGAGCGCGACCGAGGCGCTCCAACTCATGGTCTCCAAGCACTTTAGGCATCTGGTGAGTCACTTAGTAGACGTAGCTGACTTTAGCCCGTTTGCAACGAAGATGGCGACGTGGTCGGTCTCCTCGACATTACCAAAGTGTTCCACGAGGCGCTCGCCAAGGTCGAGAGAGGCTCCAGCGCTACATCTCAGCTCTCCGCTGCACTGGCCGGAGTTCAATCCGAACTCGGTCCCGGTATGGCGTCCAACCCTCAAGCAGCCGCAATGCTTGCCTATGTTGATGCTCTTCGGGACAAGATGGCTCAGCCCGACTTGACCTCTGTGCTCGACACCAGCCTTCCCCCTCCCACCGTCTCCCCGCGTACCTCTGTCCGGGAGGCCGCCAAGTTGATGAAGGACCGCCGCACGACCGCGGTCTGCGTCATGGAGGGCACCACTGGCGGGTCGACCATTGCCGGCGTCAGCGGGGGATACCCCAAGATTGCCGGTATCTTTACGTCCAAGGATATTGTCTTGCGGGTCATTGCTGCTGGTCTGGATGCAGGGAGGTGCAGCGTGGTCCGAGTGATGACACCACACCCGGATACCGCCGAGCCGACCATGGTGGTCCAGGATGCCCTCAAGAAGATGCACAGTGAGTATGCTCGTGGCAACGCTGATGACAGATGGTCACTACCTCAATTTGCCCGTGGTACACCCGGATGGCAAGCTCATGGGCATTGTCGATGTCCTGAAGCTCACCTACGCCACCCTTGAACAGGTATGTCACTCAAAAATTTCGCTGACGCCAGATCGATAATATGAGCGAGGAAAAGTCCGACTCGTCAGGCCCGATGTGGGGCAAATTCTTTGACGCCCTCAACACGGCTCAAGACGACGACACGGCGTCTGTCATTTCCCAGTCGGAACGGCCCGACACCCCCTCTCGGCCCAGCTTTCACAATCGCGGCCTCTCTAGCATCACGTCGCCAGTCTCGGAGCTCCAGCCGAACGACTCGGCCTCTGCCATCGACGAGGAGGCATCGGACGTCGGCGGAAAGGGGGCGGCGGAAAGCAGCGTGGCTCCTCCCAATCTCCCCGTCGACGACGGGACATATGTCTTCAAATTCCGTACCCCTTCCGGTCGGACGCATCGCTTCCAGGCTCGGTACGACTCGTTTGACCTGCTACGTGATATCGTGGCGGGCAAACTCGTCTCGGACCCCTTCTTCTCTGCACCCACTGCCGTCGAGGGCCAGGTCATTCATCTCCCCGACCCATCCTCCTTTACGCTTTCCTACACGGACGACGAGGGCGATCTCGTCACCATGACTGCCGATGGCGATATCGCTGACGCGGTCCGGATCGCCCGAGGCCAGCGCTCCGACCGGGTCGTCCTGCTCATTGACGGCGGCAAGGTGTGGGATGACTTTGCACGGGATATAGGTGGGGAGCCGGCGGTCAAGGATTTGAAGGAAAAGGAGACGGTGGTCAAGGGCGTCGAGGTCGAGGAGGAGCGGATGGTGGCCGAGGAGGCGGACCCCGCGAAGGAGGCGACGTTTGGCAAGAAGGGGGTCGTGCACGCGCAGGCCAACCTCGCCAGGGAGGAGTTGATTGGGGGTGTGTTGCCAAAGGAGATGATGCTTCCGGCAGCGGTTGGGTTTTTGGGTGTGGTTATTTTGGGGGTGTTTATCGCGACTAGGGCGAGTAAGTGAGGCGATGTAGATGAGGGATGTATATTAGTTTACGGACTTGTGGGTGCTGGGGTTCGCCCTCGTCGTGCGTCGAGTAGATATAAAAATAGACGCCTGAGTCGTGTCGGCCTTGCCCTTTCGCCAGGACTGTTACAGGCGTGTATCGGGCCATAAAGTCGTTCACTACCTAGAGGAGCGGATGGGAAGACACTTTTGCTTCCCGGAGACAATGTGATTGTTGGCTTCTCAAACAATGTTATGGCGTGCACTCATCATCCCTCACTCAAACTGCATTCTCGGCCTCAGTTAGAGGTCAAGCACTTCGATCTTGGTATGAAGCTCATCACCTTGAAAGTTCACCAGAGAACACTACCAATGAGATCGTGAGCGTGTCAAGCTTGTCGCAGTCAGCACTGTCAACGCTTCAACAGGAGTTTGATCCTGTGGATGACATGTTGTACAATCTACCGTGAACGCCAAGGTGGCAGCATGCTCAGTATTGACGACGCTCCTGCTCTCTGCCCGGAAGTGGGTGATGACGGTGTGATTGAGCTATGCAAGTGTCAACGAAGTTCCACCTTGAAGCGACTCCACTTACGTAGAGTAATGTCTCCTCTCGACACGATTCATCTTCTTCGCTGTCTTTGCATTATTCCGCGTGTTCTGGCCTCGCACAGGAAGACCCAGCGCATGCCTGTGTGTCAGTAAGGGCTCCCCAAGCGAGAATTGAACTTACCGTCTCCCCCGATATGTCCCGACCTGTCTCAGATGGGCGATATCACCCTGCACCTTTCTCCTGAGGTCCGTTTCAATCAAGAGCCCATCCAGCGGATCCGCCATCCGGGTCGAGCTCGGTCCTGCACCCGGCGTTGACAATGGCGTATCGGCTGGTCTAGACGATGTGGATGGCGAAGAGAGGAAGGAGGAGAGGGAAGTGATTTGAGGCTCGGTGAGGTCCTGCACGCGGGTCGCGAGGGGTATTGAGAGGCGGGCAAGGAGGTTTGCCGATGTTGGATGCGAGATGCCATAAAAGGCTGTCAAGGCGATCTGGACATCAGTACTTTCAACGTGAGCTACTTACTCGCAGGGGCTTGTGGTCTGGGAGATGGCGGCCTAGGAGATGCATGATGTGGGTAGAGGTATAGATTGATGTAAAGTGGACATGAAATCTCAGTCATGGTGGCCGACTTTGATTTGGCCGGATTTACTCATTTTCTCCTGGATCCTAGAGTGACCAGCAGCTAATTCAGCCATTTCCTCAATCTGCCCTATACATTGACCATCATGTCGGCGGGCATAAAGAAGGCCTTCACCACACCCAAAGCTCGCCCAGCTGGGAACCTAGCGCCTGCTTTTCAAATCATCAGGCAGCTCCTCGCCGAAAAACCACGCACATTTCAGCAAATCCTCCAAGATGGGGTTGCCATGACGGGCACAGCCGAGGCGGGGCCATCCACTCCGGTCGCTCCACCTACACCGGTAAAGAGCAAAAAGGGCAAGGTGGTCAAGGGCAAGAAGGCGGAAGTGGCGGTGAATGCAGTCCCAGCGGGGCATCCGTTTGTCTCTGCTAGGTACGTTCGAGTCTAAATCAAGAGCTGATGGTAGCTTTCTCAAGAGCCGGGTGCTGCCTGTCCTCGCATCACAAGACCTCATCATCAAATCCTCCAAAGCTACCCCCGTCACCCCCGCCGGCACATTCGCCTGGTCCCTCGCACCATCCACACCGTCCGAAACTTCTACATGGGACACCGAGGCTCATTGGGATCGCCTGCTCTCCCCGGGATACGGCGAGTCGCCAGGGTCCGTTGCCCTGGCGTACAAGACTCATCAGGCGGAGGTGAAGCGTTTAAAGCGGCTGGCGGCTCAGGACGATCCTGCAAATCGTGCAGCGAGGCGGACGGAACGAGAGGTTTGGGCGTGGGAGGGAAGAGCAGAAGGATTGACAACGGAGCTGGAGCGGAGACATTTGAATGTTAGAAAGGCAAGAGGAAGGCCGGAGAAGGAGCGTGCGAGGTTAGGCGGTTTTGGCTTGAGGGGTCAGACGGATGTGGAGGCAGTAGTGCGGTAAGAGATGCGACGTTTGGAGGCCAAGGTATTCGGATACATGCTCTACTTTCTGACATCGTCAGCGAGGCCGTCCCAGACCCAGTGAGCAGACGCGGACCTATGATTCTCTACTTTGTCCTACACCGAGATCAAATGCGGACAACAAGCGAGAGGTCTGGGCCGCGCCCACTATCTTCAATCTGTGCACTAATTCTACAAACTGCGGGTCAGCAGGGTCCATTCTCAAGAAATGGACAAACCTCATTACCCCGATCAACCTAAACTCTGTACCGCCGCCGGGATCGGATGTCTTTTTGAGCAGCTCGCAAGTGAGGACATGACGTCCAACCGGAAGGCCTTCTCTGATCGTTGCAAACCGGCCGATATTTCTAACGTCAGCTTATTCGGATTACCACTTACGCATCGCCATTATCCCACCACCCCTCCACTTCAACGCTTCTATCCCTCTCATTGTCCACCCAGCACTCGATATTCCCCAGACCAAATGTCTTGGATTTGAGTGCGTACACCTTGACCACCCCGAGACCTGTTTCGAGTTCAAATTTTGCCCAGCTCCCGGGCTCGCGCGCGACGAGATAGGGTTTGTCGGTAAAGTCGGGATGGACCCAATGTGTCCAGCCCTCTGTTGAGGTGGGGGTGAGGTTGTAGGCGGGGTCGGTGGTCCGGGTGGAGAGGCAGACGGGATGGAAAGGTGGTACGACATTGTCAAGGGAGGGATTCCACCCGTCAAGAACTTTTTGGCGGGGCAGAATACCGAACTCATAGGGACTGTTGAAGACGCCGGGCATGAGCTGACCAGCGGGGTTGCGGTCTGAAGGGTCTAGACGCCAAGAGCGAGATCGTTCCGCCCAGCTGGCTTGTAACGGGCGCAGTCGGGCATCCTGCTCTGACGCTGAAGACTGGTCGGCATCTGGCGTTTCCGGATCGGGGATGGCGTGCGGTGCCATGAGGGGAGAGTGAATGGAGTGGCGGGCTGGCTTGCTTGGCACGCTAAAGTTGGGATCAGACAGCATGTCGCATGCAACGTCCTGGATGAAGGCCGCAACGAGCATACCGAGGTCTCGATGTCCGCGAGAGTTGATGTGGCGAGTGTCTGGTGTTCCCCAGTAGCTGCCATCAGCAGGGCCAAGGGGGTACGCACTCTTGGGCAAAGTATGGCCGGATGAGCTCGGGATACCGGCCGAAATGATTGGCGAGGGGGTGTCTTTGACTGTTGTTAGCAGGAGCTGAGGCGTTGCTCACTTTATCACAGCCACATCTGCGGTCAGCGAGGCGGGCGACAAGGCTCACCGTAAAACTGGGCCACGGGCAGATGCATCCTACCCCCACCACCGCCCATTCCGCCGTTACTGAACGCCAAGGCCTCGACGAGCATGACTGCCGGCTGCCGGTCCATCTCTAGCAGTCCCCGAAGGAGATTCTCCATATTCTCGACGTGCTCGGGGATTGCTTCATCGTTGACGCCTAGTTCAACGAGAACCAAGTCGGACTCGCGGGAGATGTGCAGTGGAAAGCAAAAGGAAAAGTAGTCTGAGCCGACCGCTGCGATGTCAGCGAAGGAACTAGGTGGACTTACCTGGCGCTGCGCCGTTCGTATGTATGACCTCGACATCCTCGCCGACAAACTCCCGAAGCCATTCATAAAACTTCCAGAACCAGACTTCGTTGTCCCAAACGTGGTGGCCTTTGGTGACCGTCATCAGCGAGGCATGACAAGGGACCTACTGCTCCCGCCTAAAGCGCCGATGTTGAGAGTCTCTCCTCTCATGGCTTTGAGTAGTAGCTGCTGGACCTTGAAGTGGGACCCTGGCATCAGCAAGCTTCATCAGACAGACCCACCTTCATACCCTCTGCTCAGACGCAGATTTGCCCGCCCATATTCTCTCGTGAATGTGTTCTGTGCAGCGCACACCTTTCTCATACGAGCCACCCGTCGCTTGACATCGACGTCGCTCGCCGCCAGATCATCGGGAGCGACGCCTGGGCTTTGGGCGGATGGGAGGAACGATAGTCCGCCAGGAGACCGGTAAGCGAGATGGAGGAGAAGCAGGGCTGTCCCAGCGGCTAGAAGTGTACCGAGGGTGACTGCACGTCGAGATGATACCGTCATCGTTGCTCTGCAGGATTGAGTACTTTATCTACACATTATGGTATAACGAGGAATAATCTTAATGCGCGCTGAAGCTCGAGGTCTGCCGGTAGGTCCGTGCGCCAAACGGAGATGAAACACGGGCCAAAAGATGAAACTGCAAATGCGGCGTACGCTATGAGGATATGAGGACAGCAACGCTCATCGAGGAATTCAGCACATTTGTGGCGACAGGGACCGCAGTATCAAGAGTGGGGGTCGACCTGGGACACAGTCTTAGGGGCTCAAGATCTCCGCCCCGTGAGAGCCATTTCGACAGGGGGTAACAAGCGTAGGCAGGTTGAGGCATGTGGGGTTGTGGGTTACCGGTTGATGCAGAACCCGGAGAGGACAAGATGAAGCACAGCAAGAATTGCGAAGGCGCTACTCTCTCTGCATGTAAGACACAACCGACGATAGGCATTCAATAGCAGCAAACAAGCTAATCCGCCACCTTTTGACTCGGGTCCACTCCAAACAACTCTCGCAGATCCTCAAACTTTCCCTTCTTCTTGGTTTGCACAATCTCTTTTGACGTCTTTTCGAATGCGGTCGCGACTAGGTCGTCCTTTCGCCGTTCTGCGTGAGCTAGAGCGTGCGGATTACTTACGGATGTCAAGGACTTTGGATTCGATCGTATTCTCGGCGATGAGCTGGAAGACTCGGACATCTTTCTTTTGGCCCAGCTTTGGTCAGCTCGGTCAAGGTCAAACTTACCCGGTGCACTCGGTCAATTGCCTGTTTTTCGATTGCGGATTGCCACCAGGGGTCGCAATGGGGTGAGCTATGCAAGTCACGAGCTTACCAGAAAGACGTTGGAAGCTGCGGTCAAGTTCAAACCGACAGCCCCGGACTTGAGCGAAATCAGCATGACTTGAGGATTAGACTCGTCGTCCGTGGCGTCGCGGGGACGCTGAAAGTTGTCGATGACTTGTTGACGCTGGGTCAGCTCGATATATGTGGGCCTACCTTTCGTTGAGGCATGCTGCCGTCGAATCGGCAACAAGCTACGCCCGCTTCTTCAAGTGCGGCTTCGACGTGATTTAGGAAGCCGGTGAATTGGCTAAACACCAAGGACTTTTCGGTCAAATGGAACGACGTGAGGTATTTGCAGAGCTCGTCAATCTTGGCCGATTTGATAGGTTTGACCTCCTGAGCGGGTTCGATGTAGTCAGACTCGTCTGGGGGGAGCGCAAACAGCGATCCAAGCGTGATGAAGTGCCTGCAGATCGGACACGTTGAGGCTTTGACCAACCACGCGGATAAGCAGCCGATACAGCCGGGATGGCCACAATCGGTGATCCGAGCTTCGTCTCGGGCCATGGTGTCGGAGCAGATCTGCCGTCAGCGGGGTCGGGACTAGACTTACCGCGCATTCTTCCGCGTCCGCTAAAGCGACCTTGAGCTTGTTGATGATCTCTTGGCGTTGCTCCTCGGGAATGGACATGGCCGAGACGGCTTCCCCTTGCGCTGGGGTCGGGTTTCGCATCTCGTCCAGGAAGGACTGCGGTACGAGATCTTTGCTGAGGCAGAGTTGTCGGACTACATTAGCGGGGACAGTCAAGGGCTTACGTCTGGTGATCATAGCTAGAACACTGCCGCGTCCCTGTTGTCAGCGACGATAGATTTCAGCTCACCTCTCCGGTTCGAAGCGTATTGTTGAATCTGGACCGGGAGACGTCGCTGATCTCGTCATACAACGCCCTGGTCTCCTCGTCGAGGGGGATGATGCACTCGAAGAAGTCAATCGGAGGCAACTCGACCAGCTTTTCTCCCCGAGCGTTTCGACTGTCCTTGTTTCGGCGAAGCAGGCTCTGGCCGACAATGGCTTGGAGGGTGTTGGCGGCCATGGGATCGCCGGCTTTGAGCGGGCGGAGGAGGATGGATTTGAAAAAGTTCGCCTACATCAGCAGCGTAGGGGATGCACTCACTTGGTCGAGGGGCTTGCAGACTTGGATGCAGGTGAGGAGCGAGCCGAGATCCGCGGGGGAGTTGACAATTGGTGTGCCTGATGTTAGCGGGTTTAGCGGGGAACTCACCAGTGCAGATCCAGCGACGAGCCGCTTTGAGTCCTGCGTACGCCTGGGTCACTGTTGTCAGCGATGCTCCAGGCAGAAACGTACTATGTGACTTTGGATTTTTCAAGACGTGACCCTCGTCGGCGACGATCCTCCTCCATTGCACGGTTGACAATATCTTGGACGCGGTCTTCTGCTTCTTTTTGCCTTTTTGCGAGGACTTGTTGTCGTCGTCCGAGTCGTAATACTGCTTGGAGCGGTCGACCTTGCCAGTGATGTCGGTAGCGACGGTCTGATACGTTGTGAGGACCACATCGTACTTGGCAAGCTTGGCTGCGGTGATGCCTTTGGTCGCGCCGTGGTAGGTGTAGACGCTCAAGTTGCCGCTGACGACGTGGTCCTTGATTTGCTTCTCCCAATTGCCGAGCACAGACAGCGGACACACTGTTGTCAGCTGAATCTAGGCAAGACGTACCGATGAGGGTTGCATTCGCTTCGCCTGCTGCGAGTGGCTCGGATTTGGTGGCAAGGGTTAGTGCGAGAGTGGTCAGGGTTTTGCCTATCGTCAGCTTTGTCCCGGAGTAACTCACCTAGACCCATTCCATCGGCAATGATACCGCCCCGGCCCAAAACTGGAGTCTCTGTTTGAGGAGACTGGGTAGCCATGTTGAACCAATGCTCCCTACCGCCTTGGGCGCGTCTAGACCAGAATTGCACGGGTGGTTCGCCCACCGCAGGGAGCTTGGGGTTCTCGCGCTCAATCATCCACTACGCGTTAGTGGAGAAGACCTGTAGCTCACCTGGAGGGCTTGCGACTGGTGAGGCAACAGATTGACGTGAAGATTGCCTTTGGCGAGTCCGGGCGGGTCGGGATGGAGGGGAAGCCCCATCACGTCCATGTCCTTGACGAGTGCGTCCTGCCATTAGCAACGTCGCTGAAGCGCTCACCATAATACCATGCGACTGATCATCATTCTTGACCTTGCTCAATCCGTCCATGAGTCGTTTAAGTTCTTGCGCCTTTTCCAGCTCGGCGCGACTGGGGCCGGCGCCGGGTGGGGGTCGGATATTCCCCTGCGAAGGGGCGACAATGGGCTGAGTAGCCACCGGAATGACTGCGGGGATAGGAGGAGGACGATTGAAGGCGCTCCCAAACGCGCGGGTCAACTCGGGGTCGAGCACCTCACGGAGGCTGGGCTTGGCGTAAATGTTGATGTCGATAGGCAATACAAAGCGCTTGGCCATGTCGAGGTTCTGGCCAATCATCCGCCCTTCAACGATGAGGAGTCCGTCGTCCATCATTCCGGCGAGCTTGAGAGCGACTCCGCGAGGAATATGTCCGACCTGCAGGCTCGCACCGTTTACCACCTGGCGTCAGCTGAGCTGACGGACAACTCACCTGAATGGCATTCTTGTCGTATTGGTTGGTCGGCTCGCGTCGGAGCATGACGTACTCGCCGCGCCCGACGAGGCCACGATAGTACTGGATACCCACGACATCAGAGCGGATTGTCCCGTAGAGCTGGGATCAACTCTGACCGTGTCCATGTCGGGGAAGCAGCCCCCCGTCCCAGCTGGAGAGGCTGGAGACAGTAACCAGGTCGGGAAACCCTGGCTCACCTCGTCCAATTCTACCTCATTGCCCCGTCGTTGATCTGCCTCTTCCTCTTCGGCTTCTAGGTCCGCGGACTGTTCGCGGCGGGCTTGGGTCGCTGATGGCAGGGGTGGGGCTGCTCGCTTGGTACCCATGATTGAGGTAGATGCGGTGAGGAATGAGGAGAAGAGATGGGAATTTCGACCGTTTCAGCTCGAGCACTTGGACGCGTCACACGTCGGGCATGTCATGTCATATAGCAATTCTTGACCTTTTGCCCATCATGCCTACAGTCGCCTACATATGGTCTCCAACCTTACAAAAAGCCGCAGACGCGCTGCCTGCGAATCTCAACCGATCATCACTGGTCCATGGGTTAGCCCAATCGCTGGACTTGCTCCAGGTGGGCGTCGCAGAGCCGCTGCGAGCGGTGCTCCTCCCGCCCGACCCGAGCTTAGCAACGGCCGAAGAGCTGAAGCGGTATCATAGTCCGGCCTATGTAGGTGGGTTTAGAGATGACGCCGCTCATGTAGACTACCTTCTAGGGTCGGAAGGCAGCGACGCCTCTGATTCCAGCGATGGACCACCGCCCACAAAGAGGCTCAGATCAGAAAAGCACGGCTTTGAACATGTAAGTCTCCCCACGCCAGAGCTGATGCAGGATTGCCCCGCGTTCCCACTCTTACACGAATACTCGCTCCAAGTCGCAGCGGCCACGCTTACAGCTTGCCGGTTACTTGCTCGCGGCCAAGCCGATATCACCATCAACTGGGACGGCGGGAGGCATCACGCCCTGCGGAGTCGCGCGAGCGGGTTCTGCTATGTTGCCGATATCGTCCTGGGCATCATGCTCCTTACCAGAGAGGGTAAGGCGGGGCCAGAAATACCCAGAATAAGACCTCTTCGACCCCGAGTACTATACCTCGATTTTGACCTACACTATGGCGACGGCGTTGCGCTAGCGTTTCATTCGCCAACATCACAGCTCAAAGCCAAACCTCCCCAGGTTCTGACACTGTCGGTACATCATTCAGCGCCGGCTTTCTTTCCGCCCCCATCCCCTCTATCGCTCCTCCCCTCCGCAACGACCACCAGTCCATTCACCTTGTCTATCCCTCTGCTCGCATACCCCTCTCGCGCGACCTACGCTGCCATCTTTCCCTCGGTCGAGCGCATCTACCAAGCCTACAAACCAGACTACGTGGTGCTTCAGCTCGGGGCCGACGGGCTTCCTGGCGACCCTATTGGGCAATGGGGTAACTGGTCGACCCATGGCGAGGGGAGCATGCTGTGGGTAGCGGAGAAAGTAAAAGGCTGGGGCGTGCCGCTGTGCGTGCTCGGAGGTGGCGGCTACAAGAACGCAGATACGGCTAGAGCCTGGGCAGGAGTCACCGCTGCAATGGTGAGTCTGTCGCGATCAAGCTGATGCAGGTGGGAAGAGATATCGGCGATGACGTCCCGCATCATGAGCATTTCGCTGAATACGCCCCAAGCTTTACTCTGGGTGTTGAAGAAGGTGAGCCTCACGCTAATAAGCTGACCTTAGGCAAGGTCAAGGATGAGAATACGACAGAATATATCACCGCGATCAACGAGCGGTTCAAGGCATTGTCAGATCGAATTGCGACAATTGTCAATGCATAAGCGCTCTACTCAGCGTGCTTCTTGACCTGCTCCTCACACCAATCCCACATCCTGACCACATTCGCCTCTGCAAGGACGTCGGGACGGGGCCGGCCGATCCGCTGGAAAGGCACAATGTACCCCCCGGCTAGCTTTTTGGCCTGTGCGGTGGGCATGGATGCCAGCCATAGCTGGTTTCCAGCGCCGACATCGGGGTGCCGCGTGAGCACCGGCTGACGTGAGCTACATACTACGCAAACTTACGTAGAGGAAGGGCAAGTGCTTGGTGATGAAGCCTGTCACGCTAAGGTGGCCAGACAGATTGGTAGCGACCATACCTAATCAGCTAAATCGACTTAAAACTCACCTGGATGCATTGAAAAGCATAAGAGCTCGCCCTGACCGGTCCGCCTAGACGATAGTGTCGAGCCAGGACCGTATACTGCGTGGAGATAGCGGGCGAGGGCGATGTCGCCCCATTTGGCTTGACCATACTCGGCCCATTTGGCGACCTCGTACCGCCCTTTGACGGGGTTTTTGGGGTCATTCGGGTCGGCCGGGTCGCGCACGACGCTTCGGTAGTCAACGCCGCCTCGAGGGGCAGCGGCGTGGCCGGCAGAGGAGAGGAGGAGGACCCGTGCAGACGACGACAGGAGGACGGGGAGGAGATGGTGGATTAGCGCTTGATGGCCGAGGACGTTGGTGCCGAATTGCAGGGTGTATTCCTGAGCGGTGTACAGTCCTTCAGATCTGACATTAGCGACGTTTGGCATTCACTTACGTCGCCATGATCCCCGCGTTACACATCAAGACGTCGAGCTTCTTTTCTTTCCTGCCATTAGCAATGTCAATGCTGGACTCACCGATTAAACTCGTCTGCTGCCCGCTTGACACTCTTCAGATCCGACAGGTCAAGCTGTAGAAAGACTAGCTCGCCAGTCACCTTGCCTGTCTTGCCCTTCCACCGGTGAGACTTGATGAATGCGATCGCATCATTCGCTTTTGCCTCGCTTCGACAGGCGAGGTAGACTTTAGCTCCGGCCTCATACAGGGCCCATGCTGAGGCGAAGCCGGTCCCGCTGTTGGCGCCGGTGATGAGAATGACCTAGAGATCAGCATAGCTCAGCTCAGACTAACCTTGCCGGACTGATCGGTAATCTCGTCGACGGACCACCGGGGCTGCACCCAGAAGATGAGAGGGAAGCCTGAATAGATCGCAAGGTTCCAAAGGTGGGCGACGTATATCCCGAAGCTAGCTATCGTAGCTTGAATGCTGGTAACGATACTGGACATACTGTAAGGATATGAAGTGCAATGAGAACGCTCTGTATTCATGCAGATGCTTACAGCTCGTAGTTGTGGATGGCATGGACTTTGCACGATGACATCATCGTGGATTGCACCGTCTATACCGAGCTCCGGCGCCCGGTCAGTTGTGGATGGCATGGACTTTGCACGATGACATCATCGTGGATTGCACCGTCTATACCGAGCTCCGGCGCCCGGTCAGTTGTGGATGGCATGGACTTTGCACGATGACATCATCGTGGATTGCACCGTCTATACCGAGCTCCGGCGCCCGGTCAGTTGTGGATGGCATGGACTTTGCACGATGACATCATCGTGGATTGCACCGTCTATACCGAGCTCCGGCGCCCGGTCGTTGGACGGCGTTCATACTTTCGCATCGTCCATCACAAAATCTATATCCTGCACTCGACACAAAGCTAGCGGAAGAGATCATGATCACAAGAGGAGCACGCCCGCGTATATCAGAAGCTGCATCGGCGACAGCTGGAGCGGCATTGACGCAATTACCGCCGCCAACCACCCCTCGGAAACGTCAGCGCAGCGGCGCCGACGGTGGTCCCGTTAGCGACCCGCCCGGTGGCGTACAGGGAGATGCCAAGCCCAAGACGACACCACGCAAGAAGCGCGCCCCAGCTCAACCCGCTGGCACTCCTCCCCCCACCCGGACGCTTGTCCCTCTTCATACCGCCCCGGCACTGCTCCCACCCGTCCTGCCCTTCTCATTACCCACTGCTATAGCCCATCTCTCTTCTCACGATCCCCGCTTCGGCACCCTCTACACGCATATCCCCCCGAAACCCTTCTCAACGCTCGAGGCGGTCGACCCGTTCCGAACCCTAGTCACCAGCATCATTGGCCAGCAAGTGAGCTGGCTCGCGGCGCGGGCAATTACGAAGCGCTTCAGGATGATTTGGGGTCATGAGACGGAGGATGGATTTCCCACTCCTCTCGAAGTCAGCAAAGGCAAGGTCGAGGACTATCGAGCGGCGGGATTCAGCCAGAGGAAAGCCGAGTACGGTAGGTTCCTATCATTCCCCGCTGATCTCAGTGATCGCTATAGCGGAACACTTTGTTTCCGGCCAAATATCCACCGAGCTACTCAAAGACGGGACAGACGAAGAGATTGCACAAGCGTTGATCACTGTGCGCGGCATCGGACAGGTACGCCTCTCTAAGCCATAGCTAACGACAGTGGACGGTCGACATGTTTCTCATGTTCTCGCTTCGCCGGCCAGACGTCCTCCCTGTCGGCGACCTCGGCGTCCAAAAGGGACTATTGCGATGGGCGCTCACCGCACATGACGCTCTCCCCGAGAGCAAGAAGAAGACTGGCAAAAAGGCCGACGCCGTCCGAGCCAAATACAAAAAGGAGGCGAAGACGGAGATTCGCACCCCGCCTCCGGAGGATCGGCCACAAGCACCTCCGACCCCTTACACACCCGGTACCGACGCAAGTACGATCGCGGCGCTTCGCACGCCAGCATCCCGCCAAATCACACACCTACCGCCGACTCCGGTCACCCCTGGGATGCCAACCGAGGAGGTGCTCGTCAAAGTCGAGGAAACGCTCGAGGTTCCCGCACTCCCGGCGCCGACACCAGAGGAGTTGATGAGACCGCTCGTGACCCACGCGCAGTGGGATGCCTTCAGAGCGGCGCCATTAGAAGAGGGGCTGAGCGTGGAGGTCTTGAAAGCCAGGCTAGCAGGGAAGAAGGTCAAGTGAGTACTTTAACGTCCATAGCTGATTCTAGGGGCGGAGCATACCTCACGCCTAAGGAGATGGAAGTATTGACCGAAGGATGGCGACCCTACAGGAGCATAGGGGTGTATTATATGTGGCCCGCTGGCGAGGAGTTCTAGGCGATAGATGTAGCATTCCTCCATGTGCCACTTTGCGGAAATAGGCGGAATTACGAAAGTTGGCTGGTCGCATTGCTTTTGTTCACTCCTTTGCTATACTTGATACTAGTCCATACATCTCTAGCTGCAGACGACCTGCACATCAAGAACCACTAGATATCGACACCAAAGCCACACCAAAATGGCAGACCCAGCATTCTACGAAGCCGAGGAGGATGACCTCCTCTCCTCCCTCGCCGCGCCGCAATACGGCCAGCCCGAGGCCGCATCTTACGAAGACGAATACAAGCGGATGCAGGTGCTCGAGCAGCACGCGTACGCGCAGCACGGCGAGCAAGCGCAGGGAGACGGGGAGCTCGGCGTACAATTAGAGATGGTCCCGGAGGATGTCAAGAGGGTGGGTTAACCTCTGGGCTGGTCTTCTTGTGATGGAGGGAGCGCCCTTTGGCTGACCAACAGTTCCTGATCCTGTTCCACCAGGCCATCCTCGAAAACGACATTGTCACCATCACCACGATGTACGAATCCGGCTGGAACAAGCTCACGCAAGCGCACTATGCGCAGAGCGAGTGGCCCGAGGCCGAGGTCATTGCTCCTTTGGTCCAAAATGGTCAGTCCAATCACTTCCGAGCTGACATCAGACCAAGTCTTCCTCACCCTGTACCGCGAGCTGTACTTCCGGCACGTCTACGCCCGCCTCCAGCCCACCATTGACGACCGATTCCAATCTTACGAAAACATCTGCGAGCTGTTCAACTACCTCCTAAGTGAGTTCCGTGATCTGCGAGGCTGATAGTAGACTCGGAAGGCCCTGTCCCCCTCGACCTCCCCATCCAGTGGCTCTGGGACATGCTGGACGAGTTCGTCTACCAATTCCAGTCCTTTGCTCAATGGCGATCCAACCCCAAAAACAAGTCGGAAGAGGAGCTTGACTTGCTGGCAGAGGCCCAGCAGATCTGGTCCTCCTACTCGGTCCTGAACGTTCTCTACAGTTTGGTACAAAAGAGCGGAATCAACGAGCAACTGAAGGCGGAGCGGGAGGGCAAATCAGTGGAGGAAGTAGCGTAAGTCCTCGCCTGAACACAGCTAACATCAAGAGAGCTCGCCGGCGAGTACGGATCAAAACCCCTCTACCGCAACCTCGGCTACTTTTCTCTCATCTGCCTGCTGCGTGTTCACGTCCTTCTTGGCGACCCCACCCGTAAGTCCTCTCCAAACCCAACTGACAGCAGTCGCATTGCAATCCATGGAGAATGTCGAACTCTCTGGCGGCTCCTTCCTCACCCGCATCACCGCTTGCCACGTCACCACCTACTACCACGTCGGCTGCGCCTACATGGCCCTCAGCCGCTGGACAGATGCTATCCGGATATTCGTCTCGGTCCTGATCTTCTTCCTGCGGATGAAGCAGTACCACACCCGGAGTTATCAATACGGCTCGGTAGGTTTTGCAAAGAACGAGCTAACGGCAGATTGCCAAGCAGTGCGAGCGAATGTATGGCCTCCTGGCTATATGCACCTCTCTTGCACCCGGTCCCACGGACGAGAGCATCATGCACATCGTCAAGGAACACTATGCCGACCAAATCGCCGAAATGCACCGAGGGTGAGTTTACACTATTCTTCGCTGACCTCAGCGACGCCCTCAGCACCTATAAAGACCTCTTCCTCTCTGCCTGCCCCAAATACCTCTCCGTTAACCCACCCCCCTACGAGGACAGCGCCCTCCTCGAGGCCTACGCGGCCAACCCACCCCAAGACGCCACCGCCCGCATGGTGGAGCTCTTCCTTGCCGACGTGGTCGCTGTCAAGGGAGTCCAATCCGTCCGGAACCTGCTCAAGCTGTACACCAGCATCGACGCTGGCAAGCTCTCGGCGTTTATCGGGGAAGAAGCAGGCGAGGAGGAGGTTCTCCAGCAATTAATGGCCCTCAAGGCGGCGAGCCGGAGCTACCAGGGCAAGAATGGCGGAAGCTTGCTCGACGGCGAGCGGATCAGCATCAACAACCTGGACTTTACCATTGACGGAGTGAGTACTGTAGTGTGCCCGCTAACGTTAGGCCATGGTCCACGTAGAAGAAACCATCACCAACCGCCGCCTCGCGGGCTTCTTTATCCGAAACACCGAGCACGCCCAGCGTGTCTTCAACACTATCCGCGCAGCACCATTACCGACAACAGGTCAGCCACCTGCTGAGCGTGCGCCACGCCGTGACCAGCCGGGCCAGGGACAGGGTTCAAGAGCAAAGCCAAACGGGGATGGAAAGCCAGCGGCGTGGCAGGGGAAGAACAGGGTCCGAGCGTAGCATGCATCCGATGGAAGCTTAACAGGGCTCGTGCGTAGCTTCGGCAGATGTCCTGGAGGCGGTCCACTTACCATTCGTCTCTACTCGCTTGTCCTTCTAACCAGCTTGACTTGACATGGCCACCCTCCCCACCATGCCCTTGGGCGCGATGACCTACTCCAACCTCTTGCGTCGAACGCTCAGCGGCGAGATCGTTCTGCGAATCCACCATTCCCTCTCCACCTCACCTCTGGTCATGACCGGCAACCCCTCGACCTCCGGCTTTACCGCCCCGCAAGCAGCTTTCGACGGCATGGCCCCTGCCGCTTACCGCATCGCTACACGCGGTTTCGACGGGACCTTCATGGCAACACCGGCAGCACGCCAACAAGCGGTCGAGCATGTGCTGGATCGTCGCGGACTCCCGCCCCCAGGCCTCGATCAGGATATCGAAATGATGACCGCCTCGCCCTTCATATCCGTCACGGCCGATCTGGACTGGGCGCTTTATTGGATCGCGCGGCAACTGACCGGAACGACCACACCCGAAATCCACCTCGCCGTGATTCGCGTCCCGAACGCAGAAGTGATGCTCAACCCTTTCCCAGACTCTCCCATGGCTGCGGTCGTCGGCATGAGCGAGCGGGAAAAAGTAGCCTACTGGTCGGCAAGGGGCAAGGCGGAAGAGAGAAAAGAGTGGTTCTTTTACGGCCGAATCTTTGATGATTCCATCCTCGGTGATATCGTCTTTACCCCAAAGGTGAGTCACTACCAGTGCTTGCTAACGTAGACACTTCCGTTCGCCCTCCCTCGTAAATTCTGGAAGCTGGTGTACGAAGCAGGCAGCGGTCGAGAGGGTTGGAGCGATCGGCTCAGGTGGAACCCGATGGATGATCCCTGGAAGGAAGCGGCGCGGATGCTAAACGAGAATCGGACCAGCCTAGCTACCGCTTGGGCATCACACCCTGTCGACACGTAAGTGGGACACTGGCAATGCTTATTTCCAGGAAGCAGATCCACCTCTGGCCATCACCCCCTAGGGGACCTCGCTACCCTCGAGGTCGTCCAAACGGAATACATCTCCCCACCTTCCACCTGCCCCCGCGTCCAAACACATTACCTTTGCACCGCGGGAGCGCGCATCGTCGTGGAGCTATACCCAACCGCCCTCGCCCTATTTCGCATTGCCCGCCGCCCCTCCCAGCTTCACACCGAGGGTATCAGCAACACTGCGAGCAGCGGCGCTTCGTACAGCAAACTCTTCGGCAGAATCTAGTCCCCGTCCACCCGCCACACCCGATGCCCCCGTTCCCACCGAGGCTTGGGCTTCCTTCACGGCCTCCGCCGTCGGCCCACCCTTCCGTCCCGCCAAAACCCACCGCCAAGCCCAACCCCAATGTTCACCAAGGCCATCGCTCCATCTCCCACCCACGCGTTCAGAAGGCACAACGACCCACTGTGCCGGAAGATCTCATGGGTCCCGAGGACTTTGAAAAGTCCTCTCTGGCGAAAGCCGAGGCCATGCTGGTAAGTCATATGATGTCCGAGCTGACTTCAGATCAACCTCCGCATTTAGATCGACTCTTGTAGCCATGTATCTGACTCTACCTGACGCACTGACATTCACCGCTTCTCTCGCCTCAGGTCTGTGCTAAAAATGACGCTTCCAACGCTTGGTCCGCGCGTGCCATCACACCTTAAGAACCGAATGCGACATCCCATCATCCTTTCTTCCCACTTGACTTGTCATTGTCTTGACGCCTCTTGACATCATGTCTTGCGCGACTTACGACCGCCTCCACACCTCCTCCCAGATGGGCAAAACCGTCTTTCGAATCTGGGCACAAGCCGGAGAATCTCCCCTCATTTCCCACAGTGACCCTTCTCGAGGCGGCTTCTTCTCCCCAAACTCGTTCGCAAACAACCTCACCAAGGTGGAATTCGACGTAAAATGTCGAGACTTGGATCTCGCTCCCGATCCGGAAAACGACACCTGGACATCGGACAGCATTCTCGACCACGTACGCGGTCCGGGCGACTGGCTGTTTCACGATCGCAAGAAGACACGAAGCCGAGCCCCACACGAGAGGGACGATACGCCCTCTGACACGGCCCCCGCGACACCAAAGACCAACCGACCTTACGAGTCACCCTGGATCGTCACACATGGCGATCTCGATTACACAATCCACCGCGTTGTCCGGCTTCTCGCCAGGGACTATAATGCACGGATCCACATGTCAGTCATCGAGCCCAGGGTGATCAACGGACACCATTTCGAACGGTCAACCAAGTCAACCGACCACCTACCGATACTCAAAGCTCGGGCCCCCTGGGGCGGCGCGGAGCGGAAGCTTCTCAACGAAGCGCAGCTCTTCGCCCACTCGAGCGGGGAGGTTCTGTTTTATGGGAGGATCTTCGGGCACAGCGTCAAGGAGGACTTTATCTGGACGACCCAGGTGGGTCATACGTCTAGACCTCGCGCTGACTTTCAGACATTCCCATTTGACCTGCCCGATTGGTTCTGGCGAAACTCGACTCTTGACGGACCCTGGATCGATCGCCTCAACTGGATACCTTATCTCACATCCTACAGGCAAGCGAAAAGACGAATGGACGAGAAGAGACAGAAGGAGGAGGAGAGTAGGGAAGAACCCATCATTAGCTGGCGCAAAGCCGTAGTGATCAGGTAGTTTCGATCAGGAACGTGGTCAGAGACTCATGTGAGAGCCATCATCGTCATCGTTGACTGCAGATCATCACGCAGTCCCCGTTGGGTCTGGTCCTGTCAGTATCTTAGTTGACAGTCGACCACGTACCAGTTCCCAGCGTAAAGAGCGCGTTTCGTCAGCACCTCATTCCTCATGCCGTAAAATCATGCTCCTTTGTTGGGCAGATTGTTCCTTTCAAGTGTAGATCTGCCGCACCTCTAAGCGCAGTCTGGCTTGCCTATACACCTCTCCCATGTAGC
Organism: Dioszegia hungarica; assembly: GCF_025882075.1. Taxonomy (NCBI): domain Eukaryota; kingdom Fungi; phylum Basidiomycota; class Tremellomycetes; order Tremellales; family Bulleribasidiaceae; genus Dioszegia; species Dioszegia hungarica. The sequence goes on along the minus strand of NW_026515766.1, from coordinate 753,234 downwards.
TCAGACAATATGTCGCAGATCGACCTGAAATCCTCACGGGCGTTAGTCCTTCCGGACGCGCCTAAAGCGTCAGACCCTCAGCGCGTGCGCATCGGCCGGATGGTCATTGCTGCCCTCTGGCTGATGTTGATCGCATATCGCCTAGGGCTCGATCACGGTCCTCATTTCAGAAACAGCTCCGCTCTCCCGGATGCGCAGCCTCTCGTATTGCCCAAGATTCACATCATCCCAACAGTTACAACGGGTCTCGGTTGGATCCCTACCGGTCTTCCGACACCCCAGGCGCTTCCTTCTGTCAACCCTTTTGCCGCTGTCAGGACTGCCACTGGGCCCTTGGGAAGACCGCAAGGCAAGGCGTTTGACTGGGGAGATTTTGGACATGATGTCATGAAGCGGTTTTGGGACGATTGGGTGGGTTTTTGGCGAGAACGCGCTGACGGTCAGATCGGTCATGTCATCCAGCCCCAGTTCGACGCTGTCCCCCTGCCTCCCCACCCATACCCTCTTCCTTCTCCTCCGCCCCCGCTGTACCCCGAGTACTACGCCCTGCCCCCCGACCAGATTCTGCCTGATCTCACCTTCCCCCCGGACTTTCTCTTTGGATGGGCGACCGCCGCTCAGCAGTACGAAGGGGCGGTGCAGACAGACGGCAGGGGTCCATCCGTCTGGGTGAGTATTGGGCAAACCTGAGCTGAACCCAGGACTGGACATCGCGGTTTCCCGGCTACATTGCAGACAACACTACCGCGGACATTGCCGATCTGGGCTACTACCTCTACAAGCAAGGTGAGCACCAGACTTAACAAGCTGAACCCAGACCTAGCTCGCATGGCCGCACTGGGAGGAAACGCCTACTCCTTCTCGGTCGCATGGAGCCGGATCTTCCCCTTTGGCATGAAGGGTAGTCCTGTCAACGAAAAGGGATTGAAATACTATGAGGATCTCGTCGGATACAGTCGGGAGCTAGGGATTGAGCCCGTCATGTGAGTCGTCTTGGAGCGGTGCTAATGACAGGACCCTATTCCACTGGGATACCCCGCTGGCTCTCCAGGTCGAGTATGGCGGGTTTGCGAGTCCCAGAATTATCGACGACTACGTCAACTACGCCGTGAGTCTTGTTGACGACAAGCGCTGACTAGACAGGAGGTCATGTTCCGACGCTTCAACGGCACTATCCGCCTGTGGTACACCTTCAATGAGCCGGGCGTGTTTTGCGTGCAGGTGAGTCGTCGCAACGCTGATGCTGATGAACAGCCAGGTTTCCCCCAGAATGTAAGGGTAGCATTGGCAATCGCTAAAGGTAGACTACATTGCCGCACGGTGTCAGCGCCGCTCAGTACCCCTACGTCTGCCGCCGCCACCTCGTACTGGCGCATGCCAAGGTGTACCATCTCTTCAAAGAGCTGAACATCCGTAAGTGATGTGCAAGAAATCGCTGAGCGGGCAGAAGGGGAGATTTCCTACAAGAACGACGACTACCTGTAAGTCATTGCAGGGCCAGCTGACCTCTCAGGGGTATAGCATGGCGCAGAGGGCGCAAGGAAGACGAAGAAGCTGTCAAGCGACATCAAGTGCGTCTCTCCCCCATCCCTTACTGATGCACCAGGCCTACTACATCGGCTTCTTTGCCGACCCAATCCACTTGACCGGGGTAAGCACCTCACACAGATGGCTCTGACCGCAGGACTGGCCGGAACTGGTCAAGGCTGAACTCCCGCCGGATCTCCTACCCCGTTTCTCGGCTGACGAGGTCGAGCTCATCAAAGGCACCGCGGACTTTTTTGCTATCGACGTGAGTTTCTACCTGGCACTGCTGACTCTAGGCATATCGCGAGGATCTCATATCAGCTCCGCCCGGCGGCATCGACGCTTGTCTCCGCAATCGATCACATCCGGCATGGCCAGAATGTGTCAGCAAGAAGGATTGTAAGTCGGATCGCGTGCCAGCTGACATCAGACGACTCGTCCCCCTACGGCTGGGGTATAGGCGAATTCGCCGAACCAAGCATGGACTGGCTACACAACAGCTGGCAGCATATCCGACCCCTCCTCCAGCGCTTGAACGACATGTATCCCACCACAGGTGGAATCTACCTGACCGAGTTTGGCTTTGCGGAACCCCACGAGAACGAGTAAGCCCCCAGACCGATTCCCGTTGACGATCAGGAAACCCTACCTCCACCAAGCCATCCAAGACCCGGCCCGCACCCACCTGCTCTTGTCGTACCTCGGCGAGATCCTCAAGGGCATCGTCGAAGATGGAATCCCCATCAAGGGCGTCTTTGCGTGGAGCTCGGTGGATAACTGGGAGTGGAACACGGGGTTCAAGGGTAAGCGTCGTGCATGGATGTGCTAATCAAGACAGCCAGGTTCGGGAACCAGTTTGTCGACTACAGTCATCCGACGCTAAAGAGAACTGTGAGCTACCGCTCCTACGATTTTGCTGATAAGCTAGTTCAAGCGCTCCGCCATCGAAATGAGCCAATTCTGGAAGTCTCACCGAGCGCAGGCTGACGAGTCTGTAGCAGCAATGAGTGATTGAGCATGCTATAGGTCTTATCGCATCAAGGTGGTCCATGGGCGGAGTCGACTGCTCGCGAGGATACGATTGACCGATCGTCAGACGTATAGCATCAGAGCTTCAGACATCCATACTTTGCATGTCTGGCGCGGTGACGTCACCATGGATTCCCACAATTCGCGCGCACGCGTGAAGCGGTCAGCGACGAGGTGTAGCAGAACTCTTTCAGACGTTGATCTTCACCTCGTTTGCCGTCAAGTGCTCCGAAGAATAGACAAGATGGCGAGCAAACAGCACAACCACCTGATCAGCCTCGTCAAGCAGATGATCCCTCCGCTGTCGCCCAAATTGCACAAGGGGCAAGCTGGTTCGTCTCCCCTGAGGAATGTGGAGTTGCTCCCTGCTGACTGGTTAGGAAGGATTGGCGTCTTGGGCGGTTCGGGAGAGTGAGCCCGCTCGCAGAGCTGGTCTGGAATGTACTGATCTCAGCTATTCTGGAGCGCCATACTTTGCGTCGATGGGTGCTATGCGGTTCGGAGCGGACCTGGCGCATGTTATCTGCGAACCCACCGCAGGGGCCGTGATCAAGACTTAGTAAGTCACGCCAAGCTCAAGCTGACCACAGCTCACCCGATCTCATCGTCCATGCTATCCTGGACTACAAAAAGTCAGACGAGGACATCAAGAAGGAGTTGAAAGGGATCATGTCTCGCCTGGTGAGCCATTGAACCTGCTGGACTAACGGTCAGCACGTCCTAATCATCGGGCCAGGGCTTGGCCGTGACGACCACATGCAGAACTGCGCTCGGATAGCTTTCGGTCTGGCAAAAGATATGGATCAAATGGGCGTCGTGGTCGACGCGGATGGTCTCTGGCTGGTCCAGGTGCGTCCTGCTTCGGCCTGACTGACACTACAGAGCGAGCCGAAACTGGTCATGGACTGGCCTGGCGTCCCAAGAATCGTCCTCACCCCAAACATCATGGAGTTCAAGCGATTATGCGAGGCTATGGTAAGTTCAGACTCCCTGCAGCCTGACACTGCTAGAAGATCGACACCAAAGCCGAGCCACGAACCCTATGTCCTCAACTCGCCCGCGCGCTACAGAACGTAACCATCATCCAAAAAGGAGAACACGACATCGTTTCGAACGGTATGCAGATACCAGCTGAGCTCATCGAAGGGCAAGGCATTTCGTCGGAGGAGGTCTTGGAGAATGAAATACAGGGCGGTCTGAAGCGGGTGGGCGGGCAGGGAGATATCTTGAGTGGGAGTACAGGCGTATTGATGGCCTGGGGGAGCGAATGGGTCAAGGGGACCTACACGTGAGTATTCTCACGAGACAAGCTAATTGCAGCGATGTCGGACATCCACCACCCGACAGCAAGGCGATTGCAGAGAACGTCCCCCTGCTGGCGGCATATGGCGCGTCAACATTCAACCGGACAGTGTCAAAGCGAGGCTTTGAAAAGAAGGGGCGATCCATGGTGACTGGTGATCTGGTAGATTTGGTGGGGCCAGTATACGAAGAGGTCTTTGGCAAGGCGCGGGAGGACGACGGCGCGGGGTCAAAACTGTAATCTAGTACATCTCGAGACTCTGCTATCAGCTCTACCCATTCTACGCACTCACCATCCCATCGTGAATTTCATAATCCTGCAGTGTTATATGATCCTTGAACGGGGTGTACCACTTTTTGAGTTGGATCTTTTGAGCCGTCGTTCCCGTCTGCGCAGCGATCAAGCGTTTCAGGTCGCCTACAGTGTCGGTCGGTAGGCATTTCACTCGAACTAACGTCAGCTATGGTTGATGATCGACCAACCTTTACCACCCATTCGCGAATTCGCTATCACCTCGATAAAACGTAGCACCGGTCTGAAGTCAGCGCAACCCTTGCGTCGACTCACCTTCCAGCCGCAGGCGCACCCGGAGCAACCGCCTGGGGCTTCCCCATCGCCGCGATCCGCTCATCCCTCATCTTGTCGCCACTCGCTCGGTCGTTCCCCTTCCCAGGCATCCTATCCAGCGGATCAGTCTTCCGTCCCAAACTCCCCACCGCGCTTGTCACTCCGCCCGCGGGAAGATTCGGGTTCATCGTCATTGTATTCCGTACACCCTGCTCCCTTGTTCCGCCGAACCGTGCTGGTACTTCGCCTCTCTCCCTCCGCTGCAGTCGCTCCTTTTCCGTCTCCATCTCCAGGGGGTCTTTCTGGGCCGATAGCGACCCCATGGATGGTCCGCCCTTCTTGTAAAAGGACAGCTCTTTTGGGCGGCGAGATTGATGCCGTGGCGGCGAGCGCGAAGGAGGGCGATCCCAATCTCGCGGACGATTGTCGGCAGTCCGGTCGCTATGAGAGCTGGGGCCATCCCGTGAGCGATGATCCCTCTCGCGGTCTCTGTCGCGATCACTTCTAGGTGGTCGCCGATCATCCCGATCGTCCCTGCTTCCTCGTTCTCTCCGTGGGGACGTTGAGCCTCGGCGAGGGCCGCGTGGGGGTGACTGTGATCTGGGCATAGTGCAGGATGTTGTGATGAAGTGATATCTGGGCTCCAGGTTGCCACCTTATTTAAGTGGGGGCCGCAATCAAACATGGGCGCTCACCTCCACATTCCTCGGCTCGGCCAAGCCAGGTTAACAGCCGAATTGTCGCCAGTCATGACATATCCTGTATATAACGGAATAGCGCATCAGGCATTGCCATGTCGGCTCGTGTACTGTTCAAGGGCAGGCTCCTACCTCTCTCCAGAAGAGCCTTGCCCAAGGTCGCCGCTCGGCCGCCCCCTCTGCTTCGCGCTCGACTGATCGCGTCGACCCCTCTTCGTTCCGACGTCCCCACATGGCCCAACCCGCCGCTCCCTCAGGGGCCGGTAGGACCCTCCGACAATCTCACTTCTACTGCATCAAATAGCGGTCATCACAAGGAAAGCCATAGGCGATGGTACCAGGACTGGGTACACAGCCCCTCCTTCCAGGCGGCGCTCACCACGGTGGTGGGACTGGCAATGGTCTTTGGGGCGGGTGTAGGGTATCTGCAGTGGTACAAGAGTCATGTCTTGAGACGGGTAAGCTAGCTGTGCATATGCTAGCGATGGCGGGGCTGACGTCACAGATCGCAAAAGCCTTTGAGCCGGGATACGTGAGCACTCGCCAGCTGTAAAGACTGATCAAGGCTAGGACCCCGCGCTGGAGCTCTCAACGCTACATGCGCCAAATGCCGCTCACATCCGCCGCAGAGAACAACCCCTGATCGACTCTATCGTCGCTGGTGAACATCCAGGAGGATATTACCTCTTAGTCGGGCCCAAGGGGACCGGGAAAGGGACCATGATATTAGAGTAAGTCAGGTCAACCATGTCGACTGATCGCTTCAGGGCGATGAGAAAGATCAAGGCGGAAGGAGCGGCATTTGTGAGTCAGCGAACCAATTCGCGAGTAGGCTTTTCTGACCCATAGTGTGAAGGCAAGTCCTCCAGCTATTCCGCTAAACGTCAGCACACCCCGATCTCGAAGTCTTCCGCCTGAGATTAGGCAAAGCTCTGGACTTCGACTACTTTGAGGACTGGCAGGGATCCCTCTTCTCCCGCGCCGAGCCACGATCAGGCGGACCACAGCTGGATGTTGAACGTGTCATGCACAAGCTGGAGAAGGTGGCTATCCAGTATACGAGAAAGAAGGGACGGCCATTGGTTGTTGCTTTCAATAGTGAGTAGTACGCGGGGATTCGCTGATCAGACATTCACCTTTTCCCAAACACGCCCGAGGGTCACGCTCTACTACACCAGCTGCAACAAAGGGCCGAGTCGTGGGCGGAGGGGGTGAGCCCAGAAGTTGCTCCGCTAATACGTAGGGAATCATGACCATGATCTTTTCGACCGACGACTACTGTACGTTCCATTGCTGTCCCTCCTGACCTCAGGGTGCCTCGAAATGCTCCGAAAGAACGCCTCCCGCATGCGGGTCATCTCCACCTCTGACCTATCCGCCGCTGAGTCCATCCATGCCCTTCACTATCTCCGACTCCAAAACCTGTCACGGAAACATCTCGATCCCGCAGATAGGCCGGCGGTCGAGGACGAAGAGGTGCTCCGACGAGTGTACGAGATGGTCGGCGGGCGGACCAGCTACCTGGTCAAGGTGGCGAGGGCGGAGAATATGCTGGATGAGGCCGAGAGGATGATCGAGACGGAAAAGAGATGGCTGAATAGCAAGTAGGTGTGGGCTAGGGCATAGCTGATAGCAGGATTGGGCTGATCCCGGAGCACGATGATGATGTCATGTGAGTGCGAGCGTGGTGTTGAGCTGATAACAGGGATGAACAAAAGTAAGCTCTCCTTCCCAGGTCAAACTTTTCTGCTGAGCTCTCTCTAGGTGGTCGAGGTTAGTCCACTTCATTTCTGTCAGATCTCCGCTCATTCCATAGCTGCTCGTGGCTACTTCTTCGCCATTTCGCCCAAAAATTCCCCTCTTTCGACGCCACACCAGCAGATATCAGCGACGAACCCCCAATCCCCGATTTAACCATCGACATTGCCGACGATGATATCAACGTCTCGGAGCCGGGACTCATCGCCGACAATCCGCTACTAGCTGATCTCAAGATACCAGAAGTGACGTACGAGGAGGCCAGGCGGATCATGACTCGGACCGACTTTATCGAACCTCTAGACGTCCTACACGTAAGTCCTTGTCGGAAAGAGCTGACGCAGATTGTATCGATAGACACACGGCATCATGTCCGACCCGACTCGGTCCTGATCCTGCGAGCGGCTCAGCGAGTCATCCAGGAGGAGGGATTCGATGAAGCGCTGGATGTCACCAGGGACCGCATTGATCAGATTGAAGGTGAGCTCTCGTCATATTCGTGCTGACAGACAGGCTTGCATAGGCAGAGCGAATTGACCATCAAGGAACCGTTCCGGGTAATGTTTGACCAAAAAGGTGGCAAGCAGTTCCTTGAGGTTGTAGGTCTTGGGGAGAGTTTCCAGGCTGTGGAGGAGGATGAGGCAGAGGCGGGTGCGGTAGACATTGTAGAAGTAGATACTGGCAGATTAGTATGAGGTATTTCCTAATACGCATTAGGAAACTCGGCTCCACACTCTAATTAGGTTAGTCACCTGGCCGGCCATTCGAAATTAGATCCCGCCGAATCCCCCTTTGCTCCGCTTCCACCCGCTTGCTTGCTCACTTCAGCTCGACTGCTGACATGTTCCTTTTACAGCTATATAATCTACACTTCGCAATCCAGCGCAGCAGCAAAGCGCAAAGCGAGACAGCCCCGGTGGAACATCTCGGCACAACAACAAGGGAACTGTCCAGAATCTAACGCGTCGAATTTGGCGGGTTCTTGCATATCCCCCGAAGATCACTACTTCTCGCTCACCCGACCGCAGCTCGTATCAACTCAAGGGGTCGCCCTTCCGGCTCGCTTCAACAAGCGAGTAATAGCGACCGACGGCCGCTCAAACCCTCCGCCATGTCGTACCCTCCCCGCCCGGCCTCCTCCCCTCGGCTGACTGCCGACATGCAGCCGGAATCTCAACCCACCCCGTCCTCTCAAGCCGCTCCGTCCCCCTTGGACTGGTCCAGCTTCATGAACTTCCAAACGCCTCCAGTCAGCCAAGGTGGATCAGGTTCGAACGGGATGCCCCCTCCAAACGGGATGGGCGGATACGGCGGAAGTTCAAACGGGGGCAAGAATGCAGTGCCGGAGCACTATGGCTTTGCCCAGAACGCGCATACCAACCAAGGGAACAGGCAAGGCAACATGTCATTCCAGCAACCACCGACCTATGGAAATTCCGGCGGTCAAAACATCCCCATCTACCCTCCTCCCTCCCCTCGCTCAGCCAGCGGTCCATCTCCCATCAACGCCACGCCCCACACTCGGCCAGGCGACGGACAGGGCAACGGAAAAGCCAAAGCCGTCAATCCCCCTCCATCTCCCGGGCCAGGCATGCATCAGCCCAGCGCCCCCTCGGATGGGCTTTCACTGGACCCCGCGGCGTTCTCGAGGGATATCCGGTTCCAGATGCCCTCGTTCCTCTCGAACCCAGTGGGCGGGGCGCCAACGTTCCCACCGGGCGGCGAAGCGTGGTCAGGCTTTTCCGGACCGGGCATGGGCGACGGCAATAGCCTCACGCCAGGGCAGTTGTTCAGCAACATGTTCAACGTGACGGATGCTGGGTATGGCGGGGAAGGGTCGTGGAATGCGTGGGACAACAAAGACCCAAACGCGGGAACCACCTTCTATGTCAACCCCAATCCATCGCACAACAACCTCACGTCCAATCCCAGCCGGCAATCCCAACCCCAGGCACGGTCCGAGTACCCACCCCGGTCCGATCATGTGCCTTCCCCTCGGAGCAGCTCCTCCTCGATGCCACCGCCGTACGGCAACATGCAGCAACCGCAGCAAGGCATGGGTCCTTCACGCAATGCTGGCGCCATGTCGTCCGCCTTCAACGCCTTCAACGCGCAAGGGCGGGGCAGCAGCTCGGGGATGATCCAGTCATCCATGTCCACGTCCGATCTACTCGGCGGTGGCGGTGTGAACGGTCCACCCTACAACAATACCAACTTTCCCTTCGTGCCCTCCATCACCGAATCCACCTCCAACTCGGCCTCCACCATCAATATCGCATCCTCATCCTCGGCACCGTATGCCCCGCCAAGCAACACCGCCCAGCTCCTCACGGCACCGGTAGCACCGCCCGTCATCGGGCCAAGCCTTGCCGATGGGCCGGGACTGTACAGTACGACAGGCTTCGACATGGTCGGCGTCTTGTCGAGGGTGGCGGCGAGAAAAGATCCCAAGACGGTGTTGGGGCCGGTAGATCTGAGTTGCAGCTTTGCTGTGGTGGTGAGTTTTCGGTGGTGACTGGACTGACATGCAGGATATACGACGTTTCGACTGCCCAATAGTCTACGCAAGTCCGACCTTTACCGCTTTGACTGGGTACGAGTTGCCTCAGATCCTCGGTCGCAATTGCCGATTCCTACAAAGTGAGTTCGTCCAAGGCTGAGCTGATCAGGCCCCGACAGCGAAGTCGTCAAAGGATCAAAGCGGAAATACACCGACAACGTCGCGGTCGCCCATCTCAAGCGCATGCTCAACGCTGGCAAGGAATGCCAAGCTTCGCTGATCAACTACCGCCGGGGCGGTATACCATTCATCAACCTCGTCACCGTCGTCCCTATCCCCTGGGACGGTACCGACATTGTCTACCACGTCGGCTTCCAAGTAGACTTGGTCGAGCAGCCCAATGCCATTCTGCGGAATATGCGCGACGGGAGCTATCAGGTCAACTATACGGTGGCGAACCCGCCTCAGGCCCCCTTGCGGCCGGCGGGGCGGGAGCCAAGCACGAGCGGTCTGAGCCAGGAGGTGCTGGAGATCATGGGGCCGCGGACCACCGCAGCATCATTTGGTGAAGGGGATGAAGGGCCAAAGATGGACTGGCTCAAGATGGTCATTGAAAATTCGGATGGTGAGTTACCTGTTCGACACAGCTGATCCCAGACTTTATCCATGTCCTCTCCCTCAAAGGCCTCTTCCAATACGTCTCCCCCTCGGTCCGCCGCGTCCTCCAGTACGAGCCCGAGGACCTCCTCAACAAGAACATTTCAGACATTTGTCATCCCTCCGACATCGTCCCCCTAATGCGCGAGCTCAAGGACTCTACCCATGCCCCAGGCGAGGGCGCCCAAGCTCGCGCCGTCAATCTCGTCTTCCGGATACGGCACAAAAACTCTGGCTACGTCTGGGTCGAATGCTCCGGCCGACTCCACGTCGAGCCTGGAAAAGGCCGGAAGGCCGTCATACTATCCGGGCGGGCGCGGTCGGTACCTGTCCTCCCTTGGGACTCGATCGCCAAGCACGGCGGTCTGGCAGAAAAGGAATTCTGGGCGAAAATCTCTTTCCAGGGGTTGGTGCTCCACGCGACGTCCACCGTCACGGAAGTTCTCGGCCAGCGGGCAGACGACATTGTCGGACAATCCTTCTTCTCCATCCTTCCCGGGGGCGACAATGGTCCACCGCACGCTTCCAGTGTCGACCAAGACCCCAGCTCCCCGGTCTCGGTCGTCGCAAAGGCACTCAACGCTGCGCGGAAGGCCGTGGTGATGATCACGCACAAGCTAGTCAAGCGGTCAGGGGAGCAGGTGGACGTCATCACCATCCTGTACACATCCAAGTCGGATCCCCGCGACGACAGCAGTCCCTCCTCATCCTCGGAATCACCTGCCTCGTCAACGGGTGACCACCGGTCCCAATCCCAGCCGGCCTTCCTCGTCGCTCAAATCAAACTCCTCACCCCTTCCAGCATCCCCAACAACCTCCTTCCCACCTCCACCACGTCCCCCAACCCAGTCGCCATTTCCAATCTCACCAACGCGCGGCCCATAGCCCATGCCGGCTCGTCCAACCTCTTTGAGGAGCTCGAAACTACACGCGGAACATCATGGCAGTACGAGTTGCACCAGCTCCGGCTGCTCAATCGGCGATTGAAAGATGACGTCTTGGCGGCGAGGGCAGTGGCGCGGAGCAATGCGGCCAAGGGGCGTAGCAAGAAGCGAAAAGTCGGGGAGGAGATGGGTCCCCCGGCGGTGCCGTATACCAGCCAGAATCAGCAGTATGGGCAGGGGATGGGAATGGAGCAGTACGGTGCGGCACCGAGGCATCAAATGGCGCCTGGGTTTGGGTTGGTGAATCCGAACATCCCCAACCCTTACTTTTGAAGCGGCGGAGACAGCGGCGGAGTCAGGACGGTGATAATTTGTAGTATTAGAAGCACCTAGATATACTTGTAGCCTCATTAGCCAGTATGCGATTTCTTTGTGGCCGGCGTGGACTCTGTGGCGCCAAGCCAGTCAGGCACATCGATCGCTTCTTTGATCAGCGCTGGTGAATATGGGGCTCCGCGTGCTCGGGCCGGGCATCTGAAGGGAAGACCGTGATGATTGCGATCTGATCTGTGCGCCCAAACGTTATACTCAACGGCCAGGCAGGGCGACGAGGGCGAGGGCGGAAAGCAAAGGCGGCGGCCGCAACACCTGCCCCATACATAGCTTTTACAGCACTAGCGTAAACGTGGTCCACCCCGTCTTGTCGCCCTTTACCTCGGTCGCCACCGACATATTACACGCTACCCCTTTCCACCCCTCCTTTTTCGGTTACGTTCACCCCGATCCCGACCGACTCCGGCCGCTAGGAGTATAGAAGACTTCAGATCTCTCAGTCTCCTAGCACGACCAACGCACGGCCGCTGCTTACGCTGACCGCGTGTACCTTTCGAGGAACCGGCTCAAAACCCTCGGCCGAACACACGGGGCAGTTTCACCAACCAAGCTGTCTTAGACCTTGCCCACTGCCTCCGGGGCCAACAACGCAGGACCTCACGTGCGGGCAGCCAGCTCTACTGGAGCCATCTCCTCTACAAAAGGTAGCCTCGCGGTCGTGACGGTACGATGGACTCGACCAAGTATGGGAACGCGGTAGATTTTGATACCGATCTGCACTCGATCTACGCAGCGTATCTGTAAGTCTGCTACAGTACACTGCCAGATCTAGCTGATGCCTAAGGGGTCAATTCGAAGCCGCCGGATCGGAGTGGTGGGCCAAGTCATGGGGTGGTTACTTTGCGACCTTCAACGATTTTCTTGGCTTTGGATGGGAGGTCATGGGTAAGTCTGTCCGATTCTGCGAGCTGACAGGCAGTGGTCGTGGATGCTCGTACAGGCCGAGCACACATTGCTGTCCGCAGGGAACAAATTGCCCTCTTTGCCAAGATGATCCGGACGAGGTGAGCTTTTCGTCTACATCATCTGCCGGAGCTCATGTGCAGATTCGGCGAGTCACTGGCAAAAGATCCGCCTACAACGCTACCCCTCTCCCCCGCCCCGACCCGTACACTTTCCCTTCGCCGACTCATTCAGCTGTCCGACCTCCCAGCTTACCGCAAGCTATCGCTCACCCTTCCCGCCGCCGAGCTGTCCCATCTCCGGCATCGTGCCCGAACAGGCGATGTAGCGGTTGCCGAACAGCTCTTCTACGCCGGCGGACCCTCGGCAGAGCGTGAAAGCGGCGCCGGCGCCGTAGGGATGCGGGACAATGGCGTGGGATATACCTTTGCAGCGGTGCGGACGACATGGTGGGAAAAGGGAGGGGCACCGTCGGGCTTGATCCCCGGGAGTGGGAGGACGCAAGGAGGGCGGTCAGGCCCAGCTGCGGCAGGAGGTGGGCAGCAGGGGAAGGGACTTGTCCTGGAAGTCGGAATGGCAGTTGTCAGGTGTGCAAATCTGCGAGCTGTCGTGAGCAATCCCTAATAGCCGCTTGGCCTTGGCTAACGCTCGACAGGAAGTTTGGCCTCCAACGCCTACGGAGAACTACCGCAAATCTCACTGCATCATGGAGGAATGGGTCGACAAGGTAAGTCGACATCTTGCTGGCGCTCATATCTGTAGCGGACCAACCAGAACCCGCCCAGCTACCCTCGGGCGTACGCTTTCGGCAAAAGCCAGTACATCGCGGAAAGAGATGTTGAACGCATTTTAGAGTACGTCCGCGATCAAGTCCTGACTAACGACCAGTGCAAATCTTGCTGCTCTGGCCTCCCAAGACAACGATCCGAACGCCAATACCCTCGTACTCTTGACCCTCGGCGAACCAGGACCCCTCCCCGTTCCCCAATCATCTACACTTCCCGCCAACATCCTCCACATCGACGTACTCGCTCTCGAGTATAACCTCCTCCGCCGGGCCCAGGAACAAGGCGTTCAAGGCACGCCCGACCGACAAACGCCTCTCACATCCCTCTCAGCCCTCCTGCAAACGCTGCAAATTCCGTCTCCCCCATTCGTGCCCGTCGGTAACGCCGGAAACGAGGCGTACTACACGCTCTTGGCATTCCAAAAGCTCATGATGGCCCAGACGCGGCTTCCGGATCTGCTCTTCAAGGCCCCTGAAAGCTACATGTCGCCGGCGCCCTACTATACCGGTTTCCCCCAGTCCGCATCGGTCAACTTCTCTTCTTACCCGTCCATGGCAATGCCGCCACCGCAGGCGCCCTTTGCGCGTCCTCCACACTCGAGGCGCGAATCGTCCAGCTCCTCTCGGCGGCAAAGCGAGCTGTTTCAACCTCCCACTCGGACCAAGTCACCCGCATCGATGAGCTCGCCTCGTCGCGCGCCGCAGGCCATCCGTGGCGCGAGCGACGACAACCGCTCCCGGCCCGCTTCGTTTGGTGATCAGGGTCAGGGCGGGAGCGGGCAGTACCGCGGTGCGGCCGGCGGAAACGGGTCACCAGCAACTCGGGAGGACCCCAGCCTAGGCGGATCAGTACCCAACACCGCCCGCGTGCCTGGGCGGGCACCGCTACCCCGCTCATCTACCATATTCTGGGATGATGCCGAGTACGCAGACGCAGACGTCTCTTCTCAAAAAGGCAGCCTTCGGGACAAGCAGCGGCTTCGGCAAACCCAAACCACGGACACCACTCCAGACCGCGACAGCCTTACTATGCGCGGTCGTCAGCCTCCTCCCAGCGCTATGCGGTACAACAGCGGCGGCGAGGCGGTACTCAACTCCACTCCGAGCTCTAGAAATGTCTCGTGGACCGAAGAACGGGGAGCCAACTCGGGTCCACATGGCGAGTACGGCCGAGAGATGTCCCGTGACAGGCGCTCGGTCGCGAATGGGTCATCGACGGCGTTGGCGAATGGGTCTAGGCCCACTAGCCAGATCAAGGGCGCGGGGTCTGGGAGTTCGACCAAGCTGGATAGTCATTCTGGCTCGGAGGGAAAGGGCGGCGGTGTAGGGACCGGGACCAAAGTGGTGGATGGGGCCAAGCAGGAAACAGTCAAGGAGGGAGCTGGGGCCAGGGACAAGCCAAAGGAGAAGGAGAAGGGCAGCAAGCTAAAGTCGGAGAAGAGCATGCGGAATGTTGCCGGCGCGCTGGCTAGGTTCTGGGTGGGATGAGAGGCAAGTAACGAGGCGGGACGAGATTATGCCATAGACGCGGACATTGACCCATTAATAGATTACGGTGCCCTCATGCTTATAATGATCATCCTGTCCGGCCGCTGATGGGGATCAGGGGGCACCTCTGGCATGTGCCACTTCTCCGCCGGAGGTACTTTGAAACACGGAAGCAAAGGAGGAATGTGGAGTTGGTGAGGCGACGGCGAGGCTGCCAACCCTAATTATCAAATCCCATCAGCTTCGCACTCTCAATCAACCTTCATTCTTCCCCTCCAGACAACATGTCGAATCTTATTCCCACCGATACATCCCATATACCTCGGGAGGTATGGATCCTGATCCTGACACATCTACGCAAACCCCTCCCTGCGCCGCTCTCGCGACCTTCCAGTCGGTCCGTATTCTCCCAGCATGACTTGACCAGTCTGTGCCGGGTATCCAAGGTCAGTCGGTCGACTCATACCGTAAAGAGGATGACACGACTGCCCTGGACGATGAGCTGATGTCGCAAGCTCTTCAACGCGGTCGCTACGCCTATCCTCTACAGAATCATTTCGACCGATCGCTTTCCTTCCCTCCTCAACAACATCGACCTCACTTCCCCTTCATCCCCCCTACACTTCACCGAGAAGCTCTACGTCGACTATAGGGATAAAAAGGCGGAAATCGAATACGCCGAGATACTCTGGGCCGGCGGTAGCTTTTGGGAGGTTTGCGGGGATAAAAAGCAGGGGCGGAGAATGGCCCATTGTGAACTGGAGGTCACGCAGATACACAATGCTCTGCGTCGGCTCGGTCGGGCTGGGATGGGAAGAGCATTGCCAATCCTATCGACTATGGCGATAAGTCCAGTCTACGGAGTCGGAATTAGCTATTAGGTAATACCGTATTGCGCTCTCGTCTATAGATTAGCCCACTGTATCTTGTAGCTCTCTCTATCGTCGATCTATGCACTACTCTGTACTCTCCTATCCCAGAGACTACGAAGCTCCCTTAGGTATTGGACCGGTACAACACGCCACTGTTCACCTGTTTCCAACTTACGGCAGGGCCGATGCCGACTGGACGGATTACCGAGAGTGGACCGATAGCCATTGCATAGAGGCCGCGGAACCATCGCAAAATCCGGCCAACGAGTGTGCTGAGCTACTCCAGCGGGTACTTGCGGGATCTACGATCTCACACCTGTGCGTCAGAAACTTCTCGGGTCCCCTCTGCCTGCCCAACCCGTCCAACCCAGATCTCAACATCGGACAGCGATATCTCCGCGTCGTTCACTTCCGCAGCCGGCCGGACCCCCTTATCGTGTCTCGATTTCGTCCCACAGTAAGCGACGCCTTCTACCACGAGATCATCCCTCTCTCCACCGGCGTCCCGACCCGCTTCGTCTCTGACCTCAAAGGCAGCGAATGCTTCGCATTGGCGATCGCTGGCGCAACTATAAGCCTTGACAGGATGGCCAAAGCCCGGGCTCCGCGTAGAACGGCAGGCAAGCGAAGCGAGGCAGTAGATCTCACGGTTTACTGTTCGGGCGAGGAGTGGACAGTCAGTAATCATTCGCACATGCTGAGTGACGCCATCCTCGCCAGCGCGGGACTTCCACCTCCCTCCACCTCTTCCGGCGCTCAGCTGTACACTCTCACGGCGAAGCAGCAGCGGATCGTCGGCGAAGCGCAAGGCGAGTATCTTCAGATGGGATTACGAGCCATAGGGGGGGAGCACGATGTGATCAAATGGCGGCCGCATCACGAGACGCCCGTCTGCCAGGCGTGCGGATCTGGTCAGGCGTAAGATTGGAAGGGGATCAGGCGGACGGCGGCGAAGGACCCGTCGGGATGAGGGGGCTGGAGCTCAAGGCGATTGGGGATAGCAAGATGATAAGAAAGGGCCGCTTGACTTGTGGGGAGAGCCGCGGAGCGATGGGGAGGCAGGATTTGAAGGAGCCGCTTATTGGCGAGACGTTTCCATACTGTATACACTGGTCATAGCTTTTAGTGGTTTAAGATAATTCCTCAAGTAGAGCGCGAGTACCTTCGAAGTCTTTATGAATACTAGTAGAGGGTTACGGACAATCCCCTTGGATATAAGTCAGTTCAGGTCAATAGCTACAATGTGTTCCGATCCTGCCTATGTACTCCAGCCGTTTATACAACGAGCAACGACGTCCTCTGATCAATACGCCCCTACCGCCCATCCTGCTCAAGCTGCCACTCCCTGAGAAATTCTGGCGTATCCTGCTCCTCCGTGGTATCTGTCAAGAGTGAGGAAGAGACCGGACTTCGGCCCGGTGGTGTGCTCGACGGTGGCGAGAGGTTGCTCCCGGTTTTACGCCTGACGGTCGGGCGATGTGGAGTAGGGTCGACGAGAGGGATGGGCGAGGAGCTGCGGTCACTCCCCTTGGTTTGCGCCCGGGTCCGAGGCCGAGCTGTCGCCGCCGCCGCTTCCCTCTGCTTCATTGCCTTGATACCCGCCGGACGCAACGCAGGATGGTACGGCGCATTCGGTATTTCCCGCAACTTCTTCCCCGCCGGGCGAGACGGCCCCGCTTTCCCCGGCTCCTCTTCCTCGATCTCCATCTCATCCTCAAAGTCCCCCTCGAACGCCTTGACAGGCTTCACCGGCCTCTCTTTCCTGATCCCAAACGCCTCCAGCTTGCTCTGCGACTCCACCTTCGGTACGGCTTTGGCGGGCCCAGAGGAACGGGCTTTGCGCTTCGTGCCTGATCCGGACGCGGCGGGTGGAGGAGAGGCAGGGACGAGTACAGGCGCCGAGAGAATGCCATGGGTGAGGGATTGCCAGCCACTTGATTTGCGCGGGGCTTTGGGCTTGGAAGGTCGGAGTTGCGAAGCGACGAATGCGGGATAGGACTGGGTATGTTCTGTAGCCGCAAGCTGGGATGTCAGCTGGAAACTCATTCAGGAACATATGGTCACTCACACTTTCACCCTGGGGAATATCCGCCTGCTCTGCGTCTTTCTTCTCCGTTTCCTCCATGACCGCATCATCCTGCGTCCGATCTGGTTCTGCATCGCCCTCCACCTGTGCCTTCGCCTGCCCAGCCACATCCGCATCCATGCCCCCAGCAACTGGCTCGGGTGCGAGCTGGCTGCTGCCTGGCGCGCCCACACTAAACGAGTATGAGTAGAGCGTTTCGATCCGGTCGACCGCCTCAAAGTCGCGCGGCCCCGCTGGGGCACCCGGAGGTGGAGAAGGGAAGGTGGGCTGAGGGGAAGGGGAGGAGTCGAAGCTTATCGGAGAACGTCTAGTGCTGGCTGGGCGCAGCTTGGGAGGAGTGACCGAGTGGTGTCTAGACGACCGAGGCGGTAGAGGTTCGGGTGTGGGGGTACGACAGCGAAGCGCGCGTGAGAGTGGTCGCAATGCCTGTGTCCGCTGGATGTCCCTTGCCATAGCATCTCGCCTTGCCTCCTCCACTAATGGATTGAGCAACAGGTCGAGAGTCTCGCTCGGGGGTGACGATGCGGACTCGAGGGGAGTGAGTGCCCGGACCGGGTGGGGAGAGGGAGGAAGTGGTGAGGTGGACCGACGAGGAGGTGGCGAATCTACTTTGGGTGCGTGTACAGGGTTCGCCGGAGCAGCTGAAGGCGGAGCAGCTGGAGGATGCGATGGCGAGTCTGGTCTCACCTCGACTCGCCGACGTTTCGTGCTCTTTCGAGGGGTAGGGGAGCCGGGTGGCATCTTCCGGATCCCTTTCCGTCCGTTGATGCCCATTGGAGACAAAGGGACTCGCTTTGCTGAAGTCCCCTCCGATCCCTCCTCCTTCTTATTCACACCTGCGCCCGATTCGACACCCCGCTTGGCCCTCCGCGCTGACTTTTTCGCAGCACGTGCTACAACCTCGACAGCCTCTTCCATCGTCTCGATCGCCTCATCCAGCTCTGTGTCATCTCCAGACCCGTCCTCCCTGCCCATAGCCGCTTTCGCCAAGGCCTCCCTCCTCTTCCCTGCCGCCAGTTTCTTCAACTGTTCAGTCTGCTGATACCCAGCGCTCTTGCCCCACGGCACCTCGCCTCCCTCGATCCGATCGGTACTCATCCCGTTAATTCGCCAAAGCATTGCAAGCTCTTCTGGGGGTGCCTGAGTCATGGGTCGTTGTGAGAGATCCGGCTCGATCACGTGATAGAGGTGCGTCGTCCCCTGCGTAGGGTCGAGATGGGCATTGAGACGAGGTGCGAGGGATGGTGGGACAGCTGGAGGGATGGCGGGTACTGTGGGCTGTGGAGGTCGGGGTGAGGATGCTTTGATGTCGTCCTCGTCGCTGGTGCAGTAGGCCGAGGGAAGATCGGAGAGTTCGCCCGAGCTGAATGCGTTCCGGGATAGGATACGACCAGGGGGTAAGGAGCGCACCGCCGATTCTTCCTTAATCTGCCGCTTTTGCGTGGGCGACGCGCCCCGAGCAGGGAGACGCGATGGTCCAGCTCGCGGCAACTCCTCCTCATCCGCCTCAATCTCATCTTCTTCTTCTGACTTCCAGTAGTCATTGATCTCCACCTTCCCTGCCAGCCTCGATCCCGCCGGCTTCCCTAGTACCCGTCCAGGTTTTGGCGCCGCAGATCGGGACAATGGACTGCCCCGTGCTGTGTTGCTCTCCGCGAGCGACTGCTTGACCCGATCGATCCGCTTGCGAGGCTGCGAGGAGGTTGTGGGTGGAGTCAGCCATCCGCTCAAGCCCCCCTGTTTGCTTTCACCCAATCGCGAAGGGCCCGCAGTGGGCTTGACCGCCGGGAGGTTCTCGTTGGTCGAGACTGAAGAGGAACGATGACGGGGGTTGGAGGCAGGCGGGGTAGGGAAGCCATGTCTGTGGGCGACGAGGGGTCGTTGCTTTCCGCGAGATGGAGGGGGCGCGACAGCGATCCACTTGCCAGGATCGGGAAGGTATGCGGCGGCGGGCATCTCGTGTCAATAGCAGGCTATGTCCTGCGCCTTGTCGAGGTGGAGGGCGCGTGTGCAAGCATGAGATGGCTGTTACAAGGCACGATCGAAGCGATTGGATCGATGTGACTGAGCTGTACTCCTTCGCGTCATCTGGCTCACCTCAGCTCAGCAAACACGGAAATCACGCGCGGCACGATGCCACTCGCCACCCTCACCCGGAAAACGCCGCTAACCCCGCGTGCGTCCCTCCCTGCCTGCCCCAAGCCACGTGTTTCTAGTCGGAATCTAAATGCGGGTCCACCCGCGGCGAGCTGATCATGACCGGGAGCAGCAAGCAACAGTGACTTGACTAGCAAAACATACTATACAATTAGATAGGATGGCTTCAGTCTTCCGTTCGCTCCGCGCCCTCCCTCTCGCACGGCTCGCCGCTGCTCCCCGTCCAGCAGCGTTCGCGCCAGTCAAGGCGTTCTCTACATCTGTGGCTCGCTCGGCAGGTGCCGGTCCCCCTCAGCTTCTCGGTCCTGGTGCCAAGGCTGGCACTATCCCATCCGAGTAAGTATAGATGGTCAGAGATCCAAGATATACCGCAAGATCCTCTTCCATCAGTACAGCATGGAAGCTGGTCCCTGCTGGGCCCCGTAGCTGATACCCGCAGTGAAGAGCAGGCGACCGGTCTCGAGCGATTCGAGCTCCTCGGTAAACTCGAAGGCGTGGATGTATTCGACATGAAGGCTATTGAGATGACCCGTCTGGGCACGCTGGAAGAGCCGGTTCAGATCTACTCTTTGGTGAGTCTGCATTTCGATTACAGAGGACGCTCGCAGAGGGGAATTGCTGGCCGAATCGCGGGGCGAGATTGCGCTGGCATCGGTTCTACGGCGTCTCCTGTACCCCAGGCGTTCCGCATACGGTGGCGCTGACTTTCAGTACCCCGAGCGTCAAGTCGGCTGCACTGGTTTCCCCGCCGACTCGCACGACACCATCTGGATGACCGTCAACCACTCGATGAAGCACCACCGCTGCCAGGAGTGCGGATGTGGTGAGTCCCTCCACATGACACCAGTCACGAGGCCCTGTACCATAGTGCGTCGGAGCTCTGGCTGACTGTCCAGTCTACGCTCTCAACTTCCAAGGCGACCCACATCTCCTCGAGGGCGGGCACGAGCACCACCACTAGACAAGAATAGGGAGTGGGCGATGCATGGGCTTGGGCTGTCGAGCAGCACTGGAGACTTCCGATGCGCTGACCTGCGCGGTCATCGAGGGGAGAGAAGCAGGATACAAGCGGCATGATGGCTTCTGGCCGAGAATGACCAGAGACGGGCACACCTTCGGACATCCAGCCCAGCTGGTTCTGAACGTGTTTCACCTGCCACTCGTAGATAAGTCAGGGCCTGGGCCTGCAAGCGAAGCCCAGGCTTCTACTAGGACTCTTTGCTGGCAGCCGCAGCTGCCGCGCGAGCGGGGTGACCGCGAAGAAAGCAGTCAGGTCACCACGTGGCGGAGATCGTCGCGTCCCATTCCTCATGATCAAGCTCAGCGTCGAGGCGCAGGAGCTGTATTCACTAGCTACTTCTTGTCAGTCTACGACACAGACTAGCGGGCCTTGATCTAGGCCATATCGGCTCGGCACTTCTTCTCGGATCGGCGCCGTTCAGCAGCGCATTAGCCCGCAGCTTCGCCAGCTCCGTGCTTTGCCTAAAAAGGCAGCATGTCCCATTCGACTGCCCACAAACGACGGTCGCCTCCACCGCACCGCAGGGCTGCTTCTCCTCTGCCTACTCCTGGGCTTGTACCGTCGCCCACTCCAGTCCCTACCCCAGGCGTTGGGGGCTCCATGTCCAACGGAGTCGCATCGAGCACGGCGTACGGACGCTCAGCCCACGCAGGGCTAGGCAAGGGCTTTCCATCCACCCCAGAAACCCCCAGCGCGGCCTTCCTCTCCCTCGACGAGCCAGGTACCGGTCTATCTCCTCAGCAAGGCTCCAACGGAGGTCCAAGCGGCGGGTACGCCTACTCGACCACTCTGCGGCGCCAGGCCTCATCCGACCACTTTCAGCTCCTCGGCCGCTCGTCTAGTCCTCACGCCTCGTCTTCTTCCAGTCTGTCTCCATACCGGAAACGGACAGGCAGTACGGGTCCTGGGGAATATCAGCCAGATAATCCCTATGCGTACGCCAACTCGCCGAGCGTGCCGAGGCCTAGTGGAAGTGGAGGGGAGGAGGGATTACTGGACAGAGTGCTGAGAGCAGGGAGGAGATTGGTCGGCGCGTCAGGAGGCTACGAGGCGGTTGTAGACTCGGCGGAGGAAGAGGCGCGAACACGAGCGGAGACGGAAAGGAGACAGCGGGAGACGCCAAGCGCGATATACGCACATAAGAGCGTAGAGGTGAGTCTGCTTAATGCTGCTTGGCAGCTAGACTGAACTCATTCTGATCCCCGCAGGACACTATCAAAGCCTTCTCCACTGACCCCACCTCTGGCCTGTCCAACACCCAATTACCAGCGCTACTCGCTCGGTACGGCGCCAACGAGTTCTCCGTACCCCCCTCCGAACCCCTCGCCCTAAAATTCGCAAAGCAGGTGTATGAGAACCCGCTCATCCTGTTATTGCTGGGAAGTAGTGTGGTGTCCGCGTTATTGGGAAGCTATGATGATGCCATCTGTGTGGTCATCGCTGTTGCTATCGTTCTCACTGGTGAGTCTAGCCTCTCGTTTTCGCCGCAAGCTGCGGTTCAGCCAAGTTGCGGGGAAGGGAGTTGCTGGACAGGACAGGAAACGGACGCTCATCTGGCAGTCGGCTTTGTCCAGGAGCAGCGCTCAGAAAAGTCATTAGAAGCTCTCAACAAGGTACGTCTCCCAGTCTGTCGCGAAATGTCAGAACTCGCTGACCATGGCAGCTGGTACCCCATTACTGCCACCTAGTCCGGTAAATAACCATTGCTTCTGACCTCGTCTGGGCCCAAGCTGACCCCGCAGCAACTCTCAGCAGATTTCTCCCCTAGCCAACACCCTCCTCCCAGGTGACCTCGTTACTTTCTCAGTAGGCGACCGCGTTCCCGCCGACGTCCGGCTCATCTCTGCTATTGGGTTGGAGATTGACGAGTCGGCCTTGACGGGCGAGACGCGGCCGTCGAGGAAGAGAGTGGAAGAATGTGTCAGTGGCGTAGGGGAGGATACGCATGGGGAGGGTGGAGGAAAGGGGCTCGGAGAAAGGCGATGTGTGGGCTTCATGGGCACCTTGGTCCGGAGTGGTACGTCCTTTTCTGGTCTCTGCCAAGATACAAAGTCGCTGGGGTGGAGGCTGATCTACCAGGTCATGGGAGCGGTATCGTCGTCGCAACCGGGACTGATACCGAGTTCGGCGTGATCTTCTCGATGATGCAGGATGTAAGTTACCCCTTCCACCTCGATCCCGGTGGGGCCAAAGCTGATACGCCAGGTGGAAGAAAAACGGACGCCGCTGCAAATGGCAATGGATGACCTGGCGAAACGACTTTCCATCTTCTCGTTCGGCGTGATCGGCGTGATCATTATCATTGGGGTTTGGCAAAAGCGGGGCTGGCTCGAGATGTTCACAATAGGAGGTACGTACAGAACGAGCCGTAATGTCCAAGTTCCAGTTGACCGTTCTAGTGTCACTAGCTGTCGCTGCTATTCCAGAAGGATTGCCCATTGTCACTACCGTCACTCTTGCCCTCGGCGTCTTACGGATGTCGAAGCGAAAAGCGATCGTCAAGAAGCTGCATAGTGTCGAGGCGCTCGGGAGCGTCAGCGTGATCTGCTCGGACAAGACTGGTGAGTACAGACTTGCTATAGCAAGCTGACCCTTCAGGAACCCTCACGACAAACGAAATGACCGTAACGCACCTCTACGCCGTCGATGATCTCATGGACCTCACACCTCACGTCAACAAAGACCCCTTCGCCCCCCGCCATCCCGACCATCCCGCATTCACTCCCTCCCACGCCATGCTCAAGACCGCCACCATCGGCAGCGTCTGCAATAACGCCTTTCGGAACGAGACTGGCCTCAACGTCGGTCAAGCCACCGAGGTCGCCCTTCTCAACGTCCTCCCCCTTCTCCAGCGGGAGGATGAGCGGAAAAACTTCACTCGCAAGTCGGAATGCCCCTTCAGCTCGGAAAACAAATTCATGGCCGTCACTGGCTCGATGAATGGCGGGGCGGACATGGTGTACCTCAAGGGTGCGCCAGAGGCTGTACTCGCCCGGTGTCGGTACTACTACGTCACGGACAGCTCGACGCCTTCGCTTGATCCCGCGACGCAAAAGTTGATTCTGGAGCGGACGAAGGAGGTGTCGAAGCGCGGATTGAGGGTGATTGCCATGGCGTATGGGTTCCCCTCGGCGCCGAATGGCAAGGCGGCCTCGGTCAACGGCGGAGTGGAGGATCCTGGGAATGATCTGATCTTTGTCGGATTCGAAGCCATGATGGATCCCCCCCGGAAAGGGGTCGCTCATGCGGTCTCGGCGCTGCATGGCGCCGGCGTCCAAGTGGTCATGATCACCGGAGACGCCGAGGCTACAGCCCTCGCCATCGCTCGTGAACTCGGTCTCAAGGTCAATCCCTCCCACTCCCACTCGGCGCACTCGGCTCTCACCAGCTGTATGCTCGGCACGCAAATCGACCAGCTCTCCGAGCGGGAACTCATCGAGCGCGTACCAAACGTCACGGTCTTTGCGCGCACCACGCCTCGGCACAAGATGGCTATCGTCAAGGCGTGGCAGATGCGTGGTGCGGTGGTCGCCATGACCGGTGACGGCGTAAACGACTCGCCCGCCCTCAAAATGGCGGATATCGGTATCTCGATGGGCAAGTCGGGTACCGACGTCGCCAAGGAAGCGGCGGACGTCATTCTCGTCGACGACGACTTTAGCTCCATCCTCCCTGCTGTCGAAGAAGGCAAATCCATCTTTTACAATATCCAAAACTTCCTCTCCTTCCAGCTATCCACCGCCGTCGCCGCCCTCTCCCTCATCACCATCAGCACTCTCTTCGAGCTCGCGAATCCCCTCAACGCCATGCAGATCCTGTTCATCAATATTCTCATGGACGGTCCGCCGGCCCAGGCGTTGGGAGTCGACCCGGTGGATAGGGAGATTATGAAGCGGCCGCCGAGAAAGAAGAATGAGCAGATCCTCAGCAGCAGGTTGATGATGCGTATTGGGTTCTCGGCGGCGATGATCGTGCTGGGGACGTTGTTTGTGTATGTGTACGAGATGGGGGACGGCATCACAAGAAGAGATCAGACCATGGTATGTGTTCAGCTCGCCGTCGATAACTCGGCTGACCGGCAGACCTTTACCTGCTTCGTCTTCCTCGATCTCGTCTCGGCATTACAGAATCGTGGCCTCACCTGCGCCATGTTCCGGAACCGCATGCTCTCGCTCACCGTCGGCGTCTCGTTTGTCGCCCAACTCGCTCTCGTCTACGTCCCGATACTGCAACATGTCTTCCAGACCGAAGCTCTGAGCTTGCGGGATCTGCTCACGCTCTTGGGACTGGCGGGGACGAGCATGGTCGCGCACGAGGGGAGAAGATGGTGGGAGCGGAAGATGGGTGCGGATGAGGTGTGGGTCAGAGGCGCAGGCGTAGTATGAGGGCGTTCCGGCCGAGCCTTGGCCAAGGCGGGCGGGATGCATCTGCTGGAGATCTGGTGTCTGTGCTGACGGTCCTTACGCGGCGCTTTGACCTGCTTGAGGGAGAAGTGTCCGAGCGTGGTGACATACTGATCGTGCGCACTGCAGTCGCTTGAAGTCTGTGCGCCGTCTTCGGCGAAGAAGCCCGAAGAACTTGACCTTTCTACTGAAATCGTTCTTGCCTTCTTTCTCCTCCTTGCCTCATCTTTGTTCAAAGACATAGCCGCCTGGCTTGCCACCCGACATGCCTCGCAGGACGACCACTCCGCCCACCCCCAGCCCGTCGAACGGGCAAAGTGACACCGCCTCGCTCTACTCTACTCCAGTCAATCGCCGGCCCTCACCCGACCCGTCTTCGGCTTCCACCGTCCGCGGTGGCGGCGCCCATCGCACACCCCGGGGCGCTCAGGAGACCGAGGCCGCCGCCGAATTCCTCAATCTACTGTCTTGTGCGCAGCAACATACCCACGCCTTCCGCGTCCACTCGCCGGAGCGTGCTCCTCATTCCACTCTCTTGTGGACTGGCCAATCCGCCTCATCCGGCTTCTTCCCTTACAATGAGCATCACGCGATACCCCCGTCAGTCTACCTCAAGGTCTTCGGTAATCTCGATGCGAACGATCCGGGCTGGGAATGCGGTCCGTACGCCCGTCACACGATGGTTGACCATATCAACGGCAAAATGCGGCAGGGACTCATCAATATCCCTAGTCGGCTGGAGGAGCGTCCTGGAACGCCCAAGGACGAAAAGAGCCCTTGGATCAGCGGGACCCGCAGCCTCATGTGGGCGATATGGGAGGTGGCGCGTCGGCTGGCGTGGGGAGAGGATGTCGTCGGCCTCGCAGTCATCAAATGCGGTCACGATGTGAGCAGCGTGGAGGACGATCAAACGGAGGACGAGAAGGGACTGAGCGAGCTGCAAAAGTGGAAGCGGGCGGATGCGAGAAGGAAGCGGGGCTGGATCGGCAAGGAACTCCTCTACAGCCCACTTCGACCCATCGCGGGGGCGATCGGAATGGCAAGGGCGGGCGATATGTCGGTCAGCATGAAGGAGGCGTACGAGTGTGCACTGCGTGCCGCCAGGGAGAGTGAGGAGGTCTTGTGGTATGCGAGAGTTTTTGCGGAGAGTATCGAGCGGAACATTGAGTTCAGCGCTGAAGTGAGTGCTTTCTCGTTCTCACGTACGGGTAACGGGCGGGCTGCTCCGGATGGCGAAACACAGCTGATCGGTGTAGCAACTCCCTCTCGACCTCCCTCCGCAGTTCTGGCTCGCTCGCCGATCCTCTCCGAGCCGACAACCGTCCCCGCCGTCCACCAAACCGGCAGCCAAAGGCAAGATACCCTGGACCGAGACCAAAGGCAAAGGGGGAGACAAGGCGCTTCAGGGCTGGCTGTCCCGCCTGGTCTGGGATCCAAGGGAGGATGAGTACGATCGGGCGGTGCAGAAGGTGGTGGATCGGCGGAGGCAGCTGTGTATCTCGCGCGGCGTGCCAAGGGAGCAATGTGTGAGTTGGGCATGAGGCTGGAGCGAAGGAAGGCAAAGTGTCAGCTCTAACGTGTTGGCTGACTCAGCATAGCCGCTCAATCCGATCTAAGCCTATGTGGAACGAAGAACGCCAACTTCTTGTAGTATCGCGACACACACCTCGCTGATACAGCCTTAGCAGAAGATTGCATGTATCGTATACACGACATGATGTGGGAGGTCCCCAATGATGGTGCCCGGCAGGCGGCTGATAAGGTCAGACTGACGCAACGACCCGGCCGTCAAGGCAGACGATGTCTCGGTGTCGGAAACGAATTGCGCCGTCTACGCCCTCGAGGACTGAACCCCTCTTCAACAAATGATGAGTCCAGGCCAACGAGCGGCGCAGGTGTTCGTGCATTTGGCCAGGCCTCTCCGCCGCAGATCTCGCAAGTGCCCGGTGCACTTCGCGGCACGGTACAGGGAAGCCACTTTTAAGATCCTGACTACAGTGAAGACATCAGCCGAGAGTGTGGTCCTTACGATACGGTGGTCAGTTGATGGACCCGCCGAACGCGGGCATACATACGCAGTAGTGGGCGCAATCGCCTGCGTGCCGGCGTTTCCTAGGACGTCTGGTACTCAATGGTGTGTCGTGAGACGATTTCCCGTAGGACCCCAAAGAGGTTTCATGGACGACTCATACCGCGAGGCAAAATTTTATGGTTTCGGGCGAAGCCCACACGATCTTTCAAGCATTCAAGCTCTAGCGACAGCCTCGACTATACATTCTGCGGCAGCAGCTGGATTCATCAGCGTCATGGTGCTTCACAGCTTGGTCGTACCCACTTCGCCCCTCCCTCACCAAGCCGAGCCTCCTCCCCTCACTCGGTCCCCGTCCTCCCTCCTCGGCCTGACCGAGTCGCAGAAGCGCCGTCGCAAGAACATGTCACGGGCGTCATCGAATGAACCTACTGTCGCGGGAGGTCTTTCGAATTGGCGCAGACAGCCGAAGGCAGGTGGCATTGGAACTGGGACTGGGACGACGGGGAGTGGAGGGACGAGCGAGAAGAAGAAGCGGAAGGGGGCGCTGGGTATGGGTATGCAGGGCACGCCGGCGAAGAGGGGGAAGAGAAGCCATAGCAAGGTGAGTGTCAATGCCAGAGATCGCGTCAGATAGCATCCTTGATCTTGGTCACACGCTAATGATCAGAGTATGGGCGTCCACTCGACGCCAGCAGTCAAAATCCGTTCTCGATCGCAGTCTCAATCCCGCCCTCATGGTGTCCAGGGCAAAGACGTCTCTGCCGAATCGTCGCTCTCCTCTCTCGGCTCCCTTCCGAGCTCGGCGGACATGCTTACACTCTCGCCTCAATCGCTGATCCCAGATCTCTCTTCGCCCAGTCTACCTGCCATAACCCGCACCGCTCGTAAGGAAGACGTCTTCGATAGCACCTACGTTCTCAGTCCGAAGGAGCGCACAAGCGAGGAGCTGGAGGACATGGATCGCCTCATCCAAGACGCTGAAGCCGGCAAGGCGGGTCAAGAGTTTCCAGAAGAGGAGGAGGTAATGGAGGATGAGATGGGAGCGCTCTACGGGTGGAAGGAGGATGTGCTGTGGTCAGTGCAAGGGTCAGTGGAGTCGGCTACAGGGTCGGCTCCATTACAACCGGGCACGTCGGAACGGAACGAATCTGTCGACGACCCGACTATCCGGAACGGGACGATCTACCACGATATCCTCATGTCGATGAACGACAACTCGCAGCCATCCACTTCACCGTCGTCCCGGACAAAAGCACGTTCGAGCACTATCCGGAACCGACAGCCCACTCCTCGCAAGCCTAGCTCAAGCGGGACTGAACCTCGCACCGCTCGGCGAACTTCGGCTCTAACCGCTATCATCGCTTCGGACTCGCCGGATGAGGCGACGTTCTACACTGCCAGGACGAGCCGAGCTCCAGTTGACCAATCAGCAAGGTGCGAGAGCATCTCGGACGAAGGGGAACAGGCAGAAGACCTCGTGCGTCCGGCATCCGCACGGAAGCAGCGTCATGCGATCTCCGGGGCGGATCTCTTCCGCCTGCAGCACTTGGCGACGGCGGGCGATACGCAGCACACCATGGCCTCACGGCAACCTCGTTCCGTCCCGGACGAGCGCCAGCGGGATCAGCCGCTCGGCAACGACTTTCGGCCGACACTCAGCCAGCTGCTTAACGCGTCTGACCCAGTCAAACGTAACGTTCGGTTGAGCGACCTCCTCAAATCCACTCAGTCCACCGGCGACCCGTTGACCCAGCAGTCGGAGGACTATTCGCTCGAGTACAGTCGGAAACAAGGTCCCCTCCCAAAAGACGTCTCCGAGATTGCGTCAGCTGGAGCGGCCGGAGTGACGACCGAGCTCGATCTTCACTATCCATTCGATGACTTTTCTCAACCACCCGAACCAGACTTTCAAGGCGCCTCTTCGGACGGTCATGAAGCGCTACCCCTCTCTCCCGTCCCTGATTCCGACGTATCTACCTTGCGCGCTTGGCAATTCCGAGGAGATCCAGGTAAGTCTCTATCGCTCGTGAGTTACCTCACCGCTGACTGTGTAGCTTTGCTTGTTCCCTTCGCCCCGTCCTCTCAGCTATCCCCGCGTTCGCCTTCACCACCTCTCTCGCATATATCCTTCACCGCATCCCGCTCGCCTTCTGTTCAGCCGCCAACATCACCTCTACACCCATCGCGATCGCCCCAGAAGAATCGACACTCCAAACGAACACGCAGAGGCGCGTGGCGCGGTGCCGAGGTGCTCGCGCGAATGAACGCCGCAGACAGAAACTCAGCAAAGTATCACACGGCGTTTGACCGAGTCTCAGTTGGGTCGGAGGTTGGGGATGGCGATAGCTTGATGGAAGAAGTCAGTACTAGCCGGAAAAGGAGGGTCAGTGTTGCGTCGGTAGCTGAGTTTGAGGAGTCCGAGGTGAGTACAGGTATACGAACTTCCAGATTAGGCGAGAGCTGAAAGCTCTTAGGAAGTGCTTGAGGCTCGGAAGCGACGACTTGAACATTATAGGGAGTTGGAAGAAGGGTATCAGCTCCACGTCGAGCTTGTCCTTTGAGCATCGTCGCTAGGGCTGGTTGGCGGGCTTATGCAGAGATGGTCATGCCTTAATCGCCTCTACGTGCAACTCCCATGACGGTCCAGGCTACAGCGGACTGCTCATGCACGCACAAGCAGCCCGGCGGCAACGATATGAGCGATCGAGATGTCTCACCTGTGTTTGGTTCACGTTCCTTTGCTTTCCACCTTCGTTTTTGCCCTTCTACGTCTCCTTCCTTCCTTCATTAGCTTTTGCTTCGCCTTATAGTCTCATGTCTACTTGCGATAACCGCTGCGCTTGAGACCACATCCTTCGTCCGCGTACAGCCGCTAGCGCTTCAGTCAAGATGGGCGGAATCGGCGTGGTTTTGGCCATCATTGTCGGATTGCTATCATCCTTTATCCAGTCACTGGGTGAGCTCGCCACGGCCAGCACAGCATCCCTCATGTCACAGCTCATATGCGGGCAAGCGCTGACCCAGAAGGCCTGACGATCCAGCGCAAATCCCACATCCAGAATGACGCCCTCCCCCTCGCCTCACAGCGCCGCCCGATCCAGCGTCCACTCTGGCTAGTCGGCTTTGGGATCTACATTGTCACCAACATCCTCGGAACGATCTTCCAGCTCGACGCTCTCCCTATCGTTATTCTCGCACCCCTCGGAGCCGTCTCGCTCATCTACAATGCGCTCCTCGCGCGGCTTATTCTTGGGGACCGCTTCGGCGCGCGCATGGTGGGCGGGACGACGTTAGTGGCTGCGGGAGCGGTATTGATTGCTGTGTTTGGGGTCGTGGAGGAGGCGGAGCACTCGATTGAGGAGCTGTTGAGGCTGTGGGGAAGGCCGGCTTTCCTGGCGTTCTTCTGGGTGGTCATTGGGTTGACACTGATTGTGCTGGGCGTGGTCAGTCTGGCGCTGAGAATGGCAGTAGACCTCGGCTGACAGCCAGTCACATGTCGTGTCCTTCTTCACATATCGAGCCCTTCGGTCTGTTCGCCTGCCCGTGGAGGAGGACGACCGGTCCCTCACCCCGCCCCCATCTCTCCCTCCATCCAACTACGCCAGTCCTCATAACCCGACTGCGATCCCCTTCCGGCCTACCAGCCGGAGATGGTCCGCTCCTCTCTCAGACTCACGGCAGTCCGGCTTGCCCACACTCGCGTCCCTCGAGCTGCCTACCGATCCAGCCTATCCTCAGCCCGGCGCTCGTCCACCCAAGACCCACACTGTCCGCTTCGCCCCACTCCCCACATCGGCACCCTTGGCCACCTATGCGGACCCTACCCCAGCTCAGCAGAAGACGATCATGACTCTTGGTCTGTCCTTCGCGGCCGCGTCGGGCGTGCTAAGCGGCATGTCGCTCGTCCTCGCCAAAGCGGCAGTAGAGCTGCTCATCATTACGCTGGAATACTATCGAACGGGGAAGGGCGCCAACCAGTTTCAGCACTTTCAGAGCTGGCTCCTCGTCGCTGGACTATTGTCGGGCGGACTGGCGCAGCTGGTCTACCTGAACTATAGTCTGACGTTTGCAAGTCCAGCTTTGATCTGCCCCCTGGCCTTCTGCTTCTTCAACCTCTCGAGCATCTTCGGTATGTGTCATGCCCAT